>NC_083414.1:25506019-26155492 GCF_020745735.1 Hemiscyllium ocellatum | reverse complement strand
GGAAGAACAAGGAGGAGGTGGAAGAAGGAGGTGAGAGCTTTGTGTTCTGGGCCCTGTGTTTGAGCTGACCTGGGGCCCACTCCCACTGCTGGTCTCTGGGACCCCGCCTGGGCCTGCCTCCACCACCGCAGCCTGGGACTGCCTGAGGCCCCTTCCCACAACCTCCTCCTCTGGTGTGACCTGAGGCCTACCTCCACTGCTGGGACCAAGGGCCAGCCTGGGACTCACCAGAGGCCTGCCTCAACTTCTGCTGCAGCCAGAGGCCTGCCTCCACCACTGCTGACTGGAACTCGCCTGGGGGTGCCTCCCCAACAGGTCCGCCTCCACTGCTGGGACAAAGGGCCAGCCTGGGATTTGCCAGAGGCCTGCCTCAACTGCTGCTGCTGCTGCCAGAGGCCTGACTCCACCACCACTGCCTGGGACTTGCCTGGGAGTCCCTCCCCAACTGAGGGCCTGCCGGGACTCGCCAGAGGCCTGCCTCCACCACTGCAGCCTGGGACTTGCCTGAGGCCACTCCCCACAGCCTCCACCACTGCTGCGACCCGTGGCCCACCTCCACCGCTGCTGCCCAGGACTTAATTTTGGGGCTGCCTGAGACTTGTCTTGGGGACCCCCCCAACAGGCCTGCCCCCAACACTGCAATGAGGGCCTGCCGAGGACTTGCCTGAGGCCTGCCTCCTCCACCGCTGCCTAGGACTCGCCTCGGGTGACTGGCCTCGGGCACCTCCCCAAGGACTCCATTACTACTACTGCCAGAGGCCCACCTCCACCGCTGCTGCAGGGGGCCGACGGAGTATGGCGAGCCCGAAGGTCGCAGGGCCCAGCCGGACCTACGCCGGGGTAGCCGCTGCCTTGGGCTCGGCTGGCCCAACCCCGGCCGCAACCGCATCCCCTTCAGGCACCTGACCAAACGCCTGGGGGTCAAGGCCTATCCCCATCCCAACATGACCATCGAGGCCTGCAGTAAGGCCATGGCTGTGTGGTCGGCCCACTGGCCATCGTCGCTGCGGCCCGCATGTACGGGAAGGCCGTCTTCTTCCTTAAGACCGAGCAGGCGGTCCACCTGGCCGTGGAGAGGGGGCTCACTGTGGGCGGGACATATTTGCCAGTCGACCCTTTGGAGGTCACGGCCCAGAGAGTCGTGATCTCCAACGTCCCGCCCTTCATTGCCAGCGAGCTCCTTCTTCCCCACCTCAACACCTTGGGGGAGATCCGGTCAGGTGTTCAACCGCTCCTGCTCGGTCTTAAGGACCCCACCCTCCGCCATGTATACTCCTTCCGACGCCAGGTGTTTATTTGCCTGGCCCGGGAGGAGGTCACGGAGGGATCCTTCACCATCCTCCACGAGGGCGCGGCCTACCGCGCCTTCTGGACGGCGGACGGCGTGCGGTGCCACCTGTGCCGCGAGGTGGGGCATATTAGAAAAAACTGCCCCACCCAGAAAGCTGCCCAGCCCACACCAACGGCTGCGGGGTGGTGCCGCCGCACCCACTCCCCCTCCCCCAAAAGTCAACACCACAAGCCCCGGCACCGGGGGCTAAGCCAGAGGCTCCCAATGCCTCAGCCTCTGGCAGGGAGGGGGGTGAGCGTCCGACCGAACGGAAGGCGCTCAGGAAGACGCAACGCGTCAAGCCCGCCCACGGGGAGACCACCCTATCCCATCCCCTTCCCCTTCCCCTCCACGTAGCCCACGACCTGCCCCGCCCCGGCACGACAATGCCCCTGCGGCCGTGCCAGCGTCGCCCCGGCGCGGGAACCCTGACCCCCGAACCCCAAACCCGTACCTGATCCCGGTCCCACTGACCCCCGACCCCAACACCGACCCCACCCCGTTAAGGAAACTCCTGGGGCTTCAACCCCCCCTCCAGAAACTGAGCCCCGCCCCACCCAGCCACCCCCTGGCACTAACCTGGGGGGAACCATCGCTGCTGCACTTCCTGCAGCGACCGTGTCTCTGGGCCCCGGAGAGGGAACTGGGCCCCGGCCCCGCCCGCCATCACCTGATATACCAGGGGCGGGGCAGGAAGTGACACAGCTGACCCTCCCCACCATGGCCACGCCCCCTGAATTCCCCCAGCCAATCATAGTCCGGGAAAGGCTGGAGGGAGGGACCTCGGGCCCCATGACCACCAAGGCGGGCGGGGAGGCGAAGGCTCATAAACTCCCCCCTGTCTCTCTGGGGAGAGGCACTGGCCCTTGGAGGGGGGAGAAATCCCATCAGCGCGCCGGCGGCGCTGCCCCTCTCCAGGGGATGAGCCGACGGTGCCCCCCACTGTCCTGCACCATGGCCCGACCTGCCCAAACCCCCAGGGGCGACAGCCGGGCCTTCCACCGCCATAACTCCTCCAGCCCCTGGGGAGGATTTTAATACTATCACAGGCCATGGTGCAGGCGACCGCCTTCTTTTCAGTATTGGGTCGTCGAGCGGTGGAGGGGAGGAAGGTGTTATCCTCGCTCCTCCCTCCCAGACTGTTTTTCCGGGGGCCTTGGCCCTGGGGGAGGACCTTTTCCCCGAGGAGCCGGGCGTCCCGGTGTCGGGAGAGGAGCGGGGCCCCGAGCCTCTGCCGCCCGGCGACCCGAACTCGGGGCGTTCCGGGAAGGGGTGCGCCGAGGAAGATACGGAAGGTGACCCTGGGGGTGGGGTCACTGGAGGTTTGAGGCCAGTTGGCGGTGCCGGACCAGCCCCCATCCTCTCGGTGGGGGAGGGGTCGGTGACCGAAGGCGACCTCCCGGAGGAGGGTTCTGGATCGGTGGCGGACACCGGGGACGACGCGGAGTCCGTCTCCAGCGACATTTTCGAGTCCCAGGTGCCCCCCACCGATCTCCCCTCATCCCCCTCGAGGAACTCCGGGAATTTGTCGAGGAAACTCGGAGTCGCCGGGATAGAGCCCAACTGGCGCTCGACCGCTGGAGCTCCTTCGAAAGAGTCTACTGGTCGGCCCACGCTGCGCGCCAGGCGCCCGGGCTTGACGTCAATGAGCGAAAGCGAGTCAGGAACTTCCTGGGAGCACTCCTGGTGAGGGCGAGGGACTTCTGTGCCCCTCTCTCGTCCTCCCAGTAAATATGTACATAGTTTAACTGTGTGTACTGGTGGTGGTTGCACTATACTTCCGACATGGAGACAACTATAGCCAGCCTCAACATCAACGGCAGCAGGGAGTCACAGCGCAGATTCCAGACCCTCTCGGTCCTTCGGGACGGGAGGTATGCGGTGTGCTTCCTGCAAGAAACCCACACTACCCGGGAGACGAAGCCACCTGGCTCCTGGAGTGGCGAGGGGGGGTCTACATGAGTCACCTCACCCGCAGATCTGGCGGGGTGGCTATCTTGTTGGCCCCGCATTTTCAGCCGGAGATCTTGGGGGTCAGGGAGCCAGTGCCAGGCCGTTTGCTTCACCTGACGGTTCGGCTGGGGGGCGCGGTGCTTCACTTGGTGAACGTCTACGCTCCCCTGGCCGGGCCGAGGCAAGCGAGCTTCTTTGAAGAAGTGTCCGCTCATCTCGCTTCCATCGACGAGAACCAGTGCGTCGTCCTCGGGGGAGATTTTAACTGCGTCCTCGAGGACAGGGACCACGGCGGTGCCCGCACGAGTTCGACGTCGGGGAGGAGGTTGGGGGACTTGGTCAAGTCCTTGGACCTGGTGGACGTCTGGCGGAATCTCCATCCTGACTCCATCGCCTTCACCTTCGTGAGGCCTGGGGTCGGAGCGTCCAGAATCGACCGCCTGTACGTTTCGCGGGCGTACGCCTCCTGCTTTCCGAAGGCCTCCACGCGGCAGGTGTCGTGCACGGACCATCACCTGGTGTGGGCGGAACTCCTTCCGTTCGGCGCCAGGTTGGGCTCCGCGTACTGGCACTTTAACAACCTGCTGCTGGAGGACGAGCGGTTCCGGGACTCGTTTTGTCGTTTCTGGGCCGGCTGGAGAAGGAAGCGGGGAAGCTTCCCCTCCCTGAGGCTATGGTGGGACGTGGGCAAGGCTCACGTCCGCGTCTTCTGTCAGGAGTATGCGAGGGGGTCGACGAAGAGGCGGAAATCCAGGATCGGGGAGTTGGAGAGGGAGATGCTCGACCTGGAGTCACGCCTCGGTCAGCCCGACGCGGACCCGGCCCTGCGCGGGGTGTACGAAGAGAAGAAGGCCGCGCTCCGGGACCTGCAGCTCGTCGGGGCTCGGGGCGCGTACGTGAGGTCGCGGCTCCAGCTCCTCCAGGACCTGGACCGCGGCTCCCCTTCTTCTACTCGCTGGAAAAAAGGCGTGGCACCCGTCAGCAGCTCCTTGTGCTGCTGGCCGACGACGGGTCCCTCGTCTCGGATCCGGAGGGTATCAGGGCCCACGTCCGATCCTATTACACGGCCCTGTTCTCTCCGGATCCGTCCAGCGAGGACGCTCGCAGAGTTCTGTGGGAGGACCTGCCGCAGCTCAGCCCGGAGGACGCCGGAAGGCTCGACGCTCCCGTCACCTTAGAGGAGCTGACCGGCGCCCTCGACCGGCTCTCGAGGGGCAAATCCCCGGGGCTGGACGGGCTGACTGTGGAGTTCTTCAGGGCGTTCTGGGACGTCCTGGGAGCGACTACGCACAGGTCCTGGGGGAGTGTCTAAATGCCGGAGAGCTGCCCCTTTCTTGGCGCAGGGCGGTCATCGTCCTGCTGCCAAAGAAGGGGGACCTTCGTTCTTTGAAGAACTGGCGTCCGGTCTCCCTCCTCAGCACGGACTACAAAATCTTTGCCAGGGTGTTGTCTTCTCGCCTGGCTTCCGTGCTGGCCCACATGATTCACCCGGACCAGTCCTACACGGTCCCGGGCCGGAGGATACAAGACAACGTCCATCTGGTCCGGGACCTGATCCATTTCTGTCGACGGGCTGGTCTGCCGAGCGCCTTCCTGTCTCTCGACCAGGAGAAGGCGTTCGACAGGGTCGATCACGAGTACCTGCTCGGGACTCTGCGGGCGTTCGGGTTCGGGACGCAGTTCGTCGCCCGGATCCGACTTTTGTACGCCGCCGCAGAGTGTCTGGTTAAAGTTAACGGGTCCCTGACGGCGCCCCTTCGCTTCGGGAGAGGAGTGCGTCAAGGCTGCCCCCTGTCCGGCCAGCTGTATTCCCTGTGCGTGGAGCCTTTCCTGCGCCTCTTGCGGAGGAGGTTGTCGGGGCTGGTTCTGCGCGGCGCGGGCGCGGGGTTGGTCCTCTCGGCCTACGCCGACGACGTGCTCCTCACTTTCACCGACCCGGCTGACCTGGGGAGGATGCGCGAGTGCCAGGCCGTGTACTCGGCGGCGTCTTCCGCCAGGATCAACTGGGCCAAATGTTCCGGGCTACTGGTGGGTCCGTGGCGGGTGGACTCCCTGCCGGAGGAGTTTCGGGGGTTCAGCTGGAGTACCACCCATCTCCTCTACCTGGGGGTCTACCTCAGCCCGACCGAGGAATCCTGGCCGGCCAACTGGCAGGAGCTGGAGGCCAAAGTCTCGGCTCGCCTAGGCCGCTGGACAGGACTGCTCCGAGTGCTATCTTACAGGAGCCGAGTGCTGGTCATAAACCAGCTGGTGGCCGCCATGCTGTGGTACCGGCTGGTCACTTTGGTCCCTCCTCCTGGCTTTGTCGCTGACATCCAGAGAACGTTGGTCGACTTCTTCTGGGACAAAAAGATGCACTGGGTCGCTGCGCAGGTTCTGAGTCTCCCCATTGAGGAGGGCGGTCAGTCGCTGGTGTGCGTCCGCACCCAGGTCGCGACCTTCCGCCTTCAGACCTTGCAGCGATACCTTTACGTCGAGCCTCCTCCTAGGTGGTGCGCCCTGGCGACGTATTTTTTCCGCCAGGTGCGTAACCTCAACTACGACACGCAGCTCCTGTTCGTCGACCGTGACGGTTTGGAGGTCGCCCTCAAGGTGCTGCCTGTCTTTTACCAGGACCTGATCACTGTCTGGAGCATGGTCGAATCGCGTCGCGCCTACCCTCCGGCAGGAGTAGCGGCTGTCGTCAGGGAGCCGTTGCTCAGGAATCCGCACCTCCGTGCTCGCGGGTTCGAGTGGCTGTCGGAGGGGAGGGCCGTGGCGGCGAGGGTGACCAGGGTCGGGGACGTGCTGGGTGCCGGGGGCCTGGGCTGGACGTTGCCGCAAGACATAGCGAGCAGGGCAGCGGTAGACGTCCGGTACGTGGCCACCGGCATCCGACGCCTTAAAACGGCGGTGCTCGGACCCGACGTAGTGCACCAGTTGGAGGACGCTCAGGTGTGCGGTGGGATCCCGTCCGCGCTCACCCCTGCCCGGACGGAATTTCACATTGGCCCCAAGGTCCCGTACTTCCCGCGGGAGCCTGTGCCCCCAACCTGAGCCGCCTCCGAAATTTTAACTTTGTCCCGTTCAAGGACGTTAAAAGGTGTGTCCTGTATCGACTGCTGCTGCACACCGTCCACCTCTTCTCCCTCATCCACCGCCCGGACACGCCCTGGCGTGCCCATTTGCCACCGGGCGGTGGGGATCCCCAGTGGAGGGCCCTCTACGCAGGAGTCCTCCCCCTTTCTCTCGGGGATCTGGGGTGGAGGGTGTTGCACGCAGCAGTCCCCTGCAACCGCAGATTGCGGTGGTTCACGGACTCCCAGCCCAACTGCTTGTTCTGTGGCGCTGTGGAGTCCGTGGACCATGTGTATGTTGGGTGTGGGCGTTTGCACTCCCTTTTTGATTTTCTGAAAAACCTTCTCCTCTGCTTTTGGTTGCACTTCAGTCCCACGCTCCTGATCTTCGGGCACCCGGTGCGGAGGAGGGAGGGCAGGTCTGAAGACCTCCTCGTGGGTCTGCTCCTGGGCCTGGCCAAACTGGCCATAAACAGGTCCAGGCAGCGGGCCGTGGAGGGGGTCGTTAGGGCCGACTGCCTGCCCCTCTTCCGCGGTTACGTTAGGGCCCGGGTGTCCTTGGAGAAGGAGCACGCGGTGTCCACCAACACCCTGGAGTTGTTCAGGGAGAGGTGGGCGCCGCAGGGAGTGGAGTGCATCATTTCCCCTCCAACTCTATTTTGATTTAGTCCCTGCCCTCCCCTTCACTGTTTTGATCACACAGCATTGCCCTTTGATGTGAAGGGCACTGCTTGTCACTGGCCACTCGGGTGTTTCCCCAGTTAGGAGTTGGACCAGTGGCAGTGTTGTGCCTGAAGAGAGAAGAGAGAAGAGAGAAGAAGGTGGAAGAACAAGGAGGAGGTGGAAGAAGGAGGTGAGAGCTTTGTGTTCTGGGCCCTGTGTTTGAGCTGACTGGGGCCCACTCCCACTGCTGGTCTCTGGGACCCCGCCTGGGCCTGCCCTCCACCACCGCAGCCTGGGACTTGCCTGAGGCCCCTTCCCACACCTCCTCCACTGGTGTGACCTGAGGCCTACCTCCACTGCTGGGACCAAGGGCCAGCCTGGGACTCACCAGAGGCCTGCCTCAACTTCTGCTGCAGCCAGAGGCCTGCCTCCACCACTGCTGACTGGAACTCGCCTGGGGTGCCTCCCCAACAGGTCCGCCTCCACTGCTGGGACAAAGGGCCAGCCTGGGATTTGCCAGAGGCCTGCCTCAACTGCTGCTGCTGCTGCCAGAGGCCTGACTCCACCACCACTGCCTGGACTTGCCTGGGAGTCCCTCCCCAACTGAGGGCCTGCCTGGGACTCGCCAGAGGCCTGCCTCCACCACTGCAGCCTGGGACTTGCCTGAGGCCACTCCCCACAGCCTCCACCACTGCTGCGACCCGTGGCCCACCTCCACCGCTGCTGCCCAGGACTTAATTTTGGGGCTGCCTGGGACTTGTCTTGGGGACCCCCCCCAACAGGCCTGCCCCCAACACTGCAATGAGGGCCTGCCGAGGACTTGCCTGAGGCCTGCCTCCTCCACCGCTGCCTAGGACTCGCCTCGGGTGACTGGCCTCGGGCACCTCCCCAAGGACTCCATTACTACTACTGCCAGAGGCCCACCTCCACCGCTGCTGCCAGGGGCCGACGGAGTATGGCGAGCCCGAAGGTCGCAGGGCCCAGCCGGACCTACGCCGGGGTAGCCGCTGCCTTGGGCTCGGCTGGCCCAACCCCGGCCGCAACCGCATCCCCCTTCAGGCACCTGACCAAACGCCTGGGGGTCAAGGCCTATCCCCATCCCAACATGACCATCGAGGCCTGCAGTAAGGCCATGGCTGGTGTGGTCGGCCCACTGGCCATCGTCGCTGCGGCCCGCATGTACGGGAAGGCCGTCTTCTTCCTTAAGACCGAGCAGGCGGTCCACCTGGCCGTGGAGAGGGGGCTCACTGTGGGCGGGACATATTTGCCAGTCGACCCTTTGGAGGTCACGGCCCAGAGAGTCGTGATCTCCAACGTCCCGCCCTTCATTGCCAGCGAGCTCCTTCTTCCCCACCTCAACACCTTGGGGGAGATCCGGTCAGGTGTTCAACCGCTCCTGCTCGGTCTTAAGGACCCCACCCTCCGCCATGTATACTCCTTCCGACGCCAGGTGTTTATTTGCCTGGCCCGGGAGGAGGTCACGGAGGGATCCTTCACCATCCTCCACGAGGGCGCGGCCTACCGCGCCTTCTGGACGGCGGACGGCGTGCGGTGCCACCTGTGCCGCGAGGTGGGGCATATTAGAAAAAACTGCCCCACCCAGAAAGCTGCCCAGCCCACACCAACGGCTGCGGGTGGTGCCGCCGCACCCATTCCCCCTCCCCCAAAGTCAACACCACAAGCCCCGGCACCGGGGGCTAAGCCAGAGGCTCCCAATGCCTCAGCCTCTGGCAGGGAGGGGGGTGAGCGTCCGACCGAACGGAAGGCGCTCAGGAAGACGCAACGCGTCAAGCCCGCCCACGGGGAGACCACCCTATCCCCATCCCCTTCCCCTTCCCCTCCACGTAGCCCACGACCTGCCCCGCCCCGGCACGACAATGCCCCTGCGGCCGTGCCAGCGTCGCCCCGGCGCGGGAACCCTGACCCCCGAACCCCCAAACCCGTACCTGATCCCGGTCCCACAGACCCCGACCCCAACACCGACCCCCACCCCGTTAAGGAAACTCCTGGGGCTTCAACCCCCCCTCCAGAAACTGAGCCCCGCCCCACCCAGCCACCCCCTGGCACTAACCTGGGGGGAACCATCGCTGCTGCACTTCCTGCAGCGACCGTGTCTCTGGGCCCCGGAGAGGGAACTGGGCCCCGGCCCCGCCCGCCATCACCTGATATACCAGGGGCGGGGCAGGAAGTGACACAGCTGACCCTCCCCACCATGGCCACGCCCCCTGAATTCCCCCAGCCAATCATATTCCGGGAAAGGCTGGAGGGAGGGACCTCGGGCCCCATGACCACCAAGGCGGGCGGGGAGGCGAAGGCTCATAAACTCCCCCCTGTCTCTCTGGGGAAGAGGCACTGGCCCTTGGAGGGGGGAGAAATCCCATCAGCGCGCCGGCGGCGCTGCCCCTCTCCAGGGGATGAGCCGACGGTGCCCCCCCACTGTCCTGCACCATGGCCCGACCTGCCCAAACCCCCAGGGGCGACAGCCGGGCCTTCCACCGCCATAACTCCTCCAGCCCCTGGGGAGGATTTTAATACTATCACAGGCCATGGTGCAGGCGACCGCCTTCTTTTCAGTATTGGGTCGTCGAGCGGTGGAGGGGAGGAAGGTGTTATCCTTGCTCCTCCCTCCCAGACTGTTTTTCCGGGGGCCTTGGCCCTGGGGGAGGACCTTTTCCCCGAGGAGCCGGGCGTCCCGGTGTCGGGAGAGGAGCGGGCCCCGAGCCTCTGCCGCCCGGCGACCCGAACTCGGGGCGTTCCGGGAAGGGGTGCGCCGAGGAAGATACGGAAGGTGACCCTGGGGGTGGGGTCACTGGAGGTTTGAGGCCAGTTGGCGGTGCCGGACCAGCCCCCATCCTCTTGGTGGGGGAGGGGTCGGTGACCGAAGGCGACCTCCCGGAGGAGGGTTCTGGATCGGTGGCGGACACCGGGGACGACGCGGAGTCCGTCTCCAGCGAGATTTTCGAGTCCCAGGTGCCCCCCACCGATCTCCCCTCATCCCCCTCGAGGAACTCCGGGAATTTGTCGAGGAAACTCGGAGTCGCCGGGATAGAGCCCAACTGGCGCTCGACCGCTGGAGCTCCTTCGAAAGAGTCTACTGGTCGGCCCACGCTGCGCGCCAGGCGCCCGGGCTTGACGTCAATGAGCGAAAGCGAGTCAGGAACTTCCTGGGAGCACTCCTGGTGAGGGCGAGGGACTTCTGTGCCCCTCTCTCGTCCTCCCAGTAAATATGTACATAGTTTAACTGTGTGTACTGGTGGTGGTTGTACTATACTTCCGACATGGAGACAACTATAGCCAGCCTCAACATCAACGGCAGCAGGGAGTCACAGCGCAGATTCCAGACCCTCTCGGTCCTTCGGGACGGGAGGTATGCGGTGTGCTTCCTGCAAGAAACCCACACTACCCCGGGAGACGAAGCCACCTGGCTCCTGGAGTGGCGAGGGGGGTCTACATGAGTCACCTCACCCGCAGATCTGGCGGGGTGGCTATCTTGTTGGCCCCGCATTTTCAGCCGGAGATCTTGGGGGTCAGGGAGCCAGTGCCAGGCCGTTTGCTTCACCTGACGGTTCGGCTGGGGGGCGCGGTGCTTCACTTGGTGAACGTCTACGCTCCCCTGGCCGGGCCGAGGCAAGCGAGCTTCTTCGAAGAAGTGTCCGCTCATCTCGCTTCCATCGACGAGAACCAGTGCGTCGTCCTCGGGGAGATTTTAACTGCGTCCTCGAGGACAGGGACCACGGCGGTGCCCGCACGAGTTCGACGTCGGGGAGGAGGTTGGGGGACTTGGTCAAGTCCTTGGACCTGGTGGACGTCTGGCGGAATCTCCATCCTGACTCCATCGCCTTCACCTTCGTGAGGCCTGGGGTCGGAGCGTCCAGAATCGACCGCCTGTACGTTTCGCGGGCGTACGCCTCCTGCTTTCCGAAGGCCTCCACGCGGCAGGTGTCGTGCACGGACCATCACCTGGTGTGGGCGGAACTCCTTCCGTTCGGCGCCAGGTTGGGCTCCGCGTACTGGCACTTTAACAACCTGCTGCTGGAGGACGAGCGGTTCCGGGACTCGTTTCGTCGTTTCTGGGCCGGCTGGAGAAGGAAGCGGGGAAGCTTCCCCTCCCTGAGGCTATGGTGGGACGTGGGCAAGGCTCACGTCCGCGTCTTCTGTCAGGAGTACGCGAGGGGGTCGACAAAGAGGCGGAAATCCAGGATCGGGGAGTTGGAGAGGGAGATGCTCGACCTGGAGTCACGCCTCGGTCAGCCCGACGCGGACCCGGCCCTGCGCGGGGTGTACGAAGAGAAGAAGGCCGCGCTCCGGGACCTGCAGCTCGTCGGGGCTCGGGGCGCGTACGTGAGGTCGCGGCTCCAGCTCCTCCAGGACCTGGACCGCGGCTCCCCCTTCTTCTACTCGCTGGAAAAAAGGCGTGGCACCCGTCAGCAGCTCCTTGTGCTGCTGGCCGACGACGGGTCCCTCGTCTCGGATCCGGAGGGTATCAGGGCCCACGTCCGATCCTATTACACGGCCCTGTTCTCTCCGGATCCGTCCAGCGAGGACGCTCGCAGAGTTCTGTGGGAGGACCTACCGCAGCTCAGCCCGGAGGACGCCGGAAGGCTCGACGCTCCCGTCACCTTAGAGGAGCTGACCGGCGCCCTCGACCGGCTCTCGCGGGGCAAATCCCCGGGGCTGGACGGGCTGACTGTGGAGTTCTTCAGGGCGTTCTGGGACGTCCTGGGGAGCGACTACGCACGGGTCCTGGGGGAGTGTCTAAATGCCGGAGAGCTGCCCCTTTCTTGGCGCAGGGCGGTCATCGTCCTGCTGCCAAAGAAGGGGGACCTTCGTTCTTTGAAGAACTGGCGTCCGGTCTCCCTCCTCAGCACGGACTACAAAATCTTTGCCAGGGTGTTGTCTTCTCGCCTGGCTTCCGTGCTGGCCCACATGATTCACCCGGACCAGTCCTACACGGTCCCGGGCCGGAGGATACAAGACAACGTCCATCTGGTCCGGGACCTGATCCATTTCTGTCGACGGGCTGGTCTGCCGAGCGCCTTCCTGTCTCTCGACCAGGAGAAGGCGTTCGACAGGGTCGATCACGAGTACCTGCTCGGGACTCTGCGGGCGTTCGGGTTCGGGACGCAGTTCGTCGCCCGGATCCGACTTTTGTACGCCGCCGCAGAGTGTCTGGTTAAAGTTAACGGGTCCCTGACGGCGCCCCTTCGCTTCGGGAGAGGAGTGCGTCAAGGCTGCCCCCTGTCCGGCCAACTGTATTCCCTGTGCGTGGAGCCTTTCCTGCGCCTCTTGCGGAGGAGGTTGTCGGGGCTGGTTCTGCGCGGCGCGGGCGCGGGGGTGGTCCTCTCGGCCTACGCCGACGACGTGCTCCTCACTTTCACCGACCCGGCTGACCTGGGGAGGATGCGCGAGTGCCAGGCCGTGTACTCGGCGGCATCTTCCGCCAGGATCAACTGGGCCAAATGTTCCGGGCTACTGGTGGGTCCGTGGCGGGTGGACTCCCTGCCGGAGGAGTTTCGGGGGTTCAGCTGGAGTACCACCCATCTCCTCTACCTGGGGGTCTACCTCAGCCCGACCGAGGAATCCTGGCCGGCCAACTGGCAGGAGCTGGAGGCCAAAGTCTCGGCTCGCCTAGGCCGCTGGACAGGACTGCTCCGAGTGCTATCTTACAGGAGCCGAGTGCTGGTCATAAACCAGCTGGTGGCCGCCATGCTGTGGTACCGGCTGGTCACTTTGGTCCCTCCTCCTGGCTTTGTCGCTGACATCCAGAGAACGTTGGTCGACTTCTTCTGGGACAAAAAGATGCACTGGGTCGCTGCGCAGGTTCTGAGTCTCCCCATTGAGGAGGGCGGTCAGTCGCTGGTGTGCGTCCGCACCCAGGTCGCGACCTTCCGCCTTCAGACCTTGCAGCGATACCTTTACGTCGAGCCTCCTCCTAGGTGGTGCGCCCTGGCGACGTATTTTTTCCGCCAGGTGCGTAACCTCAACTACGACACGCAGCTCCTGTTCGTCGATCGTGACGGTTTGGAGGTCGCCCTCAAGGTGCTGCCTGTCTTTTACCAGGACCTGATCACTGTCTGGAACATGGTCGAATCGCGTCGCGCCTACCCTCCGGCAGGAGTAGCGGCTGTCGTCAGGGAGCCGTTGCTCAGGAATCCGCACCTCCGTGCTCGCGGGTTCGAGTGGCTGTCGGAGGGGAGGGCCGTGGCGGCGAGGGTGACCAGGGTCGGGGACGTGCTGGGTGCCGGGGGCCTGGGCTGGACGTTGCCGCAAGACATAGCGAGCAGGGCAGCGGTAGACGTCCGGTACGTGGCCACCGGCATCCGACGCCTTAAAACGGCGGTGCTCGGACCCGACGTAGTGCACCAGTTGGAGGACGCTCAGGTGTGCGGTGGGATCCCGTCCGCGCTCACCCCTGCCCGGACGGAATTTCACATCGGCCCCCAGGGTCCCGTACTTCCCGCGGGAGCCTGTGCCCCACAACCTGAGCCGCCTCCGTAATTTTAGGTTTGTCCCGTTCAAGGACGTTAAAAGGCGGGTCCTATACAGACTGCTGCTGCACACCGTCCACCTCTTCTCCCTCATCCACCGCCCGGACACGCCCTGGCGTGCCCATTTGCCACTGGGCGGTGGGGGTCCCAGTGGAGGGCCCTCTACGCAGGAGTCCTCCCCCTTCTCTCGGGGATCTGGGGTGGAGGGTGTTGCACGCAGCAGTCCCCTGCAACCGCAGATTGCGGTGGTTCACGGACTCCCAGCCCAACTGCTTGTTCTGTGGCGCTGTGGAGTCCGTGGACCATGTGTATATTGGGTGTGGGCGTTTGCACTCCCTTTTTGATTTTCTTAAAAACCTCCTCCTCTGCTTTTGTTTGCACTTCAGTCCCACGCTCCTGATCTTCGGGCACCCGGTGCGGAGGAGGGAGGGCAGGTCTGAAGACCTCCTCGTGGGTCTGCTCCTGGGCCTGGCCAAACTGGCCATAAACAGGTCCAGGCAGCGGGCCGTGGAGGGGGTCGTTAGGGCCGACTGCCTGCCCCTCTTCCGCGGTTACGTTAGGGCCCGGGTGTCCTTGGAGAAGGAGCACGCGGTGTCCACCAACACCCTGGAGTTGTTCAGGGAGAGGTGGGCGCCGCAGGGAGTGGAGTGCATCATTTCCCCCTCCAACTCTATTTTGATTTAGTCCCTGCCCTCCCCTTCACTGTTTTGATCACACAGCATTGCCCTTTGATGTGAAGGGCACTGCTCGTCACAGGCCACTCGGGTGTTTTCCTACTTTTCCTGGTGGTGGAAATTAAATAAAGATTTGTACACCTTGTCTCTCACTGTGTCTCACACCTGCACACACACACCATGGGTGCTGGGATAAAAATAATAAGCACTACCGCAGTTAGGCGGTAGTGTGGGGGGTTAAGAAAGAAAAAAAAAAAGAAAAAAAAAAAAAAGATAACCAGGAGTTGTTTCGGGCACCCGGTGCGGAGGAGGGAGGGCAGGTCGAAGACCTCCTCGTGGGTCTGCTCCTGGGCCTGGCCAAACTGGCCATAAACAGGTCCAGGCAGCGGGCCGTGGAGGGGGTCGTTAGGGCCGACTGCCTGCCCCTCTTCCGCGGTTACGTTGGGCCCGGGTGTCCTTGGAGAAGGAGCACGCGGTGTCCACCAACACCCTGGAGTTGTTCAGGGAGAGGTGGGCGCCGCAGGGAGTGGAGTGCATCATTTCCCCCTCCAACTCTATTTTGATTTAGTCCCTGCCCTCCCCTTCACTGTTTTGATCACACAGCATTGCCCTTTGATGTGAAGGGCACTGCTCATCACTGGCCACTCGGGTGTTTCCCCTGTTAAGAGTTGGACCAGTGGCAGTGTTGTGCTGAAGAGAGAAGAGAGAAGAAGGTGGAAGACCAAGGAGGAGGTGGAGGAAGGAGGTGAGAGCTTTGTGTTCTGGGCCCTGTGTTTGAGCTGACCTGGGGCCCACTCCCACTGCTGGTCCCTGGGACCCCGCCTGGGCCTGCCTCCATCACCGCAGCCTGGGACTCGCCTGAGGCCCCTTCCCACAACCTCCTCCACTGGTGTGACCTGAGGCCTACCTCCACTGCTGGGACCAAGGGCCAGCCTGGGACTCGCCAGAGGCCTGCCTCAACTTCTGCTGCAGCCAGAGGCCTGCCTCCACCAGCGCTGCCTGGGACTTGCCTAGGAGTCCCTCCCCAACTGAGGGCCTGCCTGGGACTCGCCAGAGGCCTCCCTCCACCACTGCAGCCTGGGACTTGCCTGAGGCCACTCCCCGCAGCCTCCACCACTGCTGCGACCCGTGGCCCACCTCCACCGCTGCTGCCCAGGACTTAATTTTGGGGCTGCCTGGGACTTGTCTTGGGGACCCCCCCCAACAGGCCTGCCCCCAACACTGCAACCGAGGGCCTGCCGAGGACTTGCCTGAAGCCTGCCTACACCACCGCTGCCTAGGACTCGCCTCGGGTGACTGGCCTCGGGCCCCTCCCCAAGGACTCCACCGCGACTACTGCCAGAGGCCCACCTCCACCGCTGCTGCCGGGGGCCGACGGAGTATGGCGAGCCCGAAGGTCGCAGGGCCCAGCCGGACCTACGCCGGGGTAGCCGCTGCCTTGGGCTCGGCTGGCCCAACCCCGGCCGCAACCGCATCCCCCTTCAGGCACCTGACCAAACGCCTGGGGGTCAAGGCCTATCCCCATCCCAACATGACCATCGAGGCCTGCAGTAAGGCCATGGCTAGTGTGGTCGGCCCACTGGCCATCGTCGCTGCGGCCCGCATGTACGGGAAGGCCGTATTCTTTCTCAAGACCGAGCAGGCGGTCCACCTGGCCGTGGAGAGGGGCTCACTGTGGGCGGGACGTATTTGCCAGTCGACCCTTTGGAGGTCACGGCCCAGAGAGTCGTGATCTCCAACGTCCCGCCCTTCATTGCCAGCGAGCTCCTTCTTCCCCACCTCAACACCTTGGGGGAGATCCGGTCAGGTGTTCAACCGCTCCTGCTCGGTCTTAAGGACCCCACCCTCCGTCACGTGTACTCCTTCCGACGCCAGGTGTTTATTTGCCTGGCCCGGGAGGAGGTCACGGAGGGCTCCTTCACTGTCCTCCACGAGGGCGCGGCATACCGCGCCTTCTGGACGGCGGACGGCGTGCGGTGCCACCTGTGCCGCGAGGTGGGGCATGTTAGAAAAAACTGCCCCACCCAGAAAGCTGCCCAGCCCACACCAACGGCTGCGGGTGGTGCCGCCGCACCCATTCCCCCTCCCCCAAAGCCAACACCACAAGCCCCGGCTCCGGGGGCTAAGCCGGAGGCTCCTAATACCTCAGCCTCTGGCAGGGAGGGGGGTGAGCGTCCGACCGGACAGAAGGTGCCCAGAAAGACGCTACGCGTCAAGCCCGCCCACGGGGAGACCACCCTATCCCCATCCCCTTCCCCTTCCCCTCCACATAACCCACGACCTGCCCCGCCCCGGCACGACAATGCCCCTGCGGCCGTGCCAGTGTCACCCCGGCGCGGGAACCCTGACCCCCGAACCCCCAAACACGTACCTGATCCCGGCCCCACTGACCCCGACCCCAACACCGACCCCCACCCCAACCCCCACCTCGTTAAGGAAACTCCTGGGGCTTCAACCCCCCTCCAGAAACTGAGCCCCGCCCCACCCAGCCACCCCCTGGCACTAACCTGGGGGGAACCATTGCTGCTCCACTTCCTGCAGCGACCGTGTCTCTCGGCCCCGGAGAGGGAACTGGGCCCCTGCCCCGCCCGCCATCACCTGATATACCAGGGGCGGGGCAGGAAGTGACACGGCTGACCCTCTCCACCCTGGCCACGCCCCCTGCATTCCCCCAGCCAATCATATTCCGGGAAAGGCGGGGGGGAGGGACCTCGGGCCCCACGACCACCAAGGCGGGCGGGGAGGGGAAGACCCATAAATCCCCCCCTGTCTCTCTGGGGAAGAGGCGCCGGCCCTTGGAGGGGGGAGAAATCCCATCAGCGCGCCGGCGGCGCTGCCCCTCTCCAGGGGATGAGCCGACGGTGTCTCCCCACTGTCCTGCACCATGGCCTGAACTGCCCAAACCCCCAGGGGCGACAGCCGGGCCTTCCACCGCCATAACTCCTCCAGCCCCTGGGGAGGATTTTAATACCGTCACGGGCCATGGTGCAGGCGGCCGTGTTCTTTTTAACATTGGGTCGTCGAGCGTTGGAGGGGAGGAAGGTGTTATCCTCGCTCCTCCCTCCCAGACTGTTTTTCCGGGGGCCTTGGCCCTGGGGGAGGACCTTTTCCCCGAGGAGCCGGGCGTCCCGGTGTCGGGAGAGGAGCGGGGCCCCGAGCCTCTGCCGCCCGGCGACCCGAACTCGGGGCGTTCCGGGAAGGGGTGCGCCGAGGAAGATACGGAAGGTGACCCTGGGGGTGGGGTCACTGGAGGTTTGAGGCCAGTTGGCGGTGCCGGACCAGCCCCCATCCTCTCGGTGGGGGAGGGGTCGGTGACCGAAGGCGACCTCCCGGAGGAGGGTTCTGGATCGGTGGCGGACACCGGGGACGACGCGGAGTCCGTCTCCAGCGACATTTTCGAGTCCCAGGTGCCCCCACCGATCTCCCCCTCATCCCCCTCGAGGAACTCCGGGAATTTGTCGAGGAAACTCGGAGTCGCCGGGATAGAGCCCAACTGGCGCTCGACCGCTGGAGCTCCTTCGAAAGAATCTACTGGTCGGCCCACGCTGCGCGCCAGGCGCCCGGGCTTGACGTCAATGAGCGAAAGCGAGTCAGGAACTTCCTGGGAGCACTCCTGGTGAGGGCGAGGGACTTCTGTGCCCCTCTCTCGTCCTCCCAGTAAATATGTACATAGTTTAACTGTGTGTACTGGTGGTGGTTGCACTATACTTCCGACATGGAGACAACTATAGCCAGCCTCAACATCAACGGCAGCAGGGAGTCACAGCGCAGATTCCAGACCCTCTCGGTCCTTCGGGACGGGAGGTATGCGGTGTGCTTCCTGCAAGAAACCCACACTACCCCGGGAGACGAAGCCACCTGGCTCCTGGAGTGGCGAGGGGGGGTCTACATGAGTCACCTCACCCGCAGATCTGGCGGGGTGGCTATCTTGTTGGCCCCGCATTTTCAGCCGGAGATCTTGGGGGTCAGGGAGCCAGTGCCAGGCCGTTTGCTTCACCTGACGGTTCGGCTGGGGGGCGCGGTGCTTCACTTGGTGAACGTCTACGCTCCCCTGGCCGGGCCGAGGCAAGCGAGCTTCTTCGAAGAAGTGTCCGCTCATCTCGCTTCCATCGACGAGAACCAGTGCGTCGTCCTCGGGGGAGATTTTAACTGCGTCCTCGAGGACAGGGACCACGGCGGTGCCCGCACGAGTTCGACGTCGGGGAGGAGGTTGGGGGACTTGGTCAAGTCCTCGGACCTGGTGGACGTCTGGCGGAATCTCCATCCTGACTCCATCGCCTTCACCTTCGTGAGGCCTGGGGTCGGAGCGTCCAGAATCGACCGCCTGTACGTTTCGCGGGCGTACGCCTCCTGCTTTCCGAAGGCCTCCACGCGGCAGGTGTCGTGCACGGACCATCACCTGGTGTGGGCGGAACTCCTTCCGTTCGGCGCCAGGTTGGGCTCCGCGTACTGGCACTTTAACAACCTGCTGCTGGAGGACGAGCGGTTCCGGGACTCGTTTCGTCGTTTCTGGGCCGGCTGGAGAAGGAAGCGGGGAAGCTTCCCCTCCCTGAGGCTATGGTGGGACGTGGGCAAGGCTCACGTCCGCGTCTTCTGTCAGGAGTACGCGAGGGGGTCGACGAAGAGGCGGAAATCCAGGATCGGGGAGTTGGAGAGGGAGATGCTCGACCTGGAGTCACGCCTCGGTCAGCCCGACGCGGACCCGGCTCTGCGCGGGGTGTACGAAGAGAAGAAGGCCGCGCTCCGGGACCTGCAGCTCGTCGGGGCTCGGGGCGCGTACGTGAGGTCGCGGCTCCAGCTCCTCCAGGACCTGGACCGCGGCTCCCCCTTCTTCTACTCGCTGGAAAAAAGGCGTGGCACCCGTCAGCAGCTCCTTGTGCTGCTGGCCGACGACGGGTCCCTCGTCTCGGATCCGGAGGGTATCAGGGCCCACGTCCGATCCTATTACACGGCCCTGTTCTCTCCGGATCCGTCCAGCGAGGACGCTCGCAGAGTTCTGTGGGAGGACCTGCCGCAGCTCAGCCCGGAGGACGCCGGAAGGCTCGACGCTCCTGTCACCTTAGAGGAGCTGACCGGCGCCCTCGACCGGCTCTCGAGGGGCAAATCCCCGGGGCTGGACGGACTGACTGTGGAGTTCTTCAGGGCGTTCTGGGACGTCCTGGGGAGCGACTACGCACAGGTCCTGGGGGAGTGTCTAAATGCCGGAGAGCTGCCCCTTTCTTGGCGCAGGGCGGTCATCGTCCTGCTGCCAAAGAAGGGGGACCTTCGTTCTTTGAAGAACTGGCGTCCGGTCTCCCTCCTCAGCACGGACTACAAAATCTTTGCCAGGGTGTTGTCTTCTCGCCTGGCTTCCGTGCTGGCCCACATGATTCACCCGGACCAGTCCTACACGGTCCCGGGCCGGAGGATACAAGACAACGTCCATCTGGTCCGGGACCTGATCCATTTCTGTCGACGGGCTGGTCTGCCGAGCGCCTTCCTGTCTCTCGACCAGGAGAAGGCGTTCGACAGGGTCGATCACGAGTACCTGCTCGGGACTCTGCGGGCGTTCGGGTTCGGGACGCAGTTCGTCGCCCGGATCCGACTTTTGTACGCCGCCGCAGAGTGTCTGGTTAAAGTTAACGGGTCCCTGACGGCGCCCCTTCGCTTCGGGAGAGGAGTGCGACAAGGCTGCCCCCTGTCCGGCCAGCTGTATTCCCTGTGCGTGGAGCCTTTCCTGCGCCTCTTGCGGAGGAGGTTGTCGGGGCTGGTTCTGCGCGGCGCGGGCGCGGGGGTGGTCCTCTCGGCCTACGCCGACGACGTGCTCCTCACTTTCACCGACCCGGCTGACCTGGGGAGGATGCGCGAGTGCCAGGCCGTATACTCGGCGGCGTCTTCCGCCAGGATCAACTGGGCCAAATGTTCCGGGCTACTGGTGGGTCCGTGGCGGGTGGACTCCCTGCCGGAGGAGTTTCGGGGGTTCAGCTGGAGTACCACCCATCTCCTCTACCTGGGGGTCTACCTCAGCCCGACCGAGGAATCCTGGCCGGCCAACTGGCAGGAGCTGGAGGCCAAAGTCTCGGCTCGCCTAGGCCGCTGGACAGGACTGCTCCGAGTGTTATCTTACAGGAGCCGAGTGCTGGTCATAAACCAGCTGGTGGCCGCCATGCTGTGGTACCGGCTGGTCACTTTGGTCCCTCCTCCTGGCTTTGTCGCTGACATCCAGAGAACGTTGGTCGACTTCTTCTGGGACAAAAAGATGCACTGGGTCGCTGCGCAGGTTCTGAGTCTCCCCATTGAGGAGGGCGGTCAGTCGCTGGTGTGCGTCCGCACCCAGGTCGCGACCTTCCGCCTTCAGACCTTGCAGCGATACCTTTACGTCGAGCCTCCTCCTAGGTGGTGCGCCCTGGCGACGTATTTTTTTCCGCCAGGTGCGTAACCTCAACTACGACACGCAGCTCCTGTTCGTCGACCGTGACGGTTTGGAGGTCGCCCTCAAGGTGCTGCCTGTCTTTTACCAGGACCTGATCACTGTCTGGAACATGGTCGAATCGCGTCGCGCCTACCCTCCGGCAGGAGTAGCGGCTGTCGTCAGGGAGCCGTTGCTCAGGAATCCGCACCTCCGTGCTCGCGGGTTCGAGTGGCTGTCGGAGGGGAGGGCCGTGGCAGCGAGGGTGACCAGGGTCGGGGACGTGCTGGGTGCCGGGGGCCTGGGCTGGACGTTGCCGCAAGACATAGCGAGCAGGGCAGCGGTAGACGTCCGGTACGTGGCCACCGGCATCCGACGCCTTAAAACGGCGGTGCTCGGACCCAACGTAGTGCACCAGTTGGAGGACGCTCAGGTGTGCGGTGGGATCCCGTCCGCGCTCACCCCTGCCCGGACGGAATTTCACATCGGCCCCAGGGTCCCGTACTTCCCGCGGGAGCCTGTGCCCCACAACCTGAGCCGCCTCCGAAATTTTAACTTTGTCCCGTTCAAGGACGTTAAAAGGTGTGTCCTATATCGACTGCTGCTGCACACCGTCCACCTCTTCTCCCTCATCCACCGCCCGGACACGCCCTGGCGTGCCCATTTGCCACCGGGCGGTGGGGATCCCCAGTGGAGGGCCCTCTACGCAGGAGTCCTCCCCTTTCTCTCGGGGATCTGGGGTGGAGGGTGTTGCACGCAGCAGTCCCCTGCAACCGCAGATTGCGGTGGTTCACGGACTCCCAGCCCAACTGCTTGTTCTGTGGCGCTGTGGAGTCCGTGGACCATGTGTATGTTGGGTGTGGGCGTTTGCACTCCCTTTTCGATTTTCTGAAAAACCTTCTCCTCTGCTTTTGGATGCACTTCAGTCCCACGCTCCTGATCTTCGGGCACCCGGTGCGGAGGAGGGAGGGCAGGTCTGAAGACCTCCTCGTGGGTCTGCTCCTGGGCCTGGCCAAACTGGCCATAAACAGGTCCAGGCAGCGGGCCGTGGAGGGGGTCGTTAGGGCCGACTGCCTGCCCCTCTTCCGCGGTTACGTTAGGGCCCGGGTGTCCTTGGAGAAGGAGCACGCGGTGTCCACCAACACCCTGGAGTTGTTCAGGGAGAGGTGGGCGCCGCAGGGAGTGGAGTGCATCATTTCCCCCTCCAACTCTATTTTGATTTAGTCCCTGCCCTCCCCTTCACTGTTTTGATCACACAGCATTGCCCTTTGATGTGAAGGGCACTGCTCGTCACAGGCCACTCGGGTGTTTTGCCTGTTAAGAGTTGGACCAGTGGCAGTGTTGTGCCTGTAGGAGAAGGGAGAAGGGAGAAGAGAGAAGAGCAAGGAGGAGGTGGAGGAAGGAGGTGAGAGCTTTGTGTTCTGGGCCCTGTGTTTGAGCTGACCTGGGGCCCACTCCCACTGCTGGTCTCTGGGACCCCGCCTGGGCCTGCCCTCCACCACCGCAGCCTGGGACTCGCCTGAGGCCCCTTCCCACAACCTCCTCCACTGCTGGGACCAAGGGCCAGCCTGGGACTTGCCGGAGGCCTGCCTCCACCAGCGCTGCCTGGGACTTGCCTGAGGCACCTTCCCACAACCTCCACCACTGCTGACTGGAACTCGCCTGGGGGTCCCTCCCCAACAGGTCCGCCTCCACTGCTGGGACAAAGGGCCAGCCTGGGATTTGCCAGAGGCCTGCCTCAACTGCTGCTGCTGCTGCCAGAGGCCTGACTCCACCACCACTGCCTGGGACTTGCCTGGGAGTCCCTCCCCAACTGAGGGCCTGCCTGGGACTCGCCAGAGGCCTGCCTCCACCACTGCAGCCTGGGACTTGCCTGAGGCCACTCTCCACAGCCTCCACCACTGCTGCGACCCGAGGCCCACCTCCACTGCTGCTGCCCAGGACTTAATTTTGGGGCTGCCTGGGACTTGTCTTGGGGACCCTCCCCAACAGGCCTGCCCCTACCGGTGACCAAGGGCCTACCTGGGACTCGCCCGAAGCCTGCCCCTGCCATTGCCTGAGGCCGGTTTCCACCGTCGCTGCCTGGGACTCTCCTCGGGTGACTGGCTTTGGGCACGACCCCAGGACTTCCGCCACTGCTACAGCCAAAGGCCCACCTCCAGCAGCAGAATATGGCGAGCCCGAAGGTCGCAGGGCCCAGCCGGACCTACGCCGGGGTAGCCGCTGCCTTGGGCTCGGCTGGCCCAACCCCGGCCGCAACCGCATCCCCCTTCAGGCACCTGACCAAACGCCTGGGGGTCAAGGCCTATCCCCATCCCAACATGACCATCGAGGCCTGCAGTAAGGCCATGGCTAGTGTGGTCGGCCCACTGGCCATCGTCGCTGCGGCCCGCATGTACGGGAAGGCCGTCTTCTTTCTCAAGACCGAGCAGGCGGTCCACCTGGCCGTGGAGAGGGGGCTCACTGTGGGCGGGACGTATTTGCCAGTCGACCCTTTGGAGGTCACGGCCCAGAGAGTCGTGATCTCCAACGTCCCGCCCTTCATTGCCAGCGAGCTCCTTCTTCCCCACCTCAACACCTTGGGGGAGATCCGGTCAGGTGTTCAACCGCTCCTGCTCGGTCTTAAGGACCCCACCCTCCGTCACGTGTACTCCTTCCGACGCCAGGTGTTTATTTGCCTGGCCCGGGAGGAGGTCACGGAGGGCTCATTCACCGTCCTCCACGAGGGCGCGGCATACCGCGCCTTCTGGACGGCGGACGGCGTGCGGTGCCACCTGTGCCGTGAGGTGGGGCACATTAGAAAGAACTGCCCCACCCAGAAGGCTGCCCAGCCCACACCAACGGCTGCGGGTGGTGCCGCCGCACCCACTCCCCCTCCCCCAAAGTCAACACCACAAGCCCCGGCACCGGGGGCTAAGCCGGAGGCTCCCAATGCCTCAGCCTCTGGCAGGGAGGGGGGTGAGCGTCCGACCGAACGGAAGGCGCTCAGGAAGACACAACGCGTCAAGCCCGCCCACGGGGAGACCACCCTATCCCCATCCCCTTCCCCTTCCCCTCCACGTAACCCACGACCTGCCCCGCCCCGGCACGACAATGCCCCTGCGGCCGTGCCAGCGTCGCCCCGGCGCGGGAACCCTGACCCCCGAACCCCCAAACCCGTACCTGATCCTGGCCCCACTGACTCCAACCCCCACCTCGCCACGGAAACTCCTGGGGCTTCAACCCCTCGTCCGGAGACCGAGCCCCGCCCCACCCATACGCCCCCTGACACTAACCTGAGGGGAACCACCGCTGCCCTACCACCTCCAGAGACTGATTCTCCTAGCCCTGGAGAGGGAACTGGGCCCCTGCCCCGCCCGCCATCACCTGATATGTCAGGGGCGGGGCAGGAAGTGACACGGCTGACCCTCCCCACCCTGGCCACGACCCCTGCCTTCCCCCAGCCAATCATATTCCGGGAAAGGCGGGGGGGAGGGACCTCGGGCCCCATGACCACCAAGGCGGGCGGGGAGGGGAAGACCCATAAATCCCCCCCTGTCTTTCTGGGGAAGAGGCGCCGGCCCTTGGAGGGAGGAGAAATCCCATCAGCGCGCCGGCGGCGCTGCCCCTCTCCAGGGGATGAGCCGACGGTGCCCCCCCACTGTCCTGCACCATGGCCCGACCTGCCCAAACCCCCAGGGGCGACGGCTGGGCCTTCCACCGCCATAACTCCTCCAGCCCCTGGGGAGGATTTTATTAGCAACACGGGCCATGGTGCAGTCGACAGACTTTTATTCACTGCTGGGTCGTCGAGCGGTGGAGGGGAGGAAGGTGTTATCCTCGCTCCTCCCTCCCAGACTGTTTTTCCGGGGGCCTTGGCCCTGGGGGAGGACCTTTTCCCCGAGGAGCCGGGCGTCCCGGTGTCGGGAGAGGAGCGGGGCCCCGAGCCTCTGCCGCCCGGCGACCCGAACTCGGGGCGTTCCGGGAAGGGGTGCGCTGAGGAAGATACGGAAGGTGACCCTGGGGGTGGGGTCACTGGAGGTTTGAGGCCAGTTGGCGGTGCCGGACCAGCCCCCATCCTCTCGGTGGGGGAGGGGTCGGTGACCGAAGGCGACCTCCCGGAGGAGGGCTCTGGATCGGTGGCGGACACCGGGGACGACGCGGAGTCCGTCTCCAGCGACATTTTCGAGTCCCAGGTGCCCCCCACCGATCTCCCCCTCATCCCCCTCGAGGAACTCCGGGAATTTGTCGAGGAAACTCGGAGTCGCCGGGATAGAGCCCAACTGGCGCTCGACCGCTGGAGCTCCTTCGAAAGAGTCTACTGGTCGGCCCACGCTGCGTGCCAGGCGCCCGGGCTTGACGTCAATGAGCGAAAGCGAGTCAGGAACTTCCTGGGAGCACTCCTGGTGAGGGCGAGGGACTTCTGTGCCCCTCTCTCGTCCTCCCAGTAAATATGTACATAGTTTTTGTTAACTGTTTGCTGGTGGTGGTTGCACTATACTTTCGACATGGAGACAACTATAGCCAGCCTCAACATCAACGGCAGCAGGGAGTCACAGCGCAGATTCCAGACCCTCTCGGTCCTTCGGGACGGGAGGTATGCGGTGTGCTTCCTGCAAGAAACCCACACTACCCCGGGAGACGAAGCCACCTGGCTCCTGGAGTGGCGAGGGGGGGTCTACATGAGTCACCTCACCCGCAGATCTGGCGGGGTGGCTATCTTGTTGGCCCCGCATTTTCAGCCGGAGATCTTGGGGGTCAGGGAGCCAGTGCCAGGCCGTTTGCTTCACCTGACGGTTCGGCTGGGGGGCGCGGTGCTTCACTTGGTGAACGTCTACGCTACCCTGGCCGGGCCGAGGCAAGCGAGCTTCTTCGAAGAAGTGTCCGCTCATCTCGCTTCCATCGACGAGAACCAGTGCGTCGTCCTCGGGGGAGATTTTAACTGCGTCCTCGAGGACAGGGACCACGGCGGTGCCCGCACGAGTTCGACGTCGGGGAGGAGGTTGGGGGACTTGGTCAAGTCCTTGGACCTGGTGGACGTCTGGCGGAATCTCCATCCTGACTCCATCGCCTTCACCTTCGTGAGGCCTGGGGTCGGAGCGTCCAGACTCGACCGCCTGTACGTTTCGCGGGCGTACGCCTCCTGTTTTCCGAAGGCCTCCACGCGGCAGGTGTCGTGCACGGACCATCACCTGGTGTGGGCGGAACTCCTTCCGTTCGGCGCCAGGTTGGGCTCCGCGTACTGGCACTTTAACAACCTGCTGCTGGAGGACGAGCGGTTCCGGGACTCGTTTCGTCGTTTCTGGGCCGGCTGGAGAAGGAAGCGGGGAAGCTTCCCCTCCCTGAGGCTATGGTGGGACGTGGGCAAGGCTCACGTCCGCGTCTTCTGTCAGGAGTACGCGAGGGGGTCGACGAAGAGGCGGAAATCCAGGATCGGGGAGTTGGAGAGGGAGATGCTCGACCTGGAGTCACGCCTCGGTCAGCCCGACGCGGACCCGGCCCTGCGCGGGGTGTACGAAGAGAAGAAGGCCGCGCTCCGGGACCTGCAGCTCGTCGGGGCTCGGGGCGCGTACGTGAGGTCGCGGCTCCAGCTCCTCCAGGACCTGGACCGCGGCTCCCCCTTCTTCTACTCGCTGGAAAAAAGGCGCGGCACCCGTCAGCAGCTCCTTGTGCTGCTGGCCGACGACGGGTCCCTCGTCTCGGATCCGGAGGGTATCAGGGCCCACGTCCGATCCTATTACACGGCCCTGTTCTCTCCGGATCCGTCCAGCGAGGATGCTCGCAGAGTTCTGTGGGAGGACCTGCCGCAGCTCAGCCCGGAGGACGCCGGAAGGCTCGACGCTCCCGTCAACTTAGAGGAGCTGACCGGCGCCCTCGACCGGCTCTCGAGGGGCAAATCCCCGGGGCTGGACGGGCTGACTGTGGAGTTCTTCAGGGCGTTCTGGGACGTCCTGGGGAGCGACTACGCACAGGTCCTGGGGGAGTGTCTAAATGCCGGAGAGCTGCCCCTTTCTTGGCGCAGGGCGGTCATCGTCCTGCTGCCAAAGAAGGGGGACCTTCGTTCTTTGAAGAACTGGCGTCCGGTCTCCCTCCTCAGCACGGACTACAAAATCTTTGCCAGGGTGTTGTCCTCTCGCCTGGCTTCCGTGCTGGCCCACATGATTCACCCGGACCAGTCCTACACGGTCCCGGGCCGGAGGATACAAGACAACGTCCATCTGGTCCGGGACCTGATCCATTTCTGTCGACGGGCTGGTCTGCCGAGCGCCTTCCTGTCTCTCGACCAGGAGAAGGCGTTCGACAGGGTCGATCACGAGTACCTGCTCGGGACTCTGCGGGCGTTCGGGTTCGGGACGCAGTTCGTCGCCCGGATCCGACTTTTGTACGCCGCCGCAGAGTGTCTGGTTAAAGTTAACGGGTCCCTGACGGCGCCCCTTCGCTTCGGGAGAGGAGTGCGTCAAGGCTGCCCCCTGTCCGGCCAACTGTATTCCCTGTGCGTGGAGCCTTTCCTGCGCCTCTTGCGGAGGAGGTTGTCGGGGCTGGTTCTGCGCGGCGCGGGCGCGGGGGTGGTCCTCTCGGCCTACGCCGACGACGTGCTCCTCACTTTCACCGACCCGGCTGACCTGGGGAGGATGCGCGAGTGCCAGGCCGTGTACTCGGCGGCGTCTTCCGCCAGGATCAACTGGGCCAAATGTTCCGGGCTACTGGTGGGTCCGTGGCGGGTGGATTCCCTGCCGGAGGAGTTCCGGGGGTTCAGCTGGAGTACCACCCATCTCCTCTACCTGGGGGTCTACCTCAGCCCGACCGAGGAATCCTGGCCGGCCAACTGGCAGGAGCTGGAGGCCAAAGTCTCGGCTCGCCTAGGCCGCTGGACAGGACTGCTCCGAGTGCTATCTTACAGGAGCCGAGTGCTGGTCATAAACCAGCTGGTGGCCGCCATGCTGTGGTACCGGCTGGTCACTTTGGTCCCTCCTCCTGGCTTTGTCGCTGACATCCAGAGAACGTTGGTCGACTTCTTCTGGGACAAAAAGATGCACTGGGTCGCTGCGCAGGTTCTGAGTCTCCCCATTGAGGAGGGCGGTCAGTCGCTGGTGTGCGTCCGCACCCAGGTCGCGACCTTCCGCCTTCAGACCTTGCAGCGATACCTTTACGTCGAGCCTCCTCCTAGGTGGTGCGCCCTGGCGACGTATTTTTTCCGCCAGGTGCGTAACCTCAACTACGACACGCAGCTCCTGTTCGTCGACCGTGACGGTTTGGAGGTCGCCCTCAAGGTGCTGCCTGTCTTTTACCAGGACCTGATCACTGTCTGGAACATGGTCGAATCGCGTCGCGCCTACCCTCCGGCAGGAGTAGCGGCTGTCGTCAGGGAGCCGTTGCTCAGGAATCCGCACCTCCGTGCTCGCGGGTTCGAGTGGCTGTCGGAGGGGAGGGCCGTGGCGGCGAGGGTGACCAGGGTCGGGGACGTGCTGGGTGCCGGGGGGCTGGGCTGGACGTTGCCGCAAGACATAGCGAGCAGGGCAGCGGTAGACGTCCGGTACGTGGCCACCGGCATCCGACGCCTTAAAACGGCGGTGCTCGGACCCGACGTAGTGCACCAGTTGGAGGACGCTCAGGTGTGCGGTGGGATCCCGTCCGCGCTCACCCCTGCCCGGACGGAATTTCACATCGGCCCCAAGGTCCCGTACTTCCCGCGGGAGCCTGTGCCCCACAACCTGAGCCGCCTCCGTAATTTTAGTTTTGTCCCGTTCAAGGACGTTAAAAGGCGGGTCCTGTACAGACTGCTGCTGCACACCGTCCACCTCTTCTCCCTCATCCACCGCCCGGACACGCCCTGGCGTGCCCATTTGCCACCGGGCGGTGGGGATCCCCAGTGGAGGGCTCTCTACGCAGGAGTCCTCCCCCTTTCTCTCGGGGATCTGGGGTGGAGGGTGCTGCACGCAGCAGTCCCCTGCAACCGCAGATTGCGGTGGTTCACGGACTCCCAGCCCAACTGCTTGTTCTGTGGCGCTGTGGAGTCCGTGGACCATGTGTATATTGGGTGTGGGCGTTTGCACTCCCTTTTTGATTTTCTTAAAAACCTCCTCCTCTGCTTTTGTTTGCACTTCAGTCCCACGCTCCTGATCTGCGGGCACCCGGTGCGGAGGAGGGAGGGCAGGTCTGAAGACCTCCTCGTGGGTCTGCTCCTGGGCCTGGCCAAACTGGCCATAAACAGGTCCAGGCAGCGGGCCGTGGAGGGGGTCGTTAGGGCCGACTGCCTGCCCCTCTTCCGCGGTTACGTTAGGGCCCGGGTGTCCTTGGAGAAGGAGCACGCGGTGTCCACCAACACCCTGGAGTTGTTCAGGGAGAGGTGGGCGCCGCAGGGAGTGGAGTGCATCATTTCCCCCTCCAACTCTATTTTGATTTAGTTCCTGCCCTCCCCTTCACTGTTTTGATCACACAGCATTGCCCTTTGATGTGAAGGGCACTGCTCGTCACAGGCCACTCGGGTGTTTTCCTACTTTTCCTGGTGGTGGAAATTAAATAAAGATTTGTACACCTTGTGTCTCTCACTGTGTCTCACACCTGCTCACACACACCATGGGTGCTGGGGAAAATAAGCACTACCGCAGTTAGGCGGTAGTGTGGGGTTAATAAAAAAAAAAATAAAAAAAAAAATTAACAGGAGATTCCCTCCCCTTCAGTGTTTGATCACACAGCATTGAGAAAAAAAAGAAAAAAAAAAAGAAAAAATATAAAAATAAAAAATAACCAGGAGTTGTTTCGGGCACCCGGTGCGGAGGAGGGAGGGCAGGTCTGAAGACCTCCTCGTGGGTCTGCTCCTGGGCCTGGCCAAACTGGCCATAAACAGGTCCAAGCAGCGGGCCGTGGAGGGGGTCGTTAGGGCCGACTGCCTGCCCCTCTTCCGCGGTTACGTTAGGGCCCGGGTGTCCTTGGAGAAGGAGCACGCGGTGTCCACCAACACCCTGGAGTTGTTCAGGGAGAGGTGGGCGCCGCAGGGAGTGGAGTGCATCATTTCCCCCTCCAACTCTATTTTGATTTAGTCCCTGCCCTCCCCTTCACTGTTTTGATCACACAGCATTGCCCTTTGATGTGAAGGGCACTGCTCGTCACAGGCCACTCGGGTGTTTTCCTACTTTTCCTGGTGGTGGAAATTAAATAAAGATTTGTGCACTTTATGTCTCTCACTGTGTCTCACAGCTGCACACACACACACACACCATGGGTGCTGGAAAAAAAATAAGCACTACCGCAGTTAGGCGGTAGTGTGAGGGTTAATTTAAAAAAAGAAAAAAATAAATAAAAATAAATAAAATAAACATATAAACAGGAGTCTAAAAGAGAAAAAAAAGAAAAAAAAAAAATTTTATAACCAGGAGTTGTTTCGGGCACCCGGTGCGGAGGAGGGAGGGCAGGTCTGAAGACCTCCTCGTGGGTCTGCTCCTGGGCCTGGCCAAACTGGCCATAAACAGGTCCAGGCAGCGGGCCGTGGAGGGGGTCGTTAGGGCCGACTGCCTGCCCCTCTTCCGCGGTTACGTTAGGGCCCGGGTGTCCTTGGAGAAGGAGCACGCGGTGTCCACCAACACCCTGGAGTTGTTCAGGGAGAGGTGGGCGCCGCAGGGAGTGGAGTGCATCATTTCCCCCTCCAACTCTATTTTGATTTAGTCCCTGCCCTCCCCTTCACTGTTTTGATCACACAGCATTGCCCTTTGATGTGAAGGGCACTGCTTGTCACTAGACCACTCAGGTGTTTATCTATCACTTGGGCTGGACCAGTGGCAGTGTGTAGCTGTGCAAGAAGAGGAAGACAGAGAAAAGAAGAGAGAAGAAGGAGGTGGAAGGAGGCGAGAGCTTGGAGTCCTGGGCCTAGTTTTGGAGCTGCAGCCTGGGCCTTGCCCAGGTCAAGTCAGTGTTGCAGCTGACCTGGGGCCCACACCCACTGCTGGTCTCTGAGACTCCACACGGGCCTGCCCCCACCACCGCTGCCTGGGACTCGCCTGAGGCCCCTTCCCACAACCTCCACCACTGGTACGACCTGAGGCCCACCTCCACCGCTGCTGCCTGGGACTTGCCTGGGAATCCCTCCCCAACAGGTCTGCCTCCACTGCTGGGACCGAGGGCCAGCCTGGGACTTGCCAGAGCCTGCCTCAACTGCTGCTGTCGCCTGAGGCCTGCCTCCACCACCACTGCCTGAGGCCACTCCCCAACCAAGGGCCTGCCTGGGACTCGACAGAGGCCTGCCTCAACTGCTGTCGCCTGAGGCCTGCCTCCACCACTGCAGCCTGGGACTCGCCTGAGGCCACTCCCCACAACCTCCACCACTGCTGCGACCCGAGGCCCACCTCCACCGCTGCTGCCCAGGACTCAATTTTGGGGCTGCCTGGGACTTGTCTTGGGGCCCACCCAACAGGCCTGCCCCCAACACTGCAATTGAGGGCCTGCCGAGGACTTGCCTGAGGCCTGCCTCCACCACCGCTGCCTAGGACTCGCCTCGGGTGACTGGCCTCGGGCACCTCCCCAAGGACTTCATCGCTAATACTGCCAGAGGCCCACCTCCACCGCTGCTGCCGGGGGCCGACGGAGTATGGCGAGCCCGAAGGTCGCAGGGCCCAGCCGGACCTACGCCGGGGTAGCCGCTGCCTTGGGCTCGGCTGGCCCAACCCCGGCCGCAACCACATCCCCCTTCAGGCACCTGACCAAACGCCTGGGGGTCAAGGCCTATCCCCATCCCAACATGACCATCGAGGCCTGTAGTAAGGCCATGGCTGGTGTGGTCGGCCCACTGGCCATCGTCGCTGCAGCCCGCATGTACGGGAAGGCCGTCTTCTTTCTTAAGACCGAGCAGGCGGTCCACCTGGCCGTGGAGAGGGGGCTCACTGTGGGCGGGACATATTTGCCAGTCGACCCTTTGGAGGTCACGGCCCAGAGAGTCGTGATCTCCAACGTCCCGCCCTTCATTGCCAGCGAGCTCCTTCTTCCCCACCTCAACACCTTGGGGGAGATCCGGTCAGGTGTTCAACCGCTCCTGCTCGGTCTTAAGGACCCCACCCTCCGTCACGTGTACTCCTTCCGACGCCAGGTGTTTATTTGCCTGGCCCGGGAGGAGGTCACGGAGGGCTCCTTCACTGTCCTCCATGAGGGCGCGGCATACCGCGCCTTCTGGACGGCGGACGGTGTGCGGTGCCACCTGTGCCGTGAGGTGGGGCACATTAGAAAGAACTGCCCCACCCAGAAGGCTGCCCAGCCCACACCAACGGCTGCGGGTGGTGCCGCCGCACCCACTCCCCCTCCCCCAAAGTCAAAACCACAAGCTCCGGCACCGGGGGCTAAGCCGGAGGCTCCCAACGCCTCAGCTTCTGGCAGGGAGGGGGGTGAGCGCCCGACCGAACGGAAGGCGCTCAGGAAGACGCAACGCGTCAAGCCCGCCCACGGGGAGCCCACCCTATCCCCATCCCCTTCCCCTCCACGTAACCCACGACCTGCCCCGCCCCGGCACGACAATGCCCCTGCGGCCGTGCCAGCGTCGCCCCGGCGTGGGAACCCTGACCCCCGAACCCCCAAACCCGTACCTGATCCCGGTCCCACTGACCCCGACCCCAACACCGACCCCCACCTCGTTAAGGAAACTCCTGGGGCTTCAACCCCCCTCCAGAAACTGAGCCCCGCCCCACCCAGCCACCCCCTGACACTAACCTGGGGGGAAGCATCGCTGCTCCGCTTCCTGCAGCGACCGTGTCTCTGGGCCCCGGAGAGGGAACTGGGCCCCTGCCCTGCCCTGCCCTGCCCGCCATCACCTGATATGTCAGGGGCGGGGCAGGAAGTGACACGGCTGACCCTCCCCACCCTGGCCACGACCCCTGCATTCCCCAGCCAATCATATTCCGGGAAAGGCTGGGGGGAGGGACCTCGGGCCCCATGACCACCAAGGCGGGCGGAGAGGAGAAGGCTCATAAACTCCCCCCTGTCTCTCTGGGGAAGAGGCACTGGCCCTTGGAGGGGGGAGAAATCCCATCAGCGCGCCGGCGGCGCTGCCCCTCTCCAGGGGATGAGCCGACGGTGTCTCCCCACTGTCCTGCACCATGGCCTGACCTGCCCAAACCCCCAGGGGCGACAGCCGGGCCTTCCACCGCCATAACTCCTCCAGCCCCTGGGGAGGATTTTAATACCGTCACGGGCCATGGTGCAGGCGGCCGCGTTCTTTTTACCATTGGGTCGTCGAGCGGTGGAGGGGAGGAAGGTGTTATCCTCGCTCCTCCCTCCCAGACTGTTTTTCCGGGGGCCTTGGCCCTGGGGGAGGACCTTTTCCCCGAGGAGCCGGGCTTCCCGGTGTCGGGAGAGGAGCGGGGCCCCGAGCCTCTGCCGCCCGGCGACCCGAACTCGGGGCGTTCCAGGAAGGGGTGCGCCGAGGAAGATACGGAAGGTGACCCTGGGGGTGGGGTCACTGGAGGTTTGAGGCCAGTTGGCGGTGCCGGACCAGCCCCCATTCTCAGCGGGGGAGGGGTCGGTGACCGAAGGCGACCTCCCGGAGGAGGGTTCTGGATCGGTGGCGGACACCGGGGACGATACGGAGTCAGTCTCCAGCGAGATTTTCGAGTCCCAGGTGCCCCCCACCGATCTCCCCCCTCATCCCCCTCGAGGAACTCCGGGAATTTGTCGAGGAAACTCGGAGTCGCGGGGATAGAGCCCAACTGGCGCTCGACCGCTCGAGCTCCTTCGAAAGAGTCTACTGGTCGGCCCACGCTGCGCGCCAGGCGCCCGGGCTTGACGTCAATGAGCGAAAGCGAGTCAGGAACTTCCTGGGAGCACTCCTGGTGAGGGCGAGGGACTTCTGTGCCCCTCTCTCGTCCTCCCAGTAAATATGTACATAGTTTAACTGTGTGTACTGGTGGTGGTTGCACTATACTTCCGACATGGAGACAACTATAGCCAGCCTCAACATCAACGGCAGCAGGGAGTCACAGCGCAGATTCCAGACCCTCTCGGTCCTTCGGGACGGGAGGTATGCGGTGTGCTTCCTGCAAGAAACCCACACTACCCCGGGAGACGAAGCTACCTGGCTCCTGGAGTGGCGAGGGGGGGTCTACATGAGTCACCTCACCCGCAGATCTGGCGGGGTGGCTATCTTGTTGGCCCCGCATTTTCAGCCGGAGATCTTGGGGGTCAGGGAGCCAGTGCCAGGCCGTTTGCTTCACCTGACGGTTCGGCTGGGGGGCGCGGTGCTTCACTTGGTGAACGTCTACGCTCCCCTGGCCGGGCCGAGGCAAGCGAGCTTCTTCGAAGAAGTGTCCGCTCATCTCGCTTCCATCGACGAGAACCAGTGCGTCGTCCTCGGGGGAGATTTTAACTGCGTCCTCGAGGACAGGGACCACGGCGGTGCCCGCACGAGTTCGACGTCGGGGAGGAGGTTGGGGGACTTGGTCAAGTCCTTGGACCTGGTGGACGTCTGGCGGAATCTCCATCCTGACTCCATCGCCTTCACCTTCGTGAGGACTGGGGTCGGAGCGTCCAGAATCGACCGCCTGTATGTTTCGCGGGCGTACGCCTCCTGTTTTCCGAAGGCCTCCACGCGGCAGGTGTCGTGCACGGACCATCACCAGGTGTGGGTGGAACTCCTTCCGTTCGGCGCCAGGTTGGGCTCCGCGTACTGGCACTTTAACAACCTGCTGCTGGAGGACGAGCGGTTCCGGGACTCGTTTCGTCGTTTCTGGGCCGGCTGGAGAAGGAAGCGGGGAAGCTTCCCCTCCCTGAGGCTATGGTGGGACGTGGGCAAGGCTCACGTCCGCGTCTTCTGTCAGGAGTACGCGAGGGGGTCGACAAAGAGGCGGAAATCCAGGATCGGGGAGTTGGAGAGGGAGATGCTCGACCTGGAGTCACGCCTCGGTCAGCCCGACGCGGACCCGGCCCTGCGCGGGGTGTACGAAGAGAAGAAGGCCGCGCTCCGGGACCTGCAGCTCGTCGGGGCTCGGGGCGCGTACGTGAGGTCGCGGCTCCAGCTCCTCCAGGACCTGGACCGCGGTTCCCCTTTCTTCTACTCGCTGGAAAAAAGGCGTGGCACCCGTCAGCAGCTCCTTGTGCTGCTGGCCGACGACGGGTCCCTCGTCTCGGATCCGGAGGGTATCAGGGCCCACGTCCGATCCTATTACACGGCCCTGTTCTCTCCGGATCCGTCCAGCGAGGATGCTCGCAGAGTTCTGTGGGAGGACCTGCCGCAGCTCAGCCCGGAGGACGCCGGAAGGCTCGACGCTCCCGTCACCTTAGAGGAGCTGACCGGCGCCCTCGACCGGCTCTCGAGGGGCAAATCCCCGGGGCTGGACGGGCTGACTGTGGAGTTCTTCAGGGCGTTCTGGGACGTCCTGGGGAGCGACTACGCACAGGTCCTGGGGAGTGTCTAAATGCCGGAGAGCTGCCCCTTTCTTGGCGCAGGGCGGTCATCGTCCTGCTGCCAAAGAAGGGGGACCGTCGTTCCTTGAAGAACTGGCGTCCGGTCTCCCTCCTCAGCACGGACTACAAAATCTTTGCCAGGGTGTTGTCTTCTCGCCTGGCTTCCGTGCTGGCCCACATGATTCACCCGGACCAGTCCTACACGGTCCCGGGCCGGAGGATACAAGACAATGTCCATCTGGTCCGGGACCTGATCCATTTCTGTCGACGGGCTGGTCTGCCGAGCGCCTTCCTGTCTCTCGACCAGGAGAAGGCGTTCGACAGGGTCGATCACGAGTACCTGCTCGGGACTCTGCGGGCATTCGGGTTCGGGACGCAGTTCGTCGCCCGGATCCAACTTTTGTACGCCGCCGCAGAGTGTCTGGTTAAAGTTAACGGGTCCCTGACGGCGCCCCTTCGCTTCAGGAGAGGAGTGCGTCAGGGCTGCCCCCTGTCCGGCCAACTGTATTCCCTGTGCGTGGAGCCTTTCCTGCGCCTCTTGCGGAGGAGGTTGTCGGGGCTGGTTCTGCGCGGCGCGGGCGCGGGGGTGGTCCTCTCGGCCTACGCCGACGACGTGCTCCTCACTTTCACCGACCCGGCTGACCTGGGGAGGATGCGCGAGTGCCAGGCCGTGTACTCGGCGGCGTCTTCCGCCAGGATCAACTGGGCCAAATGTTCCGGGCTACTGGTGGGTCCGTGGCGGGTGGACTCCCTGCCGGAGGAGTTTCGGGGGTTCAGCTGGAGTACCACCCATCTCCTCTACCTGGGGGTCTACCTCAGCCCGACCGAGGAATCCTGGCCGGCCAACTGGCAGGAGCTGGAGGCCAAAGTCTCGGCTCACCTAGGCCGCTGGACAGGACTGCTCCGAGTGCTATCTTACAGGAGCCGAGTGCTGGTCATAAACCAGCTGGTGGCCGCCATGCTGTGGTACCGGCTGGTCACTTTGGTCCCTCCTCCTGGCTTTGTTGCTGACATCCAGAGAACGTTGTTCTTCTGGGACAAAAAGATGCACTGGGTCGCTGCGCAGGTTCTGAGTCTCCCCATTGAGGAGGGCGGTCAGTCGCTGGTGTGCGTCCGCACCCAGGTCGCGACCTTCCGCCTTCAGACCTTGCAGCGATACCTTTACGTCGAGCCTCCTCCTAGGTGGTGCGCCCTGGCGACGTATTTTTTCCGCCAGGTGCGTAACCTCAACTACGACACGTAGCTCCTGTTCGTCGACCGTGACGGTTTGGAGGTCGCCCTCAAGGTGCTGCCTGTCTTTTACCAGGACCTGATCACTGTCTGGAGCATGGTCGAATCGCGTCGCGCCTACCCTCCGGCAGGAGTAGCGGCTGTCGTCAGGGAGCCGTTGCTCAGGAATCCGCACCTCCGTGCTCGCGGCTTCGAGTGGCTGTCGGAGGGGAGGGCCGTGGCGGCGAGGGTGACCAGGGTCGGGGACGTGCTGGGTGCCGGGGGCCTGGGCTGGACGTTGCCGCTAGACATAGCAAGCAGGGCAGTGGTAGACGTCCGGTACGTCGTCACCGGCATCCGACGCCTTAAAACGGCGGTGCTCGGACCCGACGTAGTGCACCAGTTGGAGGACGCTCAGGTGTGCGGTGGGATCCCGTCCGCGCTCACCCCTGCCCGGACGGAATTTCACATCGGCCCCAAGGTCCCGTACTTCCCGTGGGAGCCTGTGCCCCACAACCTGAGCCGCCTCCGAAATTTTAATTTTGTCCCGTTCAAGGACGTTAAAAGGCGGGTCCTGTACAGACTGCTGCTGCACACCGTCCACCTCTTCTCCCTCATCCACCGCCCGGACACGCCCTGGCGTGCCCATTTGCCACCGGGCGGTGGGGATCCCCAGTGGAGGGCCCTCTACGCAGGAGTCCTCCCCCTTTCTCTTGGGGATCTGGGGTGGAGGGTGTTGCACGCAGCAGTCCCCTGCAACCGCAGATTGCTGTGGTTCACGGACTCCCAGCCCAACTGCTTGTTCTGTGGTGCTGTGGAGTCCGTGGACCATGTGTATGTTGGGTGTGGGCGTTTGCACTCCCTTTTTGATTTTCTGAAAAACCTTCTCCTCTGCTTTTGGTTGCACTTCAGTCCCACGCTCCTGATCTTCGGGCACCTGGTGCGGAGGAGGGAGGGCAGGTCTGAAGACCACCTCGTGGGTCTGCTCCTGGGCCTGGCCAAACTGGCCATAAACAGGTCCAGGCAGCGGGCCGTGGAGGGGGTCGTTAGGGCCGACTGCCTGCCCCTCTTCCGCGGTTACGTTAGGGCCCGGGTGTCCTTGGAGAAGGAGCACGCGGTGTCCACCAACACCCGGGAGTTGTTCAGGGAGAGGTGGGCGCCACAGGGAGTGGAGTGCATTATTTCCCCCTCCAACTCTATTTTGAATTAATCCCTGCCCTCCACTTCACTGTTTGATCACACAGCATTGCCCTTTGATGTGAAGGGCACTGCTAGTCACTGGCCACTCGGGTGTTTTCCTTTCTTCCTGGTGGTGGAAATTGAATAAAGATTCGTACACCTTGTGTCTCTCACTGTGTCTCACACCTGCACATGCACACCATGGGTGCTGGGGAAAGAATAAGCACTACCGCATTTAGACAGTAGTGTGGGCAAGAAATAAAAGAAGTAAAAAAAACAGGAGTTGGCCAAACTGGCCATAAGCAGGTCCAGGCAGCGGGCCGTGGAGGGGGTCGTTAGGGCCGACTACCTGCCCCTCTTCCGCGGTTACATTACCGCCTGGGTGTCCTTGGAGAAGGAGCACGCGGTCTCCACCAACACCCTGGAGTTGTTCAGGGAGAGGTGGGCACAGCAGGGAGTGGAGTGCATTATTTCCCCCTCCAACTCTATTTTGATTTAATCCCTGCCCTCCCCTTCACTGTCTGATCACGCATGTAGTGAATGCATTAGAGTATTTAAAATATTCTATTGTGTATGAGAAGTGTTCTGGCATTTAAAAGGAGTACAGTCTTGCAGTCTTTAAAATAATGCATGATTTGCTGACTCTTCACGTGATTGGAGAATTAAATTGAGAGATTTAGGAAACTCACAATTGTTGCATCCAGTTTATTAACTTTGCATGAATATCTGATACTGGCTGTAGCTTAAAGTTACTGATTAATTTGCAAAATCAGACATGTTATGTAGATCTGGTTAGCTCTGAGCTGTGTGCTCATGCCCATCGATCTTTTGGGCTGCTGTCTCTAGTGCTGGAAATGCTTTCTGTTCAGTCCTTTTTTTCATCAGTTACTGCATTGTAAATATTGTATGTGGTTTGCTGCCATGCCCTGACTATATCTTGTCCATTGGTGATATATTGAGGAGAAGCTGGAGTGATACAATATTATCCCTTGTGACCTTGTTCATTGCCTTCACACTGCACCATTCATGTGCTATTTTGTAACTTATTTGGAAATAAATTTGGGTTACACAGAAAAACAAAATAATCAGGAGTCACCACTGTTAGGCAGTAGTATGGAGAAAATAAACCAAGGCATTTTTAAAAAAAGAACAAAATATATATAACCAGGAGATTCATAGTCTCCACAGTTAAGGGCACTGACACTGTTCTGGCTGGGGTATAGTCAGTGTGTTCTTGCTGCTGTTGGTTTCTGCTTTTTTATCTGGGGAAAGAGAAAGAAATAAAACAAAATATAACTAGGAGTTACTGCTGTTAGGCGGTAATGTGGGGGAAAATAAAAGAAAACCAGGAGATTCAAAAAAATTGATATAACCAGGATATTTAGAATATCCTCAGTTTAGAGCACTAGCTCTGTGCTGGCTGGGCCATAGTCAATGTGTTCCTGAAAAATAAATAATATAACCAGGAGTTAAAGTACTCATAGGTTTTTTTCACTGTGTTCTACATCTGCATACACATGATATGGTTGCTGGGGAACAATAAGCACTACTGCTGTTAGGCGGTAGCATGGGGGTTTATATTAGATAAAAAAAATAAAGTCAGGGACTTAGAATCTCCGCAGTCCAGGGGACTGACTCCGAGTTGGGTGGTCACAGCCAGTGTTACTGTGCACATGTAAATAGAGGGACGCTTGGTTATGGGATACTAGCCTCTGTGCAGTTATTGTAACCTGAAAATGGAACACAGGCAGCAGAAACAGGAAACTGTGTACAGTGGGAGGAAGAGGGGAGTTCTTTACGGAAGACCATGCACCAAAGATTTAAGGGAGTCTCTTCTTCCTCAAGAGGCTAAGAACCCTCTGTGACATCTCAAGGATAGGCTGACTGAACTATAATTCTGCCTTCTGTAATTGACCATGCATCTGATTTGATTTGAATTGAATGGATTTATTGTGGTCACGTGTACTTAAGTTTAGTGAAAAACTTGTTTGCGTGCAGTACAGATACATCATAACATCCAAGGACACACAGATCATTGTAATTGAACAGAACAAGGCGTACAGAATTACAGCTGCACAGAAGGTGTACAAAAGCAAGATTAACAGTAGATTCAAAATTTGAGAGATCCATCCAGAAGTCTAATAACAGTGGGGAAGAAGCTGTTCATGAATCTTTTGGTACATGAGTTTAAGCTTTTGTATTATCTGCCTGATGGAAGAAGTTGGAAGAGATTATAACTGGGGTCATTGCTGATGTTGGCTGCCTTTCTGCAGCAATGAGAAGTGTAGATGGAGTCAATGAATGGAAGGTTGACTTGAGTAATAACCTGGGCTGTGTTCACAACTCTCTGTAGTTTCTTACAGTCCTGGGTAGAGCAGTTGCCATACCAGTCTGTGATACATCCTGATAGAATGCGTTCTATGGTGTATCTGTAGAAGTTGATGAGGGTTCTTAGCCTCCTGAGGAAGAAGAGACTCCCTTAAATCTTTGGTGCCTTCTTGGCCATTGCATCTGCATGGATGGTCCAGCCCAGGACAGCTTGTTGGTTATGTCACTCCTATAAATGATGCTCTCGGCCCTCTCCACTTTAGCTGCTCCTCCTTTCTTCCTGAAGTTGATGATCAACTCTTTAGTTTTGCTGACATTGAGGGAGTGATTCTTATTTTTGCACCATGACACTAAGCATTCTATCTGCACATCAGGGTAAGGAACACTTTATTAGGAACATGATAGAGGCCATAAATAGAAGGGGAGAGGACTTCATTGTCTTTTCCCTTACCAGAGAGAAACATGAGGAGTGAGCATTAATTCTGCCAGGCCAGTGGGATTCCCAGTGTTGCAGAATGCCATTGAATTCATACACATGTCCCTGTGTGTTCGCAAATCAGCAGCAAGTTATACTGCAATCACAAAGACGATGGTTCCATGAACAGCAGTACAGGCAGTGATCTTGGCAGCAACCACAACCACAATTCATTATCACCTGTCAGCCATACCTTTCATCCTCTGGCCATCACAATGAACCAAAACCTGGCTGCGTGATGACAAGGCTTCCCATTCCACACTTTGCTCATGACTCCCTTCCTCGTACTGACCATTCCAGGACAGCATTGTGAAATAAGAGCTAAGCCACCACCAGGAGCATCACAGATCAAATCATTGGCATCATTAAACAATGGTTCCACTGCCTGGGCCACTTGAAGCAGAGTCCTCTATTCCATTCCAAAGAGAATCTCAAAGTACATGGTCATCTACATGTCCTACATAACATTGTCAATATTAGGACATAGCCTTTAACATCAGGTCTTTGGAGGGCACCTCAAGAGGAGGAAGAGGATGTGGCATTATGTTGCATTTGCTTCAAAAAGGCCGACCTGTAGTGAGGGAGTTTGCAGCTAGTATTACAGGGCATGCTTGAGCAGTTCTAAACCTTGCAAACATAGCTTCCAATGGCACCACCCCAATATGGAGAGCAGCAATCTGGGCTGGTTAGCTAGCAGACATAGCAGGAACACTGGTGAAGCAGTAGTGCTGGGAACATGAATGTTGTCCTCCTAAGAAAGAACAAGTTGGAATGAGAAGTGAGAAGTAACATTCATGCCACACAAATGGCAGACAAATGCCATCTCCAATAAGAGTTAATCTAACTACTGGTTCTTGACATTCAATGGTGTTACCATCACTGAACCCCCCACTATTAAAATTCTTGCGGTTACCATTGACTAGAAATTCAATTGGGCTCACCACATAAATACAATGTTTATGAGAGGAAGTTAGGGGCTAGCAATACTACAGTGAGTAATTCACCTCCTGACTCTCCAAAGCCTATCCACTGTCTACAAAACACAAGTCAGGAGTGTGATGGAATACTCCTCATTTGCCTGGATGGGTGCTTGAACAATTCTGAAAATACTCAAGAAGCTTGACACAATCGAGGAAAGAGCAGCCTAATAGATTGTAACCACATTGACAAGCATCCAGTCCTTTCACCACTGACTCTCAGCAGCAGTATGTCCTACTTACAAGATACACTGCAAAAATTCACGAAAGATCCTTAGACAGCATCTTCCAATTCCATGACCACTTCCATCTAGAAGAACAAGGGCAGTACATACCTGGCAGTACGACCAGCTGAAAATTCCCCTCCAAGCCACTTACCATCCTGACTTGGAAACATATTGCTGTTCCTTCACTGTCATTGGGTCAAAATCCTGGAATTCTCTCCTTCATGTCATTGAGGATTTACCTACAGCATGAACTGCAGCAGTTCAAGAGGTAGCTCACCACCACCTTCTCAAAGACAATTAGAATGGCAAAAAGTGCTGACCAGCCAACGACACCCATGCCACATGAGAGTTTTTTAAAAATCCATTTAATCACTGCCATTTCACCGAGTAATCAACCGGAGCACATGCTGCTGGACCGCCATGAGAACCAGCATTGTTCCAGCACCTGCTACAGGCCAATTTCTGTACAGGCCTTTCATAGAAGCAGGCTGCCTTTAATAACTGGACACTATCTGTGCATAGGCTGAGCCTGTGGTAAGCTATGCCTTGCTCTCTGGCTGGAGCACAATGAGGGCTTGTGTGAAGAAACAGCACAAATTTTACACATTGTATTCCTCAATTAGAGGTGGTGCCTGGATATTGCCATTGCCAGTACCTGAAACAGGCATTCTCTTATTTTCCTCTACCCTCGTTGTGAGTACAGAAGTAATTTTTATATCTATTATGGAGGAAATGAAAATGTTATCAAATAGTTAAAATTCTACTGGGTTACTAACATAGTATACTTATACCAATATTTTTGGGACAATCTGATTTATTAAGTCCTGGCCCAACATTTATCAACAGGAAAGATACAAATGATAAGGAAGAACTGTACATCTAAGGTAAAGTAAAGGAAACTCTGATACTTATGCTACTTCACTATTCGTGCTATTACTGTTAGTAACCATTTCCAGCCAGTGTGCTGAGTGTATGATTCAGCTCAGTCTCCTCCTGAGGTGCCCAGTACTATAGATGCCAGTCTTCGACTGATTTGCTTCACTTGATGTGATAACATGAAACAGCTGATGCCAACAGAAGTGCTGGTTGGGTGAATTGTCCTTGCTAAAACTTGTCACATAGCATCCAGGGATGTGCAGAATATGTGGGTTAGACATGGTAAAACTGCATGGGTCTGGGTGGGATGGTCTTAGTGGGCTGAATGGCCTCTTTCTGCATTCTATGTATTCTATGGTTCTATGAACAGATACTGCAAAAGCTGTTGATCCTGACAAATATTCTGGGAATAAGACTGAAGAATTGTACTCCTGAGTTAGCTGTGCCCACAGGCAAACTGCTCTAACACATCTAAAAAAAACAGTATCTACTCGGCAATGTGAAAAATCAGTCTCATATGTCCTGTCCACAAAAAGCTACACAAATCTAATGCAGGAAATTACCACTGTTTAAAGTCTGCTCTCAATCACCAGCAAAGTGCTGCAAGGGGTTGTCAACAGTGCTATCATGTGCTATCAATGGTACTCAGTTTGGGGTCCGCCAGGGCTACACAGCTCCTGATGGAAAACTCATAAATGTCACCCTACTACTTAAGAAGGGAATGAGTCAGAAAAAGTGAACTGCAAACAACATTGCCTCTAATATTTTATGCCACGAGGTCCAGGCAGGGTCCACAAACAGAAGCCAATCTATCAATATGCCGATTGACTGTGCAGCCTCGCAGTTTACTGGGAATGTTGACTCCAGACTACACACCAGAATGAGACAGTAGCCCTATGGCCTGGTACATAAGAACATAAGAACTAGGAGCAGGAGTAGGCCAGCTGGCCCTTTGAGTCTGCTCCACCATTCAATAAGATCATGGCTGATCTTTTCATGGCCTCAGCTCCATTTACCTGTCCTCTCATTATAACCCTTAATTCCTTTACTGTTCAAAAAATGATCTATCGTAGCTTTAAAAACATTTAATGAGGAAGCCTCGATTACTTCACTGAGCAGGGAATTCGACAGATTCACAACCCATGGGGTGAAGAAGTTCCTTCTCAATTCAGTCCTAAATCTGCTCCCCTAATTTTGAGGCTATGCTTTCTTGTCCTAATTTCACCCACCAGTGGAAACATCCTCTCTATTTCTATCTTGGTCCTATCACAGTAGTATATCTGCTAGTATTATTCTATCACAGTTCCCCAGTTGTGATTCGTGCACAAGGACACCCAGGTCCCTCTGCACAGCAGCATACTGCAATTTTTTTTATCATTCAAATGATAGTTTTTTTTACTGTTATTCCTACCACTGAGGCTTTGTAAGGCTATGGTGACTTTACTTTTTTATCTAATGAAAACTTGGATAATAATGATTGGGCGTGGTCAACATTGATTTGGAAATAGGATTTCATGTTACTAACAAAATTGATAAAGGGAAGTGGATGGGCATACAATATTTGGATTTTCAGAAAGCTTTTGATGAGGTCTACCATAAGAGTTTATTTAGAAAAATTAAAGCTTATGGGATAAGAGGAAATGGATTGAGGATTAGCAAATAAGCAGAAAACAGAGAAAAGGCATATACAGGGAGTTCTCACATTGCCAGGCTGTGCATAGTGTTACTGTACTTAAGGGATCAACTGTTCATTCTACAGATCAACGATCTGGAGTTGGGGACCAAATGTAAGTTTTTGCAAATTTGGGGATGATACAAGATTAAGTGGGAATGTCTGCTGTCACAAAGCTGTAAAACAGTTTCAGGAGGAATTGAACAGGCTTTACGGATGAGCAAGAACATGGGAGATGGAATACATTGTGGAAAATATGAGGTTATCCACTTTGGTTGGAAGATCACATGTGCAGAGTATTTTTTAAATGGTAAGAGACCAGGAAGTAAAAATGTACAAAAAGCCCTAGGTGTCTTTATCAATTAGTCATTGAAAGCTAACTTGCACATAAAGCAAGCTCTTAAGAAGCCTAATGGATTATTAACCTTTATCATGAGGATTTGAGTAGAAGAATAACGCACTTTTGCTTCAATTGTTGTTTAGGCCGTACCTGCAGTAATGTGTGCAGTTTTGGGCTATTGGCCTCAGGAAAGATGTGATTGCTTTTAAGGAAGTACAACAAAGGCTCAGCAAAAATGTTCTCAGGATGGTGCGACTTTTCTATGAAGAAACATTGGGCTAACTAGGCCTGACTTCTGTCGAGTTTTGAAGAATGAGTGGTGATCTCATGGAAATACTGAAAAGGATAGACAAGGTAGATGCAAGCAAGATTTTCTCCTAGTTGAGGAGCGTAAAACAAGGAGGTACAATTTAAAAATAAGAATGAATTCCATATAACATAGAGATGAGGATATGTTTTGAATTAAAGGGTTGTGAATCTTTGCAGTTCTCTACTCCAGAGGGATGGAATAGCTTACCTTTTGAGTACATTTGAAGTAGAGATTGATTGATTCCTGACTGCGAAAGAAATAAAAGTCTGTGGAGGTGGAGATGGTGTGGGAGAAAGGCATTGCATTTTTTGATCAGCCAAGGTTGTACCAAATGACAGAGCAGGCTCAGTGGGCTGATTGGCTTATTCCTGTTCCTCGCCACAGCTTTGGTCTAAACATAAGAACTGAATTCCAGCAGCAAAGTGAGAGTGGCTGCCCTTGAAATCAAGACAGTACTTGACAAGGTATGTCATCAAAGTATTCTGGATTGGTGGTGCTGGAAGAGCGCAGCAGTTCAGGCAGCATCCAAAGTGCAGCGAAATCGACGTTTTGGGCAAAAGCACTTCATCAGGAACCGTCGATTTCGCTGCTCATTCGAAGCTGCCTGAACTGCTGTGCTCTTCCAGCACCACTCATCCAGAATCTGGTTTCCAGCATCTGCAGTCATTGTTTTTACTTCTTATGTCATCAAAGTAGTTGCAGCAAAACTGGAATTAGGTGGAAAACTTTCCACTGGTTGGATTCATACCTGGAACAAAGGAAGATAATTATGGTTGTTACAGGTCAATCATCTGAGCCCCAGGACATCACTGCGAAAGTTCTCCAGGGGAAGAACTTACCAGGTCAACTACTTTCCATACAAATGGCACCTTCAATATAGGTATACATCCTAAGAAAGGTACACACCAGAAAGAAATTGGTGCCAAGCCAGTAAAGAGATGTGGGGCAGGTGAGCAAAAACTTGTTGAAAGTGTAAATTTTAAGGAGTGTCTCTCAGGAAGAGAAAGATGCAGGCAGCTTACGTACGGTTAGGAGCAGTTATCTTGATTTGTTGGGCATTAGATTTAATACACAGAATGACATTTGAATTCACCATGAAGCTCCTGTCTTCTCAACCCTGCCCCTCCGCTGAGGAGTGGTAACCCTCAGGTTGAAGTCGCCTCTCTCTAATGAGGAGCAGCCTACGCTCTTCTGGAATTATGTCGAATTTCATTTCGCTTTCAGATCCCAGGCAAATCAAGGCATGTTCACTAATGCTGGAGCAAGAGAAGTTGAGGATGTATGGAATTTCAGAAAAAAACAAATAATATACAGAAATGCTGATTTTGGAGCTCCACTTTGAAGAATGTAAGATGTGTTACTCATGAGCTTTATTAGTGTTGCCTTCTGGGATGCATGGATTGGAAGGATAAAGGCATAATAAAGTTGCAAAGATAGCTGCAGCACAATATAATGTATAGTCTTTGTTGTGAGTTACAACAGAATAACATTTATTCCACTTCTCGTGAATGTTTGCACTTCTCACACACCAAGCATACTCCCTACTCCTCTGATCGAGATTAATTATTTATAAACTTTGAAATGAAACATAGTAGAGGTTGCCAAAACTAAGTTTGTAATTGAGAGAAAAAGAAAATTACTCACTTCATGCTCAACTGGTTTTCAGCTAAGACATCACATGCTCATTGTTAAATCCATTGTTATATTTTGGAGGTGGGAGGGTCAGTGAGGAAAGGGGATATATTTTAAATACTATATGCCAGACGTCTTGCTGTTTTTGAATTATTTCACAAAATAATTTTAATTTAGTCTATCTGTATCAAAGCTGTATAATGTTTAAAGCAATGACATTCAATGAAGGCTAAAGAATAGTGATTGAAAATATGTACCACTTTAAGGAGCAGTTGGCTGATTTCAACTGGCAAGCATGCCTTTTTTGTTGCCTTGTGAAGCCTTCTCCAAAATGTTAAAATGAGGCAGAAAGCTAATAACCAATGATCAATAAACAAGGTGAGAGAGAGATCTGCTGTTTTTTGATTGCTAATTTGAATTTATGAACATATTCACCACATCCCTTGGAAGTATATGATGCAACCAGCCATCTGTTTCTTTTTGGGTAAGGTGTGAGTTTTTTTTATATTTAAGTCACAGAACAGCAGTGTTCAGCAAGAGGCAATGGCAACAATAACAGATGCCTCCTGAAGCTGACCTGGATGGTTGCTGGTCTGAAATACTTCAACACTATGCTACTCAGAATTAAGATAATTCAGCCATTTTTGACAGGTTGAGCAACCCTGGCCTCTAATTGCTCTTGTGATTAAACATTATATATGCCTAATGATTGCAGGCTGCTATCAGCCTTGGTTAGTTGAAAGTGTTAAACCACAGAGCATTACATTCTTAATTGTTGAAGGTTTCATGATATACTGTGTAAAGAGAAAAAAGATTGATTGTAATGCAACTTGTTTGTAATGCAACTAAAGAAATTTGTTTAAACTACAATGAAGTTTATCATTTGTTCAGTTGTGCGCTGGAGTGTTGTACTTGACTGTTATATTCAAGTTTTGCACCAGAACTTGAACACACAAGCCTTATAACTCACATGGAGAGTTACCAACACAGCCATATACTGCCGTAGAAGTTATTTTAGTTGCAATGGAAATTGTGATACCAACAATTAGATCCTAAATTATATGAGTTTTACTAAATGTATTGTAGTTGATTAACCGTTCCTTTCTGTCAGGAATGGGTTCCTCAGAGGAAGGGTTGCTTGACCCGAAACATTAACTCATTTTTCTCTCCAGAAATGCTGCCAGAGTTGCTGAGGTTTTCCAGCAATTTCTATTTTTGTTTCTGGAATTCTTTCATTTTGTATAGAACATAGAACAATATACACAGAACAGGCCCTTTGGCCCTCGATGTTGTGCCAATCTGTGAACTAATCTAAGCCTATCACCCTACACTATCCCATCATCATCCATGTGCTTATCCAAGGATTGTTTAAACGCCCCTAATGTGTCTGAGTTAACTACATTGGCAGGCAGTGCATTCCACCCCCTTACCACTCTCTGAATAAAGAACATGCCTCTGACATCTGTCTTAAATCTATCACCCCTCAATTTGAAGTTATGCCCCCTCATATAAGTTGACGTCATCATCCTAGGAAAAAGACTTTCACTGTCTACCCTATCTAAACTTCCAATCATCTTGTATGTCTCTATCAAATTCCCTCTTAGCCTTCTTCTCTTCAATGAGAACAGACACAAGTCTCTCAGCCTTTCCTCATAACACCTTCTCTCCACACTAGCATTTTGTATAGTTGCAGCATGACATTACAGCTCCGGAACTCAATCCTTCTATCAATAAAACCTAACACACCATCTGCCTTCTTAACAGTGCTATCAACCTGGGTGGCAACTTGCCGGGATCTATGTACATAGACTCCAAGATCCTTCTGCACATCCACACTACCAAGAATCTTTCTATTGACCCAATACTCTGTCTTCTATTGTTCTTCCCAAAATTCTCCCCTCACATTTAGCTGCATTGAACTCTATTTGCCACTTCTCAGCCCAATTCTGCAAGTTTATCGAAGTCCCCCTGCAACATTCTTCCACACTGTCCACTACTCCACCAACTTTAGTGTCATCTGCAAACTTACTAACCCATCCATCTATTCCTGCATCCAAGTCATTTATGAAAATGACTAACAGCAGTGGTCCCAAACAGATCCTTATGGCACATCACCAGTAACCAGACTCCAGGCTGAATATTTTCCTTCAACCACCACTCACTGCCTTCTTACAGAAAGCCAGTTTTTAATCCAAACTGCTAAATCACCCTCAACCCCATGCCTCTGCATTTTCTCCAACAGCCTACAATGTGGAACCTTATCAAAGGCTTTACTAAAGTCCATGTACACCAAATCAATTGTCATATCCTCATCCACATGCTTGGTCACCTTCTCAAAAAACACAATGAGGTTTGTGAGACATGACCTGCTCTTGACAAAACCATGTTGACTATCTGAAATCAAATTATTGCTTGCTAGATGATTGTAAATCCTATTTCTTATAATCCTTTCCAAAACGTTTCCTACAACAGACGCAAGGCTCACTGGTTTATAATTACCTGGGTCATTTCGACTGCCTTTCTTGAACAAGGGCACAACATTTGTAATCCTTCAGTCTTCTGGTACTAACCCTGTAGACAATGATGACTCAAAGATCAAAGCCAAAGTCTCCATCATTTCCTCCCTAGCTTCCCAGAGAATCCTCAGATAAATCTCATCCAGCCCAGGGGACTTGTCTACTTTCACTCTTTCTAGAATCGATAACACTTCTTCCTTACTAACCTCGATCCTTTCTAGTCTCATATCTCATAGCTCATATCTCATTCTTTTCCTCCACAATATTATCCTTTTCCTGAGTGAAAACTGATGAGAAATATTCATTTAGCATCTCTCCGATCTCCACAGGGTCCAGACACAATTCCCCACTTCTGTCTTTGACTGGCCCTATGCTCATCCTTTCCTTTCATTCCTCACATACCTATAGAGAGCTTTAGGGTTCTCCTTTATTCTACCTGCTAAAGACTGCTCATGTCCTCTCTTTGCTCTTCTTAACTCTCTCTTTAAATTCTTCCTAGCTAATCTGTAACCCTCCATCGCCTTATCTGAACCATTATTTGGATGAAGGATGCCATTTGGCCCTTTATGTTTGTTCCACGATTCAAAAGATTACAGCTGATCTGATTGTGGCTTCACCTCCACCTTCCTATCTACTCCAATACCCATCAAGTTAGTCAAAAATCTATCTACCTTTGCCTTAAAGATAATTTCTCCATTGGTCTCCATTGATCTCTAGGAAAGAGTTCCACAGACTCCCAACACTCTGACAGAAAACACTTCTCCTCCTCACTGTCTTGAATTGGAAAACACTTTTTAAACATTGGCCCCTTTTTCTAGCCTATCCCACTAGGCAAAGCATCCTTGCAGCATTCACCCTGTCAAATTCCCTCAGGATCTTACAACAAAATCACCTCCAATCCTTCTAAACGTCAATGGATTTAGGTCCAACCTGTCTAACACTTCCCCGTAAAATAACCCACTCATTGCAGGAGTGAACTTTCTCTGAATGGTTTCTAATGCAGTTCCCAGAAAGAATAGCATTGTCTCATCTATGAGAATTAAAACCTTGTCCTCCTCCTGTTCTTTGCTGCAGCCTTCTGTTGTACATAACCCTCCCCTGCAGGGAAGTGTGACAGTGAGTGTCATGCAGTATTTGTGAGGATGTGGCAGTCATGGTTGAACAGCTGCCAATGTGTATAAGCTGTGATTTGTGGGTGTGAGGCTTGCAATAGTGTTAAGCATGAGAAGGCAAGATAACGTGTATAAATTAGAGGTTGCTGACAGATTTGATTTTGATTTATTATTGTCACATGTAACTAGGTTTAGTGAAAAGATTTGTTTTGTGTGCAGTACAGGCAGATCATACCACACTAAGTGCATTAGGGTGATATAATGGAGTGAGGAATACAATACTATTGCTGCAGAGAAGGTGCACAAAGAGTGAGATCAACACCAAATTTAAAATTTGGGAGGTCCAAATGTGAGAAGTCCTATAACAGCAAGAAAGAAGCTGTTCTTGAAATTAGGTCCATGTGTTTAAGCTTTTGTATCTTCTATCTGATAAAAGAGGTTGGAGGAGAGTTGGAAAATGGGGTGGAAGGTGTCTTTAATTATGTTGGCTATCTTCCTGAGGCCACGAGAAGTATAGTCAATGGATGGAAGGTTGGCTCACATGATGTACTTGGCTGTGTTCACAACTTTCTGTAGTTTCTTATGTTCCTGGTTAAAACATTCACCCTGCCAAGCTGTGAGGCATCTAGATAGAATGCTTTCAATGGTGCATCTATAAAAATTTGTAAAAGTCTTTCTGGACACACTAAATTTCCTTAGCCTCCTGAGGAAGTAGAGGCATTATTGTGCTTTCTTGACTCTTTGCATCAACATGGGTGGTCCAGGACAGATTGTGATCACCACTCCTAGAAAGTTGATGCTCTTGACCATCTTCACTTTAGTTCCATTGCTATAAATGGGGGAATGCCTTCCACCTTGCTTCCTGATGTCAATGACCAGCTCTTTCATTTTCTGACATTGAGGGAGAGATTATGATCTTTACACCATGTCACCAAGCACTCTCTTTCCTGTATTTTATCTCATTACTTTTGTGATTTGAAAGGCTTATGCTTGAAACCTCAATTCTCCTGTTCCTCAGATGCTGCCTGAGCTGCTGTGCTTTTCCAGCATCACACTCTCGACTCTGATCTCCAGCATCTGCAGGCCTCACTCTCTCCTTCAATGGTGGTGTCAGGAGTGAACTTGTATATTTTTTAGAACAGAAGTTGGCCATACAGTCATAAGTGTTCAGTGTGTATAGTAAGGGGATGAGTACGTAGCGCTGCAGGGTAGCGGTGTTGAGAAAATATTGTGGAGGAGGTGTCAGTTCCTATTCTCACTGATTGTAGCCTGTCGGTCAGGAAGTTGAGGATCCAATTGCAGAGTGGGAAGCTCAGAGTTTGGAGATGAGATTAGTTTGAATCATGATGTTGAAGGTGGAGCTATAGTCAATAAGTAGGATCCTGGCGAAGGTCTCCTTGTATTCCAGATATTCCTGGGAGGAGTATACTGCCAGGGAAATGGGGCCTGCCATGGACCCAATGCGATAGTTGGGAATTTGCAAGGAATCAATGCGTACTGAGAGGCTAGAACTGATATGAGCCATGACTAACCTCTTGAAGCACTTCACAATAATAGAGGTCAGAGCCATCAGGTAGTAGCCATTGAGGTATTCTAAATGAGATTTCTTAGGTACTAGGATAATGGTGGTCTTTTTGAAGCAGGTAGGGACTTCGGATCATAATAAGGAGAAGTTAAAGATGTCAGTGAATACTCCCACCAGCTGGTACTCAGTGGATCTGAGTGCAGTGTGGAAATTCCATCTGTGTGCTCACTCTTAAAAAGTCTGATCTGAAGCCCGTGGCAGTGACTGAGGGAATAGGTGCAACTGAGGCTGTTGATGCACTGACCTTCTGTTTGAAGTGCATTGAGTGCATCACAGAAGGATGTATTTTTGTCTGCTATTCTGTTCTGCTTTATTTTGTAGCCTGTTACTTCATGTCGGCCTTGCCACAAACAACAGGTGTCCATGTGGTTAATTTGGGTCTCTTGCTTAGTCCTCTTGGCATGTCTAATGGCCTATGGAGGTCATATTTGGATTTCCTCCAAAGGTCAGGGTCATCTGACTTCAACAGCTCACACCTGGACTTCAGTAGGCAATGTACCTCCCGGTTCATTCATATTTCCAATTGGAGAACATTCAGATTAACGCCTTTGGCATGCAGTCCTCTACACACTTGCCAATGAAGTCTGTAATGTTAGTGGCATATTCATTTAGGTTGGTTGCTGACTTGTTGAACATGGACCAGTCCACCAATTCCAAGCAGTCCCCACTGTCTCACACCGGCATTATATTACTTTCTGCAGTGGGTTCTCATGTTTCAATTTCTATTTGTAAGCCGGGAGGAGGAACACTGCATTGTGATCTGATTTTCCAAAGTGCAGATGGGGTATGGAGTCAGTATCTTTGATGGTTGTCTAACAATGGTGAAGAATGTTCACCCCTTGGTGGGGCAGGAGAGCTGTTGGTATTTTGGTGGCACCGTCTTGAGATTAGCCTGTTTGAAGTCACCAGTTATGATGAAGATGACTCGGGGTGTTGTCTCGCAGGGTATTTGGCAGGTGAGTGAAACAGCTGAAGTGAATTGAACAGTGGGTGAGAGACTTTGTGGAATAGTTAATAGCTCATTCCTACTTAAGTTGTACTCACTGACTATGTCCCCTTATGTGAGGTTCTTAAACTTCTTTTTATATTGCAACCAGCTAGTTGGAGTGACAATTCTAACAGTGCTCTTCACTCTATCTTCCCACTGGCTAATGTGTAAGTATCTTGATCTATACTCCTGACTCAAGCTCCATTGTCATTCAGATCTAGCTGGCTGCAAGGCAAGTCTCATCTTCAAATACGTGAAGTTATCATACAATTGTGAATTACAACAGCAAATGCAACTTTCTAGATATTGCTACATTTTGATATCTGGATAAAAATGGTGATTTCAGCACAGAGAGCTTTGTTTCTTCCATCTGGGTGCCTCGATGTGTGGTCATGTGACTACTGCAGTCAATTTAGTCCCATGTTTCTTTTATTTTAAAAATATTCACGAAAGCTCTCTGGTATAACAATAAGACAAAGGAAGTTAAAATTCTAAAGTCCTTATTTATCACTATTTTTGAAAACTATGACCAGCAGTCAATACAGTAACCTATGGTTGAAGTGCATGTTACCAAGATGGACTTGCACAGCAACAAGCACGGACCTCTGTCGTATCAATCTGAGCTTCCATTGCAACAAACAGACAGGGCACTGCTTCTGTTTCTGTTGGAATAGAAGCTGATATGTGAGACATCAGAGTCTGCAAATGTTAGAACGAAATTGGTCGCTGCTTCCAGTCTAGAATGGATGGACTCTAAGCTGTGAATGAAGACCTTTGCCACATTGGAGTTAGATTTCTCCATACTACCTGACAGTGGCAACAGACATTCTGACATGCTTGGTAGTGCAGTAAGAAATTTTGTTTGTATTTGGTCTATTCATGTATGAGAAGGTTATTAAATCATCATTCTGGATTGCTTCAGCAACATCACTTTGCTACAGCCTCAATAATGTTTCTGTTAATGGACTAAATGCCTGCAGCCATGTTTGTCCCTCATGTTGTCTACTTCCTTCTTACACAACTCCGACCAGCATGTTATGAATGAATTCATCCAGGTGTCCCATAATACCAAAGCAGTCAAAATCACTACAAGCTAGTACAAGTGCAAAACAGTCCCAACTTCTTTTGGAAACAAGTTACAATAACCTTTAATATTAAACATATCTCTCTAATCCTATTCAACCCCATTAGCTTACAATACTTCCCATCTCTCTTGTAGATTTATGCAGTTGTTGTCTCTCTAGCTCTATGTCTGGGTCTGTGAGCTGCTTTCTCTCTCTCTCTCTCTCTCTCTCTCTCGCTCTCTCTGGTCTCTCAGCTGGTCTCTGCCTCTTACCAGACTGGTCTCCTCAGAAGGCCTCCAGAAGATTCAAGAGGGTGGTCTGCAGGTGAACCCTGTTTTTGTACCTTTTCAGATAGTTTTCTGGAACATTCTATAATTCTGGACAATCAGAGAGACCTACTTAATAGTTTGAAATAAAGTCAATTAGTTGGATGACACTAATTTGAGTAGCAGGACCTGATATCTTTCTGTTTGGGTCCCCCTTTGTTTAGTGGATAAGTTGTTGGGGAATGTCTGTCCAGGATAACTGTTGCTGTGTTTGCACAGCATCTGGTGTGTTAGTTTTGTGATTTTAGTGTTCTACTTAGCAAATGCATCCAGCATCCTCACTGTTTGGCCAAGTTAACAATCTATTTGTGTTTTAACAGCCATGATGCTGCTACACACCGCAGTTCTTTTCCAGATGGATATGGAAGCTGAGAGATGGAGGTATGAGGCTAGCAGCAATGAAAGTGTTTGTGGAGATGTAGTGGACTATATGAATGTAGGCATATGTCCTAGTGGCTAGAAATTGGTGAATTGTATAAGTTGAGAATTTGGTGTTGCAATTGATAGTAAACATCATTTGAAGACATATTAACCAACCTTGACTCCTTATATAATGTTACTAAATGTTTTCAGCACTACAACATTCCAGCAATAGCATGAGAGACTTGTGCTCCAAAACTTGCTGCTCCACCAGCCAAGCCCTTCCAGTACAATTACAACACTGCCATCTACCCGACTATATGGAAAATTTCCCAGATATGTCCTGTATACAAAACAAAGAACTAATTCAACCCGGCCAATTACCATCCCATCAGTCTACTCTTGATCATCAGAAAAATGATGGATGGTGTCATTGTAGTGCTATCAAGCAGCACCTGCTCAGCAATAACTTACACAGTGATGTCCAGTTTGGGTTCCCCCAGGGCCAATCAGCTCCTGACCTCATTATAGCCTTGGTTCAAACATGGACAAATTCCAGAGGTGAGGTGAGAGTGAGGATTGAGTGTAGCATTAAGGAGTCCTAGCAAAGCTGGGTTTCAGGGGACAATCTCTCTGCTGGTTGGAGTCATACCTGGCACATAGGAAGATGGTTGTGGTTGTTTGAGGTGAGTCATCTCATCTGCAGGAGTTTCTCAGAGTAGCGTCCTAGACCCAACCATTTTCAGCTTCTTCATCAATGACCTTCATCCATCATAAAGTCAGAACTAGGATATTCACCAATGATTGCACAACGTCCAGCACATTCGTGACTCCTCAGATACCATATTAAAATGCAATAAGATATGGTCAATATTTAGGCTTGAACTGACAAGTGACAGGTAACATTCATGCCATACAAATGATAGTCAGTGACAATCTCCAATATAAGACAATCTGACCACTGGCCCTTGACATTCAATGGTGTTACCATGACTGAATCCCTGCTATCAACATCCTAGGGGTTATCATTGATCAGAAACTCAACTAGACGCGCCATATAAATATAGTGACTGCAAGTGCAGGTCAGAGGCTAGGAATATTGTGATGAGTAATTCACATCCTGACTCCCCAAAGTCTGTGCCCATATCTACAAGGCACAAGTCACAGGTGTGATGGAATACTCCCCAATTGCCTGGATGATTGCAGTTCCAACAACACTCAAGAAGCTTGATAACATCCAAGACAAAGCAGTCCATTTGATTGGCTTCCCATGCACCAGTATCCACTCCATCCAGCATCAATGCTCATTAGCAGCAATGTATACTATTTACGAAATGCATTGCAGAAATTCATCAACATCCTTGGGCAGCATAAAACTGAAAAAAAAAATGTGGATGCTGTAAATTAGAACAGAAATTGCTAGAAAAGGTCAGCAGGTCTGGCAGGATCTATGGAGAGAAATCAGAGTTAATGTATTGCTTCAAGTAATCCTTCCTCATAACTGAGGAAGGGTCAATCGACCCTGATTTCTTTCCACGGATGTTGCCAGACCTGTCATTTCTACCATTTCTGTTTTTGATCCCTAGACAGCACCATAGACAGCCCACAAGCACTTCCTTCCAAAGACAAAGGCAGGAGATACTTGAGAACATCATCGCCTGCAGTTCCTCTCCAAGCCACTCACCATCCTGACTTGGAAGTGTATTGCCATTCCTTTATGTCGCTAGATCAAAATCCTGAAATTCCCTGTCCAGGGGCATTGTAGGTCTAACTCCAGCACATGGACTGCAGTGGTCCAAGAAGGCAAATGGTCTGGCCAGAGACACCCACGTCCCATAAGTGAATAAAATAAATCCTAGTGCCTTAAGGCTAGTCATTGCAAGTGACTGCTGTGTCAGTTAACTTCCATTCCCTTCAAAGTGTTTGTGTGGAGAGCCTCTTGGCTCCTACAGAAAAATAATATCTGTACTCTCTCCACCATACTTCATCTGAGTACCTGGGAGCTCTCTCTCAGGCTTACACTCTGTTGTTCATTTCTTCTTTTGCAAAACATCTTTCCCAGGCACTTCTGATGTAGATATAATTTACCTCCTCATTTAAAAAGAACAGGCTACCTTCCATTAGTGCTGACATCAGATGGATTGGGCCTCTGTTGAGCATGCTACCACTCTGTTGCATGTTTAACAATGGTTTGTATACTACAATAATGGAGTTAGGAAGTTAGCATGAAGTTGGTCCATGAACAGGCCTTGTTCCCCAACTTTTGACGTATTGCGTTCATGACAGAAGTGTTGAGTTAATATTTTTGGATTATTTTTGTCAGTTATTTTTTATACCTGTGAAATTACATTAAATCATAAAAAAACAGGAACATTAATCATTCCAGAAGATAGACAGAAGTGTGTAATGCACCACTGTTGTATGGGTTGCATTCCACAGTTAGAATAATGTTGTCTAAATGACTGTACTATTCATATTTCCTTGCTGACAGGAAACATTGTACTTGAATTTGGGGCAAAAGAAGTGTTGAAGTGAAGATCCTTGTGAACGTCCACCCACAGTTTCGAGAATTAATAATGGTTGCCATTGATAAGAAGAAGTGGACAATGAATACTAGTAATTAAGCATTAAAAATTCAATGGTAGATGCAGTTAATGAGTAGATCTAGGGCTGAATTTAAAGGCTGTGCCAGGGTCACCCACACACCTTCTGGAAACCAGACAACCACACTGATGTACACATTTTCAGCATCCCCAGTGGAATTAAATACCTATCAGGAGGTTTACATCTTGTCATTGAGCTTCCCAAATCTTTAAAGGCAAAGAAATTGGTTCCAAAGTCAGATGGCTAGCTGGTAGGCCCAACAATGTCCCCTGAGCAGTGGCCATGTTGAGATTGCTGGAGACCTGGCTCTGCAACCTTAGAGGCCCCAGAAGAAAGGTGAAGAGGATAGAATAGCTGAGCCCAGCAATTGGATAGGCAAAAAGGATGGTTCTCTGAAGTTGGTATTAGGGTCAGCAAGGTCTCTCAGAGGTGGTGACCCATATTGCCAATGGGCCTTCCATAGGGCATTAGGTTACCTCTCCCAGCATCATAACCCCATAGGGCATGGCTGGGCTGACTTTGATCTTCTTCACTTCTGACTGGGGTGGAAAGAGTCAGTGGGGCAACAGACTCTCTACTATTCTTACCTCCGTACCCCACTACCTTCCTCATTGTCTGTTGCACAGGGAGGGGACATTGGGTGGCAGGATAAGGGGACATTAAATTCTGGTCATAAGTGTAATGTTTTTCTTTAATAAAGGTATCATGGAAATTGCAACTGAGATGGGTAAAGGAAATTGTTTTCAGGCTATCCATGATCTAATTCAATGTCAGAACAAGCTTGAGGGTAAAATCTCCTGTTCCTATTTTCTGATACTTTTGAATGAACATCAGATTGTGTAACTGCTCCCCCCTCCCCCATATGCATCATTTATGACAGAGATTTTATCAAATTCTTTCTCCTGGCCAACACTTTTTAATTAGCCTGCACGTCAGCACTTCCTCTCCATTAAGTTCATGGCATATTAAATTAATAATAGGGGAATACTTTTGATAATGACTGCGGTAAGTAGAACTCCATAATGTGTTGTTTTTGTGAGAAGAGACCGATGGCAAAAGCATCTGACACAAACCGTACTACCTACAAGGAGCAATCACCCCAGTAGGCTGAATGTTTGAAGACCAACAGTTTAACTCTGCATTTTTCTTATTTATATGGTAATGAGTCATTAACACTTTCATTCACTGCAGCGTATGTTTTCAGCTATTCAAAGTAATTAGTTTAACATCTTTGTACAGTTTCCATTAACAACAATTAAATAAGTTAATCTTATTTCCTATTTCTAGCCAGTAGTTGGTACTGAAATCTAACTTACTGCATGGATGTTTTAAGCAGTTTATTGAAAATACAGCATTGACATGATGATAGATTCCATATATTAATATTTAAAACATCAGGATAATTTTAACATGTTAATAGAGTTCATGTTTTATCTAAAATCCCAAGTTTTCTGTGTTTTTCCTCTTAAAGTCCTTACAGTGTGGAAGCAGGATATTAAATCCATTGAGTTCACACTGACCCTTAAAACAGCATCCCATTCAGACCCAAGCCTCAATCCTGCATTTCCCATTGCTAATCCATCCAGCGTGCACATTCCTGGACACTAGGAACTGTGAGAGGAAACCGGAGCACTCAGAGGAAACCTACACAGACATGGGAGAAAATGTGCAAACTTCAAACAGATAGTCACCCAAGGGTGGAATCAAACCCAGCCCCCTGGTACTGTGAGGTAGCAATACTAACCACTGAGCTACTTTGGCCTTGGCTTAGCCTCTTGTACCAGAGCATCCCTCCTTGGTCAGGTTTACTGCTTCCACTTCTTTTTGCTTCACATCTTAGCTGATCCACCAGGAGGTGTCTGCAAAGGATGCAGCAAGTGATTATACCCTGGCAATTATGTCCAAATTTATGTGATTAAGCCTGGCAAGCTTACATCAAAGGAAGCTATGAGCAGACGAGCATTTAAGGTTGGGATGACTAACTGAGTGCTCTATTGCTACAGACACTGGGCACCTGCATCCTGCTCTTCAGTCAGCTTGGTTTCATCAGCTTGCAGACAGCATTCTAACAACTTGCAAAAAGGCAAGCCACCATTTCCTTAAGGAAAATGTTAAAAATGTTACATAAAATGAGCTTATTTTATTTCTCTTCAATTTTCTCCTCTCTCTTGTTTTTCTAAAGGCATTTATTCAATCACTGTTCATGAGTCCCAGATACATCCAAATACATTCAGGGGAAAATTTCTGATGTTGACTCACCCAGTGACGTGAATAAATCCACAAACATGTCATTTGTTTCTCCTGATAATAAGCTTGTTATGACAGTGACTGGAATATTACTGCAAGCAAATCATGTGACCTGAGCAAAAAATGAAACGATGTAGGTACCTCAGCATCAACAGTTACATCTATGCTGGCTGTTCAATGTAGAAAAAAAATCCCAAGATATATAATAGAGATATAATCAGAAATCAATGGACTTTAAAGAAGGTGAGTAGGTAGACGTAGGGATGGAATAGGTAGAATAGAATGATCACAATTTCAATGGTGGGTTCTTTGAATGTTTACTGATGCTAGCAAGCTTTAAGCTGTCTTAATCTTACCTGTGCATTGCACTACAGCCATTGACTTCAGCCTGCATTGTCGTGCCTGCATGGATTCTATTTAAGTAAAAAATAAGGTCTGCAGATGCTGGAGATCACAGCTGCAAATGTGTTGCTGGTCAAAGCACAGCAGGCCAGGCAGCATCTCAGGAATAGAGAATTCGACATTTCGAGCATAAGCCCTTCATCAGGAATAAGAGAGAGAGCCAAGCAGGCTAAGATAAAAGGTAGGGAGGAGGGACTGGGGGGAGGGGCGATGGAGGTGGAATAGGTGGAAGGAGGTCAAGGTGAGGGTGATAGGCCGGAGTGGGGTGGGGGCGGAGAGGTCAGGAAGAGGATTGCAGGTTAGGAGGGCGGTGCTGAGTTGAGGGAACCGACTGAGACAAGGTGGGGGGAGGGGAAATGAGGAAACTGGAGAAATCTGAATTCATACCTTGTGGTTGGAGGGTTCCCAGGCGGAAGATGAGGCGCTCCTCCTCCAGCCGTCGTGTTGTTGTGTTCTGGCGATGGAGGAGTCCAAGGACCTGCATGTCCTCGGTGGAGTGGGAGGGAGAGTTAAAGTGTTGAGCCACGGGGTGATTGGGTTGGTTGGTTCGGGCGGCCCGGAGGTGTTCTCTGAAGCGTTCCGCAAGTAAGTGGCCTGTCTCACCAATATAGAGGAGGCCACATCGGGTGCAGCGGATGCAATAGATGATGTGTGTGGAGGTACAGGTGAACTTGTGGCGGATATGGAAGGATCCCTTGGGGCCTTGGAGGGAAGTGAGTGTGGAGGTGTGGGCGCAAGTTTTACATTTCCTGCGGTTGCAGGGGAAGGTGCCGGGGGTGGAGGTTGGGTTGGTGGGGGTTGTGGATCTGACGAGGGAGTCACGAAGGGAGTGGTCCTTGCGGAACGCTGATAGGGGAGGGGAGGGAAATATATCCTTGGTGGTGGGGTCCGTTTGGAGGTGGCGGAAATGGCGGCGGATGATACGTTGTATGCGGAGGTTGGTGGGGTGGTAGGTGAGAACCAGTGGGGTTCTGTCTTGGTGGCGGTTGGAGGAGCGGGGCTCAAGGGCAGAGGAGCGGGAAGTGGAGGAGATGCGGTGGAGGGCATCGTCGATCACGTCTGGGGGGAATCTGCGGTCCTTGAGAAGGAGGCCATCTGGGCTGTGCGGTGTTGGAATTGGTCCTCCTGGGAGCAGATGCGGCGGAGACGAAGGAATTGGGAATATGGGATGGCGTTTTTACAGGGGGCAGGGTGGGAGGAGGTGTAGGACGAAGGAATTGGGAATATGGGATGGCGTTGACAAAGGAATTTAACATGGGTTCTCTTGGTCAGTGGGTGCCTGTACTACATTCTTTAGGCTGCTGTATCTAGTTAGAATGCTCTTCATCTAAGTCTGCTATATGACAATCTTATTCTTATCGAAGGGGAATATCCTTCATTCTTTGTTAGCATTTTAATGTAACTTTGATAATAGATCTCTGGTACAATGTTTCCATTTTATCATCATCGAGTCCTAATCACATGTCTCCATTGATGTCAGAATAGTATAATCATTACCACTCAGGGCCCCTTGAGAGAGGCTCTTCATTGACAGACAGAATTTTAACGAAAGCATTTGAGAGTATACTACTAGATAATTGAAGTCCCAGCACCAATAATGAAAAAAAAAGGTGCTGTGAGACAGCAGAGGTTACAAAGAAAAGGAATGGCGAGACCTTCAAAGGATTTAAACACAAAGATGTACAATTTTAATTGGAAGCTTTAGGGCATTGGAAAGAACATCGACCAGTAATGGGGTGACAGATGATCGATGTCCTGAAGGAGGGTCACTGGACTCAAAATATTAACTCTGCTCTCTCTCCACGGATGCTACCAGAACAGTTGAGTTTCTCCAACAATTTCTGTTTTTGTTTCAGATTTTCAACAACCAAAGTTAATTCCTTTATTTTAATGTTGGGATAGGTGTATGGGACTTCTGTCATTTATGGATAGCAACAGTATCATCCTGGTACTGAGGTTTAGTGGGTGTAGGGGTGGGGAGTAGGTGGTGGTAGATGTAGGGCAATAAACTGGCCTGAAGAACAATCAAACAATCTGGAGAAAAGGAGATGAATGATGATTACAGCAGTGAATGGCCTGAAGAGGCAGAGAATGGGTGATATTACAGAGGTGGAACTAGCCAGTTTTATGTTGGGATTCCAAGTCTCTACTATAGGAATTATTAATACTTGAGAAATGAAATAAATAACTTTAAAATAAATAATTTTAATATATCACAAGGGCATAAAATTAGAAGAATAACCTTGAGGTGTTCAATGTATTGACTATTTCTGGATTAGAATGCACCTGCTTTCTGCACATCTTTGGGGAAAGTAAAATTGTGTGTTGTGATTCGTTGGCTGTCCTCTGCATGAATAGCCTTGAAATGAGACATGTGTAGGTTAATTTTCTCATAATTAGTTACAACAATGGAGATTAATAATCATATTAGAAGAGATGCATTTGCTATGTTGATGTCTTTAGTGAGGTTGTGTCCTCACTTTATTCAAATTCATAGCTCAAGTTCATAAAATTGAACGGTCGGTGGACATATCCCAGAGCTTATTAACGTGAAATTTCCAAGTAGAGAAAGTGCTCTATTCAAACGTATCAGATAGTGAGAAGGTTTGACAGGAAACATACTGAGAGAATGTTTCCCGTCTTGACAGGATCAAGAACTAGGGCCATCGTTTTATAATAAAAGACATTTTAGTCAGAGCTGAGAGGAATTTCTTTTCTCTGTAGGTGGATAACCCAGAAAGTTGAAATTTACTATCGTGGACAGCTGAGCCATTAAATATTTTCAAGGCTCAGCAAGATAGACAGATTTTTGCAATTCACCTTTTTTCGAAAGAACAGCGTTTGCCGTTAAATCTTATTCCAGCATGCTTTGGTCAACTAATTTGATGATCTGTCCCACACAAGTTGGTCACACCCAAGGTACAGTATGATAGATGAGTGACTGCCAGTCGGGCAGGCAGTCAGTGCAGGATTCCTTTGCAGCTAACTCCTGTGTTGAGGGAGAACGCCCTGGAGGGATCTTGCAGTGAGGCATTATGGGTAGAGCTCAGGAATAGGAAGAGGGCAATCACAATGCAATGGGAGATAGAGGAAGAGATATGTAGTCAGATTCTGGAATGATGTGAAAATAACAAGGTTGTTGTGGTGGACAATCTTAATTTCCCCCATATGGCTGGGACTCTTTTATTGCTGGGGTTTGGATGGGGAGCAATTCGTTAGCAGCATCCAGGAGGGTTTTTGAAACAGTATGCGGATAGTCCAATGAGGGAGGGGGCCATGCTGGACCTAGCATTGGCAAATGAGCCCAGCCAGGTGATCAAAGTTTCAGTGAGGGAGCATTTCGGGAATAGTGACCATAATTCCCACAAGTTTCAGACACTTATGTATAAGAATGAGAATGGACCTCAAATGAAGGTGTTAAATTGAGGGAAGGCCATCTATAACTGAATTAGGCAAGACTTAGAGAATGTGATTGAGAACAGTTATTAGATTAGACTTACAGTGTGGAAACAGGCCCTTCGGCCCAACAAGTCCACACCGACCCGCCGAAGCGAAACCCACCCATACCCCTACATTACCCCTTACCTAACACTACGGGCAATTTAGCATGGCCAATTCACCTGACCCGCACATCTTTGGACTGTGGGAGGAAACCGGAGCACCCGGAGGAAACCCACGCAGACACGGGGAGAACGTGCAAACTCCACACAGTCAGTCGCCTGAGTCGGGAATTGAACCCGGGTCTTCAGGCGCTGTGAGGCAGCAGTGCTAACCACTGTGCCACCGTGCCGCCCATGTTATATGAGGGAAAATCCACATCTGAAATGTGAGAATCTTGTAAAGATCGGTTGATTAGAGCATAGGACATGTCTGTTCCTGCGAAAATGGAGGACAGGAATGGCAGAATTCAGGGATCTTAGATGACGGGAGAAATTATTAACTTAATCAAAAAAAAAGCACACCTAAGGTTTCGGCAACTAAAAACAGATAAACTCCTTAAAGAATACAGAGAGAGTAGGAAGGAGCTCAGGTGGGGCTAAATTAGGTGCTAAAAGGGGCTATGAAATATCCATGGTCATCAGGGTTATTGAGAATCCCAAGGCATTTTATACATTTATCGGGAACAAGAGGGTAGCAAGGAAAGATTAGGCCCACTCAAGGATAAAGGAGGGAGGTTATATGTGAAGCAAGAGGAAATGGGTGAGATTATTAGTGAATACTTTATATTGATATTGACCAAAGAAAGGGACCTGAGGGATTTTAAGACTTGGGCACGATGTGGGAATACTCTCAGGCAAGTCAACATAATATGGGGGGGATGTATTGGCTGTCATGATATGCATTAAGGCAGACAATTTACCAGGTCCAGATGGGATCTATCCCAGGATACTGTAGAAGCAAGGGATGCATGAAATAACTAAGCCTTATCAGAAATCTTTATTTCCTGTTTGGTCTTAGGTGAGCTTCCAGAGGACTGGAGAATAGCCAATCGTGTTCCTTTATTTAAAAACGGAAACAGATAATCCTGGTGAGCCTTACGTCAGTGGTAAGGAAGGTGTCGGAAAAGATATTAAGATACAGGACTTATTCACATTTGGAAGAGAATGGACTTGTTAGTGACAGAAAGCATGGGTTTGTATGGGAAAGGTCATGTCTCACCAACTTGAGTTTTTTTGAGGACGTGACAAGAATGTTGATGAAGGAAAGGCTGTAGATGTTGTCTACATGTACTTTAGTAAGGTACCTCATGGCAGGCTGGTACAGAAAGTAGAGTCACATGGGATCCATGCTGTGCTGGCTTGATGGATGCAGAACTGGCTTGGTCATAGAAGACAGAGTAATGATGAAAGGATGCTTTTCAGAATGGAGATCAGTAACTAAAGATGTTGCGCAGGGATCAGTGCTGGGATCTTTAATGTTTGTTAACAACATATATAAATGATCTGGAAAAAAATGTATGTGGTCTAGCTTGTAAGTTTGTGTATGACACCAAAATTGAGGGGATTACAGATTATGAGAAGGATTGTCAAAGGATATAGTGGGATATAGATAAATTGCAGATGTGGGCAAAGAAATGATAGATAGAATTTAATCTGGACAAACGTGAGGTGATACATTTTGGAAGATCAAATTTGGGTGTGAATTATACAATGAATGGCAGAATCCTTTGGATCTTTGACATACATAGGGATCTGAATGTACAGGGCCACAAATCCCTGAAAGTAGCAACACAGGGGGATAAGATAGTCAAGAAGGCATACATCATGCTTACCTCCATCAGCTAAGGCATCAAATATAAAAAACTGCAAGTTGTGTTATGGCTGTACAAAACTTTAGTTAGGTCACATTTAGAATATTGCGTTCAGTTCTGGTTGCCACACTGCTGGAAGAACGTAGATGTTTTGGAGACGATATTGCCTGGCCTGGAGGGTTTTAGTTATGAGGAGATGTTGGATAAATTTGGATTGTTTATATTGGAAGGACGGATGCTGAGGGGCGACTTGATAAAGATCTATAAAGTTATGAGAGACATAGATAGTGTGGCTAGTCAGAGGCTTTTTCCCAAGGTGGAAAGTTCAACTACAAGAAAACACAGGTTCAAGGTGAGAGGGGGAAAATTTAGTGGGGAATGTTTGGGGAATGTGTTTCACACGGAGAGTGGTGGTGCCTGGAATGCAGTGCCAGTGAAGATGGAGGAAACAGGCAGGTTAGCAATGTTTAAGGTTTATCTTGATAGACCCGTAAACAGGAAGCAAACAGAGGATTAGAAATCATACAATATGTAGCAGGTTTAAATAATGGTTAGGAATCAGCGCAGGCTTGGTGTGCCGAAGGGCACTTTGAACTTTGTGAAGAAAGTATTCTGAGGCAGAAAAGAAAAAGATTGTAAATCATTTCAATCATTTTTAAAGTTGTTAGAATTAAAATTAATGTTTTACTTTTGTTATATAGTCTGATATAGTCTGAAAGAATGCCTGTGGCATGATTGATGAAGGGAACAGGTGATAGATACAATAGAGTTTAATTGAATGTGAATTTGTTTATTCCTGATGAAGGGCTTATGCTCGAAACGTTGAATTCTCTATTCCTGAGATGCTGCCTAACCTGCTGTGCTTTGACCAGCAACACATTTGCAGTTATAAATACAGTGAGCGAGTAAGCAGTGGAATGAGAGTTTTATGGAGCGTGATTAACTGAAATACAGATCTCATTAAAAGTGAAGACTCAGACTCAGTTAAAAAAGTTATCTTGCCGTGTATAACAAATCTATCTAAGTAATGTCTTTCATAACCTCAGGAAATGCAGACGAGGGAAAAGAGAAGAATACAATTAAGAAAGTTAATTTGCTAAATGTATGGCGAGTAATTATGTTTGTGATGTGGGTCCAAGAATAAATACTGGGCTGTACACTGACAGAACTCCTCTGCTCTTCTTCAAATGTTGCATATCCACCTCATGCTGCACAGAGGGGACTCAGTTTAATGCCTTATCCAAAGACGGTATCTTCTGTAGTGCAGCACTGTTTTTATACATCACCAAACAGTGCTGATTATATAATTTGTGAAATAACTCCACAGAGACTGGTCGCCCTTTATTTACACCTGCAGAGTTCTTGACACTGGTCTGGCTTCCTCTGACACTCCTGTTTATTATCTGTCAGGCAGGGCTCCTAGACTGGATCATGTTAAGAGCCCCAATCAGGGATCTCATATTCTATGAGGTCCACCTGGCTTACATCATTACAATTACTTCAGTTTGCTCCGAGTGGAATTTATATTTGCAACCTTCTAACCCTTAAGCAGAAGAGCTGCCACTAAGTCAAGGATGATAAATAAATCAGGCAGCAGCCTGAATTAAAATTGGGTTTAATGTTTCAGTTATGAAACATTGAATAGTATTGAGAATAGTGAGCAACTAGAATCTGACTATGCACATAAGAACAAACTAAAAAGGAACAGGAGTTTGGTCCCTCAAGCCAGCATCTCCATTCAATAAACACATGGTTGATTTGATCATGGTTTTAAATCCACTTTCTTACCAGCCCCCAACAACCCTTGACTCCCTTGTAACAGAAAATCATCAATTTTAATGTTTGCTGTCAGATGTGAGACTATTGTAGAACACTGCTGAAAAGTCTGGATACACAGAAAACATATTTATTTATTATTGTGGAATATATCGTATGGCACATAATTCATAAACAAAGATCTTTATTCAAAGAATGACCCAGAAATTCATTGAAGTCAATGCTGGTTTACAAACACCCATGTGTTAAAAGTGATTCTTGTAACACATGAGCATTTTGTTTAAATGGATCCAATGTCAACTTATACCACTTTCTATTATTTCAGTACAAAGGCGCTTATTTAATTACCGTTAAGTTAGGCAAGAAAGCAGAGGATTAAGAATTAAGTAGTTGTTATTCATCATTAACATATAGTTTATTCTAACGTGCTATATCAAATACCATCTCCTGTTCATGTATTTTAAATATTACCCATGGAATTCTGGGCACAGGTTAATTATTGGCAATTCCTTATTATACATAGCAATATACTGAAAGAAGACTCCTTCATTATATCCTTAGGCAGTGCAGGAATTGAGCATACACTGTTGGCATCATTTTCCACTGCAGACCAGCTAGCCAGCTAACTGACCCACCAACGACCCTCCTGCTCCCCCATTGTGTACAAACAAATGCAAAAAAAAATCCATGGAACGTGCTGCAAATTCTCATCAGATCTGGCACCATCTATGAAAAGAGGGACAGAGTTATGCAACAATATTATATCTCAATAGTATCATATTGGGCTCAAAATGATAACTTTCTGTTTTGGTTTCAGACCCTTGGAATTTGCAGTATTTTGCTTTTATTGTAAATATCCAACTTTATTGAAATTTACTTTCAATATGAAATTTAAGTGCAGGACTCAGAACCAGCACAGCACATCATTGAGACTTCAAATCGATGAGTGGAAGTAGGTGGGTGATCCTGGGCTTCAAATGGATATGTGTTAACATTTCAAGCATTGAATGTTTTTAAGCAAAAGATAGATTTTTGAACAGTAAAGGAATTCAGGGTTATGGTGAGCGGGCTAGTAATTGGAGCTGAGGCCATGAAAAGATCAGCCATGATCTTATTGAATGGTGGAGCAGGCTCAATGGGCCAGATGGTGTACTCCTGCTCCTATTTCTTATGTTTTTAAAGTTTGGGCAAGGTAACCAGTTCGCCTGACCTCAGTCATTTGTAAAAAATAAAAGCAAATTACTGTGGGTCAGTTAGACTCAAAATGTCAGCTCTTTTCTCTCCTTACAGATGCTGCCAGACTTGCTGAGATTTTCCAGCATTTTCTCTTGTTTGGTCTCAGTCATTTGTAATATATTAGAGTACCCTCCTAAGGTTGAGATTGCAGAGTACTTGGGCGTATATGGTAAACTAGGGCTGAATCAGTACAGCTTCATCAAGGGGAGGTCATGCCTGACCAGTCTGTTGAATCCTTTGAGGAGATAATGAGCAAGTATAACAAATGAGAGCAAGTGGACTTGATCTACTTGGATTTCCAGAAGGCCTTTGATAAGGTGTGGCATAGAAGACTGCTAAGTAAGAGCCTGTGATGTAAGGGGCAAGATACTGACAGATAGAGGATTGGTTGACTGGCAGAAGGCAGAGTGTAGAGAAAAAGGAGTCTTTTTCAGGATGGCAGCTAGTGACTAGTTGAGTTCTGCAGGGAGGAGAAAGTGAGGTCTGCAGATGCTGGAGATCAGAGCTGAAAATGTGTTGCTGGAAAAGCGCAGCAGATCAGGCAGCATCCAAGGAACAGGAAATTTGACGTTTCGGGCATAAGCCCTTCTTCAGGAATCATTCCTGAAGTAGGGCTTATGCCCGAAACGTCAAATTTCCTGTTCGAGTTTTGCAGGGGTCAACATTGGGACCACAACTATTCACATTATACATTAATGATCTGAATGAATAAACTGAGAGCATTGTTGCTAAATTTGCAAGTGGCACAAAGATAGATGGAGGGATAGGTATTGTTGAGGAAGCAGAGAGATTGCAGCAAACATGAACATGCTAAGTGAGTGGGCAAAGAAGTGGCAGACGGCTGATGGGAAAGTGTGCGGTTATGCACTTTGGTAAGAGGAATAGAAATAGACAATTTTCTAATTGGGGAAAAGCTTCAGAAATCTGAAGCACAAAGGGACTTGAGAGTCTTAGTTCAGGACACTATTAAGGTTTGCAGGCAGATTTATTTGGCAATTAGAAAGGCAAATGCAACGTTAGCATTCATTTCAAGACAGCTACAATACAAGACCAGTGGTGTACTACTGGGGATGTATAAGGCTCTGATCAGATTGCATTTAGAATATTGCGAGCAATTCTGGGCCCAGTTTCTAAGGAAGAATGTGTTGGTGTTTGAGGGGGTCCAACTGAGGTTTAGAAGAATGATCCTGGGAATGAAGGGCTTGTCATATGAGGAGCGGTTAAAGATTCTGTGTCTGTATTTGATGGAGTTTAGAAGGATGAGGGGAGTTCTCATCAAAACTTGCAGAAAACTGAGAAGCCTAGATAGAGTAGGCATGGAGGACTCAAGGGCACTACCTCAGAGTGAAGGGGTGCCCTTTAGAACTGAGATGATGAGGAATTTCTTCAGACAGACGGCAGTTAGTCTGTGTAGCTCATTGCTGCAGAGGGCTGTGGAGGCCAAGTCATTGTATTTAAGACAAAGATAGATAAAACTTGATTGGTAAGGGTATCAAAGGTCACAGGCAGAAGGCAGGAGAATAGGGTTGAGAAACGCATTAGCCATAATCGAATATTAGAGCAGCCTCAATGGGCAAAATGTCCTAATTCTGCTCTTATATCTGTCAGTACAACATTGAGGTATCAGCCCAGAACCTTTAAATAAGCCTTGATGTTGAACGTGAGCTAATACTGTCTGTCACAGAGGTAACAGCACTGCTGCTGCAGCATGTTGACACTTACATGTCAGCAAAACAGGCAAGGCTGTATTAGAGAAAGGTAATGATTAGATAAAGCAGTGAGTTTGAAGCTATAATTTTTTTCTGAATTCCAACTAGTTAAAAGTGGTCCTGTCTTTTTTTATTATTTTTAGACAGATAAAGGCATGACTTTGCTGCTGATGAATTAACTTTTGTTTAATCAGAAATGCTCAGGCAAAGACTACTCTTCACAGACTGTAATTTCTGTAGGATTAGATTAACCTTACTCTGACATAACCTTATCTATCAACTGGAATAGCTGAGTGGTTAGAAGTATGGGTACCATTGCATGGTTTCTAACCTTATCAGCATGACTGACTCAGATCAGAAATGAAGAATATATTCAAATCAGTGTATTGTGGTGTTATTGGACTCCTGTTGCTACCTTAAGTATAAACCTATAATAAAACCTGGCAGGTTCATCCTGAGAAGCTATTGACATGACTACAAGGGTAATGTAAAGGGGCCCTCACATGCAATCATTTCAATCTCTTGTGTTTTCATGCTGGCCTGTATTCATCCCAGCTGACCTCACAATGTTTGCTTCTCCATGTTGAATAGAGTGAAACAGCAATATCAGTATCTGGGTCTGCATTAGTACATTCAAAGAGCATGTTGCTGCCTTATTCAACTGACAGGGTCAATAGGTTTCTGAGCAAATCAAGGGAGAAATATCAGGAGGATGGTCTTTACTCAACAGCTTGGTATTGATCTGCAGCCACTGACAGCAATACATTAAAATTTGTTATAGTAAGAGACGTCTGCAGCTGGTTCTGATAGTCTCTATTTTTTGGGTTGATGTGCTGCCACTACTCCTTCTTGTGATACTCCACTATGGGGCTCACTATTACTAAGTAGTGGGTGATTAATCACTAATAAGGTTTCAACAGAAGAGGCTTAATTTAACAAGATGTAGTTGATTACACAATAGTAAGATTGGGCTCACTATTACTAAGTAGTGGGTGATTAATCACTAATAAGGTTTCAACAGAAGAGGCTTAATTTAACAAGATGTAGTTGATTACACAATAGTAAGATTCCAGGTTACATTACCTTAATATAGATTAACTGCATTAACATCAAGTAAAATACATTATTTTCTCCAAAGAAATAATAACTAGGTCTATGCTTCATTGCTGTGGACTTTAGAACTGATTAACACCTAATAGCAAACCATAACAACTGGAACTGACTGGCTCCTTCCAGAGACAGTCATTTACATGAAAGTGATGGAGGTATTTGCAAACTATCCATGACCCTCCTTGTCAAAGTCCTCCATGTCCCGCTGTATCAAGGACTGTGCTAAACTGCCATTTGAATGTTATGCAAATGCTAACTGCTCACATGAATCAGGATTCATTCTGTTTTTGCTATTCCCTACACAGGTTCATTGGAATGGTGGATCAGTGGATCTAGCCACAGCGGTGGCTGCAGTGTTATGAAGGTACAGAGAAATCCAGGAAGAACAAAACTGCTGCCAAGCAGCCTCCAGCAGAAGAAATTGGAGCTAAATGTCTCCTCAGCATTAAGAGGAAGCACAGAGCTTAACATCTAAATGCCATTTCTTCCAAATGAGCAAAGCACAGTGTCACATTGTTTAACAGGGGCATATCATAGTATGGCTCAGTTCATCAATAGAAAAGGTGCTATCCCATCAATGTCAGGACATCTGTGATCATCAGTACCATATCTTACAAACCTTATCTAGGTACCCTGGAAGCTGTCATGATGCCTATCTCCTTGAGAACTCTCATGTTCCTGTTTCATTTCAAGGGCTGGATGCCTGATTAGAATCATTATTGGGAGACATGGGCTACCCTCTGCAACCACAATAAATGATTCATCACATAACCCCCCTGACTGAGGCTGAGCTTAAATGCAAAGAACCCATTCGTCAATCAGGGCTGTGTGGGGCAGACAATAGGTCTCCTGAAGATGAGGTCCCAATGCTTGGAGCAGTCTGGACGAGCCTTGCAATACTGTGCAAACATCATGTACCACATAATCCTCATGTGTGGTATTCTGCACAACTGGAGCAGACAGAAAGGGAATGTGATGGAATATGCAGAAGTTGAGCTGGAAGATGCAAACATCACCTTCAGCAGGGTTCAAGAGGTAAAGCGTCAGGTACCACAAGCCAGACAGGACTTATTTGATACCCAAATCAGCTGATGTAAATTCGATGCTGCTCAAAAGGCAAATTGCTCCTACTTATTTGAGAGTGTGGTGCTCCTAATGAAGGGCTTATGCTGGAAATGTCAATTCTCCTGCTCCTTGGATGTTACCTGACCTGCTGTGCTTTTCCAGCACCACACTCTCGACTCTGATCTCCAGCATCTGCAGTCCTCACTTTCTACTAACTCCTATTAATTCCCAGATTTTTTTCTTTGGCTTTCCTTTTTATTCACTTTCCTTCTTGTTCATTGATGAGAAGATATTTTAAATGATGATAAGATATTGCACAATGCTGGGCATTAGAGAAAGCGTAGTTATCCCTTCAACATGGTTCTATCATGGCGTGGATGGGGAGCCTGTGCATGCCAATTCTTGAGGCTGCAGCAATCCATCAGAGAGATAGTCATGTAAAATAATCATCTATTTACATGAGCCTTCCATTTCTGATGGTAGAGTCACTTGTGCCACTTTTGTGCCCTCAGAAGCTGTTCTTTCTCATTTCCCTTGGACCAAGTGTATTGAGAAGGGCTACTCCTGGCTGGCAATAATTGACCTGGTGCACAGAATGTGCACCAGGATGGAAATCCCAGAAGGTCGCAGCAGTGGTGAATATGTGTGCCAGTGATGAACACACGGTTACACAAGTACATTGTTATAGAGGAGTGAGTAGACATAATGAGACGAACAACATAGAATTAAATGCGATACCTCATTGGAGCTCACAGAGAGGGAGACTCCATGGAACTCTCTGAAATTGGCACTTTGCTGATATCTGGTAAAATTCAGCCCACAATTTTTCAGAATTCTATTCTTCCAATTTTAATAGAAGGAACAAAATATTTCATGTCAAGAGTGTGGCACTGGAAAAGCACAGTTGGTGAGGCAGTATCTGAAGAGCAGACAAATCAACGTTACGGGCATAAGTCTTTCATCAGGAATCTTGTGCCCAAAACATTGATTCTCCTGCTCCTTGGATGCTGCCTGACCGGCTGTGCTTTTCCAGCGCCACACTCTCAATTCTGATCTGCAGTCCTCACATTCTCTTAAAAATATTTTAGAGGGCAGTGGGGTGGTTCAGTGCAGCCTCACAGTGCCAGGGACCCCGGTTCAATTCCAACCTCGAGTGACTGTCTGTGTGGAGTTTGCACGCTCTCCTTGTCTCTGCGTGGGTTTCCTCTTGCCCACAATGTTAGATGCATTAGTCAGAGGGAATTGTGTCTTGGTGGGTTACTGTTTGGAGGGTCAGTGTGCACTTATTGGGCCAGAAGGCCTGTGTCCACACTGTAGGAAATCTGATTTAATTCATTTCCCAAGCAAACTCATATAGAGATGCAATAAATCAAATATTTTTATATTAATTTCAAATAAAATCCCTACATTTTTCATATCATAAGATCCATATCAGTACATTGTCAAGGAGCTGAATTTATTCATTTTACATGATGGGGAACTCCAATAAAAATGCCACGTTAAGAAACCCATGCAGTTCAAAAATAAACTAGACAGTTCTGTACTTGCTCCATCCATAAGCAACTGATACCGCAGTAACCATGACAATCCCTTTCCATGACTACCCTTAAGTAATGTAGAGAAGCAGCACATGATGTCATTGGTCGTTGTGTCACAAAGAAATTGTTTAGGCAACATAAATAACATAGAAACAAATGAATTCTGCCACCATAGTAAATTATGATAGTTCAGCACCATCATGACCCATAGCACAAGCATTCTATGGTATTCAGAGGTGAAACATTCAGCATCTTAATCAAACACATTTTATCACATAGTATCAAAATAACAGAAGGCAGAAATGGCAGCTCTTATTTTAATATGTTTACTAACGTGTTCTTCAAAATATCAGTAAAATATTGTTTTACAGTTCAGCAGAAAGTCAATTGCTGCTTTGGGACAACTCTTAGTACGACATTTATTGGTTTTTTTTCAAATACATCAAAATACATAAAGCCTATAATATGAGAACAGAGCATTTGGCAAATCAGTCAGTATCAGCATTTGCCATCTATAGAAGCAACTAGTCTTGATTCGCATTAAGCCATATTTCCATATTCCTTCAGCTCTTCATCCTTTATCATCTATCCAATCATATCTTGAATTTTCACCCCATTTATGCCACAAAATTAGCAGGCAAGCTCCACAAGTTTAGAATTCTGAGTAAAGATTTTGGGCTGAATCTTATATTTTGACTCAGTGTCAATTTTGTTGCATTTTACAAAGGGTTTCGTTTGATGAGTCTTGCCGTATCATAGCAGACATGCTTCATTAAATAGCTATCTTGCCCCGATGGGAATGCTCTTTTCAATGCTAGCCTGATTTGACACTTCCCATATCCAGAGGAACCCACGACTCACTGGGCATCCTGGCATCGAAAGGCAACTGTATCGTATCTAAAAAGCCATTGCATCCTCGAACAAATACTGGCATTGCAAAGCTTGTCTGCTCAGTGCCTGACTAATTCAAAAGGATATTGGGTAAGGGGAAATTAGTGCTGCGATTCTTCAACAGCGACATCTCCACTCAGGCTCATGCTCCACCTCTCTTGCTGTTGCATGTAACATCTTCTCTCAAATTGCCATGTCCCCAACCCAACAGATCCAGATTATTAACTTCATAGCTTTCTGCCCTGCTTACTCATCCACTCAGGACTCATCAGCTTTCCCCCATTGCACCAGCACCAGCACTACCAGCCAATTTCACCTCACTCAATCTATCCATTTCTCTCATTCCAGGAGAAAGTGGCCTAGAGAATAACTGAATGCCTAACATTAGGCCCTTTACACCTTTGAGGTGAGAGTCCTGTCCTTCACAGGAGAAGAACAGGACTGTTCCTGTGGGATACTGCGATGTCCATGTCCTCTCAACTGAGTAACAGCTACTCTTCATTCCACTGCAATCTCATAGTAACCCTGCTATCAATGAGCACATTGACTTATAAATTTTAAAGTTAAAGAGTAGAAAAGAAAAATAAAAGTATGTTCTAATGTTAGGCTTGAAATTACAGGATAATTTACTTTATCAGGGTACCACAAGAATCAATATTTGGTCCCCCTGCTGTTCACAATGCATATCAGTAATTTGGAGGTTGGGGCCAAATGTAATATTCCCAATTTTGTGGATGATAAAATCTAAGTGGGAACGTGTGTTGTGAGGAAAATCTAAGGCAACTTCAGGAAGGTTTAGACAGGCTTAGCGATTGGGCTGATGGAATATAATGTGAGGGTATCTACTTTTTTAACTCAAGCAGATGCGTACAGATTATAAATTTCTGGTTGTGAACAGCATACAACATTATCAGAATGGATCAGATAGAAAGCATTGAAGTGTCTTCATGATATTAGATACTATTGTGAATATCTTATGCAGAAACATCATAGTAGCAATAAAAAAAGGTTTTACAAAATACATACAACTTAGTTTATCAGTTATAAAAATATCAGAAAAGGGGGTGATATCATAAAATTGGAGTTTATGAGCTATTTATTGCTAATTTAGTTGACTGATTTAATTCTGTGCTTTTCCATTTGGAAGAAAACACCTTGAAATGAGTCAGGACACTGTTTTAAAATGGCAACAGAAGCCACTTGATCTACAAGCTGACCAAACTCCACAGGGGTGTACAAAATGAATGCAAAACTACACTGAAAATGGACTGATTTACATTGAGATAATTGAAACTGACTACAGTAGGAACATTTGTCTAAAGCATCCTGTGTAGATAATGATCACTTCAAGGTATAAATAGCATTTTCCTGTCTGTGGAGGTTAGATCATTAAGGAGTCGTAGCTGAAATATTAATTTTCAATCCTGTTTGGTGATCACAGGGGTTAACAGTATAACAGGGATTAATTGACTGTCTTTGTTGGAGACCACCTTTTCATCTATAGAGCTCCCAACCAAAGATGAAAGAAAATCCTGTTTTTGTGATGGGGCCATGACTGCTATCTTTCTAACAAGTACAGAAAAAAAAAGCTTTTTTAAAAAATAAAACAGTAATATCAAGGAGATTCTGCAAATGCCAGCTGTAAGATCAATACAACTTACATAGTAGAATAATATCTCTCTATCAACAATTGTCAGGTTCTGACCCAGTATTAAGACTAACATTAAAAAATAATCTTATATTCCGCTTCTGGACTATAACTTCTAAACACCATCTTCATCTCACCCTCCCATGAATTCACTACACACCCCCACAAACTCCCACCCCTCACCCCAAACCCTGTAACTTGCGCTGTTTGCACACATGCAACAATATGTGCTGTGGAGATGAGTGTAGGTTTTGGCTTTACAATTTTTTAGATTTTAACTGAGTGACTCTGAAAACTCCTCTTTTTGAAGAAAATTCAAACTCTTGTTGCAACAATCTCAGGAGCAAAATGGGTAGGATCTCAATTATGGCCTTAAGATGGAGGTGCAGAAGTGGGTCATTCAGCCTATTGCATCTGCTCCATCCATTCAACGCAAAAATGGCTGATCTGCTAATCCTCAACCCCATCTGCCTATCTTTTCCCTATTATCCTTGATTCTTTTACTAATTAAAAATCTGTTGACCTCAGTCTTGAATATACTTAATGCCCCATCTCTACAAGAGAACAGGTTATTCTAGGCAATGAGAAAGAAGAAAGACATGACCATAACAGCATAGAAGAATTATGTGATTGATCGTCAACAATCAAGCAATGAATCATTAATTTGCATATGATTTCCATTTATTGGCAATGGTAAAACATTTCTCTGCAACTGTGAACATGGTGGCTGATCAATAGCAGGAGAGTATAATCAGGGCAGTTGCAGGTCTTGCGTTGTTTAAGAACATGCTCAACCAGAGTTGACAGTATCACTTCCTAATTTACTTTAGCTTTGTTTGAGGTATGGCCAGGAGACTAAAAGCTGGCATACCAACCTGTCAGCTGCCATACATGATTGCTGAGTGGCATCAAAGGTTAAGGTCATGGTCTGAATGAAGGGGAATTTTTTTTTTGTCTATATCTTCACTCTCATAAAGGAACCATTTTGACAGAGATGACACCTTTCCAGGATTGGGGGAATATTAGACACTCGAGTTAAAATTACAGATGGGTAGTTATTTGCTTTTAATTTAGGTAATTCATATTTAAATATGTGTTTACCTATATTCTAATAAGAAAACCTGCTCTCTGTGGACCCTGTAGTAGGACACAACCAAAGGTTCTGGCAGCTTCAGCCCAGAACATATGCTCGGATACCGCCCCCATGAATTTTCAAAGCAACCTGTTTGACAATTATTGACTCACAGATTGTAAAGTATTGCGTCCATCTCTTTTTGGCATATCAGTTTCCTGCAGTCATCACATATCACTTTTATCCGAGATTCATTTTGACTGGAATAAGGAATGAACATGACTGTTCCCACCCATGGCTGTGATTCCTTTCAGCAAGACTGTGATACAGATGGGGATGAAGGTGCCCATATTTTAAACATGACTGGCAACCTTCCAATGGTAAAGTTTAGAATCACTTTCATGCCCATTAACTAAAAAGTTTTGATGCCAAGAAATTTAAAAACAATGGAATTAGAATTAGATTGTATTGTCATGACTATTTAAGTACAGGAATACAGCAAAATGTGTACAAAGTAGCCATTCCCAGAACTGTCTTAGGCACAAATATACCTGGGTACAAAATCTTTGGCACAAAGTAGAAAAATAAAGTAATAAGTTAAAAGTTCAACATTACAGTTCTTCTTAGTATAAAGTAGAATAATGAAGAAGCAAAGTTAAAAGTTCAGTACTACAGTCCTTCTTTAGCCATGAGCTTGCAGATGCTGTCCACTAGGCTTTCCCTTGAGATTGATCACTCCCCTGTGCTGGGAAAGATCTCCTCCATGTTGCTGTCTTGCCACCAATCGCTGGAGGCCCACCCAGGCTCACCAGCCATGTCACCGCCACTGCTCCAGACATCAACGATGCCGCAATGTCATCGACCACTAGAGTTCGGCCTAGCTACCAGATGGCTTGTCACCGAGTGCCAAACCCCAGTCCAGGCCCTGGCCACTGCCACACTTCAGACTCCAATGGCATCAGCTCGACCACTGAGCTCTCTCCAGATGATAAGTTAAAATAAACAATAAAAAAAGGAAAAGAAATAAAAGAATAAAAAAAAACTGGATATGGATTGGACTAGCCCCAGGCTCACAGCCCAGCTGCTGCCTATAAAGGAAGCAGCAAGCGGAGGCCAAGAAACCAACTGCTAATGTTTGTTTTTTTTCAATCTTTTTGTCATGCGTCCTCAACAAATTTGATCATCTGGTCCTCAGTGCATCAGTGAACAGCTTCAACTGCTTACATGAGAATTGGCAAGAAAGCAAAAACATTACAATTCATTTTTATTTATCATTCCTTACACTCTCACCAACCCCAGCTAATGTCTCCTTTCAAATTGCCGTGTCTGGCTCACCTCAGAGCATTGAAAAGCACCAGGTGCGGACTACTCCACATTTATCAGAACTTTTATCAGCATCTGATAACATCACTGAGAAGATGCACAGCATTTTGAGAGGGAATGGAGAAAGGCCAGAAGTCATGGTCCTTTTGGGAGCCCTTTGTGTAAAAAGGAGAAAGGTTAAATTATGGCAGTCCAACTGAGAAGCTTGGGAGGAAATTTAAGAGCGGGACCTTCAAGTTGGTACCTGAAACATGCGGATTACTTCCACTGCTACCTGTTAGCGAGCACAGGAATACTATGGTAGAATAAGGCATATTAACATAGGGTTGAAAAAATAGCAGCTGAGGGAGGGTTTGAGATTCTTGGAACACAGACCAGCTTTTAGGCAGGAGGGATTTATTCAAGTGGACAAATTACATCTCCACAAATATGAAATGCATGGATACTGAAAATTCGAAATTAAAAACAGAAAATGCTACAATACTCAAAATCGAAGTGTCACTTCATTTTTTGGCTCTGGGCATAAGTCCGGTATCATTAGGTAAGATTCTTGCTCTGGTACAATGTTCAGCAATGATAAAGTGTGAATGGTTATTTAGAATAGAAATGCCACCTGCAGGATCTTTTTCTGAATGCATGCATGCCAGTATATTATTGAAAGTACACCGAAAATGGTGTAGGATGCTCTGTCCACTGGTAATTTTTATAAAACATACTGAGACATCACAGCAGAAAACTTCTGAAAGTTTCTGAGCAGTAATGAGAAAGAAAGAGCCAATAGTAGAGGCACAGTTGAAATTTAACTTCTTAAATCAATGGGTTTGAAATCAGCTGATCGGCTAAGGACAACGCTCTAATAGTAATTCAACATCAAAAAATTCGCCACTTCTTCAACGCATCTAAAATGCCAGAGTAATTTTAAAGATCTGGAATCTCTCTGCCCTCATCTTTCAGAGGTATTTGGTAGACGGAATTAGAATAGCAATGTTACAGATTGTCATGTCAATAGAAAAATCCTATTAAAAACAGAAGGGGTCAACTGGTATGATACATGAAATTATCAGCCCATTAGCAGGCATGGGGACATATAAATTGGGACGCTGCGCAAGCCACTACCTTTTCACTATCTGACTGGGTACTCATAAAATAAGGGGTTGCTTCGCCTTTGCTGTGTGCGTATTGGCTACAGTATTGGCTATGTTATAACAGTGACTGGATTTCAAAAGATATTTCTGTGTTGTGAAGCTGTTTTGAGCTGCAGAGTCATTGTCAGCAGCACTATATCAGCACATTTTTTCTATCTTTAACAAGTAAAAGTAGTTATGAAAGTAGTGGGCAGGTAAGTAAATGAAGGAAATTCTTGTCAGAATAAACCAAAATTCATCAGCAGACAGGATTAATAGGTGTAAAATATTTTTGCTGAATAATATAATATTTCTGGAATTGTAATGTCAAAATAACTTCTGTTTTTTATTTTTAATGCAATTCCTAAATGGAGCTGATGTGACTACACAGTTTACATATTCCACTATTCCATCCACCTTTAGGCTTATTGAGACCTTTGGCCAATTAATGACCACTTAAGGTCCTTAATCTACGTCCACATCCATTAAATCCTGTGTATCAGAAGTAGTTAAAATTGAGGATGCCAAATTTTCACCAGATGGGAGGGCAGGAGGAAACAGACACTACATCCTTCAGCAGATACCCTGGATGAACAGGGAGAAGCACCCCACATCCCCACAACATCGTATATTCCACCTTTGTGTCTCCCTGATTGGCTGTGAAAACCTGCACACCAACTCCCCACCCCACCCCCCGCAACCCCAATCCTCCCGAGGTCCTGGTTCGTACTTTTCTGGGTCCAATCACAATTGATCTTCATGGGACTTTATGCGGTGAAGGAGTGTGTGCTCCTGAGTTCTGGTATCACTGGAACTGCAAGAACTGACAGCCAATCCCTTCAAGGGCAATATACCACTCTCTCCTTGTTAAAGCCAACCACAGCATAATATCTCCACAGGAACCTCCCGCCTAATAGTGGGTCAGTTTGTGACCTACTTCCTTATTGTGGGATAGTTAGATTTTGAAAGAATATTAGGCAAGAAATAAAAATGTAGGAATGACAAGAGAATGTGGATTAAGGTAAGGTTGATTTTAGAGGGGCATCACAAACACGGTTTTCTGAATAGCCTCTTACTGTGCTGTGAATAGTCATGTTTTTATGATTTTACATGGAATATGTAAACTGTGTTATCATATCAGTTTCATTTAGGAATTGCATTAAAAATAAAAACTAGATGTTATTTTGACTTTACAAAATGAAAAATATTTTATTATTCAGCAGAAATATTTTATATCTATTAATCCTGTCTGCAAATTTGATAATCAATCAATCTTAGGACTGTTATTAGAAGCATACAATTTGAGTTGATCTTCAGTTTGTTATCAGCACATTGGAAATGACAGTTATTTTGTATTTACCATGAAAATTATGTTCTTATTTTGATTGCCAGATGTTCTTCATTTATCAAAATACTTTCATTTTTAGTGAAAGATGCATATTAAGTGAACTAGGATTGAGAGTCAGTCAATGATACAACATTAAGTAAATTAGGATTGAGAGCAAAATGCTGTGAATTCTCGAAGTATGACATATAGAACATGCTAAAAATATTCAGCATAAACATATGCCGGGGGCGGCACGGTGGCTCAGTGGTTAGCATTGTTGCCTCACAGCACCTGGGACCCAGGTTCGATTCCAGCCTCGGGCAGCTGCCTGCATGGAGTTTGTACATTCTCCCCATGTCTGCATGGGTTTCCTTCGGGTGCTCCGGTTTCCTCCCACTGTCCAAAGATGTGCACATTAGGTGAATTGGCCATGCTAAGTTGTCCGTAATGTTAGGTGCATGAAGCAGGGGTAAATATAGGGTTACTCTTCAGAGGGTCGGTGTGGACTTGTTGGGCTGAAGGGCCTGTTTCCATATTTTAGGGAAGATATAGAAGAGAGATCAAATGCAACTCAGTGACTGCTTTGTGGAATGTCTCAAAACAAGACCCTGAGCTTCCTGTCATTTATAATTTCCATTCTCTACTTTGCTCCCAAACTGACTTTTGTCTTTGGCCTGCTACAATGTTCCAATGAAGACCAATGCAAACCCAATGTACATGGTAACTTTTGATCATAATCTCAACTGTCATTTTCTTTGTTTTTTGCTGGTTAATTCTTTTTCCCTTGTTCCTTTCTTACTGACTTTGCTTTGTCTTCAGACAACTTTGACATGCGTCTATTCTCATTTTCTTCTGGTACATCTTTAATTGTGTCTTTAATTGTGCCATTACCATCCCCTTTGGCTTCCGTTGCATGAAACCTTTTCCATTTAATACGTTCTACCATTGTCATGTTAATAGTGGTGATCTTATCATCAGTTGCAGATCAGGGATTAACTCCATAGGTTAGTTTATTTGAAACGATAAAACATTATGAATTATGTATCAGACATTGGAGAAATCATCGAAATTTGTGTGCATGCAGCTTGCAGATCCACAGCACACTAACCTGTAGGCAGAGTTGCAAAGTTTTATATGTGCACATAACATGGAGCCACTAAAGGTAAACTTTCTTCAAGGCAAGGTACATACACAATAACCTTCACAGGCCTTCCCTTTGGCTCTTCTTCCATAACTCTTTTCAATTGTTCAAAACTTATTATATTTCTAATATTTACTAGTTTTCATGAAAGCTGAAAATGTGTTGCTGGTTAAAGCACAGCAGGCCAGGCAGCATCTCAGGAATAGGGAATTCGACGTTTCGAGCATAAGCCCTTCATCAGGAATGAGAGAGAGTAGCCAAGCAGGCTAAGATAAAAGGTAGGAAGGAGGGACTTGGGGGAGGGGCGATGGAGGTGGGATAGGTGGAAGGAGGTCAAGGTGAGGGTGATAGGCTGGAGTGGGGTGGGGGCAGAGAGGTCAGGAAGAGGATTGCAGGTTAGGAGGGCGGTGCTGAGTTGAGGGAACCGACTGAGACAAGGTGGGGGGAGGGGAAATGAGGAAACTGGAGAAATCTGAATTCATACCTTGTGGTTGGAGGGTTCCCAGGCGGAAGATGAGGCGCTCCTCCTCCAGCCGTCGTGTTGTTATGTTCTGCCGGTGGAGGAGTCCAAGGATCTGCATGTCCTTGGTGGAGTGGGAGGGTAGTTTTCATGAAAGTTCCCTGATTTGAAATATTAATGCCATTTTTTTCCCCACTGATGCTACCAAGATCAACTCAGAATTTCCAGAATTTTCTGTTTTCATTTGGGACTTGACATTAATAAACCATTATTTGATCAATTTGTAGCATTCTTCAGCAATACATATGTTTTATTTTTGAACATGTATATATGAAATATCAATTCTAGAGTAGTTAAAAGTAAATTGCTATAATTCCATCATATTTTGCTTGGGATCATTCCATTAACTCTTGATGTATAGTTTGATTTAACCATTGATATTTTGAGGAATATCATGGAATCATATCTTTGCAGGGGTTGATTACATATCTGGTAAGTGTAATTCTGAGTTTTATTTCATTGAAATGAACATAAGAATTAGAAGCAACCCCTTGAACATGCATCACTATTTAATACAATCATGGCTGATCCTTTTTCAGCCTCAACTCCACTTTCCTGCCTACTTCCTATAACCTTTTACCCATTACTAAATAAAAATCTATCCATTTCTTCCTTAGATGCATTTATTATCCTGACATTCCCTGCAGAGAGAGAGAGTGTGTGTGTGTGTGTGTGTGTGTGTGTGTGTGTGTGTGTAGGCGGGTGGAATCCCACAGATTCACAACCCTTTGAGACAGTAATTTCTCCTCATCCCTCTCTTTAAATCTGTTTCCCTCAAGTAAGGGGACCACAACTGTATGCAGTACTCCAGATGTAATTCTCACCAATGCCTTGCACTTTTGCAACAATACTTACCTTATTTTATACTCACTTTCTTTAGCAATAAATGCCAAAATTCTATGTGTCTTCCTTGTTACTTGCTGTAACTTCACAGTAGCCTTCTGCCATTCATTCAAGAGGACACCAATTCCTCTGCACAAAAGTGTTTTGAAGTTTCTCTCCATTGGTCATTGTACATTCTAACACTACATCCAAGTCATTAATATAGATTGTAAATCGTTAGGGCCCAAAGACCCCTGTGGCTCCCCACTAGTTACATCTTGACAACCAGAAAAGGACCCATTTATCCTGAATCTGATTTTCATTAGTTAGCAAATCCTGTATCTATCCAACCTGTGGCACCACATTGGCCTATCTGTGAGCTGTTGGACCTTGGTCAGCTCCAGCCTCCATTGATCTGTGGAAACCAAATCATTGCAATATCCTCCTCTCCTACTTCACCAAATCCAACCTTCACTAAACTCCCAAATTCCACTCTCTGCAGCTTGCAGACTTGTGCAAAGTTCTTACAGGGCATGATGGATGGATGTTGATCGGATGTTTTCCCTGGAGATCACACAGGAAAATGATGTTGAGATAAATAATCAGCCATAATATAACTATATAGTGAAGGAGACTCAATTGGGTAAATGGCCTACTTCTGTTCCTATGTTCCTATTTGGTTGACCATTTTATGAACAGTTAATAGGACTAAAGTGGATTGAAGAGGGTTTGAATGGCTGTTCATTTATCCTGTCAGATTTATGAGCACTTGAGAGAAGTGAGTTCTTTTCCAAGAGGAATTTGAGTAGATTTTATTTGATTTCATAAACATTTCAAAAGATTCCCTGTGTTTTACAGGATTCATGAGTTTTGTTCATTGTGGATACTGAGTGAGTAAATATAGACGATAAATGGGTAATGGAGGGAGCATGAGATCATGGTGGTGAGCTGCTTCGTGAATCACTATAATCCATTTACTGGTCCATTGCTGCAACTATTATGCTATTAGGAAGGGAGTTGCAGAATTTTGACTGAGAGTGTGAAGGATTGGCAATATATTTTAAAGCCAGGAAGGTGAGTGGCTTGAAGGGCAACTTCTGAATGATGATGCTGCCATGCATCTTCTGCCTTTTTCCTTCCAGATGATAGTGGTCATGGATTTGGAAATTGCTGTCTAATAGGTCTTGGTGAATTTCTACAATTTATCCTTGTTGTTATGGAGTTGTAGAATCATACAGTACACTGTTACTGAGCATTAATATTGGAGGAAGTGAGTTTTTGTGGATTTGGTGCCAATCAAATAGTCCGCTTTCTCTTGGATAATGCCAAGCTTCTTGAGTGTTGTTGAAGTTGCACTCATCCAGACCTTGTAGATGGTGAGTAAGGATGTGAGTAACTTACTGCAGGATTCCTAACTTCTGTCCTGACCTTGTATCCACTGTATTTATATGGTTAATTCAGTAGAGACTCTGGTCAATTTTAACACCCTGAATGTTGATGGTGGGGAATTCAGTGATGTTACTGCCAATGCATTTTGAGAGATGGTGATTAGATTTTTTCTTATTGGGGAAGGTCATTGCCTGGCAATTGTGAGGTAGAAATGTTGCTTACCACTTATCAGCCAAACCAGGTCTTGCTACATTTGGACAATTGAGGAGTCACAAATGGTGCTGATGATAATAATGCAATCATCCGATTACATCCCCACCTCTAACCCTATGATGTCGTGAAGGTCGTTGATGAAGGAGCCAATAATGGTTGGGCCTAAGATACCATCCTGCGGAACTGCTGCAGAGATGCCCTGGAGCTGAGATGACCGATCTCTAACAACCACAATTACCTTCCTTTCAACCAGGCATGACTCCAACTAGCAGAGCAGTTTTCCTTTAATTCCCATTGATTCAGTTTTGCTAGATATCATCAATGACACAAGGTCAAATGCAGCCTTGAACGGTTATGGCAGTCATTCTCACTTGCTCTCTGGAATTCAGCTGTTTTGTCTACATTCAGACCAAAGACTACAATGAGCTCAAGAGCTGAGTGGCTGTAGTAGAATGTAAACTGATCATCAGTGATCAAGTTATTGCTAAGCAAGTGCTGTTTGATAGCATTTTCAATTACTCTTTCCATCAATTTACTGGTGATCAAGAGGAGACTGATGGAGCAGTAATTACCTAGGTTGAATTTTTCCTGCCTTTGCGTACAGGGCATAACTGGGCAATTTTTCATGTTGTCAGGTGGATGCTAATGTTGTAGCTGTATGGGAACACTTTCTGTATTCTAATCAAATAGATTCTGTCTGTGATCCTTCAACAGCATATTTCCACTCAGAACAATGATTTCACAATACATTCACAGAATGTAAGTTTTGACACAAGATCAAAATATATTGCTTATCTCTAATCATCTTTGAGAAATTGATGCAGCGCACAATCCGGTTCCAAGATGGCAGCAGAGTAAGAGGGCTGCGTGTACAGAGCTCATCTGTTCCCATCTGCTTTCTTTCTTTTTTTTTAACTTCTGCTCTTTCTTTTTTCTTTTTTGTTTTGTTTTTCTTTGACAGGACAGTTGGCAGCATCAGCACAGTTGGAGAACAGGCCAGGTGAAGAATAGCAGCAACCTCCCAGTTTTGGTGGTGATGGTGGATGCTACACCTCCCAGTGACTGGAGGTGGTGGCAGCAGTGCTACCTCATTCCAGACCAGTCCTCCAGTGATTAGTGTTGGCGGCAGCAGACCCTTCAAAATGGCAGCATCATCAAGGTGACATCTCGGAGGAGGGTGCCCAGACTGGGACTCTTAGCACCACAGCGGCCTGGCCTGGAGATGGAGCCAGGGACTCCTGGTTGCAGTCGGCTCAGAGCAGGGATTCCTGATGTTTGTGAGGCAATGGCTGCAGCAGCAGCAGCATGGTATATCTGGAGCAGGGATTCCTGACACAATTCATGCACAGACCCTTGGTTGCAGGGCGAGTGTGGGTTCAGCATGGGATTCAATGATGGTGAGCTGGGCCCACCACTGAAGATATAGTGTCTAAAGAGTGGCAACTCTTACACTGATGGGTCTAGCACAGATGACAGTGAGTAGGTTGAGGATGGGTGGCAGTGTATATGTTCCTGGTGAGCCAACTCATGACTCATGGTGGAGATGGCGGAATGAATATAACTCTCTTTCACTTACATCTTTTTACTCTTTTTATTCTTAAACTATTAAAAATGGTGCCAGATTGTGTTATCAGTTGATGTTTTTCACTGTATTTTACTGCATTATTCACCATAAAAAGCAAGAGACAATAAATCATTCAATTAAAAAAAGTCTTGAATATAACTGAATGACTAGTATTTCCATATCATACAACTTTTCTAAAATTTCTGTTATTTTCTGTTTAAGTTTCTCTCTTCTAAGCAAGTGTATGTCCAGTCTTTATTTCCCTTTCCACATATATATTTATTATTCCTTACTTCCTGCTTTGCTGTCTATGAGGATTCTTCAATTGGATTGGTCGATCACTCTTTCTGATGTCTGCCTACTCACAGATCCCATGCATCCCTGCTTGAACTTACCAAGTACAAATGTATGAGAATAGGGTAGGTTTGCACTCTAGAACCCACTGAATCTTTCTAAGCAGTTTCTTTCAGGGTGGAAAGCAAAACTAGTTTTTCATTTCATCATTGGCCACAAACTCTGGGCCATTCAAATATGAAATCAAAGCTGTTCCATTTATTCACACAATTTAGTAGTTAATTACACCACTAGAGACTAAGCTAAGTAAGTATTATAAAAAGATTTCTTCTTCCTAATGAAATTGGACATGAAGAATTACATCCGCAAACTACAACTAAATGTTTGATAATTAGATTTTGAAAAGCTGGTATAACTTTATAAGACATATTTACAATGCTAAAATAAACATTAAATAGTCACTTCCTCCAAATAAAAAATGTTGCAATAGACATCTATGTCAGCACTTAATAAATAGGGGAAGGAATAGACCACTTATCCCTTTCAGCCACCCCGCTATTCAATAAAGTTATGGTCAATCTTCAACCTCAGCTCTACTTTCTTACATTATTGGCAGGTACCTTAAGGACCCACTCTTGAACACACAATTAATCAGCATACACAGCTGACTGGGGTAAGAAATTCCAAAGATTCATAAACATTAATTTATTAAAATGGCTGAGCCCTCATTGTGACCCATAATCTAGATTACTCAACCTGAGACAATATCCTCCCTAGCATCTGACCTGTCAAATCCATACAGAATTTTTTAATGCCTTAACTAGATCACCACTCATTCTTCCAGATAATATATGCTTGAATTAATCATAGATCTGAGCAATGCTGCAATTTTGTGAAATACAAGGAACATCCTTTCTTAATCTTTGCCACTGCACATGCTTGTAAATCTCCAACATCTTCCACTCATGGGGTTCAGACATCAGTCAGAAATTCTTTCTTGTCATTTGCTGAGTATTCCTAATGTTATCTGTTTTTTAGTGTGAATTTTCAGCATCTGTAGTATTTTACTTTTCTCATAGCACCATTGTTTTAATGCAGGATTGAGTGCTTCAGGAAGTGTTAACTCAAGTTGGCTTGACAACCAGGATTCTTGGTTATTTAACATGAAGACAAAAAGTGAGGTCTCCATAATTTAGGAACATTTAGGCTTTTATTTAATTGTGCCATTCTTTGAGATTTTCAAACTGAGTTAATAACGCATGTTAGAATCTTCCTTTTGAACAAATTGAATTTATATGTACTAATTTCTGATTTGGCAGCCCTTAAACCATAAACTTTAACAATAATAAAGTATTCTTTTTATCTCATCCCTGATGAATGGCTCATTCCTCATTCTGATGAAGGAAAAGTCTTTTGACTATTTATCCTATCCATGCCCGTCATGATTTTATAAACTTCTATCAGGTCATCTCTCAGCCTCTGACACTCCAGGGAAAACAGCCCTAGTCTATTCAAACTCTCTCTATAGCTCAAATCCTCCAATTCTGGCAACACCAATTCCCACAACCATTCCACTGACCATATCCTGCTCCTTGGATGCTGCCTGACCTGCTGTGCTTTTCCAGCACCACACTCTCCACTCTGATCTCCAGCATTTGCAGTCCTCCCTTTCTCCTATTCTTTTTATCTAACTCCTAAATTAGAGATTTACACCTCAGAACAAATGGATTATTTAATTAGTGTCAAAGTAAAAAGAAAAAAATAAAGAAAATGTGGATTTCATCGATTTAATAATGCCTTAAATTCTTAAATGTACATGGATAAATATGAAGATACAAGGACTATGGTCAAAATTGCCTGAAAAAGAAAAACTCACAGATGCCTAGAAAAACATTCTATGGGTTTAACGTTGACACCAATTAATGTACAAGCTGACCACAGTCTGTCCCATTGTTAAAGTAGAACGCTTTGGAGATATTAGAGGGTATTCTGACTTAACTCAATATTTAGCTAGGAAAGATAGGACTGAAATCTATTCTAGGTTCTGGGTTAAACTGATTATCCTTACAAATGACTGAGCAATGCACTTCCCCCACCATCAAACTGTTGTCACAGATGACCACTTACCCATGGTTCCACCCTGATCTAATCCTGCACCAAGGATCTGATGCACAGCTCCCTACATCCTTGCAAACATCCTCCACTCCTCAAACTGACACCCACTCCCCCGAAGATCCAAGGACCTGAACCTTCCCAATAACTCCCCCACTCTCAACACCCCCTCAATCCAAACTGGTATGACAAGCACCAATTCCCACAATCATTCCATTGACCATACCTTCCTTGAAAGCTCTCACACTCTTGCCAAGAATCATCTCCCCTCCAACATATGCCGTCCAGTCTATGCTAATCCTTACCCATATATTACCACCTTAACCAGAACAAACTTCCAATCTGTACCACTCACCCACCTTCCACAATAGCATGCCATCCACCTGGCTCCTTAGCCCCTTCTACCCCCAACAAATTGGCTCACCTGCCCTACATCCACCTGGCACACTACATACCATCCACCTGCTCCTACAAACCTGTCTCCTGTATCACTACTCACCTGGCATGTATACACACTGCCCACCTGCCAACGTTACCCCTCAGTCAACTATTTCCCCAACACCATCCACCTGCCACCTGTATGCCTCAATGACCTGCCATCTTACTTGACCTGACTCATTACACTTCACCTGCCTGACCCTCTATAGTACTTGCTTGACACCCAACCCCCTCACTTATCTTTCAATATACTTTCTCTCATTAGCTGTCAAAGCACATTTAGAATCTTTAAATACTAGACCCTGGAAAATATTAAAAATCAAAGGATCTTGGCATGCATATCTACAGATCTCTGAAAGTAGCAGGGCATATGGATAATCTGATTAAGAAGGCTTAAGGGACAACAGCCAAGGAGTACTGTACTATAAAAAAGGACATCATGCTGGAATTTGAGCGCTGCATGCAGTTCTGGACTATAGATTGTAGAAAGCTGGGATTCGTGTAATCCTATCTTTATTGACCAGTGTATGGGCTGAATGTATTCCTTCTCTGCCATAAATATCAATGAGTCTATGAGCCTCTTGTGTTGTATGAAACTTTAAAAATGAATCAGGCAATTTTAATGACCACCACCCAGTGACTCTAAGATCCAGTATTATGAAAAGCTTTGGGAGGTTAATAATGGCACACATCAGCACCAGCTTCCCAGATGCACTAAAATATTGTAGAAAGGACATGCTTGCCTGAACTGGAGGACCTAAGAAAGAAGGAAAGGTTAGATAAGCTGGTATTGTTTACCATGAAGGTTGAGACAGGTGTTAGAATGGTGTTCTTTTTTTGGTTCTTTCAAAACTGAAGATTGCAATGAGAAAGAATTGTTTTTGAAACATGGAATTACCAGCATGGTTTTACATTAAGGAATTCAATACCTATTGCAGACTCTGTTTCTTGTGGCTACGAGTTCCTGAAACTTCCGACAATCAGGAGCCGAGGAGTTGTTTAGAAGTGAAGCTGATTAGCTTTCAATTAACTGAGCAGGTTGGAACTGGAATCAATATACACAGAGGGAGAATGAAACAGAATGGTGTGCTGTTGTTCTCCCCAGCAGAAGCTGCCTGTTCACTGCAATAAAAGAAGTTTTAAACTTGAAGAAAACAAGTTATCTCGCCTACAGCAGTTGCTGTGAGTTGTGTCTTAAAAAGTTAAATTAGAGACATTTTCCAAGTGAATCAGTCACTTAATACTTCTTACAAACCAATGGAAGCTTCCAGAGAAAGATAACTGAATACCAAGGGCCTGACTAACTGAAGTAGGATCATCTCAAAACTATTTTCTACCTCTGCCACTGATCTATTTTCATTATTTGCTTTTGGGTGTGTCCGTGAGGGGATTAGAGTTTTAGATAATAGTTTTGTATGTCAATGATTTACATCTGTTTATCAGTAGCTATAGTCCAATTACTTACGATAAATAATAATTTTTATTAAGTACAAAAATATGTTCTGTGCTTTCTATCAACCTTAGTCAGAAAGTCAAGTAAATTGGGGTACTGTGCATTCCTTAGATAAAATACAATTTTCACATTTGGTACGACTGGGACTCAATTTGTGGCATGCCGTTCCAGTAGGTTGAGGGAGTGGATCTGGTAGATGTGTACAAGATCATGAAGGGGCATTGATAGGATGCATAGGAATTTTTTTTAAATTAGTAGACAGATCAATAGCCAGGGGCCATGGATTTAAAGTAAGAGGTAGGAGGCTAACAGGAGAACCGAGGAGAAATCTTTTCAACCAGATGGTGGTGAGAGTTTGGAAATCATTGCTTGAATGGGTGGTTGAGTCACAAACCTTTGTAACATTTAAGCAGTATTTAGATGTTCACTCATTTTGCCTTAGCTTCCAGGGCTATGGGCCAAAAGCTGGGATTCATGTAATCGTATCTTTATTGATCAGTGTATGGACTGAATATATTCCTTCTCTGCCATAAATATCTATGAGTCTCTGAGCCTCTTGTATTATATGAAACTTTTTTAAAAAACAGGCAACTTTAATGACTACTGCCTAATGGCTCTGACATCCAGTATTATGGAGAGCTTTGTGAGATTAGTAATGGCCACATCAGCATCAGCTTCCCAGATTGCCTTGATGTACTAAAAGTCACCACCTGGCCCAACACTCATCACTGGAACATCTGGCTAACAAGGACATCTATGTCAGGTTCCTTCTTATTGACTTTAACTCCACCTTCAACACCATAATGCCAACCAAAGTCATCTCCAAACTCTGAGATCTAGGACTCTGCTCCCCCCTCTGCAACTGGATCCTGGACTTCCTGACCCACAGACTACAATCGGTAAGGGTAGACGACAAGACCTCCTTCACAATAATCCTCGGCACCAGTGCCCCACAAGGCTGTGTACTCAGCCCCTTCATATACTCTTTCTACCAAATTCAGCTCTAATTCCATTTGCAAGTTTGCTGATGACATTACCATGTTGGGGCAGAGTACAGGAAAGAGATAGACAACCTGGTAATATGGTGTAAAGACAAAAAAACTCTCTCTCAATGTCAGCAAAATAAAGGAGTTGGCAATTGACTTCAGGAAGCGGTGTGGAGTACATGCTGCTTTCTGTCTCAATGGTGCTGAGTGGAGATGATCAAGAGCTTCAAGTTCCTCAGAGTAAATATCACCAACAATTTATACTGGTCCATCTATGTCGACACGACAGTCAAAAAAGCACACCAACACCTCTGCTTCCTCAGTAGGCTAATGAAATTTGGCATGTCCATGATGACTCTAACCTATTTTTATAGATGCACCTTGGAAAGCATTCAGTCTAGATGTACCACGGAGCGGTATGGCAATTGTTCTGCCTAAGACTGCGAGAAATCACAAAGTTGTGAACACAGCCCATTCCATCATGAAAATTAGTCTTCCTTCCATTGACTCTGTGTACAATTCCCACTGCCTTGGGAAAGTAGCCAACATAATCAAAGACCATTTCCACCCCGTTTATACTCTTTTCCATCCTCTTCCATCGGGCAGAAAATACAAAAGTTTGAAAACAAGTACCAACCAATTCAAGAACAGCTTCTTCCCTCATGTTATCAGACTTGTGAATGGACCTCTCATATATTACAGTTGATGTTTCTCTGCCCCTTCAACATTATATTCTGCATTCTGCTCTATTACCCTGACACACTTATGTAAAGTATAATTTGTCTGATTAGTACACAAAACAATACTGTTCACTGTATCTCGGTACATGTGACAATAATAAATCAAATAAAATCAAAATCAAATCAAATCATGCATGCCCTCATTAACTCTAGACTTCTGGCTGGTCCCCAACACTCACCCACTATAGATTTGAGATGATACAATACTCTGCTGCCCATGTCTCAACTCACACCAAGGCCCATTCCTACCATATCTGTAATCGCTGACCTACATTGGCTCCTGGTTACACAACATTTTGATCTAAAAATTCTCACCTTTGTTTCCAAAGCCTCCTGTAGCCTCATCTGTCTCTATTTCTGTCATCCCATCCAGCCCCACAACTTTCCAAGCGATCTGTACTTGCTATCCTGATCTTGTTAGCAGCCACAATTTTCATGGCATCACCACTGGCAGCTGGATGTTGCCTTGGCGTCAAGCTCTGGAATTCCATCCCCACATGTCTCTGCTTCTGTACCTCCCTTTCCTCCTTTACAGTACACCTTAAAAGCTATTTCTTCGAACCTGCTATTTTAACCTAACAGTGATCTGCTGTCTGATTGTGTGAATCAGTTCCAGGAATCAGACTTTGTTTTACTACATTGCGAAACAAATTTTTAACTTTTCATTGTATGTAAAGGCACTAAACAAATATGAGTTGTTGCAGTTGTATTATTCTGTGATCCCTTGAGTTTGATAAGCTTGCATAATAATAGTTGATAACACAAGTAGTGATGGTTTGCCATCCTTGTCACTAACAGGATCAATTTTCTTTTTTATTACCTATGAACATAGAAGAAATGCCTTATCTCACAGTCAATTCTGCAATGAGACTTACATTCCTATAGTGCTGGAAACTTCCTTTACTTTCCTGAATGTTACAAAGCCTTATGTTGTTGCATCTGAACATCAGTCAGGTGGTTTTGGTTTATTTTTCACCATTCGATAGTTCAACCTTGCCCACTGTCAATTTTTGATCTGGGACCTGTATTGCTTAAATGTGGCAGGATGTAAATCAAAGCCACAAGTTACTTTTTAAGCAAATCATGGTGTAAGTCCTAAAGTTTGGTTTGTCTTATAATTGAAGTCTAATTAATTTGCTGTCCAATGATAAGAGCAAAAACACTCAACTGTTTACTTTCTTAGCAAGCCAATAAGTTATTACTTCAAACTGAATTACTTCAGTGTTAAGGGAAAGATTAAACAGTGGTTAGTGATTTTTGTGAAGATTTGTAGCTCAGGTTGATGGTAAGTGTGTAAGTTAGCTCGCTGAGTTTGAAGGTTTGTTTTCAGACGTTTTGTCACCATACAAGGTAACATCTTCAGTGAGGGTCTCCAGTTAGGTGCTGGTGGTATGTCCCACCTCTCTGTTTATAGGCCTTGGGTTCTTCAGGTGGGTGATGTTAATTCCAGCTTTTTTTTCAAACGAAGGTAGATAGGATCTAAATCAACGTGTTTATTGATGGAGTTCTGGTTAGAATGCCATGCCTCTAAGAATTCTCGTTTGTGTCTTTGTTTCACCTGTCGTAGGGTGTGTGTGTGTTGTCCCAGTCAAAGTTGTGTTCTTCTTTGTCTATATGTTCAGAAACTAGGGATAGTGGGTCATGTCATTTGGTGGCCAGTTGGTTTTCTTGTACCCTGGTGGCAAGTTTCCTGCTAGTTTGCCTGATGTAGTGTTTTTTATAGGTCTTGCATGGTATCTTGTAAATGACATTAGTTTTGCTGGTAGTATCTAATGGATGCTTTAGGTTCATTAGTCGCTGTTTAAGTAGCTGCATCAAGACATTATTTCAACAAGCTACATCACACTGCAGCACCCAAAAACTACGAAAAGCAGAAGAAAAATATCTGTACAATGTTTTCAAGAAAAGCAGGTACCCAATAAACACAATCTGCCGATTCCTCAGAAACAAACCCAAACAAGCAGACACAACACAACGAAAAACTATAGTCACGTTACCTTACATCAAACCATTCTAATCAGAACTCAATCAATAAACACATTGACTTAGATCCCAGTTACCTTCCCTTGAAAGAAAAACTGGAAATGACATCACCTGCCTTGAGAAACCAAGAGCTATTAATATCGAGGTGGGACATACCACCAGCGCTTCACTGGAGACTCTCACTGATGATGTTACCTAGTATGGTGATGAAAACGTCTGAAAACAAATCTTCAGGCTCAACAAGCTAATTTACATACTTAGTGAACGGTGGTTTTCAGAAGACAAGCCAATCTGATGTATTTCAGAATGCTTTTAAAGCTTAAAGAATAGTTTCCAACTTAAAAAAGAATGTAAAATTAGATGATTTCTATCACAAGTACATTACCTGTAAATTGGTGTTATGTTTAAGGGAGAAATGGAAAATTAGCCCCTTAGTAGATTGAGAAATGCAAATTACTTTATGCTGTATAATATGTCTAAAAGTCCATTACATAGTATAAACTGTAATCAAAACTCAAAGGATCAAATCTAATCCCTTTTACAAAGTTGGCAATTCTATAAAAACCTGTAGGAGAAAGTGAGGACTGCAGATGCTGGAGATCAGAGCTGAAAATGTGTTGCTGGAAAAGCGCAGCAGGTCAGGCAGCATCCTGCTCCTTGGATGCTGCCTGACCTGCTGCGCTTTTCCAGCAACACATTTTCAGCTATACAAAACCTGTGAAAATCAATTGAAACATGATAAAAGGCAACATACATTTTCATATTATAGAACAGGTACCATCAGAAAGAATATTAAGGGAATAGGGCTGGTTTGTTAACAGCTAGTGGTCTGTCCATATTAAAATAAGCACTAATCCTGAATCTAAAGTTAGTTGCTTTTTTTTTGTTTAAATCTCTCTATTATAAAGAAAGGGACAGAATTAATTATCACTTTTAATGAGTTGAATGTCGGTGCTGTGTCCACAGATAATTGCTGATGAGGATGTAAATAGCATTTTACTGACAATGATAAAGTTCAGAAATAACTAAATTAGTGTAACACAAAATTTAGAGAAATATTTTAATGAGCATCTCAGTGTACACCAGAGAATGTGCTTCCCACTACTGTATTAGGTTTATATCCCCACAATGGGCAGTTAATGCATATTCTGATTAAATGCTACACTTGGAAACAAACTCCAGTCAGCACTGAACCAATGATAAATTCCAAACCCATATATTTTCTGTAATTAAACTTACAATATATGATCTGTATAGCAAGAACATTAGTCCCTTTGAGACGGTATGTAAATTGCAAATGTGATAGGTAGTATTTTTTCATGAGATTTGAGCATTGTTAGTAAGGCCAGCATTTGTTGCTCATCCTTAATTGCATCTGAGAAGGTAGAATTATGGATGTCCATCAGGAGTAAGGACACCAGCAAAACTAAAGGAATGGCATTATAAATTCCAGTCAGGATGGCATTTGGTTTTCAGATGTTTTCAAGGTGGTGGTGTTCCCATGTCACTGCCATCTTCGTCTGAGGTGGTAGAGATCACTGGGTTGGAAGATACTATCGAGGGAACCTTGTTGAGTTGCTGCATCTTTTAGATGGTACGCACTGCTGTCTTTGTGCCTATGGTAGAAGCATTGAATGCTTAAGGTTAGAATTGGTGCCAATAAAAGAACAAAGATCAATACAGCATAGGAACAAGCCCGTTGACCCTCCAAGCCTGGGGCAACATATTTGTCATTCCATACTAAAACTGTCTTCCCCTAAAGGATCCAAATCCCTTTATTCCCCACTTATTCATGTATTCATCCAGGTGTTTCTTGAATGCTGCTATTGTGTCTGCTTCCACCACCTCCTCTGGCAGTGCATTCTGGGCACTCACTATGCTTTGAATGAAAAAGTTGCCTCGCACATCTCTTTTAATCTTCTACCCTGCCTGTGTTCCCTAACAACTGATTTCTCCACCCTGGGAAAAGCCTTATTCTTTCCACTCTATCCATGTCATTCACAATCTTATAAACTTCTATCAGCTAGCCCCTCAACCTCTTGTGTTCCAGTGGAAACAAGTCCAGTCCATCCAACCTTTCTTCATAGTTTAAACCCACACACAGACAACATTCCAGTGAACATTTTCTATACCCCCTCCAAAGCATCCACATCCTTGTCGTAGTATGGTGACACAATGAGAATTAGAGGTAGTTTTTTAAAACTATTTGATTCATGGGATGTAGTATGATTGGTTAGGCCAGCATTTATTGCCCATCGCTACAGGGCAGTTAAGAGTCAACCACATTCCTGTGGGTATAGAGTCACATGTAGACCAGACCAAGTAAGAAAAGCAAACTTCCTTCAGAAAAAGACATTAGTGAACCAGATGGATTTTTACCACAATTGACAGCCGCTCCATGGTTACCATTTATTCTAGATTTTATTAGATTCAAATATCAACATCTGGGACTTGAACCCTTGCTCCCAGACTATTAAGCTAGGGTTTCTGGAATGCTGCCCGGTAACATTACCACTATTCCACTATCACCTCCATAGATGGATGTATTGATAGAAGTACACAGAATTAAAGTGAAAATTCAGCACATGAATCAGTGCGATGGTATTGATGAAGCATAAACATATGTGGAGCAATAACACTTGCTGGAGGTTTTGGAGCCATAACCTACTGTGGCATTACTAAATACGTTATTTTTAAGTAATCACAGATATACTCAACAGAATTCAAATTAAACTTGTTCCTCGAGATGGAATGATTTTCTGAATGCTACTGTTGAACTGATTTTTAAAAAGCTATTCACAGGATGTCGGCATCACAAGCTAGCCAGAATTTATTGCCCATCCCTAATTGTCTTTGAGAAGGTGCTGGCAGGGTAGATTCTTGAACTGCTGCTGTCAATGCAGTGCACAGTGCTGTCAGAAAGGGAGTTCCAGTAACCATGTGACCCATGTGGCACGGTGAACATGTCACCCAATGACCATGACTGACATCTCTGGACATCCCCATGGGTAATGATTATGGTGAAGCATTAGCCATCAGATGTGATTCTGAGAGAATGTCTACATCAGTCTGTTGCTTGACGAGTCTGTGGGACAGCTCTAACAATTTTGGTATAAACCCTCAGATGTTCATAAGGAAGACATTGCAGAATTAATAGATTGTATGTTTTGGTGCCTCGGTCAATGATGTCTTGTTTGTCCAGTTTCATTCCTATTATCAGACCTTCTTGTAGTTAGATACAATCAAGTGGCTCCGGAGTCACATGTAGGCCAGACCAGGTGAGAATGGCAGAGCATTAGCCCAGTCCAGTGATGATCCCATTCTGCCTTCACCTTCCCTGTACAGTCTCTCTGCAGGTTGGAATTGTAGGTAAAATTGGTCTTTAGACTCAACAAATATGAACATGAACAAATGATACCAGTGATTGTATTGCTGGCATACGAGATAGGGGCTTCCCACTAACATTGGGGCACCTGCTTCTTTCAGGTGGTCAGGTCCTTAAATAGACAAAATATCAGTGTGTAAAAGTTAAATCTGTCTCAGTGGCAAAAATTCATGGATTTTCCTTTGATGTGTACTATTCGCACAAGTACAATAGAGTTCACACTCAAAATTCGGAATAAACATGAAAGAAGTAAATCCTCAGTATTAACATAACCAGGTTATGATGATAACTCTTCAAAAGAGTACTAAATAATCATTAATATCTATCTTGAGATTAAACTTGTGTTTAACATTGAATCTGAGGTTTGGCATTCCCTCAGGATTAAGGTGTCAGCTAAATTATGTTCTTAAATACTGGAATGAGATTTGAGCCCAAAACTTGCTGCCACAAGTGAGAGTGAGACCAACTAAACTAAACCATTGCAAAATTTCACTCAGTCTAATCTACTGTATTTGCTGCTTACGATGTGGTCTGCTATACAATGGAAAAATGAAATGCAGACTGGATGACTGCTTTTCAGAAAACCTCCACAAAAATGACCTTGAGCTTTCCGTTGCCTGCTACTTCAACCCACTACTATATTCCCTGGCCAACATTTCTGTCTCAAGTTTGCTGCGATTCTCCATCAAAGTTCAGTACAAGCTGGAAGAACAGCATCTCATTTTCCATTTGAAAACGCACAGCCTTCAGAACACAAAAGTAAGTTCAATGATTTTAGGGCCTGAACACCTTCTCCCAAGTCATACTCCAATGCCCACACACCAGGCCAGTCTGCTACCACAACCAACCTATTGTCAGCCACTAATGGTCTCCTCCCACCTCCCTTCCACCCACATCCCAACCTTTCTCTAGCATATATACCAAAGTTTTCTTAGCAACAATCAATTTTGAAGAATGGTCACGGAATCCAAAACATTAACTCTGTGTTCTGTCCACAGATGCTGCCAGACCTGCTGAGATTTTCCAGAAATTTCTATCTATCTTCTGATTTCCGGCTTTCGCAGTTCTTTGGGTTTTTCTTTTATTGCAAGACTTTTTTCTTAAAGCTGCTCCATCTAATTGTTCAATAAGTATTGTGTGTGGGCAAGTGTTTATTTCCTGTTCACGGTGCAATTCAGAATGTAGGCTTTCATTCTTTAAGTCAAATTGATACGTGTAGTTAGACGTCATAGGCAAGCTAGCTGCTGCATTGAGTGAAGTGCAGAGTGAACTTTCAATTCCTGGGGCGTTGAAACATTCCAAATGACTGCCTTTGATTCATTGTGTTTTTGTCCTATTGTGACATGGAATATGAACAGTGACATCCAAAGTGTGATAGAGCACTGGCACAGAAGGAAAATGTGAGCTAGATGTATTGGTTTCATTATATCATTGGGCTTCTTGTGGTGTTGCTCCTGATGAGTCATAGGTCCACAATTTTGCAGGGATCACTTCAGGGCCATCTAACACACAATGTATTATCATCAAAACCATTAACTCAGCATGTTGCACTGCATTTAGATTATGGACCACATTATTTTGTGGAAATAGTTGTGACGCCAACAATTCTACCCATAACTAATTTAAAGCAATTCCCATCAAGTGCACATGTATGTTTAGTTGCAAAGTTCATGAGGGTGTCAGCCAGAGATTTCAGAATTTCTGTTCCAGAATTATTGTTAGAGATTCAATATAAAGAAAAAACATGCAATTTTAAACATTTTCTTTCTGTCTCTTTTATGTCTCTGTCTCAGTCCCATGTTCTTTCTTTCATTGTATTTCATTTTATGTACATGATAACATTAAATGTTCAAACTGACATTTTGTGTGTAGCTAAATAACGAATTCTCAGTATGATTGGCTAAGGAGATACACAGTTGCGAACTAATCAATGTCATTTCCTGCTCTTGCCCTGAACTGGAAAATTCCATTCATTACGCTTCCACCTTTCTCCCTTCTGTCATGGTCACACATTCCATCTCTGCCTCTTCTCTATCCTACCTTGGCTTCTCTGGCTAGAATCTTATTGTATTTGGTTGAGCTTGGTATGGTAAGATTTTTGACCAAATCAAGCAGGAAGTTCAGTGAGGCCTATCTTGCTCCATCTTTTATGCTTTTCACAAGCAATGTGATGAGTTCCTTGCTCGGCAACAATAAGATGCCAGTTGATGAGGACACACTACAACTCGCCTCACTAATATTCAGTCTCTTATCTTACAAAGCTCGCTAAAGAAGCTAAACATTGGGAACACCTGATAGGAAAACCAGAGTATACCTGGCAGAGGTCAGGCAGTATCTGAGGAGCAGGAGAATTGACATTTCAAATATTGGCTCTCCTGCTCCTTGGATGCTGCCTGAGCTGCTGTGTTTTTCCAGCACCACACTTTTTGACTGACTCTCCAGCATCTGCAGTCCTACTTGCACTGACCAGTCCCCGAATTGGACATTGAGTATGGCCCACAGAGACCAGCCACACACACACATGCACTACATTTTCAGTTACTGGCATCCAGCAGCTCTCAAAATGATCACAAACATCATGACACTTCTGAGCTATACTAGTCGGCCACTCAAGGGGTGCAGTCCTGCATTGCAGGTGCACCGGCAACTGGAACTGAAAGGCTGCAGCATAGACACCTTGCATATACAGACAGGAACACGGATCAAGGATCCGAGCAGGCTGCACCTCAGGCCTGCTCGGATGCTCGCTTAGCATGTGGTCATTTTGTGCCTACCTGATATGCTGGCATCATCTGTGCCCAGCTTTGCCTTGCTATGGTGTACCGTGACTGTTCAAATATTGATACTTCAGTAAGAACTAAAGGCTTTCACTGCTGTTGTTTAAAGAGGCTGCATAATGCCATCACAAACAGACAGGCTGCTTGCAATGCTGGTCAATATTGAATGGTCCTTAACAAAACAGAAGTTGCTGGAAAAGCTCAGCAAGTCTGGCAGCATCTGTGAAGAGAAATCAAAATTAACATAATCCTTCCTCAGAAGTGGGTCCTTGGTGGTGGAAACATCTTGGTGAATGGTAATCTAACACCTACAGCAATTACCAGCACCCGTGCACAGCAAACACACTGCCTGTTCTCTCAACTAAAAGGCTGTGTCAGTAATTGCTGAGGGATAGTCCTCCATCTAGTCAAAGACAGGGGGTGATGGGGAATGGGGTAAGGGAATGCTATCGAGTAAAGGGTCCAGGTAATGATAGTCAGAGTCATAATTCACATACTGTGTGATGGCTTCAACATGGTCAGTCATGCATTTGGAGGAGTCACATTTTAGGAATCAGTCCCAGTACAGTCTGTTCAGCAGTCAGTCATATAGGGCCAGCACCAGCAGTCAGGGATATCATTTGTCAGGGAGCTACAAATGCAGCAGTCAGGAGTCTGGTTAGTCATGTCTAGGGGCTGTACGTTGAATGAAGGAGGGGCTATAAGACCGACTAATGTGAGGACATTTAAAGGAAATCAACATTATACAAAAACTCATTCTGTGTACAGGATACAGATCGTGGGATTCCTAATCCCTCACTATCCTAATGGATTAATTCACTGAGTGCTGTGCACCTCTCTGTTTCAGATATTGCTGATCAATTCATTCACAGCTGGACTTTCATGCACAGAGGACAGAGAAGGAATTGGGATACTGTAGGACAAGGGTCAACGGTGTCAACACCAAGACAAGCTTGAACATCTCAAAACTCAACAAGTTTAGCTATCTCAGTGAAAAGCAGTTTAATGTCAAAAACTGCAATCAAGTCTTGCAGGTTAAAAACAATAAGCTCACAGAAGATATTTTAAAACCTTGTGCACAGACAACCAGTGTTCTCAAACAATTTGTCCAACAGAAAATATCCACAGAAGAAAAGACCTCCCTGGTGTAGAGATCTTCATAACTCCAAGATCAGAGGAAACAATTAGCTGAAGAAGGTTTTCTGCTGTAGTTAATGAACAATGATCGAACCTTTCAGAAACAAAGCCTGGAGAGAGAACAAGAAGCTTTATTCTTTTGTTAACCACAGAGATCACTTCCAAAATAAGCCTGACCTTTTAAGGAGGTCAGAGCATCACTTAAGAATGTTCTATTGATCTTGCTGCAGCAGTTTATCTTATATTTAATGAATGTAGCACCCATCTCCCTCACGCAGCCTGAGAGATGTCTTCGGCTGTTTCTCAGTAATTTAATGTTGCAGCAACTATCAAATTGGTAACACTATCTACAGAAACAGAAAGCTGTACTTTCCAAAATAATGGATGACGTCACTGTTTTCAGCTCAGATCTGCTGTCAGTGCACAGTCTCATGATTATCTGCAAACGGTTTAAACTGGCCTCAGGAGCAAAGGTATATCGAACTAAGAGCAAGGCCATGTTCTTTGGGAACTGGGCAAACCAATCCTTCTTGGCCTTCACTGTCAAGTCAGAAACTATTGGGCACATGTCTCAGAGAGGCTGGGCTGTGTGCTAAAACTTGCCTGGAGTATACACTCATGATGATGCAGAGACTTGGTATATGGAGCTGTTCCATCTCCATTGTGGGTACAAAGCTGGTCATCTTTCGATGTTGCTGCTCATGGCGCAGGTCTGACTCATATCATGATCCATCTTCTACTCATCTGGAGGTCAAAGACTGATCTTATCCACAGGGACATCATGTGTGGGTCTCTGGGTAGAATAGGGAAGAATGTGCCCAAAGTCACTCACCCGTTTGCTCACCTGTGTGCATGGCTGCATCAAACAGTGTGTACATCCTTGGTAGACAAACCCAAAGCGCTACTACCTGCTGAGGTTCTGCCTATCTGTCGTGCTATGATGGATGGGTCTGGTTATGATGCCACCTGCCACTTTTAGAAAATTTTGTCTAGAAAAGCATCTTTGACCAGAGACCCACCAAGCAGTGGTCAGCGCAAAATGCCCCTTGGGAAAAAGGAAAGTTTTGATCCTGTCAGTTGACTCCCTGATCAGAATGTAAAAATTATTTGGCAGCATTCCTCATCACCAGAACTTTCCAATAGGCATCAGGATGTAGCCTGGCTGGTAGTGAGAAGAGCAATACCCATTAGATCTCTCATTCACAGCAAACACTGTGCTTCCCCAAGAGGGTTATGGAGTTGAAGAGATTGTTGCATATCTCCATTTGGAATATGCCTTTGCAAAGATAGTCTGGGGAGAGATGCAATGGGTTTTGTTGAGGTTCTTTTGGAGCAGCTCCGTGATGCAGGCCTCTGTTGAGTTATTCCCTGGAACGTACACAGAGACAAGCATTTACTGCACCAGGAAGACCATTAACTCGGTGAAATACATTCTTTTATCTGCCCAAAACTTGTTGATAGTCCAATGCAAAGAGATTTCCTGGACTGAGTGTTGCAGACTGGCACATTCCAAAGCCAGCACTGTATTCTGTGGGACATAATGTAGCTTGGGACAGCTGCTACCAAGTCTCAGTAAGGAAAGCTCACTGTCTAAGGTTTTTTCTGCCATAATGTACCAAGGGGCAGTTAACTTACAGAATCCCTTGTCACCTGGTATTGGAATGTATATAGATCTGCTCATACTTGATAAATATTCAAATTTTGCATTTGCATGGAAGCACCTAAGAGTGCAATACTCAAATGAAAGTATAATTTTGAAAATTGTGTTTCCTAAAATTTCTACCTTGACCTGTTTTTTAATGTACATGTAGATAATTGATGAATAAAGTATATTTTTGCAAATAAAAAAAACAGGAAATGTCAGCATTCTTAAGAGGAGTGGGTGAGGTGAGGACCCTGTGAAGGGCAGATAGCTTTATTGAGACAAGAGGAGTTGGTGAGATGAGAAACCTTGCAGAGAAGCAGACAGACCAGTGAGGGACCTGAGTGGGATTTGGGACATGGAACGTGGAAAATGGTATGATACTTCTAGTCTATATATTGGTAGAAGTAATGACTCTCTGCATCATTGCACACTGCCCTTGAAGAGCTTGGTTTAGGGTAGAGACTGTCACACATCTCCTGCTGGAATGTGCCTTTGCAAAGAAGGTCTGGGGAGAGATGCAGTAGGTTTTTTGTCATGGTTATTCCTGAGCAGCTCTGTGATGCAGGACTCTGTGCGCTATGGTCTGTTCCCTAGGACGCACACTGAAACAAATATCAACTGCACTTGGAAAGCTATCAGCTCAGTGAAAGACACTCACTGAGCTGGCCGAAACTTGTCGGTCTTCCAATGTAAGGAGTTGATCTTGACTGAGTGTTGCAGACTGTTATATTCCAAGGTCCAGGACTATGTGCTTCGGGATGCACTAAAGCTTGGGGCAGCTGCTACCAAGGCACAGTGGGAAAAGACCACCATCAAGGTCTTTCTGCTGAAGTACAATCGATGGGGTGGGGGTATCTATTCAGTTATAACCTCCTGGTGCCTCAATGACATGTGAATAGTATATTGCATAAATAAGAATTGCCTTTGTAGAGGGTTTGTTGCAACTGTAGGGAAAGTTGAACCCAAATGTTTGTTTGTTCTCCATATCCAAAGACTGTACAGAACAGAACTGTAGCAGCTGTGTATGTACATAAAGTTTTGTAATGAAAAAAAGTATATTTTCACAATAAAACAGGTAAAATAAAAGCTGCGATCCATATTCTATTGAGCTAAGGAATGTCCGGGAGCATCAGGCCTGTGTTTTGCACAGCCTGTGATATGTGGGAAGTCCTAGATACTCCGAATGGTCTGGATGCTCATATGACCAGGAGGTGTCGCCGGCTGGAACAATGGCTGCAGAGGTGGTTGACCAACAGCTGGAGTGACCACAGGGCATACACAAGGCTGAGAGGTTCATGGATAACATATTTCAGGATATGGTCACCCTGCAGCTCAGGCAGAGGCCAACCTGCAGGCTCAGGCAGGCTCGGCTCTGCACACAGGCAGAGGGAATGAGGTGATGGTCTGACAGAAGTAAGAGAACAGGGAGACAGTGACAGAATTCCATGAGTGCATCTCATTCAAACTGCTTTTCAGCCTTGGAAAACAGTGGGAGCAATGGTTCCTCTGTGGAGGCTGGTTAGAGCTATGGCACAGAGGGTTATATTGTCTCCTATGGATATGGGTCAAGGATGTCACCGATTTGCTGTACAGTACTCTGAAGAGGCAGGGTGAATAACCAAAGGTTATGGTTCAAATTGGGACCAATGACATAGGAAGAAAGAGAAATGAGGCCCTTCCAGCAGATTTTAAGGAATTAGATCAAAAATTGAAAAGCAGGATTTCAAAAGTGGTTATCTCTGGATTACCCCTCAATGCCACACACTTGTGAGTGTAGGAATAGGAGGATATAACAGGAATAAGTGACTGGAGAGATGGTGCCAGAGGAAGCGCTTCAGTTTTCTCAGGCACTGGAATAGTTTCTGTGGGAGTTTGGGCCTGTTGACCTGGTTACATCTAAAAAAGAACGGATCTAATGTCCTCACAGTGTGGTTTGCTAATATTGTTGCAGACGATCTAATCAAAATCGGCAGGGAGATAGGACCTAATGAGTATTTCGGAGGAAATAGAAAATGAGGTGGAATTATAAGTTAAACTGCAAGTAAATTTGTGTGGGTTTCTTCTGGGTGCTCTGGTTTCCTACCAAAGTCGAAAGATTAGATTACTTACAGTGTGGAAACAGGCCCTTCGGCCCAACAAGTCCACACCGACCCGCAACCCGCCCATACCCCTTACCTAACACTATGGGCAATTTAGCATGGCCAATTCACCTGAATCGCACATCTTTGTGACGGTGGGAGGAAACCGGAGCACCCAGAGGAAACCCACACAGACACAGGGAGAACGTGCAAACTCCACACAGTCAGTCACCTGAGGCGGGAATTGAACCCAGGTCTCTGGCACTGTGAGGCAGCAGTGCTAACCACTGTGCCACCGTGCCGCCCACCCAGATGTGCAGGTTAGATGGATTGGCATTGCTCAATTGCCCATAGTGTCCACGGATGTGCAGGCTAGGTTAGCCATGGGAAATGCAGGGTTACAGGGATAGGGTAGAGGGTCAGATCTACATCTGGGTGAGATGCTCTTCAGAAAGTTGGTGTGGACTCGATGGGCTGAATAGACTTCCACACCAAAGGGATTCAATGATTCTACAACTGAGGTTGGAGGCAGAGGAAACATTGGCTAGATGAGAAAGAAGTGAATTTAGCAAGGCTGAATGGAATATATTTTAATGCAAGGAATCTGAGGAATAAGACAAAGTAGTTGACTACTTAGGCAGGTGGAAGTCTGATATAATATTTTTGATGAAGACGTGTCTGAAAGATGGGCAGGAATGGCACCTCAACATTCCTGGGTGTAGGTTTTTCAGACGACATGGAGAGTGAAGTAGAAGACAGGAGGGTCACAATATGAATCAAAGAATCAATTATGGCAGTGAGGAGGTATATTAGAAGCATCATCAAATAACGCCATATGGGTTGAAGTTAAAAAAACACAAAAGGGGCAAACATGCTCTTGGGTGTGTTCTGTAGGCCTGCAAACAATTAAGGAGAGATAGAAGGTCAAATATGTAATCTAATTTTGGAGATGAGTAAGAATAATAGGGCAATAATGTTGGGGATTTAAACCAGCCCAAAATTAACTGGGATAATATCGGTGTGCAATGTAGAGTGGGAACAAAATTCCTACATTGAGTCCAGGAGAACTTCTTTAGCCAGTACATAGAAAGCCCAAAATAAAAAAGAAGACAGTTCAGGTTGTAATAATTGGAAAAGAGCCAGTACAGGTAGAATGTCTATCAGAAGGGGAGTATTTTGGAGTTTGTGACCATAACTCACTTAGATTTAGGATAGTTATGGATAAGGATAGAAATGGGTCAAAAATCAAAGGTTATAAACTAGGGGAAAAGCTAATTTTAGTAAGATAGCATACATTTGACCCAAGTGGCCTTGGAGCAACTATGTGCAAATAAAAATGCGTCAGAGAATGGGAGGCATTCATGCAGGAAATATCAAGACGACAGGGCAAATATATTCCCATAAAGTCAGAAGTCACATAATACCAGGTTATAGACCAACATGTTTATTTGAAATCACAAGCTTTCTGAGCATTGCTCCTTCACCAGGTGAAGGTCCACTGCTTTTTGTCATTTATATAATAATTTGGATGTGAACGTAAAAGGTATGGTTAGTAAGTTGGCAGATAACACCAAAATTGGAGGTGTAGTGGACCTCAGAGTACAATGGGATCTTGATCAGATGGGCCAATGGGCTGAGAAGTGGCAGATGTAGCTTAATTTAGATAAATGTGAGGTGCTGCATTTTGGAAAAGCAAATCAGAGTATGTCTTATATACTTAATGGTAAGGTCCTGGGGAGTGTGGCTGATCAAAGAGACCTTGGAGTGTGGGTTCATAGTCCCTTAAAAGTAGAATTGCAGGTAGATGGGATAGTGAAGTATGCTTTCCTTTACTGGTCATACCATTGAGAATAGGATTTGGGAGTTCATGTTGCAGCTGTATAGGACTTTGGTTTGGCCACCTTTGGAATATTGGAATTCTGCTCTTTCCTATCAGAAGGATGTTGAAAAACTTGAAAGGGTTCAGAAAAGATTTACAAGCATGTTGCCAGGGTTGGAGGATTTGAGCTATAGGGAGAGGCTGAACAGGCTGGGGCTGTTTTTCCTGGAGTGTCAGAGGCTGAGGGGTGACCTTATAGAGGTTTATAAAATCATGAGGGGCACGGATAGGGTAAATAGAGTAAATAATTCCCTGGGGTGGGGGAGTCCAGAACTAAAGGGCATAGGTTTAGGGTGAGAGGGGAAAGATATAAGAGGGACTGAAGGGGCAACTTTTCACACATTCAACAGAGATTTACCTGTATTTCCACACACATCATCTACTGTGTCTGTTGCTCTTGATGTGGTTTCTTCTTCATTGAGGAGACAGGATGCTAACTTGCAGAATGTTTCATAGAACATGCACTAAACAACCTCAGCAGCACTATTCTAATCTGGAATCTGGTTTCCAGCATCTGCAGTCATTGTTTTTACCTAAACAGCCCCAGTGCCCGGTGGCTGAACACTTTAGCTCCCTCTCCCACTCCACCAAGGACATTCAAGTGCTGAGCCTCCTCCACAGCCAAACCCTGACCACCCAATGCTTGGAGGAAGAACACCTCAGCTTCTGCCTTGCAGCCCTCCAATCACTCAGGATCAGTGTGGATTTCAGCAGTTTCCTCATTTCCCCTCCCCCCACCTTATCCCAGATCCAACCTTCCAACCACACTCTTCTTCAACTCTGCAGTCCTCACCTTCTCCTCCTTGTCTTTCTTAACCAAACATATAAAACAAGTGCAACAAGGATTTGCATAAAATGCTGGTTAGGCTGCAGTTAGGATACTCATGCAGTTCTAGTCCCCACATTATAGGAAGGATGTGATTGTGCAAGATTTGGTGTAGGAGAGATTTACCAGGCTGCTGCCTGGGATGAAGGGTCTGAGCTTCGAGGAATGATTAGAAACATTGGTGTTGTTTTCCTTGAAGCAATGAAGTTTGAGAGAGGACTGATAGAGAGAACATGATAAGAAAATGAAGGATATAGATAGGGTGTATAAAAGGCATTTTTTCCCCCCTGAGTAGAGTCATCAATAACCAGGGAGTACAGATTTAAAGTAAGAGGCAAAAGGCTAAGAGAAGAGTTGGGGAGAATTTTACCTTCACTTAGAGATTAGTAGGAGCCTGGAACTCACTGCCTGAAAGGCTGTTTGAGTCAGCTTTTCCAGTACAGCCACAACACTGACATAACGCATGATTTTTTTTTTGTATGTGTTCCATGCTGTCAGAGCCAGCACTCTGCAAGCATCGTAACATTCAAGAGACAGACAGTTCTAATGAGCTATTACATCAGAGTCCCAGTTCTTGTTGCTATATTTGACTGTTCCAAAATATTATTTATATTCAGTACTGCTGAGGAACAAGGGTGAAGCCTGTTACAAGATTTTCAGTCAGTCACTCAAAGCCATTTGATGTCATTGAAGAGCAAATCGGGCCACAATTAGTTGGAGAAGAAGACATATACAGAGAGAAAAATAAGCTCCACGCAGAAAAAAATTGTTTAGCTGAACTACTGAGAAAAAAAATAGAACAAGGCTGATTCTGGGCTCCGTAAGAAGTCGGGACTCAGGAATGACTTATAGAGTTATAGAATTTACAGTTATACAGCATGGAAACAAACCCTTTGGTCAAACTTGTCTGTGCTAAACAGATATCCTTAAAGGTCTAGTTCCATTTGCAAGATTTTGACCCACATTCCTCTAAACCCTTACCAATTATGTACCTGTCTACATGCCTTTGAAATGTAGTAATTGTACCAGCCTCCACCACTTCCTCTGGCAGCTCATTCCATACATGCACCACCCTCTGTGTAAAAATGTTGCCCCTCAGGCCCTTTTAAAATCTTTCCCTTCTCACCTTAAACCCATACCTCTAGTTTTGGGCTCCCTTACCTGAGGAAAAACTGTAGCCTTTCACCCTATCCTTGTCCCTCATAATTTTATAAACCTCTGTAAAGTCCCCCTTCAGCCTCTCATGCTCCAGGGAAATAAAGCCTCAGCCTTTTCAGTCTCTCCCTTGTAACTCAAACCTTCCAGTCCCAATAATGTGTTTGTAAATCTTTTCTAAACCATTTCAAGTTTAGCAACATTCTTCCAATAGCAGGGAGGCCGTATTTGTACACAAAGGCCTCACCAATGTCCTGTACAGCCGCAACATGACGTCCTAACTCCTATACTCAGTGCACTGACCAATGATGGCAAGCATACCAAATGTCTTCTTCACCAACCTGTCTACCAGCAACTCCACTTTCAAGAAATTATGTACCTGCACCCCGAAGTCTCTTTGCTTAGCAACACTTGTCAGGGCCCTACCATTAACTATATAAATCCCGCTCAGGTTTTCCTTACCAATATGCAACACTCCACATTTATCTAAATTAAACTCCATCTGCCACTCCTCAGCTCATTGGCACATCTGATCCAGGTCCTGTTGTAATCTGAGATAATCTTTGTCATAGTCCACTACACCAGCAATTTTGGTGTCATCTGCAAATTTACTAATCATACCTTTTACGTTCACATCCAAATCATTCATATAAATGATGAAAAGCAGTGGCCACTGGCAACAGGCCTCCAGTCTGAAAAGTAACCCTTCACCACTAACCTTTGTCTCATATTGTCAAGACAATTTTGTATCAAATTAGTTAGCTGTCCCTACGATCTAACCTTGTTAACCAACCTACCATCCAGGAACCTTGCCAACTGTCTTGTCGAATTCTATAGACAATGTCCACCACTCTGCCTTTATCAGTCTTCTTTATTACCTCTTCAAAAACTCGATTAAGTTTGTGAGACACAATTTCCCATGTACAAAGCCATGTTGACTATTCCTAATCAGTCCTGGCCTCCCTAAATGCATGTAAATCCTGTCCCTCAGAATCCCCTCTAACAACTTACCCACAACTGATGTCAAGCTTACCAGTCTATAGTTCTTGACTTTTCCTATCTATCTTTGTTAAATAATTAGCCATCCTCAGGTCTACGACAGGATAAGCAACATGTTTCCAGGTGCCACTCACATTGTTTTTGGCCACTAGTCTAGAAATTGTGTGAAAGCAGTTCAGCAGGTTCCTGACAAGTGTTTCAGTGTGGCTCAGTTTGAAAACTCACTGAATTAGGGTGTAAATCTGCAATTCCTTGTTATGAGATGAAGCAATGTCCTCTGCTGGCATCTGTTTTATGATAAATCCTTTCCACAGCTTGTCATGTTGTGTGAGCCAGCCGGACTCTTTGTCACTAGAGGATAGATTTGCTAACACCATCCTCCCTTTAGATTGAAATCTATAGTGTCTGCTTTGTTTAGACAAAAACCATCAGGTAGTATAATGGAAAGAGGCTCCTGTCTTAAACAAGTTGCCCTTTATTTCATAACGGTAATCAAGTCCAAGTCACATCATCAGAATAGATATTGTTACTAAGACTATGAAGACACCTTGCTGATAAATCGTACTACTTTGAGATCCAGAGATGTTCTCCCACTCCAGTCCTTAGGACATCATCATATTGGGTGGAGCTTGTTGCACTCCTCAGCATTAACCTTTTCAGCACCAAACACTTTATTCAACACATGTTACAGTGATGTTCCAATGCATGGGACCATTACAAGGAGACATTTTGTAACATGCAGTGAAAAAGTCACACTTTAATTCACAATGTGTGTGACCTCCTCAGTAGTGTGGAGGTGAGTATCCCTTCCTGTCACATGGGAGACTGGGGTTCAATTCCCTGCTGAGGAGGACCTGCCCCCTTTTTTTAAGGGATGGCCCAGTGGTTAGCACTGCTGCCTCACAGTATCAGGGTCCCAGTTTTTATTCCAGCCTCGGGCGACTGTCTATGTGGAGTTGACACATTCCCCTGTGTCTGTGTGGGTTTCCTCCAGGTGCTCTGGTTTCCAGGTGGATTGACATGCTAAATTGTCCATAGTGTTCAGGGATATATAGGTTAGGTGCATTAGTCAGGGGTAAATATATGGTAGGGGAATGGGTCTGGGTGGGTTACTCTTCGGAGGGTCAGTGTGGACTTGTTGGGCCAAAGGGCCTGTTTCCACACTGTAGGAATTCTATGAGTGACATTTTTGTGCGCTTGTAATTTTGATTTTTATATTTTCTCAGAGATGTGGGCATCTCTGGCTGGCTAGTGATTATTGCTATCTGTGGTTGCCCTTAAAAGGTGGTGGTTTGATAATAGTCAAGAGGTCCATCCTCTTTCCCCAGGACTGACAAAGGAGACCACTGCATCAGGTGCCGCCAGCCTGGGTCAGTGTGATGTCCATGGCTCAGAGGAACATGCAGGCATGCTGCAAGATTAATGCCCTTCCATGTTCTGCGAGAGGAAGTGCCACTATTTTCTCTCTGCTACCATGCACTCACTCTAACTCTCCTACTGCACCCACCTCCCACAATGGTTGTTACCTTAATCTTCCCTTTCTGACTCTAACCTAATCCATCCCTTAAAACTACAAGGCCTCCTTGCCCTCTGGACTTTCTACCCTAGGGAGAGGTGGTGTAGTGGTAATGGATCTGGTTTAATAATCCAGAGCCCCAAGCATAATACTACAGGGACATGGGTTCAAGTCCTAGGTGGTGAAACTTGAGTTCAATGTTTTTAAAAAGGCAACCATGTAAATACAATCATTAAAAACCTACCTGGTTCACTAATGGCTTCAGGGAAGGAAACCTTCTGTCCTTAAAATAAAAAAAAATCTGAAACAAACAAAAAAAGAAATTACTGGAGAACCTCACAGGATTCTAAGAGATGGTAGGTGTCTAAGTATTGGAGTCAGTGCTTCACAATTGCTGGGAGCTGTGGACAGTCTGAAGAACCTATGTGTCCCTAATAGTTCTGTTATTAATGGAGGGAAATAGAAAACCACAATCAGTGTTTGTTTTGTACGACTAAACCATATTAGAGCTCAGGAAATAAACCCAGAAATAGTACTGGCTTGGTGAAGCTTGCTGTTTGTGAAAAATTTGGAGTTATTCCTGTGAGTAACTATTGGAGTGCAATTTCCAGGAATCCAGGGGAATCTGGACTCAGGAAATGAATGTGATCCCCCAGAACATAAGCAGTTGTCAATGTAGTCCATGATAGAATAGTTTTTAAGGAGATTTCAAGGCCAGTTTGGCATAAAATGTACAACTGCCATTCTTTTCTTATTCACTTGTGGGACATGGTCATTGCTGGTTGATCAGCTTTAATTGCCCATCCCTTGTTGCTCTTGAGCCATTGTATTGAGAAGTTTCATTGAGATTTGGTGACCCACATTGTCACTAATATAGGCAGGGAGAGGGGGAAGCTGTGAGCTCAATGAGTACATTTTTGTTTGTATTTGTGATTTGCTATATTATGGAGCATGGGTTTTGACTTTTCTTTTGTCTGTTACCCATATTTGCTTCATATTAAGTTTGGAATATCAGAATAAAAGTCCATTTTGATGTTTGCGATCTGTGCCATATTTTGTTAATAATCCTGGTTGTTTGGTTGTTGAAGCATTATTTATAATTATTTGGCAGTCCAGAACCTAAACATTACTGGAGACAAGAAATTAAAACGTTTCGTCTTGCACTGATTAAAACAGAAGTCATTTCTTCAGTCCTGGTCCTGATGAATACAAGACAAAAAAGATTCTACTTTATGCGACTTGAAGTTTTTTTTTGTTTTCTGAAGACAGCTGTCTGAAGTGTTTCAAATACTAAACCAGATACAGACTAAAACATAACTAATTGGCTTTATCTTCAGACTGGTTCAATTTAAAATTTGTTGTGAACAATGGAAGAGTGGAGCTAGAAAGAAATTGGAGCATTCCTCCAATATCAATTGGACTCCTGACAATGTGGAAGATTGCCCAGACATATTCTGTCCACAAAAAGCTAGATAAATCCAACCCAACCAATGTCTGCCCCATAAGTCTACGCATGATCATAAGCAAAGTGATAAAAAAATGTTATTGACATGGCTATCAAGTGCATTTACTGAACGATAATCTGTTCCTTGATGCTCAGTTTGTGTTTTAGCAGAGCCACTTAGTTTCTGACTGCTTTACAATATTGATCAATATTGGACCATCTCCAATGCAAGAGAATGTAACCATTTGTTGAATTCCTCACTTACCTCTCCTGAGAGGCACTATTGACCAGATGCTGAACTGGATCAGCAATACAAATACTGTGACTACAAGAGTAGGTCAGAGATTAGGAATTCTGGCACCACTTACCAGTACAAATTGGGATGTTGATGGAATGTTCTTCACATGCCTAGATGTGTGCAGCACCACCAACATTCATGAAACTGATGAAATAAAGGGGCAAAATGGTGGCTCAGTGGTTAACACTGCTGCCTCACAGAACCAGGGACCAGATTAGATTCCAACTTCAGCCAACTACCTGTGTGGAGTTTGTACATTCTCCCTGTGTCTGTGGAGGTTTCCTCCTGGTGCTCCGGTTCCCTCCCACAATCCAAAAATATGCAGATTGGCCATGCTAGATTGCAGATAATGTCCAGGGATGTGCAGGCTAGGTGGATCAGCCATGGGAAATGTAGGATTACAGGCATAGCGTAGGGGGTAGTGCTGGGTGGAATGCACTTGGACATGATGGGCCAAATGGCCAACTTCCACATAGTAGGGATTCTATGATAAAAGAATCTCCTCATTTGTAACCATCCATCACCTAAAATGATCAGTTCCTGTACATCTGACATACAATGTCAACAATGTGTACCACCACAGGATGCACTGTAGTAACTCACCAAGTCTCCTTTGACTATATCATCCAATCCACAGCCCCTTCCACCTGGAAGAACACGTGCAGCAGATACATTAGAAATGCCACCACCTGGAGATCCCCCTCCAAAGCACACGTTATCATTACCTGGAACAATATCGCCATTATTCCTTCACTGTCACTGAGTCAAAATCCTGGACTTCCCTTCCAACAACATTGTGGGTTCCCTCTATGACATGAATCACAGTGCTTCAAGATAATGCTTCACCATCTTGTCAAGAGTAATTAGGGATGGACATTAAATGCTGGCCAGAGATGCCAATATGCCACAAAAGAGCAAATTAAAATATATAAATGCTTATTGCTTTTCTTTGAAGTGTGTTATATCCAGGGCATCTACCCCTCTGCTTCCCTGTGTTGTACCTGCCACATAGTGTGTTTAAATTCTTATACTCCACAAAAGAACTGAATCAACTCTTATAGACAAGAATTTTCATTTATTGAACACAATTAATATTAGAACAACAAAATATACTATAAACTAATGAAAAATACACTCCAAACTATCTTACGCTTTAATTTGATTTTGTATGATTGTGAACCACGACACTAGAATATAGCCAGGCTCCACATGGTCATGTCTTCCTCTTCTTCCGATAGTCTTGGAGGTTTCTTTTCTTTCGGTGATCATTCTCAGGTTACTGCGCTGAGTGGGGTTTTACGGTGAGTCCTTATCCTTTCGATTCTCCGTACTCTTTTAGGAGGGTCTTGAGGATCTGCCAATGGGTTGATCATGTGTGATTACTCTGATCAATCAGACCCAACCATGTTTTGGCTCATTAATAGCAGGGTGGCCCTTAAGTATCCATTATGGTGGGTGCTGGAGCATGTAGCCTGCTCCAAATAAGGATGCTATGCACCTCCATGTCTAGCGAATGATTTGCTGGTCCCTATTGTCCCAGGGCGACATTCCATTGTCCCATTCAAGTCCAACTTCAGGTGTGTTTTTTTAGGGTCGGCAGCTGTCAGCAAAGTGCCTGTAGGCAGCTGCAGCCAGTGTGGATTCTGCAGCATGTGGATTAGCACAGTCACTTTAATCAAAGCTGGCTTCTATTTCCCAGCATACTTTAATCGTTGTTCATCTTTTGTAACCCCATGGTAAGTTTATTACTGTCCATCATAAGTTTATTATTTCAGGTGGCCACACCTCCCAAAATCTGCAATTGGAAAATTAACTTGGAATTCAACATTTTTCTCAAGGATTCAATATACAAAAGTAGAATTTGTCCATTTGTTTTCACAGTGGATAGAAAGTCCTGCAGATACTTACCTTCATGTCTAAAGTCCCAGTATTCCCAGCACCCAAAACGTCACTAGGGGAGAAGTAATTTGTAAAATTGATTACATAATGACTAACCTAGCCCGCTTTAAATTCCTCCATAGATTGCAATTGAAAAGATACTGATTATTAACCAAGTCAGGCTTGTACACAGCAGGAAAGCAGACTGTGAATGTGCTAAATTCTACTCATTGGAAGTGTCAACTCTGACTTATGAGAGATACATTAATTAACACAATGTTATCAAATACACCTGCAAAGATGCAATTAATTCTACCACAAAGTTAAGTGTTGAGGATTACTGTAAATCTTCAATATCAAGCTGTAAACCATAAATCATATATATAACATCTCAGTTATAACTGGATTTTGCTTGTGACAGTGTCATGAAGTTAAATTTGATATTCAATATTACAATACTGACTGAGCAAGATTACATTCATGACATCACATAGCAATTTGCAGTATTAATTAATGCTTTTTCTTTGTCTACTGAGCAAAAGAGAATACAGCCTTTTCCTTTGTAGGATTGGACAGTTCTGACATCCTTAGACTCCCAGATTAACCTCTTGAGCCATCATTTCTGGGTCATTACTCTCTTCAAGAATTTCTTTTTATTCACTTAAGGACTTCACTAGCTGGCCAGCATTTATTACCTGTCCCTAGTTGCCTTTAAGAAGGAGGTGGTAAGCTGCCTTCTCAAACTGCTGCAGCCCACATGGGGCTGCATGGTGGTTCAGTAGTTCGCACTGCTGCTTCACTGTACCAGGGACCTGGATTTGATTCCAGCCTTGGGCGACTGTCTGTGTGGAGTTTGCATGTTCTTCCCATGTCTGCGTGGGTTTCTTCCCACAATTCAAAGATATGCAGATGTTTGGCCGTGCTAAATTGCCCATAGTGTTCAGGGATGTGTAGTTTAGGTGCATGCATCGGGGTAAATGTAGGAGAATGGGTCTAGGTGGGATACTCTTTGGAGGGTCAGTGTGGAGTTTGGGCCCAAGGGCCTGTTTCCACACAGTAGGGATTCCAATTCTCACATGCTGTTGGTTGACCCACACTGTCCTAAAGGAGGGAATTCCAGTATTTTGACCCACCAACAGTAAACTTTCCAAACTTGGATAGTGAGTGGCTTGGGTGGGGAACTTACAGGTGGTGGGATTCCCACATATCTGTCTTTCTAGATGGAAGTGGCCATGGGTTCGGAAGTTGCTATTAAGGATCTTTTGTGAATTTCAGCAGTGCATCTTGTAGATGGTACTCGCTGCTGCGACTGAGCATCGATGGTGTAGTGAGTTGACGTTTGAGGATTTGGTGCCAATGAAGTGGCTGCTTGATTGTGTCTAGTTTCTTGAGTGTTATTGGAGCTGCACCTATCCAAACAAGTGGGATTATTCCATCACACTCCTGACTTGTGCCTTGTAGAAAGTGAACAGACTTCAGGGTGTCTGGAGGTGAGTTACTTGTTGCAGTATTCCTAGCCTTTGACCTGCTCTCATTGCCACTGTGTTTATGTGGTGAATCCAGTTGAGTTCTTGATCAATGGTAACTCCAAGGATGTCTTGGAGCTGAGATGACTAACCTCCAACAATCACAATCATCTTTCGAAGTGCCAGGTATGATTCATTCAGTGAGGACTGCAGATGCTGGAGATCAGAGTCGAGAGTGTGGTGCTGGAAAAGCACAGCAGGTCAGGCAGCAGCTGAAGAGCAGAAGAATTGACGTTTCAGGCATAAGCCCTTCATCAGGAATGAGACTTCCTGATGAAGCGCTAATGCTCGAAACGTCAGATGCTGCCTGATCTGCTGTGCTTTTCTAGCACCACATTGGAGAGTTTACCCCAATACAAATTGATTTCCAGTTTGGCTATTATTGTCTTCCAAAGTTAAGCTGCCTGTCATTCTGTACTTTCTCTCTGAGTTAAAACATTTGAATGTTCCATGCATTCTTATTTCTATTTGAATCTAAATGTTTACGGTTCAACTTTCAAATCAGTAGTGAAGTGAATCATCCTACATGGACAATGCACATCCAGCTGTTTCTAGAGCAGCCTATGTGGTGTACCACCACAAAAAGGGTACTCAAGCAGAAATCTGCTGTCTGCACCGGAAATAGCTGAACGCATTCTATCCACACATCACACTGCTCAATCAGGAGATATGAGGCCCATCAACTAAATTTGGAACACCCTGGTCCGATTACATGCGACTTACAAAAAATTAAGTACTCAGCTGAAAAATGTGTCTTGTATTTTTTTACAGGACCAGGCACCCAAATTGCAGGTTCAGTGATTTAAAGAACTTCTTGCATTGCAATGTGCTTGAAAAGTACACCAGAGTGCTTTTTTTGTGGCACTGTTCATGGATATATCAATAGTGTTGCTATATCCATGCAGTGGGTATGGAGGATTTGATGACCTGTCCACATAAAGGTGGAACAGCTGGCCAAGTGGATATAATATTGGAGACAGAGGTTGTTGGTAGAGGTTGTTTTTCAGGCTGGAGGTCTGTAACCAGCGGTGTGCTGCAAGGATCGGAGCTGGGTTCACTGTTGTTTGGCATTTATCTAAATGAATTGGATGAGAGCTGAGGAAACATTTTTAGTAAGTTAGTGGATGACACCAAAATTGGTGGTACGGTCGACAGCAAAGAAGGCTATCTACGAGTATAATGGGATCTTGATCAGCTGGGATAATGAGTAGCGAAGTGGCAGATGGAGTTTAATTTAGATGAATGTGAGCTGTTGCATTTTGGTAAGACAAACCTTGGCAGGATTTACGTAGTTAATGGTAGAGCCCTGGCGAATGTTGTTGAACAGAGTACTTAGTTGCTTGAAAGTGACATCACAGGTAATCAGGGTGGTGGTCAGGTACGCTTGCCTTCATTGGTCAGACCACTGAGTAAGGAGTTGGGAGGTCATGTTGTGGCTGTACAGGATACTGGTGAGGCCATGTTTGGAGTATTGCATGCAGACCTGGTCGCCCTGCTACAGGATAGATATTTTTACATTGGAAATGGTGAAAAAAGATTGACAAAAATTTTACTGGGACTGAAGGATTTGAATTATAAGGTGTGGCTGGAAAGACTGACAGTTTTTCTTCCTAGAGCGTAGGCTGTTGAGAGGTGACATTATCAAGGTTTATAAATCATAAGGGGCATAAGTAAGGTGAATAGCAAAGGTCTTTTCTCTAGGATAGTGGAATTCAAAGCTAGAGGGTATAGTCTTAAGGTGAGAGGGGAAAGATTTAAAAGGAACCTGAGGGGCAACATTTTAACACAGAGGATGGCGCACACATGGAATGAACTGCCAGAGCAGGACTGATATACTTAATGGTTGGGTCCTGAGGAATATTGCTCATCAAAGAGACCTTGGAGTGCAGGCTCATAGTTCCTTGAAAGTAGAGTCGCAGATAGATAGGATAGTGAAGAAGGCATTTGGTATGCTTTCCTTGATTGGGGTCAGAGTATTGAGTACAGGAGTTGGGAGGTCATGTTACAGCTGTACAAGACATTGATTAGGCCACATTTGGAATACTGCATGCAATTCTGGTCTCCTTCCTATCGGAAGGATGTTGTGAAACTTGAAAGGGCTCAGAAAAGATTTACAAGGATGTTGCCAGGGTTGGAGGATCTGAGCTACAGGGAGAGGCTGAATAGGCTGGGGCTGTTTTCCCTGGAGTGTCGGAGGCAGAGTGGTAACTTATAGAGGTTTATAAAGTTGTGAGGGGCATGGATAGGATAAATAGACTCCCCTGGGGTTGAGGAAGTCCAGAACTAGAGGACATAGGTTTAGGGTGAGAGGGGAAAAATATAAAAGAGACGCAAGGGGCAACTATTTCACACAGAGGATGGTGCACGTATGGAATGAGCTGCCAGAGGAAGTGGTGGAGGCTGGTACAATTACAGCATTCAAAAGGCATCTGGATAGGTATACGAATAGGAAGATCTTAGTGGGACATGGGCCAAGTGCTGGCAAATGGGTCTAGATTAGGTTAGAATATCTGGTTGGCATGGATGAGTTGGACCGAAGCATTTGTTTCCTTGTTGTACGTCTCTACGACTCTAAGTGGTAGATGCATGTATGGTTGCAACATTTAAAAGACATGGTCAGGTAGGAAAGGTTTAGAGGGAAGAGACAGCAGGTCAGGCAGCAACCAAGGGCAGGAAAATTGACATTTCAGGTAAAAGCCCTTCATCAGGAAGGATGGACTTTTCTGGGCTTTTTCCTGAAACATCAATTTGCCTGCTCCTCGGATGCTGCCTGACCTGCTGTGCTTTTCCAGCACCACCGTAATCTTGACTCTAATCTCCAGCATCTGCAGTACCCACTTCTACCAAGATTTAGATGGATGTAGGCTAAATGCAGGCAAATAGGCTAGTTTAGTTTAGCTTGGAAAACTTGTTGGGCATGGATGTTTGGACCAAAGGATCTGTTTCCATGCAGTATAATGCTATGACTCTTGGTATGATGGCTGCATTTGTGGTGCTTATGAATCTTCAGCATGACAGGGTAATGCAGCAGAGGCAACAGAGATAGCAGGCTCTTATTGCTATCCTTTGCCAACTTGGAACCTTGATGTGGAGAAGCCGGTGTTGGACTGGGGTGGACAAAGTTAGAAATCACACAACCCCAGGTTATAGTCTATTTCTTAACTTGGAACTTTAACTTGGCATCTTTATGCGATCTCACACTGACAGGAAGCTGTCTGGCAGACGTGCCAATTCAAGCAGTCTTGCTGTGTGCATGCTCCTTTACATTGTGCTGTACATCATTATAGTCATGTCCTCACTGAGTCCTCTGAAGCAGAATTCCTCTGCCATTTCACTTTCTGCTGAGCTGAAAAATAAAACCTCCTTTACCTTAGCATGGCTACAGCGCATATATGCATAGACCAACTCGATATAAGCTTCCAAGGTACAAGCAGTGGCATGACCTGTGCCAGTGGCAGCAAGTATCAGATCAATTGGTAGAGCCCTTCCGTCAGCCCTATTACTACCTCTCCTCGTCCTGGGGCTGCTCTGACTGGGAAGGCAGCTTATCCCACATATCGGTAAGCAGTAAATTAAACGCTGAGGTAGAGTGCATGGAATGGGGTGAAAAGCAGAAGGTCCATGGTGACAGCATCTTCAGCTGAACCAAGTGGCAAGATGAGAACAAGCTAGGTATTAAGAAGTGAATAAGGCAAGAACATAACTGGTTAACATTGTGCTCCTGTGGCTTGGACAGCACGGTGGCTCAGTGGTTAGCACTGCTGCGCCACAGTGCCAAGGACCTGGGTTCAATTCCTGCCTCGGGCAACTGTCTGTGTGGAGTTTGCACATTCTCCCTGTGTCTGCATGGGCTTCCTCTGGGTGCTCGGTTTCCTCCCACAGTCCAAAGATGTGCAGGTCAGGTGAACTGGCCATTTGAAATTGCCACATAGTGGTAGGTAGATTAGTCAGGGGTGAATTTAGGGGAATGGGTCTGGGTGGGTTGCCCTTCAGAGGGTCAGTGTGGACTTGTTGGGCTAAACGGCCTGTTTCCACACTGTAGGGAATCTAATCAAAAACATTCACATGGCACTGGGTGCCAAGGACTCAGTGACAGCTTGTCTCATGATGCATAGAGTCAGTACTCCCACAAATTAAGGAAGTGTAGATTCTTCTGTGTTCTTCCAATTCTTCTGTGTTCCCTCCTATTATGTGTGAGGTGACCCTTAGGTTAGATCATCACAAGTCATCTCTGTCTGATGATATTGCAACCCTATGGCTGTCTGCATCTATAACTTTACCTTTACCATACTTCATTCTTCACAGGAGAGGGAAGTATGTCAATGGATGGTGAAACACTGTTTGCGTGATAGAGCTGCCATAGATGAATAGATGAAGTTTTGGGAGGCAACAAGAGGTGGTGTGAGAGTAGTGGCACTGGTTAAACATGAGAAGGTGGCGTGAGGTATCTGGATATAGGCTTAAACCTTGAGTGCCAGGGCTGAGCGAATGGACCAAGGTGACCAAGGTGAATTGCATTGTTGTCTAATGGTGCATTTATTTTTAAGGATGCATACCTTAAACTGCGACCAATCACTGGGCTGGATGTGATGTGATAGTCCCATGACTCCATATTTAAAATACAGCAGCAGCCCTACAGGACCAGGTGTGCTTTCTCAGACACTCGTCTTCTGACTCTGTAAAGCTGGACTCTATCTACAAGGTCACAAGTCACACAACGCAAGGTTATAGGCCAACAGGTTTATTTGAAACCACAAGTTTTTGGAGCACAGGTGAAATGAGAAATGATGCAGGGGCTGCGCTCTGAAAGCTTGTGATTTCAAATGAGCCTGTTGGACTATAACCTGGTGTTGTGTGACTTCTGATTTTGTCCATCCCAGTCCAACACCAGCACCTCCACATCATGACTACCATCTACAAGGCACAAGTCAGGCATGTGGTAGAATACTCTCCACTTGTTTGCATGAATGCAGCTTGAACAACATCCAACAAATCAACACCAAAAAACAGAAAGTAGAATAAAACCATGTTGACAAAGCTTGCAAATAAAAGGGCTAAATTTCTGTTGATGTTTACCACCCCCATTATAGCATTATTCTGAGTGATGTTTTTTGGCAAAGTTACAACAAATCAATGAGATAAGTACTGCAGAAGTTTCACCACTACAGTGTCCAGTATGATGTGTTAATTTTGTTATTTATACTCACAAAATTGTGTTTTCTGCCTTAATTTCTTTGTACAGATTATTGTTAGTGTTAGAGGGTTAAGTGTCTGTATATTAATGGGGAGGTGATGGCCTAGTGGTATTATTGCTGGACTGGTGACCCAGATAACATTCTAGGAAGCCAGGTTCAAGTCCTGCCATGACAGGTGTTGAAGTTTGAATTCAAGTTTTAAAAATCTGGAATTAAGAAGCTAATGATGACTGTGAAATGATTGTTGGAAAATCCCATCTGGTTCACTGATGTCCTTTAGGGAAGGAAACTGCCTTCCTTACCTGGTCGGCCTACATGTGACTCCAAACTCACAGCAATGTGGGTGACTCTTAAAATGGCCTCTGGGCAATTAGGGATGGGCAATAAATGCTCCCTAGCCAATGACATGCTCATTCCAAGAATGAATAAAGAAAAAAGGAGAATAGCATCTAAACAATGTTGAAAATACCTTAGCAATTTGTTTGTTTTGTGGTAATTGTTTGTGCCACACTACTGAGTTGAGCAGTCTGGGCAGTTCCACAGTGCTTACACATTGCTGTTTGAAAGTTTCCTTTTTCTCTTTGACAGTCTGTCAGGATTGAAACTTATTTCCACTCTGTTTTAATGCATTCTGGGTTGTTTACCAAATCTGATGTAGTATCTTCAGACTCCACCACAAGGGGCAGTTAGTGTCTGATCCTGTGATAGTTACTCACCTCTAATTGCTCTGGCCTGGCTCAGGCATTTCAAAGGATAATTAAGAATCAGTACAATTTTTATGATTCTGGAAACAAACTTCAGGCAGATCGGGGAAGGACAGCAGACTTTCTTCTCCAAGGGGACTGTGGATGAACTAGATTCCTTTTCATGACAACATATGATAGTTTTATGGTCATTGTTACTGAGTGTTGAGTTTTGAAGTCCTGCTAATCATCGTGGTGAGATTGAAGTTTGAACTTTTATCCCAAGTGTATTTGCTTCAGTCTCTGGACTATTAGTCTAATGACATTAGCAATGCACCATTGTCTCTCCCTACCTGAAGCACTCCTTATATTGTAAACAGGAACAGAAAGTGGTGGAAATACTTAGCAGGTAAGACAGCATCGATGGAGAGAGAATTAGAATTAATGTTTCTGGACATGATATCCCTTTTTTTTGCCCTTGAATAAATGGCAGTTTTGGATTATGTCACATTTAAGGTACATGTGTGTGAAGGCAGTTCAGCTCACATCTTTGAAACATATCCACCAGATGTTTGAGTTTTACTGAATAAAAATAGCATACATATCACAGTACAGTATGGATTCCATGACTAGTTATAGAAAGTATCTACAATAACTCCTTTGGTTCATTCTTCATTCCCAATTATTAATAACTTAAAATCTTGCAGTAAAAATTTACTTGGCAGCTGCCAAGAAATGGTTAACCATCTGGAAAGACAACGGAGCACAATATCAGTCACTTAATTGCTCCTGATCCTTACACCACAAAGTTGACCACAAATAAGTTGCTTAAAACTCAGCAGATCTGAGAGCATCTGTGGAGCGTAAAACAGAGTTAACATTTTGAGCCCAGTGACCTGCTGAGTTCCTCCAGCAATTTCTGTTTTTGTTTCAGATTTCCAACATCCAGTTCTTTGTTTTATCTGCAGAAGGGTCACTGCACTCAAAATATTCATACTATTTTCACTCCATGGATGCTGCCAAACCTGCTGAGTTTCTGGTTTTGTTTGCTTCATTAACTTACATATGTATGACTTGCCAGGAGACAGGCAGTGCAAAATATACTGCAAACAAAGGCTACATTATGATTTGGAAAAAGATATTTTGAAAAATGGCATATCTCAACTGTTGCTTAATGTATTACCTGTTCCAGAAGTTAAGTGCAACAACCACATGAAAACAATCAAAATTATATCATTTGTAAAGAAATTTTTAAATGTGGACATAGCAAGAGATCCTGACCAAACAGTGATTATGTTCATTTATGCAGTTTTCAGCTGTCTTCCTTGTTCAAATATACTTTAAAATTTACAAAGGTGAAGCATAGGAATGAAATGATGCTTAAGTCCAAATATAACAATTTGACTCAGATATAAACAGCTCTAAAATTCAATTATTAGCAGGCTATAACATTAAGCAGACCGCCAATGAACAGATACAAATATAGTTTTTAAAGCTGCATGGAGGAGTTTAATTTTCCTAATGAGTCAGTGCATCTGTATTGAGGTACAAACCTTCTAAAAATGAACTTGAATTATTTTATTTCACTCACTGAAAGTTAGGAATATGTCTAAGATTATAATGATACAATTTGCCTATGGCTTCAAATTGAGCTGATTGTTTCTTTCGAAACACTGAATAATGAAACAAGGGATCCAACTACAGAAGCAACCCGTAAACCTATTTCTCAAATAATTTCTGGTGATAATCAAATGGTAGTAAAGTTACTGGTCTTACTTCAGATGATTTTGGTCCATTAATTATTAAGTTAATTGATGCATGCTTTGCCTCTTTGATGACCTGGGTCAGTTGGCCCTTGCTGTTGTGAGGGCTGCCTTGTCATCTGCTCTGAAGGCAGAATCATGGGTCCTCAGCAGCACACACACCTTTGCGGTCATCCACAGCTTTTGGTTGGGGCAAGAAGCGACCGGCACAGTGATGTCATCACTAATGTAGCAAATCACCAACGCCATGTACCCCTCTAAGTTGATGGAAGCGCAATTGATTGCTGCCTCCGTGAACACGCACAGTCAGTGCACTCAAAACAGTCTTGAAGAGCAGAAATGGCTCCTGCTGGTCAGGTTTTCACCTGCTTCAGAACTGATTTGATGAGTGGTATTAGTATAACAGCGATGCGTGATCTGAGGAGCCGAGGTGGGGCCGGGGCTCTGTCTGTACGCGTTGGGGATGTTTGATAACTGTGAGAGGGTATGCGTGTAAGTGTAAGTGTGTGAGTGGGTGGGTGTATGTGTCAGAATGTATAGTGTAGTGGGGGTCACCTGTAGTGTGACATGAATTCAAGGTACAACACATGCAACAATCGCCAGACAGGGATGTTCCCTCCCAGTTTGGAAACGCTTCAGCAGTCAGGGATATTCAGACTTGGATCTATGGGTGGGACAGTCCTCCAAGTCAGACTTTGCAACAAGCAACAACGCAGAGTGGCCGAGGAGAGGCTGATAGCCAAGTTCGGTACCCATGGGGATGGCCTCAACCAGAATCTCGGGCTTTATGTCACAGTACAGGTGACCCCACTACACACACACACACACACACACACACACACACACACACACACACACACACACACACACACACACACACACACACACACGCAGACCCTCTCTCATACACACAATCTCTCTCAGACACACACACACATCCGCACATACACACACACCCACGAGCATACCCTCTCACAGGCGTATACTCTGTCATCATCATGCACACACTCTATTAAGCATGCTCACACACATTCACACATTCTCTCACACACATTCAGACACACTCTCTTCTCATTCTCTCTCTCCTCACATGCACGCACACACACATATACGTCTATGGGGTGAATTTGATTTGTAGAATTGTATTTGTAGATACATTCTATGTTGTTCACAGAATCTGTTGGCAGTCAATCCATGTGACATTTCATAAATTCCTACTCTGGAAATAGAACCAGCCTGACTCAAGAATGGAATACAGACAGACTGTAACCTCACACCGTTAATGTATTGTCTGAGCTGAGATGTCACCTTTTTTTATAACACCTTAAGTTATCTTGGGAGTATAACTTGAAAGAAGTTATGCGATTTACGTATTAATGAATCAAAACCTGCAACCCATTCTAACAGATGAAAGACTTATCAGCAATCTAGCTATGTTCAATATATTGCATCAGTTGTACAAAACCATGACCTTTTGCGATAAATTCTATGTTCTATGATGCTGCACCACTAGCTACTGATGAAGGAGCAGTGCTCTGAAAGCATGTACTTGCAAACAAACCTGTTGGACTATAACCTGCCAAGGTGTTATTGGCAAGGATCAGGACTTGCATCCATATCCCAAATAGTCAGAGGGAAATTAAGAAACAAATTTGTAAGGAGATCTCAGTTATCTGTAAAAATAATAAGGCGGTTATAGTAGGGATTTTAACTTTCCAACCATAGACTGGGACTATGTTAAGGGTATAGATGGAGAGAAATTTTTTATGTGTGTTTGTGATTCAGTATGTGGATGTACCTACTAGAGAAGGTGCAAAACTTGACCTACTCTTGGGAAAAAAGGCAGGGCAGGTCACTGAGGTGTCAGTGGGGGAGCACTTTGGGGCCAATGATCAGAATTCGATTAGTTGTAAAATTGTGATTGAAAAGGATAGACCAGATCTAAAAGTTGAAGTTCTAAATTGGAGAGAAGTCAATTTTGACGGTATTAGGCAAGAACGTTAAAATGCTGATCGGGAGCAGATGTTCTGAGGTAAAGAGATGGCTGGAAAGGGCTAAAGGGAAGCCTTCAGAAATGAAGCAATGAGAATCCAGTGACAGCATATTCCTGTTAGGGTGAAAGGAAAGGCTGGTAGGTATAGGGAATGCTGGATGACTAAAGAAATTGAGAGTTTGATTAAGAAAAAGGAAGCATATGTCAGATATAGGCAGGATAGATCGAATGAATCTTTAGAAGTGTATAAAGGAGTAAGAGTATACTTAAGAGGGAAATCAGGAGGGCAAAAAGAGGACATGAGATAGCTTTTGCTAATAGAATTAAGGAAAATCCAAAGGGTTTTTACAAATACATTAAGGACAAAAGAGGGAGAGAATAGGGCCCCTCAAAGATCAGCAAGGCAGTCTTTGTGTGGAGCTGCAGAAGATGGGGGGAGATACTAAATGAGTATTTAGGTAGATAGGATAGTGAAGAAAGCGTTTGGTATGCTTTCCTTTATTGGTCAGAGAATTGAGTACAGGAGTTGGGAGGTCATGCTGTGGTTGTGCAGGACATTGGTTAGGCAACTGTTGGAATATTGCATGCAATTCTGATCTCCTTCCTATCCGAAAGATGTTGTGAAATTTTAAAGGGTTCAGAAAAGATTTACAAGGATGTCGCCAGGGTTGGAGGATCTGAGCTACATGGAGAGGTTGAATAGGCTAGGGCTGTTTTCGCTGGAACGTCAGAGGCTGAGGGGTGACCTTATAGAGGTTCATAAAATCATGAGGGGCATGGATAGGATAAATAGACAAAGTCTTTTCATTGGGGTGGGGAGTCCAGAACTAGAGGCATAGGTTTAGGGTGAGAGGGGACAGACATAAAAGAGACCAAAGGGGCAACTTTTTATGCAGAGGGTGGTATATGTATGGACTGACCTGCCAGAGGAAGTGGTGGAGGCTGGTACAATTGCAACATTTAAAAGGCATCTGGATGGATATATGAATACAAAGGGTTTGGAGGGATATTGGATAAGTGCTGGCAGGTGGGATTAGATTGAGTTGGGATATCTGGTCGGCATGGACAAGTTGGACCAAAGGGTCTCTTTCCACACTGTACATCTCTATGACTCTATGTTCACAATATACATCATTGAGTTAGATGTGGGTACTAAATGCAATATTACCAAACTTGCAGATGCCTCAGAGTTAGGTGGGAATGTGCATTGTGAGGAAGATGTAAAGTCGCTTTAGGAGGATTTGGACAAGTTTAGTGATTGGGCACATGGAACTTAATGGAGAAAAGTGTGAGGTTATCTACTTTGGTAGGAGAAACAGATGTACAAGTTAATTGTTACGAGTTTGGAAATTGTGGATGTAAAAAGGGATCTAGGAGTCCTTGTCAACAGGTCACTGAAGGCTAACATGCAGTTGCACAAGCTATTAGGAAACTAATGGAATGTTAGCCTTTATTGCAAAAGGATTTGAGTACAGGAGTAGTGCAGTCTTACTTCAATTGTATCGCGTAAAAAGTGAGGTCTGCAGATGCTGGAGATCAGAGCTAAAAATGTGTTGCTGGTTAAAGCACAGCAGGTCAGGCAGCATCCAAGGAACAGGAAATTCGATGTTTCGGGCCGGAGACCTTCATCAGGAATCCTGATGAAGGGCTCCGGTCCGAAACGTCGAATTTCCTGTTCCTTGGATGCTGCCTGACCTGCTGTGCTTTAACCAGCAACACATTTTCAGCTTCAATTGTATCGCAGCATGTTTAGACTGCACCTGAAGTACTGAGCTCATATTTGGTCTCCTTATCTTCGGAAAGACATCAGAGAAAATGCAACAGAGGTTGGCCAAACTAGCTCCTGCGTTGACAGGATTGTCGAATGAAGTGAGATTTGGCAAATTAGACACATATTCTCTGGAATTTGTGGAGACCAAGAGGCGATCTCAATGAAACTTAGAAAATACTAATCGTGGTAAAACGTTTCCCTGATCAAGGAGTCTTGAATCAGGGGCCACATTAAATGAAGAAGTGGGTTGCTATTTAGGACTGAGGTGACATTTTCTTTTACTTAAAGGTTTGTGAATCTTTGGAATTCTCTACCCCAGAGGGCTGTGGAAGTTCAGTCTTTGCATACGTTTAAAGTAAAATTTGATAGATTTCTGATTGCCGATGCCATAAAGATCTATATGGATAATGTAGATAAAACAGTAAGGTGTTAAATCAGCCATGATTGCATTGAAGGTGGAGCAGGTGCACAGGCTGACTGGCCTACCCTTATCCCTATTAATTATACTCTTATACTTCTAGCACCATCAATTCACGTATCTTGTTGCAAATTCTGCATACATTCAGATAGAAATCTCTACCTTTATAACGATACTCTGATAGTTGACTCTGGTTAATTTTAGAATTTGCTTCTGCTCATTTTCGTCTTCATTTAAAGCATCTTTACATCTCATAACTACCCTTGTTGCTCTTTAGGTTCCGATCGCTATGACAACCCTTCCCAACAGCAGTAGAAATCTCCCCATGAGAATATTTGCTCTAATCCTCCTGAGAAGTAACACACCTTCCTTATTTATTTCCTACCTGCCCCAGAATCAATCCCAGAAATCTAATGCTCTCTCTATTAGATCATTTTTTTCAGCCATTTGCTCAAACTTCCTGTTACCATACTCACTAGCATGTGGTACAAGGAGCAATCCTGAGATAACTGCACATCCTGCTTTTCAGTTTCTTGCTTAGCTCAAGGGCCACCTCCCTCCTTCTATCCATGTCACTGGTGCTAAAGTGGACTATGACATCTGGCTCTCTTCAATTTCTCCCAAAATAATGCCCCACTTTACACTGAGTAGAACATTTAAGTGAATAATAAAAACATCACAAGTTTTCCCTTTACCACCTTTGCTCATGGACACTTTGCTTTATGACACCTTTAACCCTAGAGCCAGGGAGACAACATCTAATCCTGGAATACATCAATCGCTACAGAAATGCTTGTCTGTTCCCCAAAGTGCTTACCTCTACTCCCCTTTCACTCTTCTTTCTCCTCACCTGTGCAGCTGAGCTACTCACAGGGCACAACATTGGCTCTCATTACATTCTTTTAATCAACCACCACCCTCACAAGTGCTAACTGGAATGCCACGTATCTACTGGAGTAGATCAAATTAGGGGACTCCTACACTTCCTGGTTTTTCAAGACTGCCAAGAAGTAACCCATTTCCTTCTCTGCCTACCTGGTCTAAATCTCTGTGACTTATTTGTCTTTCATGTAGTTTTCAATTTCACAGATGCACATCAATGGCTCCAGCTACCACAGAAGTTCCAAAAGCCAAAGTTCAGGTTTTTGCAATGGGACAACATGTGTCACATGAAGTATTAATGATTCCCCACAGATGGGTATTCCGTGGAGCTAAACTATCCTGCCACGCCTTAAACCAATATTCAGATTATTGAGGTAAGAAAGCTGAAAGTAAAGTTGAATACCATTCAACTCCAGTGAATCTAGATGAATAAATATTGTGGGAAGAGTTGCAGAAACCAGTGTCTAGACATCAGGAAGAACACCTCAAATAGTGGAGTGAATACAGGAGCCCAGTGATAATAAATTGAAGAGCTCAGGATGGGACGTAAAAGTGAAGTAAGGCACAAATATAGGGTGGAACAAGCTCATGAAGAGGTTTATAGATATGCTGGTGTTTTGAAACTGACATATTGGTGAATAAGGAAGTGCTGTAACTCAGGAAAGATTAGTTTCAGGGTACTTAGGGCAGTGCAGGATAAGATATAGAAAAATAAATTTTGAATGAGCTTGAGTTTGTTGAGAATGGAGCTTGTAAGTGTGGTGCTAATGGTATTTAAGCCTGGAGATGTCTAAAATATAAAGATTTTGGTTGCAGCTGTGGACTAGGCTCTAATGGAGGCAATTTTACAGGTAGAAATGGAATTAGAAAGTAGTTATAAACAGGGTTTGAGGATCAAATCTGGTTCAACAAAATTGGTCGTTCAAGTTGTGATCGATCTGATACAGATAAATTTGTTTTACCATCCTTTCAGCAGCTTGTAATTTCACCGAGATTGAAATAAATTGGCACAACAAAGAATGCAAATGCCAATAAGTGTTAGTGTGACTCAGCACACAACTTTGAGTCATTAGACCTTAGAGTTATACCTCAGTCCAGGGTTAGACTCAAATATCAAGGCAAAACTCCAATGCAGTCCTGCGGATTTCCTGCACGATCAGAGGTGTTATCTTTCATGAGACCCCATCTGCCTGCTCAAGTTTATGAAAAAGATCCCAGCTGAAAATGTGTTGCTGGTTAAAGCGCAGCAGGTCAGGCAGCATCCAAGGAGCAGGAAATTCGACGTTTCGGGCATAAGCCCTTTCCTGATGAAGGGCTTATGCCCGAAACGTCGAATTGCCTGCTCCTTGGATGCTGCCTGACCTGCTGCGCTTTAACCAGCAACACATTTTCAGCTCTGATCTCCAGCATCTGCAGACCTCACTTTTTACTAGAAAAAGATCCCAAACCATTATTCCATCGAAGACCAGGGGAATTATCCCTGGAGGCTTAGCATATACTTATTCCTCAATCAATATCACAAAAAACAGGCTCTCATCATTTTGAAGTTGGAACTTGCTGATTAGATTCCCTACAGTGTGGGGACAGGCCATTCTGCCCAAGAAGTCCACATCAACCCTCTGAAGACTAACCCACCCTCCACTGACTAATGCACCTAACACTATAGACAATTTGGCATAGTCAATTCACTTGACCGGCCCATGTTTGGATTGTGGGAGGAAATCCACACAGACACAGGGAGAATGTGCGAACTCCACACAGGACAGTTGCCCAAGGCTGGAATTGAACTTAGGACCCTAGCACTGGGAGGCAGCAGTGCTAACCACTGAGCCACCATGAGCATTGCTTTGTGAGTTTGGTTACCATGATTTTTGTAATACAACAATGAACACAACTCTGAATTCTTGCTGCAAAGAACTTTGCTGGTCATAAACAGAGCTTTATAAATGCAAGTCTTTCTTTTAAAACATGTTTGGATCATCTCATTCTAGTTCTATTGACCATTAATCCAAATGAGAAGACTGCCAATGTTATTTGGCATTCGATTGTGAGGCTGGCAGAGAAATGTTAAGAAAGGCTTATGTGGGAATAGAAATGTCATGTTTATATGATTAAGATTATTTTCTGGTTGGATTTAAAACCAATTGATAGAATGATGGGACTGCATTCTACATTTGGCCCATGCTATAAATGGCCAAGGAATATTCATAATTTACACCAAATGCAAAAAATAGTTGCAATCCTCTACGCAAGTATATTCATTATTGATAGATAGTAGTGCAAAGTGGAAAAGAAACTGGTCAGCTCAACCACTATGAAAATCCAATTTTTAATTAGGATACAAGATTGAACTTTAAAAAAAGTCACATTTCTTTTTATTACAAGAGCTGGTTTTTGTAAATATTATTTTCTTTATTATTTATTGCTATTATTAACATTACCATGGTGATGCAAAGCTCCAATTCCCTCCTGCTACTCCAGCAACTGCTAAAATTGAAATCATATTTCAGTAAATGTGAAGCATAATTTTTGGACAGTTTTGTGGCTTGACTTACGAAAAACCTGACCAGTTCAGATTGCTAACTGGAAGCACTGCAGCATGAGTAGGAGTCATGCATGAATTAGAGAATCAATGAAATTGCTTCCATATTTCTGTAATTTCTAAATGTACAGGCAAAACACTGTTTCTTTTCTTTCTTTACTGTGCTGCTGTTTTCTTTGATTTTATGTTATTTCTCTTTCTCCCTTTATTTTTATCTAGTTTGGTCCTCCCTGCTAAAACCATTGATTAATTAAAAGCTAGCCGAGCTGCAGAGCATATACTGTACTATAATTGTGTCTCTTGATATTTTCCAACTATTTTGGAGAATTTTGACAACAGTTGATAAATACATCACAAAATAGCCATGCATGCACAATAACATGCTAAACAAAGCACACATTTTCAGAAATTACTTCCATTTGAGTACTTGCTTGTGCCTTAAGCTTAAATAAGCTCCTATCAGTTCAGTGTAAAACATGCTGGAATATTCATTATAGGGTGCACTAAGGAAAGGTTGATGGTGGTGACATAGATAAATGTAATGTGAAGGGTGTTAGAACAATCAGGAAACCTTGAATATGTACTCAATGTCAAATTGGAAGAAGTGAGGACTATAGGTGCTGGAGATCAGAGTTGAGAGTGTAGTGCTGGAAAAGCACAGCAGGTCAGGCAGCATCTGAGGAGAAAGAGAATTGACATTTCGAGTATAAGCCCTTCATCAGGAATGAGGCTTATGGGCTGTGGGGCTGAGAGATAAATGGGAGGGGGTAAAGTAGCTGAGAATGCAATAGATAGATGAAGGTGGGGGAGAAGCTGATAGGTCAGAGAGAAAGGTGGAGCGGATAGATGGGAAAGGTGATGGACAGGTCAAGGGGGCGGTGCTGAGTTGGAGGCTTGGGACTGGGAAAAGTGGGAGTGGGGAAATGGGGAAACTGGTGAAATCCACATTAATTCCATGTGGTTGGAGGGTCCCAAGGTGGAAGATGAGGCGTTCTTCCTCCAGTCATTTGGTGGTTAGGGTTTGGCGATGGAGGAGGCCCAGGACCTGCATGTCCTTGGTGGAGTGGGAGGTGGAGCTGAAGTGTTCAGCCACGGGGCGGTGGGGTTGGTTGGTGCAGGTGTCCCACCGATGTTATCTGAAACGATCTGCAAGTTGGCATCCTATCTCCCCGATGTAGAGGAGACCACATCAGGTGAAACGGATACAGTACTTGACATCTGTGGACATACAGGTAAATTTCTGTTGGATATGGAAAGAATCTTTGGGGACTTGGACAGAGGTGAGAGGGGGAGGTGTGGGCACATGTTTTGCACTTCCTGTGGTAGCAGGGGAAGTGCCAGGTGTTGGGTGAGGACTGGTGGGGGCGTGGATCTGACAAGGGAGACAGGGAGGAAGTGGTCTCTCTGAATGCTGATAGGGGTGGGGAGGGGAATATATCCTTAATGGTGGGGTCTGTTTGTAGGTGGCAAATGTGGAGGAGGATGATGCGATGTATGCGGCGGTTGGTGGGGTGGAAGGTGACGACCAAGGATGTTCTGTCCTTGTTGCGTTGGGAGGGTGAGGTTCAAGTGTGGAGGTGCGGGAAGTGGAGAACATGCGCTGGAGGGCATTGTCGACCACGTGGGAGGAGAAATTTCAGTCTTTGAAGAGGAAGATTATCTGGGATTTTCTATAGTGGAATCGGTCATCCTGGGAACAGATGCAGCAGATGCAGAGGAATTTGGAATAAGGAATGGCGTTTTTACAGGAGGCAGGTGGGAGGAGATTTACTAATGTAGCTGTGGGAGTTGGTGGGTTTGTAGTAGATGTCTGTGGTTAGTTGGCCGCCGGAGATGGAGACGGAGAGATCCAGAAAGGGGAGGGAGATGTCCAAGATGGTTTAGGTGAATTGGAGGTCAGGGTGAAAGGTGTTAGTGAAGTTGATGAGCACGAGGTAGCACCATTACAGTCATCGATGTAGTGAAGGAAAAGGGGGATTGTGCCGGTGTAGCTGTGGAAGATGGACTGCTCCATGTACCCAACAAAGAGGCAGGCCCATGGCTATCGCTTTGGTTGGAGGAAATGGGAGGATTGGGAGGACAAGTTGTCAAGAGTGAGGACCAGTTTAGCTAGGCGGGTGAGGGTGTCACTGGAAGGGTACTGGTTGGGACAGCATGAGAGGAAGAAACAGAGGGTTCGGAAGTCATTGTCATGGTGAATAGATGTGTACAGGGATTGGGTGTCCATGGTGAAGGTAAAGTGTAGGGGGCCGGGGAAATGAAAGTCTTGTAGGAGGTGTAGGGGGTGGGTGGTGTCCCGAATGTAGGTGTAGAGTTCAAAGGGAAAGGTTGTGATGTTTTTATTATTCACTTAAATGTGTAGCTCAATGTAAAGCTACTATCAACATAGCCAATCACATTCAAAGTTTTATTTCAAGGGCTTTAAGTTATAATTGGAAACATGTTCCAGATGATTATAGGTGCTGCCAGATTTGAAACATGATGAAATTTGTAGGATTAATTGGAATGAAGTTTCCTTTAGAGGGAACTGTGAGCCATTGTTACTCAATTTATTTTTCTCCCCTGTGACTCATAATTCAGAAAATTTATCATTGGTCCAAACGTTAACATACATGGGATTATTTTTGCAGAAAATGAATAAGATTTGATGAATATTAAAATAAAACCTGTGTGGAAATATTAGAAGAGAATTTCCTCCCAATTTCCATGATTAAGGATAGTTAGGTAAGCAAAACTGATAACTGTTTTGGTCCAATTCCCTTGGTTACTCATACCGAGAATTATGCCTCCTTTTTTTGTGTACTCATTACAATGGATATTTAATTGCATGTCAGCAGAGAAGTAAGACTGGAAGTGTCATTAAATATCTCCCATTTAATTTTCCTGGCTGCCAATGCTGAGTAAGTCCTAATGTAGTGAGCCCTGGACATATCCACTCTTGGACTAAAAACTGGCAAGTTACAATTACGAGAAAGTGAGGACTGCAGATCAGAGTCAAAGGGTGTGGAGCTAGAAAGGCACAGCCAGTCAGGAAGCATCCGAGGTGCAGGAGAATCGATGTTTCACGCATATGCCCTTCCTGACGGTATTCCAGATGAAGGGCTTATGTTCGAAACATTGATGCCTTGGATACCACAAATTACAATTATGCCAAACAAAAGGCAGGCAATGATCATCTACAACAGGAGAAAATGTAGCCAATATGTCTTGACATTTAATAGCATTACTGAATCTTCCATTATCAATGTCACAGCAGTTACCATTGACAAGAAAATCAACAAGGCTAGCCATAGAAATGCAGTGGTTAAAAGTGCAGGTCAGAGGCTAGGAATCCCTTAATGAGTCAGTTCCTGACTCTCCAAAGTCTGTCTACAATCTCCAAGGCACAATTTACAAGTGTGGTGGAATACTCCCCATTTACTGAGATGAGTGCAGCTCCGACAAACCTGCCGTTCACGACAAAGCAGCCTGTTCAATTGGCACCACAGTCAGAAGCATCCACCCCCTCCACCTCCAACACTCAGTAGCAACAGTGTGTACTATTTACAGGGTCCACTGCAGAAATCCAGTGAAGATCCATAGACAGCACCTACTAAATATATGACCACTTGATCTAAAAGGACAAAGGCAGCAGATACATGTTCCCCTCCAAGCGACTTACCATCCTGACTTGGAAGTATGTCGTTTTTCCTTCATTGTCGCTGGGTCAAAATCCTGGAATTCCCTTCCTAAAGTGGAGGTGCTGGAGTGGACTGGTGTGAACAAGGTCAGAAGTCACACAACATCAGATTATAATCCAATTGCTTCATTTGAAATCACAAGCTTTCGGAGCACTGTTACTACGTCATGTGACTTCTGACCTCGTCCCTTCCGAATGGGGTTGTGAGGCAACCCATAGCACATGGACTGCAATGGTTCAAAAAGGCAGGTCACCACCACCTTCTCAAGGGCAACCAGGAACAGTCAATTAATGGTGACCAGCCAGTGATAACCATGAATGAATGAAAAAGAATTAGAGATGGGTAATAGATGCTGGCCATCCAACGCTGCTTACATCTGCGAATGAATAACTTTAAAGTTATCTTTATCTTCCAGTCATGTAGGGTGGGGAAGGCAATTTAGTTAGGCAGGGTGAGCTCAGGAATCCTCCCACTAGTCATCTCTTACAATCATATACTCCACAACCACCTGATGATGAAGCAGCGCTCTGAAAGCTAATGCTTCTAAATAAACCTGTTGGATATTAACCTGGTTTTTTTTTAGATTAGATTAGACTTACAGCGTGGAAACAGGCCCTTCGGCCCAACAAGTCCACACCGACCCGCCGAAGCGAAACCCACCCATACCCCTACATTTACCCCTTACCTAACACTACGGGCAATTTAGCATGGCCAATTCACCTGACCTGCACATCTTTGGACTGTGGGAGGAAACCGGAGCACCCGGAGGAAACCCACGCAGACACGGGGAGAACGTGCAAACTCCACACAGTCAGTCACCTGAGTCGGGAATTGAACCCGGGTCTGAGGTGCTGTGAGGCAGCAGTGCTAACCACTGTGCCACCGGTGTTGTGTGATTTTTAACTTTGTCATCTCTACTTCTCTCCATAAGTTTAAGCAGCTCTTTAATGCCTACATCTTTGACCAAAGTTTGGTTTGCATGTTTCATATCACCCTTTGTTGCTTCATGTCAAATTTCATTTTATAACACTTCTGTTATGAGCATTTATTTTATCAAGTTCAAAGGTGCTATATAAAAGTGAGGTTTTAGTACCATGTACCACTTCACCAGTAGTAGGGTCACAGATATGAGATAGCACAAGATTTCCAAATTCCTCCTTCTTACTCTGTTTGAACACTGACTGCATTGCCCACTGACTATGCTTTGACTGAGCCTGAGGCAATTTTGCACAAAGTACTCTCACCCCCGAGGTCCGTGCAGCCAGTGGGAGCTGCACCTTGCTCCTCCTGCCAGAAGGTGGAGCTGTGAGTGTGCTGGCGGGCGACCGGAGCTCAGCGCAGCCCCCGGCGCCCCGACACCATGGAGCCGCCTGGCTCGTAACTTTAATTCGGGGCTCGGCTTGGGGCCTTCATAGAAACCATCGCGGAAGGGGCTGAGCGGTGGCTCGGGCGGGCGGTTGGCGGGGTCGTGATGTCGCTGCCGATGCTGCAGAGTAACAGTGGATTGATGCGGAGGATCCTGGCTCATTTCCCCCGGGATCTGAGCCTGGCCTTCGCCTATGGTTCCGGCCTGTTCGGACAGACAGGACACACAGGCCTAAGGGTAAGTCAGGGAGAGCCTGTATAAACAGTGCTAACATGAGGAGAAAGGGGGCTGTCCTGGTTAATTGTACAAAGCTAGGATAGGGATTTGAAGTAGTGATATTAATATAGAAGAAAACAGTGAAATAAAGACAAAGAGCAATGCTGGAGAAACTCAGCAGATCTGGCAGCATCTGGAGAAAGAGAAATAGAACTGACGTTTTTTGGAACTGGAAGAGTTTGGAAAACGGGGTTTTGCTTTGATGCTGTTGAGGAGGATCTACTGGAACAAATGAAGGCTGCTCAGTGTGTTAATGTTGGTAAAGGAGTGGTGGTGATGCGAAGTAGGTGCAAATGACAGATGTGAAAAGGAGAAAATTTTGACTGCAAAGCCAACAAGGAAAAAAACAGAACGTGGCCAGGCAGTAATCAAAATGGAGAGCAGAAGTCTTGCACTGTAGTTGTTGAATTCAATGTTGAGTCCTACAGGCTGTAAATTACTTAAGTGTTGTTCCCCTGCCTTGAGCAGAATGGAAATGATAACATGGGAGCAAGATAGTTTATTAAAATGGCAAGCGCCTGACTAGATTAGATTCCCTACAGTGTGGGAACAGGCCTTCGACTCAACAAGTCCACACCGACCCTCCGAAGAGTACCCCACCCAGACCCATTCACCCCTGACTAACGCACCTAACACTATGGGCAATTTAGCATGGCCAATTCACCTGACCTGCACATCTTTGGATTGTGGGAGGAAACCGGAGGAAACCCACGCAGACACAGGGTTATCTTGTGAAGAATGGTTGAATAGGTCACGCTAAAGTCCTTTTTAAGTTTAAAAGAATGCAAGGAAATCTTATTGAAACATTATAAGATCCTCCTGAGGTGATTTGACAGAGTGGGAGTATACTTCCTGTTGTGGTGAGACGAGAACTAGGGATGGCATGGTTGAAGAATAAGAGGTTTCCTTTTAGCAAAAATGCTACTCAGGGGGTTCTTAATATGTGGAATTCTCTTCTCTAGAAAAAAAATGGTGACTGGATCATTGATATTATTCAAAACAGAGTTAGATTCATGATGGACAGTGGAGTTTAGGGCTATTGGGCAGATTGGAAAGTAGAAATGATGCCACAACTAGATCATCCGTGATGTTATTGAACTGTAGAGCATGCTCAAAGGGTTGAATGACTCATTTCTGCTCCTTCATCCTATATTCATATGTGGTCAACTACAATTAGTAGCTTGACAATAAGTCGTTAGTGAAAAATGTGTTGCTGGAAAAGCGCAGCAGGTCAGGCAGCATCCAAGGAGCAGGAGAATCGACGTTTCGGGCATAAACCCTTCTTCAGGAATGAGGAAGGTGTGCCAAGCAGGCTAAGATAAAAGGTAGGGAGGAGGGACTTGGGGGAAGGGGCGTTGGAAATGTGATAGATGGAAGGAGGTTAAGGTGAGGGTGATAGGGCGGAGAGGGGGTGGGGGCGGAGAAGTCGGGAGGAAGATTGCAGGTCAAGAACGCGGTGCTGAGTCCGAGGGTTGGGACTGAGGTAAGGTGGGGGGAGTGGAAATGAGGAAGCTGGAGAAATCTGCATTCATCCCTTGTGGTTGGAGGGTACCTAGGTGGAATATGAGGCGCTCTTCCTCCAGCACCTCATCTTTTGCCTAGGAACCCTCCAACCACGTTTATGCCTGAAACGTCGATTCTCCTGCTCCTTGGATGCTGCCTGACCTGCTTCGCTTTTCCAGCAACACATTTTTTAGTTCTGATCTCCAGCATCTGCAGTCTTCACTTTCTCCTGATAAGTCGTTACTGTAAATATTATTCAGCAGATACTTGTGTAGTTGGAAATTAAGCAGGAATTAAATAGAGGGCAGGTTGTGATGTAGAAAAGAATGTTCAAAATTAATGATGAGTCTAAGAAGGCTGGAAGTCTTGGCTTTAAGGTTTTATTCTGTAGCCATTTCATGCATTATTTAAATGATCTTTATCATTTCTGCTTCCTGTCTTCCCAGTGTCTACTGTCTTCTTATATTCTTGGATGTCTCTTACACAAGCACCAATACTGGTTAACAGTACTTCATGTTTTACTCAACAATTTCATATTTAGCTCACGTTTTAAAGTTTAAACTTTCACGGTATGAGGGAACAAAATAATCTTGCATACACTATCTGAGTAAGTGTGTGGGCACACTTGCAGTGTTGTCTAGGTATTTGACCCAGATATATTCTGCATAAGACTAGGTTGCTTCTACCCTTTTAATGAGGGACTAGTTTAATGCTTGGTCTGTTGCAGTTTTTTTTTCATTACGTGTGTAATTCACTTCCTGTTTAGGTAAAGATTTGCTTGTTTCTTTTAACCAAAATATTTTATTCGCTTTTTCACTTTTAGAACAATATGCTGGATTTTGTCTTTGCTGTGGATGATCCTGTGACATGGCATACGATGAATATCATGAAAAACCCCAGACATTACTCGTTTTTAAGGTTTTTTGGACCAAAACATGTTAGTAAAATACAGAATAATTATGGAGCTGGAATATATTACAATACCTTAGTGCCGTGTGATGACAGGGTGAGTAAGTCTAACGAGAAACGTAGCTTTGTATTGTTGACCACAGGAAACACTGTTGATCGTGATATAGGTTGATCTTTAAGTTTTGACAAGTTCTTTCACAGATATGGGTCAATTTGTATACTGAATGTAAAATTGAATCTGAGCATATCTTAAACTCCCTCACAATCTTGGCAACATGAGTGGTTTTATCTTCTTAATCCCATTGAGTACAAATATATTTCTGAGCAGGAGGCCAAATCCTAATGTGAGTATTCTCTAAACAATCATTTCCTATCTAAAGTAACAAACATTTATCAATTTATATGCCAAATTTAGTCCTAAAGATGCATTCTGGCACCAAAAACACAGGTTATCCTATTTGCCAGGTTGATCTGTACATCACACTCAATACTGAATAGTCCTAGTTGGAAAATTGTACTGAGAAGTATTTAGTCCATTTGTATTTCCTCAAGTGTTGTACTTCTTCCCAAAGCACTTTTTAGCCATAGGGAACATTTTTTCTTTTTTCTATGAATATGTACGTACTCATGGTCAGTTAGCTCAGATATCCGGATAATTGGTTTGAGATACAGAGTGACACCTACAGCACAGGTTCCTGTACCAGCTTAAGGTCACCATGAAGGTGCTACCTTCTCCCCTCCTCGCTTGAGGTGTGGTGTCCCTCAGGTTAAAACTACACTTTTCTGTCTAATGACAGAACAGACCTGAGATCCTCAAGGACTGACTTTTTAATGCACTTGCAACTAAACCAATGATCACAGTTAGTGCATGCTGTAGCTTTATTGGTGTTAGAAGTGTAGCTATGTTATACTATGTATACTGCTGTGTATCATTGTACTCTCTTTATAAATTTAATTTATATTAAGTAGACACTGGGTCAGGTTACAATTTAAATTACATCAAGAAGCAAGTCAGAACTCTGTTTTCTTTAAAGTAAACCTGATTTAGAAATGATGGTGTTATAAATATTTTAGCCATTCTCTCTATTAAGAAATTTTCAACTGCTGGGGAACTTTGTACATTTTAAATGATGAGCTTACAAACAAAGAAAAAAATGCCATTTATGAATTTTATAACCACAGTATCTTTGTTCCTTATTCCTCTGCATAAGGAACTTGCCAAATCCCCCTCAACAGCACCTTCCAACCCATGACCTCTAACAACAAGGAGGATAGGGACAGCAAATGCGTGAGAATATCACCACATGCACATTTCCCTCCAATTCACACACCAGCTTGATTTCAATTAAATTGTGATCCTTCACTGTTTCTGGATCAAAATCCTAGAACTCCCTCCCTCACAGCATAGTGAGTGTCCCTTTGGCCCAAGAATGCACCTCACCACCATCTTTTTTAGGGTAATTAGAGATTGGCAATAAGTGTTGGCCTCGCCAGTGATGCCCATATCACATGAATGATTTTTTTCGAAAATGTCAGTTGCACTGTCGCCTCTGTGTCAAAGGGTTGTGATTGAAGTTCCATTCCGGAGGCGTGATCACAAATGTCTAGGCTGATTCCCACTGCAATCCCGAGGGCATTCAGCATTAAAATTAGGGCTTATCTGCTGTCTTGGGTGAAGGACACTGGACAAATGCACATCCATCATTTTTACCAATATAACCCATTATCCCAATTAGCTGAATGTCATGCTCGTGTTTGAGTGTGCTGTGTGACAAGTCAGCCATTACAGTTAGGTTCTAAATTTCGTTTTAGAATGCCTGTTTAATCCATAAGTGAAAACTTGTTGAATTGATAAAATACAGTTTTGTGTGGAGCTTTACCATAAAAGGTGTATGTGTATGTGTACATGTATATCTATCTCTCTCTCTCTCTCTCACACACTCACACACTCTCTCTCTCTCTCACACACACACACACACACACACACACACACACACACACACACACCTCTATATAAGGTGTTTAATGCAGGGTTCAAACTATTTTGTCAGTGAAGACATGACTCAATTGTGACAAAGCAAAGGTGATAAACTGGAGAAAAGGCTGATTTTAAGGACTGAGAGTAGAACATCACAGAAGGATGTCATTCAGTCCATCAAGCCTGCTCCGGCTCTATTATCTAGTGCCAATCTTCTGCCTATACTCCAATAGAATCACAAATTTATTACTAGGCAATAAAAAATATGTAACAGCATTGATAAGCAACAATGAGGAACAACAAGAGAAACATGAATAGCAATATTCATTGGATTGCAGGAAAAGTATGTTCAGCTAAAATCAAACTAAGCATTAGTGATACACCACGGATCAATAAAGATACAAGGGAGCAGCTAAGTAAAGAGATCAAAGATCAGTGCAGACAACATTAAAGGATAAAGCAGAGGAATGCATGACATGAGAATATGAGTTCAGTAATTAATTGAAACAGGTGTATGGAGTGCCAGAAGACTAGCAGATAGCTCTCATATTTTTGTATTTAAGAAGAGGAGCAGAATACACCCCAGGAATTATAGTCCAGGCAACTGAACGTCAGAGAAATTATAGAAGTCCTATTAAAGAAAATATTAGAAGGACATCGAGAAACGGAAAAATATTGAATGGTCAGCATGGATATCAGAAGGAAATGTTCTTCTTCACCCACCTTACTGATTTTTTTGATAAGGTAACTAGGACAGTGGACAATGGTAATGCAATACTTGTAATTTATCTGGACTTTTGGCAGGGCTTCAATAAGGGACCTCAAAATACAATAAATGACTCGCAATACACTAAAGGTTAATGACTTTACTCCTACTTCTGCTTTCCTGCCATGAAACCAGCTAGCAATCCATTGTGATTCATGTTATCATTCTATTCCAAAAAGATCAGTGCAGAGAACATTGCTGTTCAAAATTTGCATTACTGATCTAGTTTTGGAATGAAAGGCATAGATTCAATATTCTTGGATTACGCCAGTTTGGATGGTAGGGGACATTCATAGTAGCCAATGCAGAGAATATAAATACTGAAGAACACAGAGAGAAATAAAGTGCCATCACCATCACTAGAGAAGTAGTACTAGACAAACCAATGGTGCTAATGGCTTGATTCTGAGGATCCTAAAACAAGTAGTTACAAAGATAATGGAAGCATTGGTTGTATTTCTCCAAAAGTCCTTAGAATCTGTAGAAATACCAAGAGTACAGGAAAACTGCCAATGTGACACCCCAATACAAAAAGGGAGGGAGTTAAGAAGCAGGTGTCTGTTGGCCAATTAATCTAACATCTATAATGTTGGAATTAATTGTAAAGAAAGTAATAACAGCACATTTGGAAAATCACAATCTAATCAAACAAAAGCAACAGGGTTTCATGAAAGGGAAATTGTGTCTGACTAATTTTTAAAGTTTTTTTTAAGGAAGTATCAACCAGACTGGATAGAGGGGAACTAGTAGATATATTTGGACTTCCAGAAAGCGTTCAACAAGGCACCTCACAAAATGTTATATCATTGTGTTAGAGGGAGTATATTAGAGTGGATTAAAGAATTGATCAATGGGCAGGAAACCATGACTAGGAAGAAGGGGTGCCTTTTCAGATTGGCAACCTGAAACTAATGGGGTTCCACAGGGATCAGTGCTGGGACCACAACTATTTATATGTTAATAACTTGGAGGCAGGAAGTGAATGTCCAGCTGCCAAATTTGCAGAAAGCACAAAAGTAGGTGGAAAGGCAAGTTGTGAGAGGATACAACCAATTTCCAGAGATATTGATAGACTACATAAGTGGGCAAAATGTTGGTAAATGGAGTATAACATGGAAAAAAATGGAATTGTTCATCTTGGGGAGATCAAAAGAACAGAGAAATGGAGAAACACTACAAAAAGCTGCAACAAAACTGACTTAGGGGACTTGTGCATGAAACACAGAAAACTAGCACACAGATGCAGTGGGTAGTTAGGAAGGCTGATGCAATGTTGACCCTTAATTCAAAGCGTATATGATTAGGAAAGTCTTTGTACAGTTGCAATATGTGCTGGTGAGGTCACACTTGATTAATTTGTCCCTTTTAAGAAAATATATTATTTCGTTGGAGACAGTTGAGAGAAGGTTCACTAGGAATGGAGGAATTATCTTATAAGCAAAGGGTAAACAGGTCGGTACTGTACTCAGTGGAGTTTAGAAGAATGAAAGGTGATCTTACTGAAACTCAAGATTTTTAAGGGCTTGGCGGGGTAACTGCTGAGTGGATGTTTTGCTTCTTAGGAGAGTCTAGGATCAGAAAGCATAATCTCAAAATAAAGGAACACAAATTTAAGACCAAGATAAGGAGGACGGTCAACTCGGAGGATTGTGAACCTTTGGAACTGCTTGCCATCAAGAACTGTAGGGGCAGCGTCCTTGTGTAAATTTAAGACTGCGATATATAATTAGATTCTTGACCACTAGGGGCAATTAAGGATTGCAGAGAATAGGCAGGAAAGTGGACTTGAGAAATGTCGGATTAGTCTGATGCTATTGAATGGCTCAGCAGGCTCGAGGAGCTGAACTACAATTCCTATTTCTTATGATCTAATGACAAGGCTTTATTGATAGAGGGATAGAATTGAAAAGAAGGGAGGTGATGCCAAATATGCATTTAATTTAGGTTTGACTACAATTAAAAGTAGTACATACAGTTCTTGTTCCTTATTATAAAATTGATATGCAGATACTGGTGACTGCTGCAGAAAATACTTACAAGGACAATACTACAAACGTGTGGGCATACATATCAGGAAAGGATGTACAGGCTGGGCAGCTTCCATTGGGAGGGGATGGGGAGAAACAAGGATGATGTAACAGAGATATTTAAAATTATAAAAAATTGACAGATTGGAATGCAGAGAGATTATTTCAACAGGATATTTCCTGCAAAAAGGATAGCAAGAGGCCATCAACATTAGTGACTGAGAAATCCCTTAAGGAATTTGGAAGAAACTTTTTTTTAAGCAAAGTGAAGTGAGAATATGAAACTTGCTGCCTCAGAGAATTGTTGATTCCAATAATATGTTTAGGTGGAAAATAGATAAATCACAGAGAGAAAGAAGTAGAGGGCAATGGTGGTGGATTTAAATGAGGAAGATGGAAGGAAGCTCAGAGTATAAATGCCAGCCTGGAGACGTTGGACTGAATGATCTTTCTGTGCAGAAAAACAAATCTAGTTCAATGTAAAATGCTATCCCATTAATTGTAGTTTATTCCAGATGTCAATAACCAAACTTTTCCAGATCAGAAAAGAGAAAATCTCTCTTGCGAAAACTGTAAGCTGAAGAAGAATTTCTAGTTACAGCCATCTTAAAGGCCATTGAAACAAAATATATAAACAATCCCCAACATTTAAATATCTGATCTGTTGCACTGTTTACATAATAATTGCAACAAAATTTTGAAACTTATAGTTGTTAAGCAATTACAGGATTCTAATATTGAAGTAAAAAGAGAATTAAGATAAATACAATAGATGAATAATCTGATAGAATGATAACGAAATATTCTCTTTTTCAGATAATCAAGTATGGAGTCATCAGTACAGGAACTCTGATTGAAGATCTTCTTCATTGGAAAAATTTATACATTGCTGGAAGACTGCACAAGCCTGTAGGTTGTGTGTATAAGTGATAGCAGCTTCTGAGTCTAGGACCTGGTTGGAATTTGAAACACTGGGGGACAGTATACTAAAATAACCAAATGTATTGAATGACTCTCAAATTAAGAAATTGCCAACAAAATTTCATTTTCTTTTAGCTTTTGCAAGAATTGCACAAATTGGAGCCAAAGCAAGTTAGGCATGAATTAACAGATAAATCATACTGCAAAAAGAAAGTTAAAACTTACTTTAAATAATGATACAATAAAAATACATCTTGTTTAACCACAATCAATTTGCATCACACCCTGCACAAAATGGCACTATGTAGCAACACAGTTCCACAATATGTTTTGTTTTTAATTCATGTAAGGTAGGTCAAAAGTACTAACTGATATTAGTTTTCACCTTTTCATGTCATAGGTATGATTATCATTAGCATGGCATGCTTCTCTGAACCTTCTCTCCATTGGGTCCGGACGGTGCTAATGGTGTTGTTTTGCAGATTTCCTCTTGAAATGAATCCCAACATTGCATTTGCCTTCCTTGCTGCCAATTAACCTGCATATTAACCTTAAGAGAATCTTGAACTAGGAATTCTAAGTCCCTTTATACTTCCAATTTCTAAAGCCTTTCCCAATTTAGTAAATAGTCTACACCTTTTCCTCCAACCGAGGTGCATAACGTCAAATTTTCCCACATTGCATTCCATCTGCTACTTTACTGCCCACTCTCTTATCCTTCAGCTTCCCCTTATCCTCAGCACTATCTGTCCTTCCATCTATTTTTGTGTCATCTGAAAGCTTAGCAATAATGCCCTCAGTTCCTTCATCCAGATTGTTAATGTATAATGTGAATAGTTGTGATCTCAACGCAGACACATATGGAACTCCACTAATCATTGCCTCCTGAAAAATATCTCTTAATCCCCACTCTCCATCTTCTGCCAATTAGCAAATCCTCTATCATTGTCAGTACCTTACCCATAACACTATGGCCTCTTACTTAGCAGCATCCTGTAAGGCACCTTGTTAAAGGCCTTCTGAAAATCCAAATAGATAACATCCACTGGCTCTCTTTTGTCTAACTTGCTCTTCACTCCTTAAAAAATTCTAACAAATTAGTCAGTCATGACATCCCCTTAACAAAGCCATGCTGACTCAGTCCTGTTTTACTTTGCACTTCCAAGTTCTCCACAATCTCATCCTTAGTAATGGACTCTAAAATATTACCAATGACCAAGGTTAAACTAACAGTCCTATAACCTCCTGTCTTCTGCCTTCCTTCCCTTTTAAACAGGGTGTTACATTAGCCATTTTCTAGTCCTCTGAGACCCTGCCTGACTTCAATGATCCAAGAAAGGTCACCATCAGTGCCTCCACAACCTCTTCAGCTATCTCCTTCAGAGCTCTCAGCTGTAGTTTATCTGGTCTGGGTGATTTATCCAACTTCAGCTTTTTCAGCTTCCTCCGCACCTTCTCCTTAGTGATGGCTGCTACACTCACTTCTTCCTCTCAACTATTTTGAAGTTCTGGTACCCTACCAGTGTGTTCCACCATGAGTACTAATGCAAAATATCTGTTCAGTTCCTCCACCATCTCTTTGTTCCCCATTACTTTTTCTCCAGTCTCATTTTCCAGTATTCTGATATCTACTCTTGCCTTTCACTTACTTTTTCATATGTCTTTAAAAAAAACCCTTGCAATCTTCTTTTATATTACTATCTAGTTTACCCTCATATTTCATCTTCTCCCTGCTTATTGCTTTTTTAGTTATCCTCTGCTGGTTTTAATGGCTTCCCAATCCTCTAATTTCCCACCAACCTTTACCACATGATATGCTTTTGCTTTTGCTATTATGCTGTTCATGACTTCCCTTGTTAGCTACGGTTGTCTTGTGCTGCCCTTTACTATGTTCCTTCTTCCTTGGGACAAATTTCTTCTATACCTTTTGAATTACCCGAGAAACTCCTGCCATTGTGGCTCTACCATCTTCACTGCTAGGTTCCCCTTCCAGTCTCTAGCCAGCTCCTCCCTTATGCCTTTATAGTCACCTTTACTCAATTGTCATACTGTTACATCTGAATCAAGCTTCTTCCTCACAAACTGTAGAGTGAATTCTATCATATTGTTGCTACTGCCCTCCTAAGGGTTCCTTAAGCTCCCTAATCAAATCTACCTCATTATGTGTCATCAATTCCAAAATTGCCTGTTCCCTAGTGGACTCTACCACAAGCTGCTCCAAAAAACCATCAATTCTTTATTTGAGATGACTTCGTCATAGAGATATACAGCACAGAAACAGACCCTTCAGTCCAACTCGTCCATGCCAACCAGATATCCCAAACCAATGTAGTCCCACCTTCCAGCACCTGGCCCATATCCCTCCAAAATCTCCCTATTTATATACCTATCCCGATGCCATTTAAATGTTGCAATTGTGCCAGCCTCCACGACTTCCTCTGGCAGTTCATTCCACACATGCATCACCCACTGCATGAAAACGTTGCCCTTTAGGTCTCTTTTAAATCTTTCCCTTCTCACCCTAAACCTATACACTCTAATTTTGGACTCCCCATCCCAGGGAAAAGACCTTGTCTATTTACCTTATCCATGCTCCTCATTATTTTATAAATCTCTTATGGTCACCCCTCAACCTCCAAAGCTCTAGGGAAAACAGCCCCAGCCTATTAAACCTCTCCCTATGGCTCAAATCCTGCAGCCCTGATCCGCTGTCAACCTGATTTTCAGAGTCTACCTGCACAGTGAAGTCTCCCATGATTATTATAATAGTCCCTTTCTTAAAATCTTTTCTACCTCAAGATTTATTTTCTTCCCCCACATCCTGACTATTGCTATGAGGCCTGTACGTAACTCCCCTCAGGGTCTTTTTTTCCTTTGTGGATCCTCAACTCTACCCAAACAGATTTTATATTTCACAATTGTTTTTGATTTTAATATCATTTCTGACTAACAAGGCATCCCTGCCCCCCCCCCCGCTTATCTACCTGTCCTTTCGATAGGAGGGTATTCTTGGATACTTAGTTCCCGGCCCTGATCCCCTTACAGCCATGTCTCTGTGGTGTCCTTGCCATCATATGCCCTAATTTCAATCTGCGTTACAAGCTGATTTACCATATTTCACATACTGCATGCATTGAAATATAACACCTTCAGTCCTGCAAGGACTACCCCTTTTCTCATCCTGATCCCTTTATTTGATATGCCTGAAGTTATATTCCTAAGCCTTTCTATATTCTCTATCCTATTACTTGTTCTGGAAACTTTAATAACCTCTTAGCCTTTCTGCCATCATCAATTCAGTTGATTTTGTATTATGGAGATGTTCATGCAATACTGCTCATCAAAAGGAATAATTCGGTCACCTGTATCAATTAAGTAAGAAATTGCAGTGGTTGACTTGCTCTTCCAGGAAAGGGTCATCTTACTGCACAAGAGATGTTTCATGCACTAATGCTTTGTATGCGCAGGCTGGCAAAGCATCACTGAAATCTGTGTTCATTTTCAGGTGAAGATATTAATCCAAAATGAAAATGGCAAATTGCAAAATGCACTGGCTAAGAACCTGAAAAGTGCAGTGATCACAGCATTTCTTATGCTGCCAGAATCATTTACAGAGGAGGAGCTCTACGTTCGTATTGCTGGACTCTCGTACTCTGGTTTGTTTAATTTGTAGTTACTGTTGGTGCCCCTTAGATGAATGTTTCAAATAACTGAATAGCAAGTGAAAATTCATGCAAATCTTTTGACTACAACTATTACATTCACTCATGTCAGTTGAGTACTTGATTTATTTGTTCTTGCACTGTTTTCATTTCCAACTCCATCAATGATCTTGCCCCTGTGGTCCCTTTCATCCCCATATTCCTTCCAAAATACTGCATTCCTCTGACTCAGCTCCCACCCTTTGCTTTGCTGCGCTATTGGAGGATGACCCTTTTCTCTGTTAGTCCTCACACCAACCTTTCCTGTTCTTTCCAACTTTTTAAGAGATTCAAAATTCCTTTTCAATCAATCTTGATCTACCTGTTTAATGTCTCGCCTGCAGCTGCAGTGTCCATAAACAGATGAGATTTTTTCTTTTATATTTAATGATGCAATAAAAATATAAGTTGCTTTAATATTTTAATCATAAAACATTGTCACTTCAGGAATTCAAGACAATGGAAGGTCAAATTTGTGTAAATTTTGGTTATAATAGAATAAATTCTTTTTTAAATCAGGTGATTTTCGAATGATTATTGGAGAAGACCGATCAAAAGTAATGAATATTGTTACTGCAAACATGGAAAACTTCCAAAGACTATACAACAACATTTTGCAGGAGTGCCCTCAAGTGGTCTACAAGCAGCAATTGGGTAAATTAGAGGTAATGGCTCTTCAGTTTGGAAACCAGTTGGATGCAATTTGCTATATTAATTAACATAAATTCTACTATTGAACAGTGATAATGAATTCTATTTATTTTTAAGCTTGATAAAAGTCCAGAAGGTCAATTCAATCAGTTGATGGCTTTGCCTAGAACTCTTCAACAAGAGATAACTCGTTTAGTAGACCAACCAGGGAAAAATAGAGATGTTGAGGAGATCTTGCTTCAAGTAGCCCAGGACCCAGACTGTGGATTACTAATACAACAAAGTAAGTGGTAAATAATTTTTATTTTAGTTAATGAATTATAAACAGGACTTGCAGAATTTTCTTTACAACCTAATAATGATGTTTGATGTTTTGCCGTCTTAAACATTTGAATAGTTTAGATTCTGATTCTCAACTCGTTCCAGATATTTACATGTTTTGTATATATGCAATGCTTGCCCATTTACAGGGGAACCTCGATTATTCGAACGACTCGAGTGGGGAGTAGTTTGTTCAGATAATTGAATGTTGAGATAACACAGTTTAGCCAAGCATTGGGACCTTGCAATCTTGTTCAGATAATCCAAAATTCGAATAATTGACATTCAGGTAATCAAGGGTCCTCTGTATATCTGGACTTATCATACTCCCAGAATTAATCCATTCCTCTATTAGTGGGGCATCTATTCAGACTAGCAGCACTTTTGCCCCCATACGTTCCTCACTACAGATGTTCTTTTGTCCTCTGAATGATTTAATTAGTCCTATGTTACTTGCAAAAAATAAACTTGTTATGAGAATTATATTAAAGACCTTCCTTCAGGTTATTAGAGATTGTGTTGCTTTTGAACCTGCAGAAACTCAATGAAACAATAAGTCAAGAGAATGCAAGATACTTCTGCTTAATGAGCAGCACAATGTTCAACATTGTAACTTAGAGGAATCAGGAATGTATTTCCCTGAATTACAAAACATTAGATGCCAGAAAATAGGAAATGGCACAAGGTGAGAGGAGAGAGATTTTAAAAAGACATGAGGGGCAATTTTTTTTATAGAGGGTGGTTCACATGTTGAATGAACTTCCCAAGGAAGTGGTGGATGTGGGTACAATGATGGTGTTTAAAAGACATTTGGATAAGTGCATGAACAGAAAAGGTTGGAGGGATATGGACCAGGAACAGGCAGGTCGGACTAGTTTAGTTTGGGATTATTTCAGCATGGACTGGAGGGTTTGTCTCCGCACTGTATGGCTCCATGACTCTGTTAATCTATGAGACAATTTAATAGTGTAAAAACGTCATTACATCTAAAAGAATTACCATCTTTATTAATAAAAATACAGCCAAACATTTGCAATTTTTGTGAAGATTTGTAGCTCAGGTTGGAAGTTTGCTCGCTGAGCTAGTACATTTGTTCTCAGACATTTTGTCACTATGCTAGGTAACCTCATCAGAAACCTCCTTTTGAAGTGCTGGTGTTCTGTCACGCTTTCTATTTATGTGTCTTGGTTTGTTATGGTGGGTGATAGCACTTCTGGCTCTTTCTCTGACAGGTTGACAAATGGGGTCCAAATTGATATATTTGTTGATGGAGTTCAATTTGAATATCAGGCCTCTAGGAATTCCCCATGTGTGTCTTTGTTTAGCCTGTCGCAGGATGGATGTATTGTCCCAGTTGAACTAGTGTTCCTTATCGTCTGTGTGTAAGGATACCAGTGATAGTTGGTTGTCTTTTTGGTGACTCGTAGGTATTTGTGTATCCTGGTGGCTAGTTTCTTGCCAGTCTGTCTGATGTAATGTTTGTTGCAGTCCTTGCAGGGTATTTTGTATATCATGTTTGTTCTGTTGGTTGGTACAGTGTCCTTTAGATTTATCAGGAGCTGTTCCACTGTGTTGGTAGTTTGTGGGCTACTATGATGCCAAGGGGCCGCAGTAGTCTGGTCGTCACCTCCAAGATGTCTTTGGTATGGTGATATGGCTAGAGTCTCTGGGCGTGTTGTCGTCTTCTTTAGGTTTGTTGTGTAAGAATCAGTGAACTATGTTTATCAGGTACCCATTGTTCTTGAATAAGTTGTATAGGTGTTTTTCTTCGACACCTCGTAGTTCCTGGGTGCTGGAGTGTGTTGTGGCTCATTTAAAGAGTGTCCTGATGCAGCTCCATTTGCCGGTGTTGGGATGATTGCTCCTGTAGTTGAGTTTCTGGTCTGTGTGTGTCACTTTCCTGTAGATGTTGGTAGACCTGCAAACAAATCAATGGTATACCCATGTGATCACCAATATCCGGATTCTTGGCAGAAACATTTATGCAGAGGTTGGATCAAAGAGCCCTCCCCATGATCCAGCCCAAGCTTTGGGTCCACTATATGGATCATATCTTTGTCAATCATGAAACAGAACAAATTAGAAGGAACCCACAAATACGAACATGAAATTTCATGCCAAAAAACTCTGTACACCAACGCGACTGACCAGGAATGGACAAGTATGCTATAACAAGCCATTAATACTAACCAATAGCAGAACAAGACAAAGAAAAGACTAGCCCAACAATAAAAACTGGATAAGCTTACACACAGCAATAACACAGACAATTCAGAGTCTTGGATAAAGAACCGACCACACTCAAACATGGGAAAAACAATCCTAGTATGAGAGATGAACTTCAACAGGGTGTGGAAAAAAGGGACTTAGCAGCACTGGAATGAACTCTGAAAGACAACAGACTGACTGAAGAAATCCAGCGGGCCATCAAACAGACAGTAGCACCAACACTAAGCAGAAAGAAAGAAGGGAACACTCTCAACACTCAACAAACAGGAAAGGAAAATCCTGGAAAGACTTAGAAAAGACAGAAATATTAAAATAGTACAGCCAGACAAAGGGTGCATGACCGTCATCCTGAACAGAGCAAAATACAATGAGAAAGCAAGCACACTATTCACAGATACTGATACCTACCAACAGGTGGTGATGGACCTGACTTGTTGGTGGTGATGGATCTGACTCCAAAGATGGAAAACCATATTATGTCGTCACTGAAGAAACTCCACAAAACAGGTGAAATTAACGAGAAATACCTCCAAAGAATGAAGGATCAAACGTACCCAGTTTCTATGGATTACCAAAGGTACACAAATCGTGGGCCCTGCTCAGACCCATTGTCTCACATCCCGGCACACCAACATACAGACTAGTAAAGGAACTTCAACACAAACTGAAACACCTCGTAGAAAACTCAAGCCACTTCATCTACTCCACCAAGGAATTCCTGAACATCATCAGAGACACCAAGGTAGAGGACGACAAGGTCATGGTTTCCTTCTCCATGGCGGCTCTATTCATATCAATAAACATCATCTTCACCAAAGAAACACTGGCTGCACTACTAGAAAAACCAAGGACACAAACACGAGACAGCACCAACTCTATCAGCAAGGACAGCATCCTCAAACTAGTAGACCTGTGTCTCACAACCCACTTCACCTTCAACAACAAGACATACAAACAAATCAACAGGACACCCATGGGATCACCAATATCAGGATTCTTGGCAGAAGCAGTTATACAGACGTTAGAACAGCCCAAGCTTTGGGTCCGCTATGTGGATGACACCTTTGTCATCATGAAACAGAACAAATTAGAAGAAACTCGCAAACACAAAAAACATCCTTACTGGTATAAAGTTCACCAAAGAGGAAGAAAACAACAACAACAGACTCCCCTTCCTAGATGTCACAGTAGAACCAAAAGCTGCAGACCAGCGTCTAAGGAAAGTGACACACACACACACACACAGACCAGATACTCAACTATAGGAGCAATCATCCCAACACCAACAAATGGAGCTGCATCAGGACACTCTTTAAACACACAACACACTCCAACAGCCAGGAACTACGAGATGCCAAAGAAAAAAACCTTTATAACTTATTCAAGAACAACGGGTACCTGATAAGCACAGTCCGCCAAATCTTGCACAACAAACCTAAACAAGAAGATACAACATTCCTAGAGACTCTAGCCACACTACCAAACAATAAGGACATCTCTGAGATGATGACCAGATTACTACAGCCCGTGGCATCATAGTAACCCACAGATCTGCCAACACACTGAAACAGCTCTTGATGAATCTAAAGGACACTCTATCAACAGCCAGAGAGCAAATGTCACATACAAAATACCCTGCAAGAATTGTAACAAACATTACATCAGACAGACTGGCAGGAAACTAACCACCTGGATACACAAACACCAACGAGCATCCAAAAGGCATAGCCACCTACCACTGCTATCCTTATACACAGACGATAAGGGACACAAGTTCAACTGGGGCAATACATCCATCCTGGGAGAGGCTAAACAAAGACAAGCATGGGGAATTCCTAGAGGCCTGGCATTCAAACTGAACTCCATCAACAAATATATCAATTTGGACCCCATTTATCAACCTGTCAGAGAAAAAGCCAGAAGTGCTATCACCCACCATAACAAACCAAGACACATAAATAGAAAGCGGGACAGAACACCAGCACTTCAAAGGAGGTTTCGCCCACCACAGCAGAACAAAGCACGTAAATAGAAAGCAGGACAGAATACCAGCGCTTCAATGGGGGCTCACTGATGATGTTACCTAGCATGGTAATGAAATGTCTGAGAACAATCTTCCAGCTCAGTGTGCAAACTTACAACATGGCCATATGTCTTGTGTGGCAAATTGTCTTGGAAGTACCCCTTCAAAATTACCAAAGAGAGAGCATGCTTTTGAAAATGTCACTTTATGAAAAATGCTTTCTTCAAACTGGTTTTATAAGCTGGAGGCAGGAAGATAGGCTTCTTAGCTGCTCTATCTCATGCTGTTACATTGCCTTCCAAAGCACCTTACTCTACATGTGCAAACTCTTTATAATGGTAAAGTTTTCAAATTGCGGATTTGGGTTGATTCATTCTATGCTGTCATAGAATTCAAGCTTTGAAAGACTTTCTTTTTAAAAACATACAAGTTTCAGTTGGTTATTTTTATAACCATGTTGTTTTTGTATTATGAGCCTTATTATTAGTGATGTCAACAAAATGCACAAACTATGTATGTTCAAAGCATTTGCTGTGCCTGGAATACTCAATTTCTACTGTAAATGACTACTCATGTGAGTTTCACTGTTATTAGACATCATCAACTACATTATTAGACATCCGTAAACTAGTTTCACAAGAGCTGAGTCAAGCCTAAATAATCTGTTACCACATGCCTTTAAGGATGACAAACATTGAACTTTAACTGGAATGGTAACATGCTTATAGACAATTGCATGTTGACCCATTGAAGGTTGAAGTTTCCTTCGTCCAAACTTTCCTGGATACTAATAAGGCAATGTGCTGCTTTCTCTGGACTAACTTAGGCTAGCTATAAAGTAGCCAGCGTCAGGGTAGGTCCTGGGGCATTCTTTAAAAAAAACATAGTTTATTCATATGATTCGTAAACATACATTACATAAATGTGACACAATTCAATTTCTTTCAATATATAGGAATTGGCACTCCCACTCTCTTGCATCACTTGGAAATATGATCTATAATTAAGACCATAAGACATAGGAGTGGAAGTAAGGCCATTCGGCCCATCGGGTCCACTCCGCCATTCAATCTTGGCTGATGGGCATTTCAACTCCACTTACCCGCATTCTCCCAGTAGCCCTTAATTCCTTGTGACATCAAGAATTTATCAATCTCTGCCTTGAAGACATTTAGCGTCCCAGCCTCCATTGCACTCTGCAGCAATGAATTCCACAGGCCCACCACTCTCTGGCTGAAGAAATGTCTCCGCATTTCTTTTCTGAATTTACCCCCTCTAATTCTAAGGCTGTGTCCACGGGTCCTAGTCTCCTCACCTAATGGAAACAATTTCCTAGCGCCCACCCTTTCCAAGCCATGTATTATCTTGTAAGTTTCTATTAAATCTCCCCTTAATTTTCTAAACTCCAATGAATACAATCCCAGGATCCTCAGCCGTTCCTCATATGTTAGACCTACCATTCCAGGGATCATCCGTGTGAATCTCCGCTGGACACGCTCCAGTGCCAGTATGTCCTTCCTGAGGTGTAGGGACCAAAACTGGACACAGTACTCCAAATGGGGCCTAACCAGAGCTTTATAAAGTCTCAGCAGCACAACAGTGCTTTTATATTCCAACCCTCTTGAGATAAATGACAAATTGTAAATATAATTTGTAATTGCAATTACATTTCCTGTCAAACATTCTTCAGTCCATCTAGGTCAAAGGAGTTGTGTCATGTGGTGAGAGAACCTTAGAATGTGGCTGCTCCAGCCACATAGTCCCTAGTATGGTCCCTAGCACATAGTTCTTGAAATTGAGAATGTGCTAGTTGCAACACCATTGTACAGTTTTTTGCACTGGGAGATCAGCATGATTCAGGCAAACCCAGCAGTGTTTTTCACCAAGTTGATGGCCCTCCACCAACAATTGATATTTGTCTCTGGTCATTGAAACAATTGGGAAAGAGTGAATGTGAGCTGATACTTATTTGGCCTGAAACAATTCTGTGGAGGCAGAAGGATCAATCATGTTCCTATAAAAGCTAAATATTGTTGAAGCTGGAGATCTCGAATAAAAACACAAAGTGTTAGAGAAATCCAACAGGTTTGAAAGCATCTGGAACTGGGACCATTTCACAAACGAGTTACTATACTCAACATTAACTCTGTCTGACTGCCTGCGGTATCTCTCACTGACTCCACAGATTCTGCCAGGTCTGCTGAGTTTCACTAGCAATTTGTTTTTATTTCAGTCCCACTCGCTCCACATTATGAAACTACTTAAAAAAAACTTACCTTTTTATGTTTGTGCCTCCCACTATCTTTAAATATTCAGTGTGGAGGTTGGAGCACAGAATGCTGATTAATGTTCCTTCAAATTCTAATGTTGGAGAGAGATCCTTAAATTACTTTTTAGACCCTTCTTATGCTAAAGTCTGTGAAATGCAGACATGAGGAACATCTAATGATCTCCAGGACAACTTATGTTTTCAGATGCATAACAGGCACCTTTTGGCAAGAGACAACTATTGAAGTTAGACCGTCTTGTGTCTATTTTCACTATTAATTCTTGGGCAATCCCACCAATTATAACTTGCCAACTTAAAAATTATCTATTTGTTCCTATTCTGTTTTGTCTGTTAGCTACTCCTCAATTCATGTAAATATATTACCCCTAATTTTGTGCAACACTGTCTATGTAACACTTTATCAAAAGCCTTCTGAAAATCCAAACTTACTGTATCCACCAGTGTCCCTCTCGTTGGCTAGTTACATCTCCAAAAAACAGTTACATCAGTTTAATATATTGGTGTACAATGAAGTAATCTACAGCATAAGTCACATATAATGCCATTCCAAGAATGACATTCCAGATGATGGGCTCCAGCCTGAAACATATCGATTTCCCTGCTCCTCGGATGCTGCCTTACCTACTGTGCTTTTCCAGCAACACACACTCTCAACTCTGATCGCCAGCATCTGCAGACCTCACTGTCTCTTATTTTGGATATGCACCAAATCTGCACCCTTTGTAGATGATGAGTGGGTCACTTATCCCCAGGCCATGGTATATTTTTCTCAGGGGAATGTATGGGATACTCACTTCATTCTCCTGAGCTATACTAAAGACAATCAATATTCCAAATTAAAATATTGCATATAATTGTAAGATCAAAGTGTAAAATAATACAAGCTAAGTTTATTCAATAAAAGATAATCCAGAGAGTTTCTGTAATGAAACAAATACTTGGAGATCACTAAATTTAAAATCAGCACAGGTATTAAAATGTTCCTTTTTTAAAATACATTTCTTCCACACTCTAATTTGTAAGTGTGTGTGTGTGTGTGTGTGTATATATATTAAACTGTCATTACTGCGTTTATCTACAAGCAATTAGGGTGAAAAGATTATAATATTTTCTACCTGCGATGTTATCTAGGATATAATGAAATTCCAACATTTCATTGGAAATCTGCTCTCCATTAGATATAGTTTCATATCAACCCACTGAGACATGTTATAAATGGTACTTGAACCCGGGCTGTCTGTTCCAAATATATATAGAACACAGAACAATATCATACAGGAACAGGCCATTCAGCCCACTATGTTTTTGCTGACCATGATGCAATTCTAAACTAACCTCATCTGCTTGCACATGTTTCAAATACCTTTAATCTTTAACAGTTCATGTGACTGTCTAAATGCCTCCTAATCTTTGCTAAGTATCTGGTTTTAACAGCAGCATTGACAACACATTCCAGGTACCTACCACACTCTGTAAAAAAAAACTTTCCTTGCACATCTCTTTTAAAATTTCCCCTTTTTAAACCTATATCCCTTAGTACTTGACGTTTCCACCTAGGATAAAAGATTCTGACTATTCATCCTGTCCATGCCTCTCGTGCATCTCCTTCAATCTGGTGGTTTCACAGCCTCTGATCCTGCAGCAAAGCAATCCAAGTTTGTCCAACCTTTCCTTATAGCTCATACTCTTCAATCCAGGCAAGATCCTGGTAAACCTCTTCTGCACCCTGTACAGTTCCTCCACATCCATCCTGTAATGTTGCAACCATAACTGCACACAGTGTTCCAAATGTGGCATAACTAAGGGCTTAGACAAAGGTAGGGGCACTGTCACTGCACTAGAAGAACCCCTGTGCTTTCCATTAGAGAAATGTGCAGAGATGTTATTACATTCGATTAGAGCAGGCGGGATTTGAATCCAGGACTTCTATGGTTGAGTGTGTGGCTGGAAAAGCACAGCAGGTCAGGCAGCATATGAGGAGTAGGAAAGTTGACATTTCAGGGCTGATGAAGGGCTTATGCTCGAAACGTTGATTTTCCTGCTCCTCACATGCTGCCTGACCTGCTGTGCTTTTCCAGCAACACACACTCAACTCTGATCTCCAGCATCTGCAGACCTCCCTGTCTCCTGGGAATTCGAGCTCAGAGGTAGGCCCCTACCTCTGAGCCAGGAGCCTAGTTTCAAGTCTTGCCTGCTCCAAAGGTATGTAATACCATTCCTGAAAAAGATAGAAAATATTTTCTAACTGTGCCTGTTCACACCAAGAAATGCACCTGAACAGTCTGATTTCCATGCAATAAAATTCATGAGGCATTTTGGAGGGACACTTGCTACAATGGTAGCTTTGAGCCAGGAGACCCAGGTTCAAGTCCCACCTGCTGTAGAGATGTTCAATGATATCTCCGAACAGGTTGATTAGAAAATGGTTAGTGAGGTATTTTGGTTAGAGGAGACCATTCTATTGTCACTGTTCTAGCAATCCAGGATCCCAGGCTAACATTTGAATCCCATCATAAAGGGATGATAAAATTTGAGTTCAAATTTTATTCTTGAATGAAAGGTAGTGAGGTATTTTGGAGGGCTCTTATGGTGTAGTGATAGTGTCCCTACCTCTGGACCTGGCAGCCTGAGTTCAAGTACTACCTACTGCAGACATGTGTTTTAACATGTCTGAACAGGTTTAAAAACATCAAATGTGGCATTTTGGAGGGCTGTTGTGGTGCAGTTGTAGTGTCCCTACCTCTGAACTAGGCAACCCAGGTTCAAGTCTCATCTGGTCCAGAAGTTGAAGTATCATTTCTGAACAGGTTGATTAGTAAGGATCTACTCGTGAGGTGTTTGAAATTGCTTGTTTCCATCCTCTTCTTTGTGAATATATAACAATTCAAGTTTAGAGTATCTAACTACAATGCTGAGCTAAATAATTTCTAAATTGAGGCCATGATATCAACAAAGCAGAATAATTGATTAATTCCCATTGCACATGGATGGATCTGCCTATTCTATCTTGCTTATTTGCTTTGTTTTTGACAAGGACCATGTGAACCAATTTTAAATTACATTTATACAACCTAATAAAGGCTACAAAGTTGTCTTTACTTATGTCTTGATGAAAACTGTTTGCAAAACTAGCTTTGGATCTACAGTTCCTTCAGATTTAATTTTATGTACTGGTAAATGGCCCAAATCTTTGAATCATGGTTGGAATCCTTCTCAAAGGTTATTTATCTATGGATTTTTTTTAGAGGCCATAAAATAATGTAGAATCTTTCATAATAGAGGTAATGCAGCATTCTTCTCAGGGAGTATCTTGAAGAATCTTTTTAGAAAACATGTCTTTTTTATGGCACTGGTTGCCATAAAATAAAATATTTGAAGATCAAAAGTTAATTGAATTAAAGGGAAGGGTGACAGGTGAATGAAGGAGGTTCCAATGGCAAGTAGAGCAACGCAGAGACTGAAGATCTGGACGACTGTTCCTCTAATCTGTGTGGTTATGCATAAAGCGACAGTGTGAACGTAGGAATGGTCAGCTCGTGAACAAATATTTTCATTTAGGTGCACACATGCAAGATTATTCATTAGTTTTAAAGGCACTAATAATGAAACAAGTCAGCCACACACTACAAATGGAAGTTGGAGAGAACATTGGTACCACACAAAGTCTGGCGTAGGGAGTAATTATTACATACTTTTATTTAGTCAGTTTACTTAGTTTCCTTGTGTTTTTGTCAAATGACATCTCCTTGTTTTTCTCCCTGTTTACCTTATTCAGGTAAACTAAATCTGTGCACCAGTTGTAAACTGATTACACAGTTACTACAGCAGTCTAAGTTCTGCTATTTCTATCATAAAAACCTTTGAACAGAAATTTGGGGTCGGATGACAGGGAAGAACTTGAGTGCAAAGTTTACAGGGAAGCAGCAATGACAGCTGGAGGACAAATGCAAAATGCTTGAGTTAGCCACTTCTGGCATGCACCCTCAAATTTAAAATTATTACTCCAAGGGCAAGTTAATTTATATTCAGTCTTTTCCAAACTGTAGTTTCAACTTTCAGAGCTAACTGCAATGTATAATATTACTTAAATATAATATTTAAGTATAATATTACTTCTATAGCATTTCTTACTTCCTTTCAAAATTAAAATAATAGCATTTTGTTTCTCCAAATGCTAGGCGTAGCTGGTATCGTAAAGTCCTCAAGTATGACCCAAAGCGCAAAAGGAATTCTCACTGCTGGTAAGTTTTTTTTTAATTTTGTCCCTCCTGTAAATAGTTGTATACAGCAGAATATTGATTGCATTCAGCTGAAATGCCATTGGCAATTTAGAGCTGTATTAAAGTCTCTAGACGTTTTCTCATGTTTCATTTGTATTTAGGTATGAAAAAGACAGTTACATATAGCATGAAGAAGCTGCATAAAATGTGGAGAGGTTGGAGAAGAAAATCATCCTAACATTCACCAACTATTATTTAAATTATATTTGAAAAAGACATTTAAAAAAAAAATAAATCACACTAGCTGAGCTTTCATCAGTGACTGGGATTCTTTATAATAAATTAAATGCATGTTTGCATCAACTTTATATTGAGAGGAGGTTACTCCTACTACAAGTCAGTGTAATTAACAAGTATTTTGGAAACAATTTTACTGGTAAATATTTGATGAAGATAAGTGCTATTTATGATTTGCAATATTCAGCATTATGGTTCGATTGAACTTTGTAAATGTGTACATTTTGCAAGTCTTAGATGATTAATTGTCAAAGAGTTAATTAGGATCCAATCTCGTTGGAAATGTGCAGAACCCTCCAGATCCCTGTGAGCTACAGAAGTTCCACTTAAAAGTAAGCACAATTAATGGAAAATCTTTATTTGTGTCATATTGTTATTTTATTGTCTCTAAGTCACACCCATTAACCAAGATGTTGACATCATAATCAAGCTTCAGCTCACATGAGTTGTTTGGTTTCATGGATTTTTTTGGGTCTCAGTCACTCGAAAGTAAGGTTTTAATTATTTATGATTCAGTTTTCTCTCTGATTTCTATATTTTGGTTTAATTAAAATCTTTACTTTTTCTGCTGTGTTTAGACATTAAATAGTTCTTAAGCAAAAACAGAAATTGCTGGAAATGTTCAGCAGTTCTGGCAGTATCTGTGGAGAGAAATCAGAGTTTAACATTTTGGGTCGAGTGACCTTTCCTCAGAACAGACTATTCTGAGGAAGGGTCACTTGACCCAAAATGTTAACTCTGATTTCTCCCCACAGATGCTGCCAGACCTGCTGAGCTTTTCCAGCAATCTCTGTTTGGTTTCTGGTTTATAGCATCCACAGTTTTTACGGTTTTTACTTATAAATAGTTCTTATTTTAGTGAGGGCACGGAAAGAGAGAATGGAAGATCAGTAGGGACAATAGGTTTTTTCAGTCTGCATGTTTAATGCCACCATGTGTAGTGAATTTGCCTACTGAATTATAGAGAAAGTGGAGTCTTATAACTTTTCTTTCTTGTGGTACAGTTTACTTGTCATCTGGTTTAGAACTAGTTTTGCTGAGTGGATTGTACAGCAATGATTGTCATTGTGAAGTACTGTATTAGAAACTGAAACTAGGCAAAATATAAGTTCGTACCATTGTTTCTCTTTACATTGATTAGCTTTCACTCCAGTGAATTACAGTTCAACAGGTGGTTTTATGTTTACCCAGTTGTTGGAAAATTGCATCAAATTACACTAGATACTGTGTTTCCTCCAGCCCTTTATAACTATAACCAATGGTTTCATACTTAACAAAGGACTAATTAGAATCTAACCATTGAGTACTGCTGAAAAGAGCCATTTTTGCCAAAGCTTTCTGTCTTGCATTCATCAGGGCAACTGAAGAAAGCCAAATTTCAAGCAATTGCAACAGAATGGGTGCTGATCTTTGACAAGTCGACCATTAGTGACTGGGGCATTGGCATGAAAGAAGCAGCCAGCTACTATAGGATCAGGTACCCAAGCTCCTGGGCAGTTTAGTTAAGGTGCAAGGTATAAACATATTCCTTTTTGTGAATAGTGATTTTCTGCATTTGAATCAATGTAACTCTAGAAAGAACCTAATCTAAACTCAACTGATAATTTTAAATTAGCTAGTGTAACTAACTGATCAGGATTGTTCAGTAAGTGTTGCTGTATCACAGAATCTCATCTAATCGCCATTGTTTTATTTTAGGTTGAGTAACTGCAAACTGGTTGAATATAGTTTTTTCCTCTCCATGTTCCAAACAATTGAATGAGTCAAATAGCATGTTCTATCAGCCAACTGTTGAAATGTACTGCCTTGTCACCTTGAGTCACACCAACACTGATATTCATATGAGTTTACTCAATTATATGGTAGCTAGAATGTTGTTTGGAACTGATGTTTACGTCCAGTTAGTTGCCACTAAATAGTAACAGCCTGAAACAGCAACAGAGTTTCTGAATTTCTATTCCAGTGCAGTGTCTGATGCATAGACAATATGCTCCAATGATTAACTGATGGAATGGAGCAGTATGTTCCTTCATTTATTTGTAATAGGTAGACTATGTAAAGTTCTCAACCAGCCCGTATTTGCAATCCTAAACCAAAGCATCGACTGTTACCTGTGGTCTGCAGTTGGGAAACATTTGCTAAATAAACCGGAGTATGCTCATGACCATAATATTACCAATTTTAAGCTAACCAGTTGAGCTTGTAACGTGGCTCATTTACACTTGCGAGAGTTGACATTCATTTCTATTTTATGTACCCTATTCTCTGCAAATGGAAGTAACGTGTTTTAGTCTTGTGCTTTTTTTGAATTACCCACAGGATTGATACATCAATAGTTCCCTGTCCTTTCTCCATGGCATCCCCTTGGCCAGAAGTGATAACTTGCCAACTAATATACATCTTTTCTCATGTAGTATAAATTATTGTAATCATTCAAAATTTGGCATTCTTGTGTTTGTCCTGATGAGTGCAAAATGAAACCTTTTGATAATGTGTGTCTCTCTTCAGCAGTATTCAAGTTCTGTATTATTGAACAACTTACAAATGTCATGGATACTGCACTGTTCAATGTAATTTATCTCAATCATTTGCCAAATATTTGTAGAAAGCTGTCACTGTACAAAAGTTCTGAACATAAATTACTGAAAAATACAAATTCTTAGAACGCCGTTGACCTGAGGAAGAAATGTGCATTCTCTTACCATTAAAGCTCTGATTCAAACTGAGAGCTTAGGTGCACCTTTGCAAAAGACCCAAAATAAATGTGAGGAGCAGTGCCACAATATAGTGAGCAAAAACATAGCTATTACACTTTTTTTGCTTCCTTTGCATTTGGCCAGGATTGCATTCTCCTTGATTATGGACTGACTTGTAAGTACTTGGACATCAGTAGAAAGAAATCACATTTCCAAGAACTGGCACCAGCATTGTGAATGAGCCATAATAAAAATAGTAGGTGTTGGAAAAGTATGTGTCTGCACCCTCCACTTTCTGAGAAATGTTGTTAAATTTTGAGTTTTTTTATTTCCAACTTGCATCATATGCAGCATTTTCCTTCTATTTTTCTACTAATGAGCCAACTGGTTAATGAATGTCTTATGTTTCCTGAAGACATGTTGACTGTTTTGCCCAGTCACTGGACAATTATGTCTGCTGCGGATTGATTTTGTTTTGCTAGTTCCATCTGTCAATTATCATCTTGGAGCAGGCTAACTTATGTCCACAAACATGTTGCTCAAGTTTCATTTCTTCTCCCAAGTGGCTAGTTATTAATTGGAGAATATCCATCACTAAGATCAAATGTGTTAATAAGCTTGGGGTCAGGATATCTCAGATGTCTGAGCTAGATTGAATCAAGCAGTGATTTTTGCCTCAACATACCACTAGATTCCTGCTGGTGGCGGTGTTGGGCAGTGACAGCCAAATGCCTTGCCAAATTAGATCTATAACACAGTGAAGTTCAGTTTTTCCTTGCCATGTTTGGGGTATCCCTGGTTATACTAATATCCTTAAAATTATAAATTTAATACTGTGTACCTAGAGCAATGCATAGTTGCATGGAGATGTGGATTAATATAGCCTGATGTGTAGGCATAATTGGATTTAGTGTCTGAGAAACCATTAAAGTAAGTGATCTGGTATTTTAGTCTATTTTAATAAAAGTAAAACAGTTTCTGCAGCATTTTCTGTGTTTGTTTTAGTATATTTTACACTGTATCATTATCCATATACCTTTTTGGATTTGTTTGGCCTTGTCCCATTTGTTTAAAAACATTGCACTGAAAGGGCCAGAATGATCGAGTTATTTATTCATATATCTAATCTACTTACAGTTTTTGAGCTATTACATCTGCTTAAGGTATCAAACATATGACAAAAAAAAACAAAGTGGTTATTTATTCATGACTTGAATCCAAAAGACTTGCAAGCACATTTCAATTTTATTTACAGTTCGGTGGAAGAAGTTGCTTGACCTTATTGTATATTATTCTACAATACAGCTCTAGTTAAGTGAACCATGATATATTGAACGTAAGATGGTGTAATGCTCATACCTTAAAACATTGTTCACATAAAGTTAGATGTTAATGCTATTTACATTGTATTGTAACATATCTGAAAATAAAAGAATTACTATGAAGGAGCAACTAATGTTAAATGTTCTTTTTTTAAACAGCTTCTGATGGACGATTTATTCACCAAAGTGTGCAAATTCCCATTTCTTCTTTTTTGATCCATTAATATTGCTAAGTAAGATATCTCGCACTAAACACCAGCATGTTTGACCAGTCTCAGCAATCCATATCCACTGGAACTTTGACAAACCTGTTCTGTTACTGAAGAGCTTGTATGTACTAAATGCAATCTCAGTTTTTCCAAGCATTTCATAGAAAATAAATGATTCAAGCTCAGTCATGAAATCTTTCCAATTATAAAACACTATTCAGGGTACAAAAGAAATTAGACATCCTTGTAAAGATGGAGTTGCAAAGTTCTGAACTAAATAGAGTTCTTACAATTTCTAGCTGATACAGCAATAGTTTGCAATAGTTTATTTTCTCTTCCATGCATGGGAGAACAATTGAAAGGTATATTGATTGTCCAATATCTTAAATTACATTTACACAATGTGTATTGACTTTGTGTTGATAAAAAATTTTGCCATCATTTGCCTCCACCTATGTTAACCTGATTTTTTATTTATCAATGTATTGACAAGTGAAGAACTGTTGAAATTTACAACTTGAACTAGTGGAATTGTAAGTTACTACTGATTTTACTTATCATTATGAGTTCCATGAGTTTGGAAGCAGTCCTCCCCCTAAATAATAGGGCTGACTTTAGGAATATGCGCAAAGTAGATTTACAGTTGTGAAGTTACATGATGTGTGAATGCAGCTAAATATAATGCATATTTTAGCAAGTAACTGGAGATATTGCTGGGTGGAAGACAGATGATGACAAAACAATTAATTCATTTGTTTAGCTTTTTGGGTAAATTTGACATTACCTTACTAATGTAAGTTCTAGGTGATAGTACACATCAAACAGCTTGTCAACATTGTCACAAAATAATGATTCATGTAGAACAATTTCTGATAGTGCTCCTTTCGAAAATTGGTTCAAAAGAATTGTGATTGTCTTAACTTTTTTTGTTCCTGAGCTATTATCATATTTTGGAAGTTGCTAAGTACTCCAGCACAAGTGATGAGAATAAATGAGTGCTGCTGGCCTGCAAATTCAAACATATCTGATACACAAGTATTTTTCCATCAGTTTCATTAACTATTTGGACCAACATTGGATACTTTTGGGTCTGACTCCTCTGCCAAAATCACCCAGAGTAACTACAACGCCTGTGTTTCTTTCTCTGCTACTAACCATTTCAAACACCAAAGGGTTGGAAAATTGCCAATGTGGCATCTTTTAGTTTTTAGAAAAGGGAGACAAAAACCAGGCTACTACAGGTGAGTTGGTTAATATCTGTTATTTGGATAATGTTAGAATCTATTAAAGCGTGTCATAGCAAAACATTTAGAATGCATAATTTAATCAGTACGGCTTTATGAAGGGGAAATCATGCTGATAAATTTACTAGAATTCTTTGAGGAGGTACAAGAAGGATGGAAGCAAAGAATGTAATAGATTTGGATTTTCTGAAAGCGTTGATAAGGTATCACACATTAGGGTACTAAATAAAATAAGAGCCATTGGTGCTGGAGGTCGTATATTAGCATGGATAGCGAATTGGCTCACTAATAGAAGTCAGAGTTGGGATAAGGGTCTTTTTCCATATGGCAACCTGTAACTAATGATGTGCTGTAGAAATCAGTGTTGGTGCCGCAGTAATTTACACTCACATTATTTATGTATATAATGTATGTGTACGTATTTATATAATGACTAGGATGAAGAAAGTGAATGCCAAGCATACAGCTGTCACAAAAATAGGTGGGGATGACCCAGAGAGTCTGTAGAGGGATATAGACAGGTTAATCGAGTGGCAGTTGGAATATAATGAGAGATTATTCGCTTTGTCAGAAAGAAGAGGAGCTGAATATTACTCAAATGGAGAAAGACAGCATTAAACTACAGAAGAGAGAGATCTGGAAGTGTGCATAAGTCTCAAAACTCTTCAGCAGATAGTAAGGAAGGCAAATGGAATGCTGACCATTATTTCAAAGGTATGGAGGTTTTGGTAAAACTATAAAAGCACTAGTCAGACCACAGCTGAATTCTGGAAATATCTTTTAATCCTTGATTGGAGCAAAGCTTTACTATGTTGTGGTTCTGTTTGCCGAGCTGGGAGTTTTTGTTGCAAACATTTCGTCCCCTTTCTAGGTGACATCCTCAGGGCTTGGGAGCCTCCTGTGATGCACTTCTGTGCTGATTCCTCCGGCATTTATAGTGGTTTGAATCTGCCGCTTCCGGTTGTCAGTTGATGTCCGCTGCAGTGGCCGGTATATAGGGTCTAGGTCGATGTGTCTGTTGATCGAATTTGTGGATGAGTGCCATGCCTCTAGGAATTCCCTGGCTGTTCTCTGTTTGGCCTGCCCTATAATAGTGGTGTTGTCCCAATCGAATTCATGTTGTTTGTCATCTGAGTGTATGGCTACTAGGGATGGCTGGTCGTGTCGTTTCGTGGCTAGTTGGTGTTCATGGATGCGAGTTGTTAGCTGTCTTCCTGTTTGTCCTATGTAGTGTTTTGTGCAGTCCTTGCATGGGATTTTGTACACTACGTTGCACTAGAATGCACACTCAGGAACAATGGATTGACAAGCAAAACCAACGTAGTGTACAAAATCCCATGCAAGGACTGCACAAAACACTACATAGGACAAACAGGAAGACAGCTAACAACTCGCATCCATGAACACCAACTAGCCACGAAACGACACGACCGGCTATTCTTAGTAGCCATACACTCAGATGACAAACAACATGAATTCGATTGGGACAACACCACTATTATAGGGCAGGCCAAACAGAGAACAGCCAGGGAATTCCTAGAGGCATGGCACTCATCCACAAATTCGATCAACAGACACATCGACCTAAACCCTATATACTGGCCACTGCAGCGGACATCAACTGACAACCGGAAGCGGCAGATTCAAACCACTATAAATGCCGGAGGAATCAGCATAGAAGTGCTTCACAGGAGGCTCCCAAGCCCTGAGGATGTCACCTAGCCAGGGGACGAAACGTTTGCAACAAAAACTCCCAGCTCGGCGAACAGAACCACAACAACCAGCACCCAAGCTACAAATCTTCTCACAAACTTTGAAAGCTTTACTATCATTGGAGGCAGTCCACAGAAGGTTCACTAGTTTGAAACTAGCTATGGAAAGCCTGTCCAATAGCCAGAGACTTTTCCCCAGGGCAGGATTGACTGGTACGAGGAGTCATAGTTTGAAGATATTAGGAGAAAGGTATAAATGAGATGTCAGAGGTAGGTTCTTTACACAGAGAGTAGTGAATACATGGAATGCGTTGCCAGTTGTGGTGGAAGCAGAATCATTGGGGACATTTGAGCGACTGCTGGACATGCACATGGATAGCAGTGAGTTGAGCGGTGTGTAGGTTAAGTTATAATATTTTATGTTAGGATTAAACCTTGGCACAACATTGTGGGCCAAAGGGCCTGTTCTGTGCTGGACTTTTCTATGTTCTAGAAGAGGTTGAGAAGGTTGGGTCTGTGCTTATCAGAACACAAAAGAATAAGAGGGCACCTTTATTGCACTTCTAAGACACATATAAGGAGGAATTTATTTTCTCAGAGGACAGACTTTTAAATCAATCAGAGAATCAAGGATTATGTGAAAAAGATAGGAAAGTGAAGTTGAGGATTCAGATCAGCCATGATTTTATTAAGTAGTAGAGAAGACCCAATGGGCTGAATGGCCCTCTTCTGTTTCTTTATCATATGGTCTTATTGAACCCTTTTTACCTGTACCATCCTATATTCTTCCCTGTTACAATAAAAGTGTGGAACATGTGGACTTCTTTATTTTGCTTTTTTTTCTACAAGTTATGCCACAACTCTGGAACAGGTGGGACTTGATCTCAGAGACCTTCTGGCTTAGTGGTGGTGTATTACCACCACTACATGAGCACCACACCCCATTAGATATTAATTATGTTGACAGTCTGTCCAGCTGCTTTGTCTCCACCCATTTTTCACTTTCTCTCACCATTTCATTTTCTCTCCCCCCACCCCCTCCACTTCACAGATCTCAATTTTCTCTCTATTTTTGTCTCACATTCTCTCCTAGCTTGTCTATAGGCCCCACTTGTATATTCCTTGATTCTTTCCCACTGAACTGCTGTCCAGTTGTCATTATCCAACTCTTTCCTGATCTTTATGCTATGTGACATTGTAAATGATTCCCTCTCCTCCATATTATTGCCACCATATAATGAATATATAGGGTGAGTTTCCATTGAAAGCATTTAATAGAAGTTGTATAGTTCTGTGTATGGACATTAGGGAAGGCTGTAAGAGTATACATTATCAAACACTCTATGGAAAACACTGATCATTTGAAATTGTAGGATTATGTGTCCCCCCGTGGAAATCAACTGGCCAGAACTAAATGGTAGAAATTGGGTTCAGTTGGATTGGTAAGGTGGAATCTTCCCAGCTGCTGAATGATCTAGGCTGTGGTGATAAATTTGGGAAAATTGGGTGAAATGTCAAGTCCCCTGTCACATTTTGACATCGAGCTAAAAGGTTGCATTTTGCAATCAGGTGTTGGGCTTCAAGGGAAGAGCCCTGTTACCGTGGATTCATGCTTTCATTATCTAATCTTGCCCAATGAATAGAAAGTATATGGTGAGGTCCTAGGGAGTGTTGCTCCTTTCAAGGAGCTATGAATATTAGGGTGCAGGTTCATAGCTCCTTGAAAGTGGAGTCACAGATAGATAGAATAGTGAAGAAGGCGTTTGGTATGCTTTCCTTTATTGGTCAGAGTATTGAGTACAGGAGTCGGGAGGTCATGTTGCGGCTGTACAGGACATTGGTTAGGCCACTGTTGGAATATTGCGTGCAATTCTGGTTTCCTATCGGAAAGATATTGTGAAACATGAAAGGGTTCAGAAAAGATTTATAAGGATTTGGCCAGGGTTGGAGGATCTGAGCTACAGGGAGAGGCTGAACAAGCTGGGGCTGTTTTCCCTGGAGCGTCAGAGGCTGAGGGGTGACCTTATAGAGGTTTACAAAATATGAGGGTCATGGATAGGGTAAATAGACAAAGTCTTTTCCCTGGGGTCGGAGAGTCTAGAACTAGAGAGCATAGGTTTAGGGTGAGAGGGGAAAGATATAAAAGAGACCTAAGGGGCCACTTTTTCACGCAGGGGGTGGTACGTGTATGGAATGAGCTGCCAGAGGATGTGGTGGAGGTTGGTACAATTGTAACATTTAAGAGGCATTTGGATGGGTATATGAATAGGAAGGGTTTGGAGGGATATGGGCCAGGTGCTGGCAGGTGGGACTAGATTGGGCTGGGATATCTGGTCAGCATGGACGGGTTGGACCGAAGGGTCTGTTTCCATGCTATACATCTCTGTGACTCTGTGACTCTAATTCATGACATGAAAGTCAGAGCACGTACCTGACAACTGCAGCTCACTGTTTGCTGGTCTGGATCTCCATCTTAGATAGCAGATTCCAACATCTTAGGGCATTCTACATATGTAGTGACCCCACACACTCTCCATCCATGGCATCTAGCATCTTCACCACATAATCATGGCACATTACTATCCACATGCAGTAGGTTTCTGCACTTCAATGCTGCCTTTTGAAGTGCATGGCACCTTTCGTTGAAATGTTGCTGTACCCAGCATACGGACTGGACCAGGCTGTATCTCTGGCTGCTCACTTACTTGATTAGCAGTCACTCACTTTGAGCCAACTTTGATGCTCGTAGCATCTTCGCATTGACTTGACTTGCCTTTTAGTGCAGAAACAAAGCCAGACAATTTGTCATGGTTGTCAGCAGTCATCAGTCAAGGGGATGAGCATGTTGTTTTATGGCACTGTGCAGTGCTAGTGTTACACTGGTATCATGTGCCAGTGTCATATATTTTAAAAACACTGCACATGCTTCAGGCAGGCAACCATGTGTAAATTTGGAGGGAAGTAGTCTTTAGTCCGGAGATGAGAGTGTGTTGCTGGGAAAGAACAGCAGGTCAGGCAGCATCTGAGGAGCAGGAAAATCGACATTTCAGACATAAGCCCTTCATCAGGAATCCACACCGGGTGCAACGGATGCAGTAGATGACATTGGTAGAGCTACAGGTAAACTTCTGATGGATGTGGAAGGATCCGTTGGGGCCTTGGATGGAGGTGGCGGTGGTGCGTGATGTGGAGGAGATTCGCTGGAAGGCATTGTCAACCATGTGGGAAGGGAAGTTACGATCGTGGAAGAAGGAGGCAATCTGGGACTTTCTGAGGTGGAATTGGTCATCCTGGGAACAGATGCGGTGGAGGCGGACGAATTGGAAATAAGGGATGGCATTTTTACATGAGGCATGGTGGGAGGAGGTGTAGTCTAGGTAGCTGTGGGAGTCGGTGGGCTTGTAGTAGATATCTATGGTTAATCGGTCATTGGAGACGGTGGTGGAGACGTCCAGGAAGGGGAGGGAGGTGTCCAAGATAATCCAGGTGAATTTGAGGTTGGGTGGAAGGTTGGGAGCACAAAGCATCACTGATACAGTCATCGATGTCGCAGAGGAACAAGTTGGGGGTGGTGCCAGTGTAACTGCAGAAGATGGACTGTTCCACGTTTCTGTCAAATAGGCAGGCATGCGGTTGTCCACGGCTCTCCCTTTGGTTTGGAAGAAGTAGGAGGATTGGAAGTTGTTGTTGAGGGTGAGGACCAGTTCAGCCAGGCAGATGAGGTGTCGGTGGAAGGGTACTGGTTGGGACAGCATGAGAGAAAGAAACGGAGGGCTTGGAGACCTTCGCCGTGGAGGATCGATGCGTACAGAGACTGGATGTCCATGGTGAAGATGAAAAGTTGGGGGCCGGGAAATGAAAATCTTGGAGGAGATAAAGGGCGTGGGTGGTGTCACGAACATTGGTGGTGGGGGGGGGGGGGGCAGGATGGTGTCGAAGTAGAAAGCGATGAGTATGGTGGGACAGGTGCAGGCTGAGACAGTGGGTCAACCGGGGCAGTCAGGTTTGTGAATCTTCGATAGGAGGTAAAATCAGGCAGTGCGGATTCACAGACAATATGGTTGGAGGCTAGGAAACTACGTCCAGGAAAGCCCAGAGTAAGTCAAGGGCAATCTCCAATATCCGTCCACAGATTGGCCATGGTCAGTCAGCTGCTTTGGACAGTCAAAGTCTAGAGGTCAGTACTTGATTGGTATCCATAAAGGATCTTCAAGGTTTGTGTAAAGATTTATAGCTTGGGTGACAGCTGTCGTGGTTGTGGATATATTCATTGAGCTGGGAAGTTGATTTGCAGATGTTTTGTCACCTAGATAGGGGACATCTTCAGTGCTTTGGAGCCTCCTGTGAAGCACTGCTAGGCTGTCTCTTCTGGAATTTATTTGGTTTCGTTCCTGCTACTTCTGGTTGCCAGTTCTGGTTGTTCATTGTAGTGGCCGGTATGTTCTCGGTGCTTGTTGATGGAGTCCGTGGATGAGTGCCATGCTTCTAGAAATTCTCTGGCTGTCCTCTGTCTAGCTTTTCCTATAACATTGTGTTGTTCCAGTCGAATTTGTGGTCTTTGGCATCTGTGTGTGTGGCTACTAGGGACAACTGGTCATGGCATTTAGTGGCTAGTTGGTGTTTGTGGATGCGGATTGCTAGTTTACTGCCTGATTGTCCTATCTAGTGTTTTGTGCAGTCTTTGCATGGATTTTGTAAACTACGTCACTCTTGCACATGATGGGTAATGGTTCTTTTGTCCTGGTGAGTTATTGTCTCGGTGTGGCTGTCGGTTTATTGGCTGTCAATAATCCCAGTTGGAGAAGTCTGGCTGTCAGTTCCAAGATTTTTTTATGTAAGGTACTTTGGCTAGTGAGTTGGGTTGTGGTATGTCCTTGTTGAGTTGTTTGCCTGTTAGGCATCTGCAGATGAAGTTGCAGCGATGTCCGTTCTTGGCGAGGAGTTTGTAGAGGTGTTGTTCTTCTTTCCTTCATAGGTCAGCAGTGCTGCAATGTTGTAGCCCTTTTGAACTGGGTCCCAATGCGACTTCTCTTGTGTGTATTTCGGTGGTTGCTGTTGCAGTTCAGGACCTGGTCAGTGTGTGTGGCTTTCTTGTACACTTTCGTGGTGCATTCCCCATTTTGTGTTCTTTCTACTATCACATCAAGGAATGGGAGTTAATTATTGGTTTCTTCCCCATCTTGTAAATCTGATCCCTGTAAGTAAGGTGTTGATAATCCAGTGTTTGTTCTCGACTTCTGTTCTCTTAATTATAACAAAAACGTCTTCCACGTATCTGATCTAGAGTTTGGGTTGGATTTGTGGGAATGCTGTTTGTTCCAGTTTTTGCATCACTGCTTCTGCTATGAGCCTAGAGATGGGTGAGCCCATAGGTGTACCATCGATCTATTCATATATTTGGTTGTTGCATCTGGTTACTCAGCATTCAGGGCTGTCTTGCTGCATCACGCAAAAGGGGATGAGGCCACAATCAGTTTTCAGTGTCCATCCAGTAAAAATGAAGGCCAGCTGAGAACATAAAAGTGGAGATTGGAGGCCGTATGCTGGGATACAGATGAGTTTATAATAGTGAAGGGGGCAACTCTGTATGTAAAAGAGAAGAAGATAGAGCATTGAAGGGAAAGGTATAAGGTGGTGGCTGGAGAGGAGATGCCAGTCATTGAGTGTAAACTGGGTGGATGACAGATGATTAGATAATGGGATTGGTGAGATTGTGGGGGATGTTCAAATTCTATGCAGTTGACAGGAAGGGCTGCCAAGAAGGGAAGGGAATAGTTACCAAAGTAGCAATCACTTGCAATTTACCCATAACCTGCAGGAGCTGCTCACTTCACATGTTGAACCATCAAACATTGCACAGTTCTAAGGATTGTGTGGCTCTGTCCTTTTAATGTTGTAGTTGCAACTAGACATGCATTCATACGTAGAGCTAATGAAGTGAAGTGAACATATATTTATAAATGTGAAAATGTTATTTACCCAGATGTTCCGCATCTGCCATCTATGTGGCCTCAGAAGATGGTCTTTATCTCCCACATTATCTCAGTACAATCCCAGTGTCTACAGATGGGATGGAGTGAACTGCAATGGAGCCTGTTAGACTTGAAGGTTTGGTCAGGCGACCCCAAGGACGTTTGTGTTTCGAGGGCCAGACTTGCTGAATGTGTCCTACCCAGAGGCAGATGCGCCCTCCTCAACTTGCATTCTGACAAGCCAGAGTGGGGCAAGCAAGCCAGAGGTGAAAGGCCCAGCCACCTCTGAACTGTATTGAGAGGAGACTTCTGGAGGGCCTGTATGTGGTTTCCCCTACACCTGAGTAGCTCGTGGCACTGCCATAGCAGTTCTCTGAGTGCCATTGATATTCCACTCTGTCCCTCCTGAGGTGTCAATATCTGAGCTGGAAGGAGGCAGGAGGAGCCTTGGTGATGCTCCCTCTCAGGCAGACATGTCCTCTTCCTCAGAGGTGGACAAGGGAATGTCTTATGATGCGACTGTTTTGATGGCAAAGGGTGGAAGAATAATCCCACTGCTAACTACAGGAAACAAAAGAACAAAATGTGTTGCCATGAAAGGATTGATGTTATTGGCATGTTAATACGTTCACAGTGAGGTAATAGGAAAATAGCTCAATGATGGATAATACCAGGAAAAGGATGTTTCAGCATCTCTGTGGGACCAATTCCAATCTTTTGCTAAAAAGAGGATCAAGAGTTGAATATCAGATACCCCTGATCCATCCTGGTCCTTGTGGCCCTATTATGGGCCAATTTCTCCTATAAATGAGAGAAAGGGAGGGATTGAGTGGATGGCACACCTTCTAGTGGTAGTGTAGGTGAGGAAAAGGTAGTGAGATGTCCCAAAGAAATGACAGCAAGAGAAAGTGAAGGAAGATGCTGCATGCAAACGTGTGAGAGCATGAGCTTTGAGGGAGGTGGATGCAGAGATAGAGATTGTGAGGTGGCAGAGGGATGGTGGTGGCATTTAACCTGGCAGAGTGAAGAATGTCATTCTGCTACGTCATTTGCCTTTTGCTAATGATTGAGACTTACCCAGGTAGAAACCTTGGACAAGAGTGGCAGGATCTTGTGTCTTGGCTTCCTGTAATGGATAAGATCTGGAATGCCCTCCCTCAGGATATTGTGGTCTGTAGTGGTCCACGAATTCAGCTCCCCACTATCTTCTCAAGGGCAACTAGGGGTGGGCAATAAATGCTGGCCCAGCTAGTGATGCCTACAAGTAAATATAAGTATAAAAAAACAAATTATCTCCCTCTTGTCTACCACCCAATCCACCAGCACCTTCAAGTCCCCATCCACCAATTCTGCCTTGTCTACATGTCCATGGAAAAGGTCTCCAAATCTGCAGGCAGCTCAGGACTGGAAGCACTTGCCCGAGTGCACAGCAACATTTTAGATGTGATATTAGCACCAAATATCAAAGGATAGCTTGGCAGTGGCTAGTACTTCTGCCTACTGTGAGTGGGAGAACCAGCTAACATTGGACGAGAGGGCAAATTACTGACTGGACTAAGAAATTGGTTGAGTGTAAGGCAACAGAAAGTAGCGATGATGAGTAGGTACTCAAATTGATAGGATGTGACCATTGTTGTCCCACAATGATCTGTGTTCAGTCCTCATTTATTCACATTATTCATTAACAATTTGGAAAATGGCATAGAAAGTCATATCTTCAAATTTGCTGATGATACAAAGTTAGGCAGCATTGCAAACAGCATGAATGATAAAATTACGGAGGGATATTGATAAACCAGGTGGATGGGCAAAAACAGGCAGATGGATTTCAATCTAATACATTTTGAACTGTAAAAGGATAAATCAGCATAATTTCTAAATGGTATAAAATTAACTACAGTAGATAGGCAAAGAGACTCAGAGGTCCAGGTCAATAGATATTCAGAATGCCATGAACAGGTGCATAAAATGATCAAGAAAGCTAATGGAATGCTGACTTTAAATCTAGAGGACTGGAATGTAAAGATGCAGAGGTTATGCTGTAACTATATACAATTCTGGTTAAACCTCATGGTGTGTACTGAGAGCAGATTTGGGCACTACACTTTTCTAAGAAATATTGGAGGGTTTACAAGAATGACGGGGGGAGATAATGTTTTCTCTAGAATTTAGAAGGTTAAGTGGTCATTAAAGTCTTCAAAATAACAGGAAAAGGCAGTGTAGGTTAAGATGAACCATTTCTAACAGGTCGGATATTCCAGAACTGTGGTAGGTGTGGGGGTGGCGGGGGGAGTGGGGTGCGGTGGGCGTAGGATGTTGGGCATGGAGGTGTAATGGTCTAGAAACTTAGGGCCAGACCATTCAGGAGAGATGTTAGGAAGCACTTCTACACTAAGTTTGGAACTCTCTTCCACAGCTGTCAGGTAATGCTAGGTTAGTGGTTAATTTTAAATCTGAGATGGACTTTTTTTTTTGTCAAACAAGGGTATTACGGGCCAAAAGGCAGGTGAACAAAGCTAGGCTACAGATCAAACAGGATCTGACTGAATGGCCTAGTCTGTTCCTATTTTCCTATATGTTGACTAATCAAAACAAAATGACTTGATGCCAGTCTGTACTGAGGTCTGTTTGGTTACCATCTGATTAAGGACAAAAGGGTAACTAGGGAGAGAATAGGGTCTCTCAAAGATCAGCAAGGTGACCTTTGTGTGGGATGATACTAAATGAATATTTTACAACAGTATTTACTGTGGAAAAGGACATGGAAGATATAGAATGTAGGGAAATAGATGGTGACATGTTGGAAAAAAGCCCATATTACAGAAGAGGAATTGCTGAATGTCCTGAAACGCATAAAAGTGGTAAATCCGCAGGACCTGATCAGGTGTACCCTAGAACTCTGTGGAAAGCTAGGGAAGTGATTGCTAGTCCTCTTGCTGAGATATTTGTATCATCGATAGTCACAGGTGAGGTGCTGGAAGACTGGAAGTTGGCTAACATGGTGCCTCTGTTTAAGAAAGGTGGTAAGGACGAGCCAGGGAACTATTGACCAGTGAGCCTGACGTCAGTGGTGAGCAAGTTGTTGGAATCCTGGGGGACATGATGTACATGTATTTGGAAATGCAAGGATTGATTATGGAGTCAGCCTGGCTTTGTGCATAGGAAATCATGTCTCACAAACTTGACTGAGTTTTTTGAAGAAGTAACAAAGAGGATTGATGAGGACAGAGCGGTAAATGTGATCTATATGGACTTTAGTAAGGCACTCGAAAAGGTTCCACATGGGAGGCTGGTTAGCAAGGTTAGGTCTCATGCAATATAGGGAGAACTAGCCATTTGGGTATCTGGCTCAAAGGGTAGAAGACAGAGGGTAGTGGTGGAGGGTTGTTTTTCAGCTTGGAGGTCTGTGACCAGTGGAATGCCACAAGGATCGGTGCTGGAACCACTACTTTTCATTATTTATATAAATGATTTGAATGCGAGCTTAAGAGTTAGCAAGTTTGCAGATGACTCCAAAATTGGAGGTGTAGTGGACAGCGAAGAAGGTTACCTTGGATTACAACAGGATCTTGATCAGATGGGCCAATGAGCTGAGGTAAATGTGGGTAAATGTGAGGTGCTGCATTATGGGAAAGCAAATGTTAGCAGGATCTATGCACTTAATGGTAAGGCCCTAGGAGTGTTGCTGAACAAAGAGACCTTGGAGTGTGGGTTCATAGCTCTTTGAAAGTGGAGTCGCAGGTAGGTAGGATAGTGAAGAAGTTTGGTAGGCTTTCCTTTATTGGTCAGAGTATTGAGTACAGGACTTGGGAGGTCATGTTGCGGCTGTACTGGACATTGGTTAGGTCACTGTTGGAGTATTGCGTGCAATTCTGGTCTCTTTCCTATTGGAAAGATGTTGTGAAACTTGAAAGGGTTCAGAAAAGATTTACAAGGATGTTGCCAGGGTTGGAGGATTTGAGCTGTGTGGACAGTTGAATAGGCTAGGGCTGTTTTCCCTGGGGCATTGGAGGCTGAGGGGTGACCTTATAGAGGTTTGTAAAATCATGAGGCGCATGGATAGGATAAATAGACAAGGTCTTTTCTGGAGTGGGGGAGTCCAGAACTAGAGAGCGTAGAGTTATAGAGATATACAGCAAGGAAACAGACCCTTCAGTCTAACCCATCCGTGCCGACCAGATATCCCAACCCAATCTAGTCCGGTATAAAAGAGACCTAAGGGGCAACTTTTTCACGCAGAGGGTGGTGCGTGAATGGAATGAGCTGCCAGAGGAAGTGGTGGAGGCTGGTACAATTGCAACAATTAAAAGGCATCTGGATGGGTATATGAATAGGAAGGGTTTCGAGGGATATGGGCCAAGTGCTGGCAGGTGGTACTAGATTGGGTTGAGATATCTGGTCAGCATAGACGAGTTGGACTGAAGGGTCTGTTTCCATGCTGTACATCTCAATGACTCGGACCAGATTCTTTGTATTCTTCAATTTGATGAATGGAAATTGTATTTCCATGAAATCTCACAATCTCCGCACCAACTGAAGTTTATCGAAATTTGTGCTATTGTGAAAAACATTGTGAAAGTGAACTGCTGAGGTAAAATGTATGTTATGGAATTTCATTGATATTTGCCTGTTACATGCAACTTGAAAATTTGTTACACAATATTTATTGCAGTTTCCTGACATAACAAATTGAATACTTATCCAAGTCCATTGTTAAGGAAACGAGGGAAAATAAGAATTTTCTTTTACACAGTAAGTTATGATTTGGATTTATGCTATTGCCTGTGGAATCAAATCCAATTGTAACTTTTTTAAAATTGCATATATACTTAAAGGAACAACTTGTAGAGTTATTGGGAAGAACAGAAGAGTTGGAAAGCTTTATTAGACAGTCAGCACAGACACCAGATCACCTCCCTCGATGCTGTACAATTTTATTGAGATCGCGATTACCTGGGATGGAGGTTCAGATAGAGAATAAAAACTTATATGAACGTTTGCTGCTTTTATAGCATTGCGTAGGCTAACCTTTGTGTTACTTTCTATCTAAACACCAATAAAAATATTGCATAAGTGTAGAATTTAGCTGTTTTTACCCAATACTGTACTCCTATAGTTTATCATTGCTCAGTATTTAAGAGGATATGCCACTTGCTTGAAATAATATCATTAATATCAAAATTGAAATAACAAACTTTGAAATGTCATAAGAAGGCATTAAATCTCCACCATGAATACTGTAGCCAATAATGCTGCAGTGGTTTGATTAAGGCTTTTGCACAGTGCTCTTTTACGGTCACTAAATGCTTCTAATACTTTCAACAATGTGTCCATAAACAGGGGGAGTGTTATATAAAATCTACATGATATGACTGTCTTTATTTAAGTTACGTTTTCCTGTAGTAAATGGAAACCAATTACAGTTGATTTTACATAGTCCTGCATTAACTCACTGTAGTCAACTTTTTTCATAAATAGTTCAAATTGTTATCAATTTAACATGCTTACTGTTGAACTGTTGTGGAACAGACAGAAAGTGGATGTCACGCTTTGAAATTTTCAACAGCAACATTTCCAAAACGTACATGGGGTTGATCTTGACAGAGCACGTACATGTTGTGCCAGATTAGCCTTGTTTGACAAGTTTTGGATCTTCTGCCCTGTCCTATGCACAGACTTGAAATTCAACACCAAGTGGTTTAAGAAAATCCTCAGATATATCCAATAATTAGATGGGTGTGGATATTCTCAGCAATGGCAAGTTAAAATAAGTCTGAGGATATTACAACAAGGATTTAACTTGAAAGAACTGATTCTTTACAAGCTTTACTGTTATTCATTAAGAGCACAAAGTTTAATGAAGATTTTTGTGAATGTACGAATGCAAATTTTTTTCTGATTTTCCTCCCCCACTGTTATAGTTTTAATAGCATTTGATGAAACTATATATAAATAGAATCATCAGGGAAGAAAAGACTAAAATGAAAGTATAAACTAATTTAATTTAGTTTCCCTCTCTAAATAGGTGGTGTTCACATTCCTGAAATCTTAATCCTCTTGATTTGTATCTTCGTACATGTTATGGAACAACTAATTTTCTAATAACCATTAATAATGGTATGAACTTCTAAGTTACTTTGAAATTCGAAGAGTACTGAACTGGAATAATTCTGATCTATACACTTCTGAATTTCGAAGGTTCAGATTGGAACCAAATGTATAATAGGGTAGTAGTTATGGTAGGGGATTTTAATTTTCCAAACATCAACTGGGACTGCCACAGTATTAAAGGTTTAGATGGAGAGGAATTTAAATGTGTACAAGACAATTTTCTGATTCAGTATGTGGATGTATCTACTAGAGAAGGTGCAAAATTTGACCTACTCTTGGGAAATAAGACAGGGCAGGTGACTGAGGTGTCAGTGGGGGAGCACTTTGGGGCCAGCGACCATAATTCTACTCGTTTTTAAAATAGTGATGAAAAAGGATAGACCAGAGCTAAAAGTTGAAGTTCTAAGTTGGAGAAAGGCCAATTTTGACGGTATTGAGCAAGAACTTTCGAAAACTGATTGGAGGCAGATGTTAGCAGGTAAAGGGACGGTTGGAAAATGGGAAGCCTTCAGAAATGAGATAACGAGGACCCAGAGAAAGTATATTCCTGTCAGGGTGAAAGGGAAGGCTGGTAGGTATAGGGAATGCTGGATGACGAAAGAAATTGAAGGTTTGGCTAAGAAAAAGAAGGAAGCATATGTCAGGTATAGACAGGATAGATGGAGTGAATCCTTAGAAGAGTATAAAGAAAGTAGGAGTATATTTAAGAAGGAAATCAGGAGGGCACAATGGGGACATGAGATAGCTTTGGCAAATAGAATTAAGGAGAATCCAAAGGGTTTTTACAAATATATTAAGGACAAAAGGATAACTAGGGAGAGAATAGGGCCCCTCAAAGATCAGCAAGACAGCCTTTGTGTGGAGCCACGGAAAATGGGGGAGATACTAAATGAATATTTTGCATCAGTATTTACTTTGGAAAAGGATGTGGAAGATATAGACTGTAGGGAAATAGATGATGACATCTTGCAAAATGTCCATATTATAGAGGAGGAAGTGCTGAATGTCTTGAAACGGTTAAAAGGGGATAAATCCCCAGGACCTGATCAAGTGTATCCGAGAACTCTGTGGAAAGCTAGAGAAGCGATTGCTGGGTCTCTTGCTGAGATATTTGTATCATCGATAGTCACAGGTAAGGTGCCGGAATACTGGAGGTTGGCAAACGTGGTGCCACTGTTTAAGAAGGGTGGTAAGAACAAGCCAGGGAACTATAGACCAGTGAGCCTGACCTCAGTAGTGGGCAAGTTGTTGGAGGGACTCCTGAGGGACAGGATGTTCATGTATTTGGAAAGACAAGGACTGATTCAGGATAGTCAACATGGCTTTGTGTGTGGGTAATCATGTCTCACAAACTTGATTGAGTTTTTTGAAGAAGTAACAAAGAAGATTGATGAGGGGAGAGCAGTAGATGTGATCTAAATGGACTTCAGTAAGGCGTTCGACAAGGTTCCCCATGGGAGACTGGTTAGCAAGGTTAGATCTCACGGAATACAGGGAGAACTAGCCATTTGGATACATAACTGGCTCAAAGGTGGAAGACAGACGGTGGTGGTGGGTTGTTTTTCAGACTGGAGGCCTGTGACCAGTGGAGTGCCACAAGGATTGGTGCTGGGCCCTCTACTTTTTGTCATTTACATAAATGATTTGGATACGAGCATAAGAGGTACAGTTAGTAAGTTTGCAGATGACACCAAAATTGGAGGTGTAGTGGACAGTGAAGAGGGTTACCTCCGATTAAAACAGGATCTGGACTAGATGGACTAATGGGCTGAGAAGTGGCAGATGGAGTTTAATTCAGATAAATGTGAGGTGCTGCATTTTGGAAAAGCAAATCTTAACAGGACTTATACCCTTAATGTTAAAGTCCTCGGGAGTGTTGCTGAACAAAGAGACCTTGGAGTATAGGTTCATAGCTCCTTGAAAGTGGAGTCGCAGGTAGATAGAATAGCGAAGAAGGCGTTTGGTATGCTTTCCTTTATTGGTCAGAGTATTGAGTACAGGAGTTGGGAGGTCATGTTGCAGCTGTGCAGGACATTGGTTATGCCACTGTTGGAATATTGCATGCAGTTCTGGTCTCCTTCCTATCGGAAAGATGTTGTGAAACTTGAAAAGGTTCAGAAAAGATTTACAAGGATGTTACCAGGGTTGGAGGATCTGAGCTTCAGGGAGAGGCGGAACAGGCTGGGGCTGTTTTTCCTGGAGCGTCTGAGGCTGAGGGGTGACCTTATAGAGGATTACAAAATTATGAGGGGCATGGATAGGGTAAATAGGCAAGGTCTTTTCCCTGGGGTCAGGGAGTCCAGAACTAGAGGTTTAGGGTGAGAGGGGAAAGATATAAAAGAGACCTAAGGGGCAACTTTTTCATGCGGGGGTGGTACGTGTATGGAATGAGCTGCCAGAGTATGCAGTGGAGACTGGTACAGTTGCAACATTTAAGAGGCATCTGGATGGGTATATGAATAGGAAGGGTTTGGAGGGATATGGGCCAGGTGCTGGCAGGTGGGACTAGATTGGGTTGGGATATCTGGTCGGCATGGACGGATTGGACCAAAGAGAGTCTGTTTCCGTGCTGTACATCCGCCGTGAGGCGGCACGGTGGCACAGTGGTTAGCACTGCTGCTTCACAGCACCAGAGACCCAGGTTCAATTCCCGCCTCAGGCAACAGTCTGTGTGGAGTTTGCACGTTCTCCCCGTGTCTGCGTGGGTTTCCTCCGGGTGCTCCGGTTTCCTCCCACAGTTCAAAGATGTGCGGGCCAGGTGAATTGGCCATGCTAAATTGCCCAGAGTGTTAGGTAAGGGGTAAATGTAGGGGTATGGGTGGGTTGCGCTTCGGCGGGTCGGTGTGGACTAGTTGGGCCGAAGGGCCTGTTTCCACACTGTAAGTAATCTAATCTAATCTAATCTAATCTAATCTAATCTCTATGACTCTATGTCTGGTGCATCTAGGTGAAAGTGAGGACTCCAGATGCTGGAGATTAGAGTCAAGAGTTATGTGCTGGAAAAGCACAGCAGGTCAGGCAGCATCCGAGGAGCAGGAAAATTGATGTTTTGGGCAAAAGCCCTTCATCCGGAATCGGGTTCCATCTCAGCACTGCAACAGCTCAGGACACATATGACCAAGTCACACAGTTAAGAATTCCATGTCACAATTCAAATTAAGTAATAGAAGCAACATTTGGAGTTCTGAATCAGATACCATGAGTAAAATTTAAACAAACCAATTTCGCACATACTATCAGTGTTCTCCCATAAGATGGCAACTAAGATATTGCAATGTTCTGTGGTTTTCTTTGTACTGTATGTAGGAATTTCCACAGATTTTCAGTTTCTTGTTTTTATTTTCTTTTTTTATGGATGTGCAAGGTTCTATCGTTTAACATTGTGTTCCAATGATATTACTGACTTAAGTCTTTCAGATCCAAATCTCTCCACTCTGTTTCCAGGTTGTCTGCAATGGCAAAAGCAATTAATAAAGGCGAGCTATAAACAGATGGACAGAAAATTATAGCTACATGTGGTTGTGCCCCACTTCAAACTAATGCTATAAAGGTGGGATAGGTCTGGGATGAGTGGTATTTGAGACAATAAATCTCACAAGATGGAGGAACGCATTTTATTCCTCTCAATCGATTTCCTATTTGCTGTTCCTGTTCCATATTGCTGTTGGAAGCAGAGGTAGGTGTCTCCAGGAGATAGTGTTGCACAATTTCTTACAGCTCACTGATGAGTAACTGTCGATGAATCACTTATCCTTACCCCTTCATAGAAAATGGCAACCTGACAAGGCCTGAAGAAAGAAATGAATAAAAATAGGAGATATAAATTTTCACGTTTGATTTGATTCATCATAGTCGCATGTACCTAAGTGCAGTGAAAAGCTCTGTTTTGCCAGCAGTACAGGTAGATCATGGCAAATAAGCATCCGAAGGTCTGTAAGTTAGGTGAATTGGCCATGCTAAATTGCCCATCGTGTTCAGGGATGTGTAGTTTAGGTGCATTGTTCAGGGGTAAATATAGGATAATAGGATAGGGGAATGGGTCTGGATGGGTTACTCTGCAGAGGGTTGGTGTGGACTTGTTTTCATACTGTAGGGATTCTATGATCCTATGACATACAGATCATAGGGCGCTTAGACAGCGAGGCATACAAAGTTACTGTGCACAGGAGGCGCACAAAGCAAGATCAACATTATTTGAAGTTATAGAGGTGATTTACGTAGAACAGTAGTGATTGGAATTTGGATGCCAGCCAAGCCAAAGTAACATTTATACTATAACTGTTCTAATAACAAAGTTTGTTGTTGCAGTTGTCTGAGATTTCATCATGTTAAATCCAACCTTTTAGAAGAAAAGCTCTAACCTTTTGAACTATTATCAGTCCTATTGACAGAAAGACGTACCCAGGCTAATGGATAGATGAGGTGTCCTGTCAAGGTCCACTAAAATAATATTATCAAGTGAAGAAAGATCTAATTCATATTATTCAACTACAAAACATCTGAGAAAGGTGTGATGATACTATGGTTTTAAGAGATTTATTCTGTCCTTTTTTTAATGAAGAGAAGTTGAGGCAGAGGTGACAACTGGTCTGTTCCAAGCTAATCTAGTAAACAGCTTGTTCAGCCTTGGGGTTTACTTTTAAAGTCGGAACAATAGAAGCAGCGTGAACGGGTGGGGTCAAGCTCCCACAGAAGCAGAATTTTAGTTATAGGTTTCAGTAACTGTTGAGGTTTGGAAGCTGCTGTACATTTCTACCTGTTGCAACAAAATAGCTGAGTTCCCCCTCTCAGAATTTTCTCTTGATGTTCTTTCCTCCTGGACTGGAGAATTGCACGTGAGACAATCTATTTTTACTGAATTTGCCTTTGCCAAGGCTGTGTTTATGGAATGCTCTGGTAGGAAGATCGTATGAGGATAGGCTGAGGCACTTGGGGCTGTTTTCATTGGAGAAAAGAAGGTTTAGGGGTGACTTGATAGAGGTGTACAAGATGATTAGGGATTTAGATAGGGTTGACCATGAGAACCTTTTTCCACATATGGAGTCAGATATTATGAGGGGGCATAGCTTTAAATTAAGGGGTGGTAGGTATAGGACTGATGTTAGAGGTAGATTCTTTACTCAGCGAGTCGTGAGTTCATGGAATGCCCTGCCAGTAACAGTGATGGACTCTCCCTCTTTATGGGCATTTAAACGGGCATTGGATAGGCATACGGAAGAAAGTGGGCTAGTGTAGGTTAGGTGGGCTTGGATCGGCGCAACATCGAGGACCGGAGGGCCTGTACTGCGCTGTATTTTTCTATGTTCTATGTTACTGTATTGGATTGGTTGCTGTTTAGTAGTTAATAATGTATTATTCTGGTTAACTTTTCCAATAGACTGAAGTTACTGTAATTCTTATTTGTATTTTGCTCCCAGCCCGGTAGTTTGACTAATTGAATTGCATTCAGAATACAACATCTTACATCTGCCTTTAAAAATAAGAAAAAGTTGGGGTCTAAGCTATCTTATTGTATATTTTGAGATGGTTTGATCAGGTCTATAATAAAGGTCCAGATAACTGAGCATATAAACAATCAATGTTGAAAGCAAATTCTGGTAAGCAACCTAATTCAAACAATTTTCTATCAGTATTTTCTGTAAGTAATTTGTACCCACTGCTGTGTAAATTAAGAATTTGTTCTATAATTGACCTTGGATGTGAAACATTATAATTTCTTAATTAATGAACAAGTCTAAAAAGTGATGGAGGTTAGTACAATTGCAACATTTAAAAGGCATCTGGATGGGTACATGAATAGGAAAGGTTTGGAGGTATATGGGCCAGGTGCTGGCAGGTGGGACTAGATTACATTGGGATATCTGGTCGGCATGGATGGGTTGGACCGGAGGGTCTGTTTCCATGCTGTACATCTACAGTATATGACTCTATGCTATTTTATAGGTTAAAATCCTAATACAATAAGCTCCAATAAACACATTAATCTAAGAGCATTTATCCAAGATATGAAACCTGAATGGATCAAAATTTTATGGTCACAGGGATTTTTTTCTAAAATTTGTTCATGAGTTGAGAGTATGCAAGAACGTTGGTCTAAGATTCTGGATTGCTAGTCCAGTGACCTTAGATAACTTCTGTGCTGTAACCTTTACTCAATCCTATTCTATGATTCTGTATTCCCAATTATCTTAATTTTAACGTCCAATGCATGAGACAAACCAATCAATAGGATTAGTTAAATATTAAATTGCTTTTGTGTAAATGTGTTTTTTTCATATTTTTTTACTGAGATTAGGAAAGATGAATGAAGGTTAAACACAATATGAAATGTTACATTTAGGAATTGGTCATAATTTAAGCTTGTTTGAAAAAAGAAATCCTGTTATAATAACTTAGCAAACTATATGTGTTCATTAGGAATTTAAGAACTGGTTAAACTTAACTTGAAAACTGGCTTTCTTCAGCATTAGAAAACCGCAGGGTTTGAATAATCCACAATCTACTGCTTTACAATCTGTGACTAAATAAGAATCAGATGGGATCATTGTCATCTATATTTTCGTAAACATGCTGGATCATCAGTGCAATAGCATTCAAGTGAATCATTACCAAGTTCAGCATTACAAGTAGTAAATCCATGAGTTGTGTCTATATTGTTGCATGGCTATAAAAAAATTAAAGAATGCACCCACAACAGGCTTAGCACTGCTGCCTCACAGCGCAACTGTCTGTGTGGAGTTTGCACATTCTCCCCGTGTCTGCGCGGGTTTCCTCCGGGTGCTCCGGTTTCCTCCCACAGTCCAAAAATGTGCAGGTTAGGTGAATTGGCCATGCTAAATTGCCCGTAGTGTTAGGTGAAGTGGTAAATGTATGGGAATGGGTCTGGGTGGGTTGCTCTTCAGAGGGTCGGTGTGGACTTGTTGGGCCGTAGGGCCTGTTTCTACACTGTAAGTAATCTAATCTAACCAAAAAAAATCCCTGACATAAACACTACAAAACAAATTAAATGAGATGCAATCATTTTTTTAGATAAATGGTAAATTTAAAATGGATTGCATCTCATTACTAATAATTCTAGCATTTCATATCAATCTATTGATATTTTAAATTCATATTTTAGTGGGGATTGCAATTGTTTAAAGAATGTCACTAAACAGGTAACGGTTGACTGCAGCTGAATGAAGTTGGAATGAAAACAGCTAAAAATCACACAACACCAGGTTATAGTCCAACAGGTTTAATTGGAAGCACTAAGGTCCAAGGTAATGTGTCCCAGACCGCTGAAGTGTTCTCCGACTGGGAGGGAATGTTGATAAAAACAGCTAGTTTTAATTAAATATGCAATTCAGTTAAAAAGGAGGGAAGTTATCACCAGCTGAGATAATTGCTAGGGACCTTTGTAATGGCATTTGTTATTGACAAAATTCGATATCTGATTGAAATTGAATATTGCAACACATTTGGCTATTTAATAGAAAAGTTTTCAAATAACAGCCGTATTTCTTCTAAATGTCATACAAGACACTGCAAATCAGGTGTTGAACAAAAACACATTCGGTTGGAAATTTTTGGATTACTTGGTGATATTAAAGTGGAATTTTGGAATACTCTAACCTACAAACTGTTCCTTTGAGCATTGTTCAAGTTATATTTGAAAATCTTGTAATTATAGATATGAATCAATGGAATGAAAGTGTTGACATTTGTTTGATAATTTCATTGAACTATTCAGGATTTAAAATGGAACATAAATGTAAGAATGAGAAAGGGAATTAATAATTCAGTCATTGTGTACAATACAAAAGAGTTGATGTTCTAAGTTGGAGGAAAGCTAACTTTAATGGTAGTAGGCAAGAATTTTCGATAGTTAACTGGGGGCAGATGTTCGCATGTAAAAGGTCGGCTGGAAAATGGGAAGCCTTCAAAAATGAGATAACAAGAGTCCAGAGACAGTATGTTCCATTAGGATGAAAGGAATGGTTGGTGGATTTGGGAATGCTCGATGACCAGAGACATTGAAGTTTTTGTTAAGAAAAAGAAAGAAGCATGTGTCAGGTATAGACAGGAGAGATTGAGTGAATCCTTAGATGAGTACATAGGCAGTAGGAGTATACTTTTCTTCGACATCTGGTTTGCAGGGTCTTGTATGATATTTAAAAGAAACACAGCTGTTATTTGAAAGCTTTTCTATTAAATAACCAAATGTGTTGCAATATTTAATTTCAATCAGATATCAAATTTTGTTAATAACAAATGCCATTACAAAGGTCCCGAGCAATTATCTCAGGTGGTGATAACTTCCCTCCTCCTTTATAACTGAATTGCATATTTAACTAAAACTAGCTGTTTTTATTCCAACTTCATTTAGCTGCAATCATCCGTTACCTATTCTTCAAACATTTGCAATTCCCCCTAAAATATGAATTAAAAGTATCAATAGATTGATATGAACTGCTAGAATTGAGATGCAATCAATTTAAAATTTATCATTTATATAAAAATCAGGACAAAAGGGGAACATGAGATAGCTTTGGCAAATAGGGTTAAAGGGTTTTTATAAATGTACTAAGGACAAAAAGTTAACTATGGAGAGAATAGGGCCCCTCAAAGATTAGCAAAGCAACCTAAGTATGGAGCTGCAGCAGATGGGGGAGATACCAAACAAGTATTTTGCATCAGTGTTAACTGTGGAGAAGCACATGGAACGTATAGAATGTGGCAAAATAGATAGTGACATCTTCAAAAAGGTCCATATTACAAAGGAGGAGATGCTGGATGTCTTGAAATGCATAAAAGTCGATAAGTCCTCAGGACCTGATCATGTATACCCGAGAACTCTGTGGAAAGCTGGGGAAGTGATTGCTGGGCCCCTTGCTGAGATATTTGTATCATCAATAGTCACAGGTAAGGTGCCAGAATACCGGAGATTGGCTTAAGTGGCACCACTATTTAAGAAAGGTGGTAAGGTAAAACCAGGGAATTATAGACCTGCCAGCCTGACATCGGTGGTGGACAAGTTGTAAGAAGGAATCCTGAGGGAAAGAATGTACATGTATTTGGAAATGCAAGGACTGATTAGGGATAGTAAGCATGGCTTTGTGCATGGGAAATCATGTCTCACAAGCTTGATTGAGTTTTTTAAAGAAGTAACAAAGAGGATTGATGAAGGCAGAGTGGTGGACGTGATCTATATAAAGTCATAAAGATGTATAGCATGGAAACAGACTCTCTTTGATCCAACCCGTCCATGCCGACCAAATATCCCAACCCAATCTAGTCCCACCTGCCAGCACCCGGTCCATATCCCTCCAAACCCTCCTATTCATATACCCATCCAAATGCCTTGCAAATGGAGCAATTGTACCAGCCACCACCACTTCCTCTGGCAGCTCATTCCATACACGTACTATTCCTTGCATAAAAAACGTTGCCCCTTAGGTCCTTTTTATATCTTTCCCTGCTCACCCTAAACCTATGCCCTCTAGTTCTGGAATCCCCCACCCCAGGGAAAAGACCTTGTCTATTTATCCTATCCATGCCCCTCATAATTTTGTACACCTCTATAAGGTCACCACTCAGCCTCAGACACTCCAAGGAAAGCAGCCCCAGCCTATTCAGTCTCTCCCTATAACTCAAATCCTCCAACCCTGGCAACATCCTTGTAAATGTTTTCTGAACCCTTTCAAGTTTCACAACATCTTTCCAAGAGGAAAGAGACCAGAATTGCACATCATATTCCAACAGTGGCCTAACCAATGTCCTGTACAGCTGCAACATGACCTCCCAACTCCTATACTCATTACTCTGACCAATAAAGGAAAGCATACCAAATGCCTTCTTCACTATCCTATCTACCTGCGATTCCACTTTCAAGGAGCTATGAACCTGCACTCCAAGGTCTCTTTATTCAGCAACACTCGCTAGGACCTTACCATTAAATGTATAAGTCCTGCTAAGATTTACTTTCCCAAAATGCAACACCTCACATTTACCTGAATTAAACTCCATCTGCCACTTCTCAGCCCATTGACCCATCTGGTCAAGATCCTGTTGTGATCTGAGGTAACCTTCTTCACTGTCCACTGCACCTCCATTTTGGTGTCATCTGCAAACTTACTAACTATACGTCTTATGCTCACATCTAAATCATTTATATAAATGACAAAAAGTAGTGGACCCAGCACCGTTCCTTGTGGCACTTCACTGGTCACAGGCCTCCAATCTGAAAAGCAATCATCCACCACCACCCTCAGTTTTCTACCCTTGAGCCAGTTCTGAATCCAAATAGCTAGTTCTCCCTATATTCCATGAGATCTAACCTTGCTAACCAGTCTCCCATGGGGAACCTTGTCAGAACCTTACTGAAGTCCACATAGATCACATCTACCACTCGGCCCTCATCAAATGTCTTTGTTACTTCATCAAAAAACTCAATCAAGTTTGTGAGACATGATTTCCCTCACACAACGCCATGTTGACTATCGCTAATTAGTTCTTGTCTTTCCAACAAATGTACATCCCGTCCCTTAGGATTCCTTCCAACAACTTGCCCACCACTGACGTCAGGCTCACTGGTCTATAGTTCCCTGGCTTGTCCTTACCACCTTTCTCAAACAGTGGCAACACGTTAGCCAACCTCCAGTCTTCCAGCACCTCACCTGTGACTATCAATGATACAAATATCTCAGCAAGACGCCCAGCAATCACTTCCCTAGCTTCCCATAGAGTTCTACGGTACACCTTATCAGGTCCTGGGGATTTGTCCATCTTTGTGTTTCAGGACATCCAGCACTTCCTCCTCTGTAATATGAACTTTTTCAAGATGTCACCATCTTAATTTCCCTACATTCTATATCTTCCATATCCTTTTCCACAGTAAGTACTGATGCAAAATACTCGTTTAGTATCTGCCCCATTTTCTGCAGCTCCACACAAAGGCAGCCTTGCTGATCTTTGAGGGGCTCTATTCTCTGCCGAGTTACTCTTTTGTCCTTAATGTATTTGTGAAAACCCTCTGGAATTTCCTTAGTTCTATTTGTCAAAGCTATTAAATGTTCCCTTTTTGCCCTCCTGATTTTTCTCTTATGAGGACTCCTACTGTGGGCGGCACAGTGGTTAGCACTGCTGCCTCACAGCGCCAGAGACCCGGGTTCAATTCCCGCCTCAGGCAAATGACTGTGTGGAGTTTACACATTCTCCCTGTGTCTGCGTGGGTTTCCTCTGGGTGCTCCGGTTTCCTCCCACAGTCCAAAAATGTGCAGGTTAAGTGAATTGGCCAAACTAAATTGCCCCTAGTGTTAGGTGAAGGGATAAATGTAGGAGAATGGGTCTGGATGGGTTGCGCTTTGGCGGGTTGGTGTGGACTTGTTGGGCCAAAGGGCCTGTTTCCACACTAAATAATCTAATCTAATTTAATACTGCCTTTATACTTTTCTAAGGATTCACTCGATCTATCCTGTCTATACCTGACATATGCTTCCTTCTTTCTCTTAACCAAACCCTCAATTTCTTCAGTCATCCAGCATTCCCTATACCTACCAGCCTTTCCTTTCACCCAAACAGGAATATATTTTCTCTGGACTCTCGTTATCTCATTTCTGAAGGCTTTCCATTTTCCAGTCATCCCTCACCTACGAACATCTGTCCCAATCAACTTTTGAAAATTCTTGCCTAATACCATCAAAATTGTCCTTACTCCAATGTAGAACTTCAACTTTTCGATCTGTCTATCCTTTTCCATCACTATTTTAAATCCACTAAAATTATGGTCGCTGGACCCAAAGTGCTCCCCACTGACACCTCAGTCACCTGCCCTGCCTTATGTCTCCAAGAGTAGTTCAAGTTTTGCACCTTCTCTAGTAGGTACATCCACATACTGAATCAGAAAATTTTTTTGTATACACAACACATTTCTCTCCATCTAAACTCTTAACACTATGGCAGTCCCAGTCTATGTTTGGATAGTTAAAATCCCCTACCATAACCACCCTATTATTGTTACAGGTAGCTGAGATCTCCTTACAAATTTGTTTCTCAATTTTCCTTTATTAGGGGGTCTATAATGCAATCCCAATAAGGTAATCATTCCTTTCTTATTTCTCAGTTCCACCCAAATAACTTCCCTGGATGTGTTTCCAGGAATATCCTCCCTCAGTACAGCTGTAATGCGATCCCTTATCAAAAACGCAACTCCGCCTCCTCTCTTGCCTCCTTTTCTAATCTTCCTGTAGCATTTGTATCCTGGAACATTAAGCTGCCAGTCCTGTCATCCTTGAGCCATGTTTCTGTAAGTGCTATGATAACCCAGTCCCATCTTCCTAACCATTCCCTGAGTTCATCTGCCTTCCCTGTTAGGCTTTTTGCATTGAAATAAATGCAGTTTAATTTGTCGGTCCTACCTTGTTTTCTGCTTTGTCTTTGCCTGCCCCGACTGTTTGACTCATTTCTGTTCTAAACTATATCAGTCTAAGATTGATCTCTTTAATCACTATTTCCCTGGGTCGAAGGCCCCCACCTCCCCAACCCGCCACTTTACTAGTTTAAGTCACCCTGAGCAGTAAATCTCCCTGCCAGTATATTAGTTCCCTTTCAATTTAGGTGCTGTCCATTCTTTTGTACAGGTCACTCCTACTCCAAAAGAGATTCCAATGATGCAAAAATGTGAATCCTTCTGCCATACACCAGCTCCTTAGTCATGCATTCATCTGCTGTATCCTATTCCTGCCGTCACTAGCTTGTAGCACCAGGAGTAATCCAGATATTACTACTCTTGAGGACCTCCTTTTTAAATTCCTGCCTAACTCTCTGCAATCTCCCTTCAGAATGTCAACCTTTTCCCTTTCTATGTTGTTGGTTTGTTGGTTCCAATGTGGACGATGACATCCTGCTGGCCTCTCTTCCCCCTTGAGAACATTCTGTACCCTCTCTGAGATATCCTTGATCCTGGTATCAGGGAAGCAACACACCATTCTGTGTTTTCACTGCTGGCCACAGAAAAGTCTGTCTACCTCAGACTAGAGAGTCCCCTACCAAAATTGATTTCTTGGAACCCGCCATACTCCTCATTGCATTAAAGCCAGTCTCAATACCAGAAACTTGGCTGTTCATGCTACATTCCTGTGAGAATCCATCACCCCCTACATTTTCCAAAATAGCATACTTGCTTGAAATGGGGAAAACCACAGAAGACTCGTGCACTACCTCTCTTACCTTTCCTGGAGTTAACCCATCTATGGGACTGTATCTGCGATCTTTCCCCCTTCCTATAACTGCTATCCATCACATTCCCTTGCTCTTGTAAATTCCTCATTGCCTCTAACTCAATCCATTCGGTCTGCTAGGATTTGCAACCAACGGCATTTATTGCAGATATAATCCTCAGTAAAACATAAACGCTCCCTAAACTCCCACATAGCAAAATTAGATCTCATGGAATACAGGGAGAACTAGTCATGTGGATACAGAATTGGCTCAAAGGTAGAAGACAGAGGGTGGTGGTGGAGGATTGTTTTTCAGACTGGAGGCCTGTGACTAGTGGAGTGCCACAAGGATCGGTGCTTGGTCCACTACTTTTTGTCATTTACATAAGTGATTTGGACGCGAGCATAAGAAATATAGTTAGTAAGTTTGCAGATGACACCAAAGTTGGAGGTGTAGTGTACAACAAAGAAGGTTACCTCAGATTACAATAGGATCTTGACCAGATGGACCAATGGGCTAAGAAGTGGCAGATGGAGTTTAATTTGGATAAATGAGAGGTGCTGCATTTTGGGAAAGCAACTCTTAACATGACTTGTACACTTAATGGTAAGGTCCAAGGGAATGTTGCTGAACAAAGAGACCTTGGAGTGCAGGTTCATAGCTCCTTGAAAGTGGGAGTCGCAGGTAGATAGGATAGTGAAGAAGGCGTTTGGTATGCTTTTCTTTATTGGGCAGAGTATTGAGTACAGAAGTTGGAAGGTCATGTTGCGGCTGTACAGGACATTGGTTCGGCCACTGTTGGAATATTATGTGCAATTCTGGTCTCCTTCCTATCAGAAAGATGTAAAACTTGAAGGGTCCAGAAAAGATTTACCAAAGATATTGCCAGGGTTGAAGGATTTGAGCTATAGGGAGAAGCTGAACAGGCTGGGGCTGTTTTCCCTGGAGTGTCGGAGGCTGAGTGGTGACCTTATAGAGGTTTACAAAATTGTGAGGGGCATGGAAAGGATAAATAGGCAAAGTCTTTTCCCTGGGGTGGGGGAGTCCAGAACTAGAGGGCATAGGTTTAGGGTGAGAGGGGAAAGATATAAAAAAAAAGACATACGGGGCAACTTTTTCACACAGAGGCACGCATTAACTTAACTCAAAAAGCTGCGTCCAGGATCCGAAATCCACGCATTAACTTAACTCAAAAACCGCGTCCAGGATCCGAAATCCACGCGTAAAACTCAAACTCAAAAAGCTGCGTCCAGGATCCGAAATCCACGCATTAACTTAACTCAAAAACCGCGTCCAGGATCCGAAATCCACGCGTAAACTCAAACTCAAAAAGCTGCGTCCAGGATCCGAAATCCACGCAGTAAGTCGACTCAAAAAGCGCGCATTAACTTAAGGCTAGCCATGGATCAATTAATCACTTCAGTACCGCGATAACAGGCAGGTATTAGTGAAGAAGTGAGAAAATAGCTTACCAGTATGGACTCTGCAACGTTGCTGCCAAACTGATTTAAAAGTACTGTTTGTGTTGGTGAGGATCAGGGAGCAGACAAAGACTGACTAACTGAAAAATTTTACCTACTGGAAGCTTTTGCTTTAACAGGCACTTCCTCACCTTTTAAAAGTTCGGCCGAAAGTTTGTCTGCCCTCCGGTCCGCCAACGTGGCCAACTTGCGGTCGTCTCTTTCCCTTCCCACGTTCAGGCTCACCATCTGTTGAGACGGAAAACCGAATGGTCTCGTCTCTACGTGTTCGTTGGAAGGAGAGATCAAACCGGCTAGAGTTTGGAGCAAAAACACCGTTTATTACAGAATCAAAACTGGTACACTATACAACGAATTCAAAAGCATGCAATTCGTTGGAGAAGGCGTTCTGTCTCTCCCTTCGGATCTGGTGCAGTTATACTTCGCGCTTCCTCGAGTTCCCGGTCAGGTTCCCCTTGTTCAGCTCGCTCATTGGTCGGTTCACCTGTCTGTGAAGGGATTAGTGTCTCTATTGGCTGCCCCGAGATACCTGTCCCACTCCTGCTGTGCCGAACAATGGGTAGACATCCTGGGTTCGGCAGTTTCCGATCTTGTAAATTAAAAGTTTATTGTTGGAAGGGTTTCCTCATTGCCATGCGTCTGGCTGTCTGGGCGTTCACAATAGTTCTCCATAGTTGAATATACAGATATTATCATTTAACATAGGACCCGAATGAGTTTGACGTCAGCGGAGGCATTAGCAAGTACTTTATCAATCAAGTGTAGTATCGGTGCGATTTACACTATCCGATAGTTACCGGTTTCCTTTATTAACAATGAGAGTGGAACAGGATGATCTGAAACTGACGGACATGTTCTAATCCCCCAGGAATGTGGCCCCAGGCAGACAGTCCTGCAGTGGCTGGGTTTACTTTACATGGCTGTGTTTTAGCTGGTATCTGACAGTGTCTGCTTTAATAATGGTGCTCCCCTCCCTAGCCCCAATGTAGGTACCCCGATAGCAGATTCTCCCCAACATTCCCTCCCTTGGCCTCGAAAGAGGCCACACCCCCTTATCCCGTAAGGAACGCAACCCCACGAGGCGACCGGTGTCCGGTGTTGTATCGACCAGACTCACCGGTTCTAAGGAGACAGTTATATGGGGATGAAGGGTGCCCTGAAAAACGCGCCGCTACACAATTAAGCAATAGATGGTCACAGCTGCATGCTAAGCTAAACTAATAGTTGAAGTAATTGAGGCAGTGTCTGCAGAAATAACGAAAAGCACAGGATTAGACAAGCATTGCAATAAGTCACTCAGAGCTGGCAAAATGTACACGAGTGCGTTAGAATGAGTAAGCCATTTAGTAAACGCAAGTCTGTAGTCCAAAGAGCCGGCAATTGTAAGTAGGTGTCGTAAGTTTGGAAAGGGAGTAGGAACAGCCTGGTACCAGCAGCTAGGTACCCGCTAGAGATCTGAAACCCAGTGTGAAACTGTACTATGCCCCGGTGGTCCCATAGATCAGTATGCTCCAGAGAGCAGCAGTGCTGTTCAACCGTCCGACACGGATGCAAGCAGGCAGAAATCTCAACAAATGGAGACGAACGGAGGCCACGCGTTCCGATGTCAATGCGCGACTGTGCCTGTCTTAGGTTGTCCCTCGCCCGAGGGATCTTACCCGTCATTGGCTAACCAGTCGTGCTGCATTGAGTAATAGATGGCGACATCCATGGGCAGCTCAGTACCATGGTCAGCGTCCGAAATGACTGGGGCTGTGGTGGAGGTACAGTGGCCCCCTTGCCACTGCGGGTTGAATGTGACTAACAGTTTCGTCTTCCACCCCAGGGATTTATCGGCGGTCGGTGGTGCCCAATCAGTAGGGGGTTTCCCTAGGGCTATTGTTTGCCGCACTGAATATTGCGGCGAGAGTAGGAGACTGTTTAAAATTTTGGTCATTAGCGCCTTATCTGTGAAGGTCTCTTTTAGTCTCGTCAATATCAGGTCTTTTTAGGCGGGCGCTTGGTTAAACACTTGATCCAGTGCTGTCTTGTGCACTGTTACACTGTCCAGTAGTAAATGGGCATGCCAAGTTACGTCTGTGCCAACCGTGAGGTGCCACCAGGGCACTCCGGGGCGTAATGGTCGAAAGTGGGTCATTTTTGGTGGTCCAAAGTTCAAGTCCCCCATGACGGATCTCACCTGGTGGGTACCGCTTTAAAAACAGAGCGTTTTTCAAAAGCCTGACCTTCGCGTGGCAGATTTCTGCTCTTAACAACCGGTCTAAGGCAAACGCCTGTGCAGGTAAACCCTATCCAGGAGATGAGATCCGCCCTCTGTCCCCTTAGAATGCTAGCAGCGAGTGTGTCTATCGATAGTTGTCGGAGTTAAAGTGCTTAATAAAAAGAGAAAAGATCCAATCAGTCAAGTGCGGTCAGCGCTGTATTAATTAATTTCAAAAAGCGTCCAGGCTGCGTAAGCCACGCGGTACCTTAACTCAGACCCAGAGTTTTTTCCCCACTAGCGCGTCGGGCCCGACAAAATCCCCCATTCAGAAGAAAATTACTGCAGTACTGGACGTCTCGCGTGTCAGAGCCTTCGTTACCTCTGAAGACAGTCCATCAGGGCACCTTGTTACCTTCGAAAATTGGCCGTCAGAGCCCTTTGTCACCTCTGAAAATTGCCCGTCAGAGCCCTTTGTCACCTCTGAAAAGTGGGCTGCCGGAACCACTTGTGACCTCCGGGAAGAACACACTTTAACTCAACTCAAAAACTGCGTCTAGGATCCAAAATTCACCTATTAACTCAACTCAAAAACTTCATCCAGGATCCAAAATTCACGTATTAACTCAATTCAAAAGCTGCGTCCAGGATCCGAAATCCACGCATTAACTTAACTCAAAAACCGCGTCCAGGATCCGAAATCCACGCGTAAAACTCAAACTCAAAAAGCTGCGTCCAGGATCCGAAATCCACGCATTAACTTAACTCAAAAACCGCGTCCAGGATCCGAAATCCACGCGTAAACTCAAACTCAAAAAGCTGCGTCCAGGATCCGAAATCCACGCAGTAAGTCGACTCAAAAAGCGCGCATTAACTTAAGGCTAGCCATGGATCAATTAATCACTTCAGTACCGCGATAACAGGCAGGTATTAGTGAAGAAGTGAGAAAATAGCTTACCAGTATGGACTCTGCAACGTTGCTGCCAAACTGATTTAAAAGTACTGTTTGTGTTGGTGAGGATCAGGGAGCAGACAAAGACTGACTAACTGAAAAATTTTACCTACTGGAAGCTTTTGCTTTAACAGGCACTTCCTCACCTTTTAAAAGTTCGGCCGAAAGTTTGTCTGCCCTCCGGTCCGCCAACGTGGCCAACTTGCGGTCGTCTCTTTCCCTTCCCACGTTCAGGCTCACCATCTGTTGAGACGGAAAACCGAATGGTCTCGTCTCTACGTGTTCGTTGGAAGGAGAGATCAAACCGGCTAGAGTTTGGAGCAAAAACACCGTTTATTACAGAATCAAAACTGGTACACTATACAACGAATTCAAAAGCATGCAATTCGTTGGAGAAGGCGTTCTGTCTCTCCCTTCGGATCTGGTGCAGTTATACTTCGCGCTTCCTCGAGTTCCCGGTCAGGTTCCCCTTGTTCAGCTCGTTCATTGGTCGGTTCACCTGTCTGTGAAGGGATTAGTGTCTCTATTGGCTGCCCCGAGATACCTGTCCCACTCCTGCTGTGCCGAACAATGGGTAGACATCCTGGGTTCGGCAGTTTCCGATCTTGTAAATTAAAAGTTTATTGTTGGAAGGGTTTCCTCATTGCCATGCGTCTGGCTGTCTGGGCGTTCACAATAGTTCTCCATAGTTGAATATACAGATATTATCATTTAACATAGGACCCGAATGAGTTTGACGTCAGCGGAGGCATTAGCAAGTACTTTATCAATCAAGTGTAGTATCGGTGCGATTTACACTATCCGATAGTTACCGGTTTCCTTTATTAACAATGAGAGTGGAACAGGATGATCTGAAACTGACGGACATGTTCTAATCCCCCAGGAATGTGGCCCCAGGCAGACAGTCCTGCAGTGGCTGGGTTTACTTTACATGGCTGTGTTTTAGCTGGTATCTGACAGTGTCTGCTTTAATAATGGTGCTCCCCTCCCTAGCCCCAATGTAGGTACCCCGATAGCAGATTCTCCCCAACACCAGCCAGATTGATTGCGGGTCAGATGAGACCCAATTGGCTATGTAGCTTAATAGAGAACTCAGCTAATACTTCCTAAATTCTGGAAAATCCAGCCCTCCCCTTGCTTGTGGAAGCTGTAGCTTCTTTAACTTTAATGAGGGGCCATCTATGATTCCAGATGAAAGAACCAAGCCAACCATATAATTTGCACAATGCCAGCCTCAGCAGCATCACCGGGAGCATTCTCATAGGATGTAAGAGACGGGGTAAGACATTCATTTTACCAAGAAATTGGAAGGTCTTCCCCAACGCTGAAGGTCCTGCCTTATCCTTTCCAATAGATGCACAAAATTGACCTTGTACAGCTGCCCACATATTGGGGTAATAAAAAAACCTAAATATAAAAAACCCTCCAGAGACACCGAAAGGGAAAATGAGATCCGTCCAATAAGTGGGACATACTAGCAAGACCACCCATAAGCATGGCCTCCGATTTTGAGAAATTAATTTTGTTACGTGAGAATGCACTAAATAAATTAATAACTTGGAGCAGGCAGGGCACGGACATCAAAGGATCACTAAGAAAAAGGAAAACAGCATCTGCCTTAAGGGTAATTTTATGTTTACCCAAGCCAACTCTCGGGGCCGTTATATTAGAATCAGCCCGTATGGCTTCCACTAGTGACTCAATTATTAGCATGAATAGTAACGGTGAGAGAGAACATCCCTGATAGCAGCCGCTACCCACACTGAAACTATCTGAACCTAAACCATTGGTGATCATGACTGTTTTGGTGCCATTATACAATGTTCAGACCTATTTAGCAAATACCTTTCCAGCAGCAAACTTTTCCAGTGTGTAGAATCAGGTATGACCATTCACCCTGGTCAAAAGCCTTCTCCGCGTCCAACGAGACTACTATTCCTGGTATTCTTTCCTAATGACAGACTTGAATCACATTCAAAATCCTTCTAATATTAGATGATTTACGGCCCTTGATCAACCCCATCTGGTCCTCTTTTGTGATATATGGCAATACTGTCTCCAGCCTCAATGCTAATGTTTTAGAAAGAATTTTAAAATCTACATTTAGCAAAGATATTGGTCTGTATGATGCGCAATCTTTTGGGTCCTGTCCTTTTTTGAGAATGAAAGAGATATTCGCTTCTCTCAACGAAGGCAGGAGGCAGCCCTGACTATATGAGTAGTTGTACATGTCCATAAGTGGATCAGCTAGTACTCCTGTAAACTCTTAGTAGAATTCAACCTGAAATCCATCTGGACCATGTGCTTTACTGCTCTGAAGTTGCCTGATTACTTCCTGGGTGGTTAGGCGAGCATTCAGGACCGATATCTGATCCGGGGTTAGTCCGGAAAGACCAGGCTTTTAAAAAGGATTCCATTTTCTTGGCTCTATCTTCACAATCCTGTGATTTATACAAATCAAAGTAAAACTTTCTGAAGATTGTGTTGATTCTTTTATGATCGTGAGTCAAAGTACCCTGATGGACGTGATAGCTTGAGGGGCCTTTTTATTCTTGCGAGAAACGCTAGGTATTTACCAGGCTTATCACCATATTCTTATAACCTTTGCTTTGCAAATAATATTTCCCTCTTTGTTATTTGGGTAAGCGCAGTATTCAGGGCTGTCCTAAGGGCTGTAATCCTTTGTGATTTAGCAACAGAGGGCCTATCAACGTATGCTGTCTCAGCTGCCTTTAAGCAAGCCTCAAGTAGACACTGTTGTTCTCACTTTTGTTTTTTCTGGGTCGCCAAGTATGAAATGATCAGACCCTGCACATAAGTCTTAATGGTCTCCCACATCACCGACGGGTTACTAGCCGTACCTGAATTAATTTCCAAAAAGGTTTTGAATTCTTGAGAGAAATATTTTACGAATTTACTATCCTTCATTAAAAAAGTATCTATATGCCAATGTTGGGGGCCGTCTCATTGTTTCTAGTCTTGATTTCTATATACACAGCTGCGTGATCAGAAATTATTATATTACCTATTTTGCAGGATTATATGGAATTCAAAAAGGTCGAGGGGGCAAAAAACATATCAATTCTAGTGTGACACTTATGTGGATTAAAATAAAAAGAGAAATCTCTGCCTTGCGGGTGGAGGCACCTCCACACACCTCCTAATCCTAGCTCTTTATTCAAATCTGCCAATTGCCTGGATCCGGGGGAATATACCCGCAGTAGTCTTGGGTATCCTGTCTATCTCCGGGACCATAATGCAATTAAAATCTCCTCCTATAATTGTGTAGCGAATCCCAAAAGCCATCAGTTTGGAAAATGCTTCTATTATAAATTTGAAAGAATGTGCCAGGGGACAATAAAGTTTGAAAATCCCATATTCCTCTCCATTTAGTTTTAATCAGTATGTATCGTCCAGATTCATCTTTTATCTGACTTAAGATTTTGAAAGGGAGATTCTTCTTAATGAGAATGACTACTTCCCTACTTTTTGAACTATAAGATGAAAAGAAGGCCTGATCATATCCTTCCCATTTTAATTTCAAGTGCTCTTTATCAAGTAAATGTGTTTCCTGTAAGAGAGTTATGTTTACCCTTTCTTTTTTGAGGTTTGATAGTATTTTCTTCCTTTTGATTGGCGAATTACTCCCCTTGACATTCCAGGTGCGCCATTTAATGGAATGACTAACCATAATGGTCTAGGCAAGTCCGAGACCGCCCGGGAGGAAAACCCCATCCAAAGCACCCCGAGCATAGACCATAGAAAGTTCACAAAACTAGAGATTCTTTAATACACTCACGTCAATATAGTAAAAAACTATTCCTAAATTTTTTTTAAAATATTTTAAAGGAAATTTTCCCCCTTGCTTCCAGGGGGCATCACTTCCTATCTGAAAACCCATCATATCCTCTCCCAACCAGCGTCCCACCCTTGACCCAGGCACCCCATAATAAAATAAAAAAATTCAAGTGTACTATGAAGCTAAAATTAACGGTGAGTACCTTACCCACACATACCAACACCACGTATAAACATATAAAACTATAAAGTTACAGTCTCAGCAGGTAATAACTAAGTATGATAACACAAAAAAAAAGAGGGAAAACCCCGCTCTAAAAGAAAGAAATAAGGTAGGACAAAACAAATGCCGCCCCCTCGCCTGAATCAACTAAATCGCCCGGCCTATTAAAAAAAAAGAAAGCGCATAGTGGAGAACAAATAAGCCCCTTCCCTACCCCCCCCCGGAGATGATATTAAATAATAAAGGAAAAAAAAAGGGTAGACTGGGGGGGATGCAGATCAGCATCATTAACCACACGGATTAATTCTTACAATCTATTTAAGAGAGTCCAAACATTCCTTGGCCTTCTCCGGCGATCCAAAGTTAAAGACACATCCTTCATGGTTAAAACACAGCGTCACTGGGTAGCGCAAGGAGTACTGGATGTTTAAGTCCCTTAGACGCTTCTTCGTTTCATCAAACGCCCTCCTCTTGCAGACCAAAGCTAAGGAAAAATCCTGAAACAGCATTATCCTAGATCTCTTATATGTCATGGCCGGGGGATCTTTTCTGAGGGTTCTGGAGGCTTCCAGGAGCATTTGCTTCTCTCTGTAGCACTGAAGCTGGAACAGGACTGGGAGGGGGTGCTTTTCTGATCCGGGCCAACGTATAGCAACCTGGTGGGCCCACTCAACCCGCACGTGGTCTGATCTAGCCTCCAGCTTCAACATCTGAGGAAGCCATTGCTCCAAAACACTGCAAGCTGGCCTTCCTCTTCCTGTTCGGGAAGGTCCAGCAAATGAATATTTTTTCGACGACCTCTTGCTTTTGCAGCGGGACCGAGAGCGACTCCCAGCTGCTTCTGGACTCCTCTATGAGCATGTTGATCTTCTCTTCCAGCTTGGTAATTACAGCAACAAGGCTCGCCACCGTAGGTAAGTCCCCCAGGGCGGCTGTGGACGACTCTGCTGCAGCTGGGGGGTGATGGGGGAGAGGTTCCTGCCTGCTGTGAGCCTTGGGCATTCTTTCCCTTAGTCATTTTAACAAAGCACCAAACTACTCAAGTTTGATGCAAACATGACTAACTGTATTGAATAAAAGTTATTTTAAACGATTTGGCAGGTGTGATGGCGGCGGGCAGCCCACTTTGTCTGAGTCTCAGGCAGAGCACTACAGACTCAGACTTGCTAGGTCGCCGCCATCTTGGATCTCATATTTTAAGTTTAATCAAAAGGCATATTTCAAAAAAATATATAATCAAGAAAAAACCCACTCTACTTACCGCTGCAGATTTTCTGTAGGCCACACTTAAAATATAGCAGAGACAAATTGTAGCAGAACAGCACTGCCTACTGGAAAAGTGAAACTCCGATTCTGTCAATTGTTTGGAAATCGGGGGAAAGCGCGAACGCAGTCCCCCACAATCACAAATTTTGCAGTTGAGTATCCCGCATTTGGGGATATTGCAGGCATCAGCACACCCGAAGTGCATGGGATAGCCTCACCTTGGGAGAACCACCTTATTGATCATGGTATCTCCCCCGCCAGGTAAGTATCCACTTGTTTATTTCTGTGCTGTGACCTCTCCCAAACAGGTTCCTCCAAGAATAATTGTGAATTTCACTGTTTGTTAATTTTCCCAGATGCACTCGGATGTCCAGCGATGCATGAATTCAAACAGCAGAGGCAGTAACTGCACTGCTCTGTCACTCTCTCCTGCACTGCCCTCACCATTATCTGTACCTCTCCCTTTTAAAACTGTTGCTGTTTTGACTTTTTTTCCTCCCAAGTTCCAAAACAATGCAACAGGATATAAAGCAGTAGTTGCTGCTCCTCAAATTTGAGAAAATCACCTCCAACACCTAAAATACCAAGGAGCAGCCAGAAATTTTTCCTGTCCTCCATCTTGGATTACCCAGAATCCTCTTCAGTAAAGTGTTCGACAAAGTTCCTCATGGGAGACTGGTTAGCAAGGTTAGATCTCATGGAATACAGAGAGAACTAGCCATTTGGATGCAGAACTGTCTTGATGGTAGAAGACAGAGGGTGATGCTGGAGGGTTGCTTTTCAGACTGGAGGCCTGTGACCAGTGGAGTGCCACAAGGATCAGTGCTGGGTCCACTATTTTTCATCATTTACATAACTGATTTAGAAGTGAACATAGGAGGTAGGAATAAATGGCTCCAGTTGGGAATGGCAGGCAGTGACCAGTGGGGTACAGCAGGGATCAGTGGTGGGACTGCAGCTTTTTTACAATATATATTAATGATATAGAAGATGGTATTAGTAATAACATTAGCAAATTTGCTGATGATACTATGCTGGGTGGCAGGGTGAAACGTGAGGAGGATGTTAGGAGATTACAGGGTGACCTGGACAGGTTTGGTGAGTGGTCAGATGCATGGCAGATGCAGTTTAATGTGGATAAATATATGGTTATCCACGTTGGTGGCAAAAACAGGAAAGCAGATTATTACCTAAATGGAATCAATTTAGGTAAAGGGGCAGTACAAAGAGATCTGAGTGTTCAAAGAGGCTCTTCTGCAGCTGTGCAGGGCCCTGGTGAGACCACACCTGGAGTATTGTGTGCAGTTCTGTTCTCCAAATTTGAGGAAAGACATTCTGTCTATTGAGGGAGTGCAGCGTAGGTTCACGAGGTCAATTCCTGGAATGGCAGGACTACCTTACGCTGAAAGACTGGAGCAACTGGGCTTGTATACCCTTGAGTTTAGAAGACTGAGAGGGGATCTGATTGAGACATATAAGATTATTAAAGGATTGGACACTCTGGAGGCAGGAAATATGTTTCCACTGATGGTTGAGTGCCGAACCAGAGGACTCAGCTTAAAAATACGGGATAGACCATTTAGGACAGAGATGAGGAGAAACTTCTTCACCCAGAGAGTGGTGGCTTTGTGGAATGCTCTGTCCCAGAGGGCAGTGGAGGCCCAGTCTCTGGATTCATTTAAGAAAGAGTTGGATAGACCTCTCAAGGATAGTGGAATCAAGGGTCATGGAGATAAGGCAGGAACAGGATACTGATTAAGGATGATCAGCCATGATCATATTGAATGGTGGTGCAGGCTCGAAGGGCACAATGGCCTACTCCTGCACCTATTGTCTATTGAGGGATAGTTAGTCAGTTTGCAGATGACGCCAAAATTGGAGGTGTAGTTGACAGTGAAGAAGGTTACTGCAGAGTTCAATGGGATCTAGATAACATGGGCTAATGAGTTGAGGACTGGCAGATGGAGTTTAAATCAGATAAGTGCAAGGTGCTACATTATGGAAAAGCAAATCAGAACAAGATTATGCACTTAATGGTAACGTCCTGGGGAGTGTTGCTGAACAAAGAGATCTTTGAGTGCAGGTTCATAATTCCCTGAAAGTAGAGTCACAAGTAGATAAGATAGTAAAGAAGGCGTTTGGTACGCTTTCCTTTACTGGTCAGAGCAGTGAATATAGGAATTGGGAGGTCATGTTGCGGCTGTACAGGACATTGTTAAGTCATTTTTGGAGTATTGCGTGAAATGCTGTTCTTCCTATTGGAAGGATGTTGTGAGACTTGAAATGGTTCAGAAAATATTTACAAGGATGTTACCAGGGTTGGAGGATTTGAGCTATAGCAAGAGGCTGAATAGGCTGGGGTTGTTTTCCCCGGAGCGTTGGAGGCTGAGGGGTGACCTTATGGAGGTTTATAAAATCATGAGGGGCATGGATAGGATAAATAGGCAAGGTCTTTTCCCTGGGGTCGGGGAGTCCTGAACTAGACGGCATAGGTTTAGGGTGAGAGGGGAAAGATGGAAAAGGGACCTAAAGGGCAACCTTTTCACACAGAGGGTGGTGGGTGTATGGAATAAGCTGCCAGAGGAATCGGTGGAGGCTGGTACAATTGCAACGTTTAAAAGGCATCTGGATGGGTATATGAATAGGTTTAGAGGAAATGAGCCAAGTGCTGGCAAATGGGACAAGATTAGATTAGGATATCTGGTTGGCATGGATGAGTTGGACCGAAGGGTCTGTTTCTATGCTGTACACCCTATGACAATATTTATTTCACCTTTTTTGCAACAAAACTTGCCCAAAATGTGTTAATCTTAAACGGATTAAATCTTGAGGTGCAACATGTATACATGGTTCCAGCACCCAAACTACCATTAAGAAAGATTAGGCCAATTTAAAAGTGATGAAATGGTCCCAGCTTCCCTTTCAATATCTTTCTTTCTTCCCTTCTCAATATTATCCTTTGTTTTTGCAAGATTGCCAGGTGGGGTGACGAAAATTTGGAGAGGAAATGTATTTCAGAAACAGCTGATGTTGTCTTGGAAAGAGGGACAAAGGGACTTCTCTTAACCTATTCTTTGGGATACTTTTAGATCAAGGAAACAAAATGTACATTGATATTTGTTTCAAATTCATCATCATCCAGGCTTTGAATGTTGGGTTAATTCCATTAGAGTGGAGCCGGGAGAAGGAAAATTTGCATCTTCCATCAGCTGCCCACCATATATAACTCCAGCTGGGGCCGTAGTAAGGAACACAAATTAGCTTTCGGTTAAGCTCTGACAAATGGTCCAAAAGAATCTGGTTTCTCTAATTAACCTCCTGCTGCAGAGTGGACGTGTGCTGAGTGGCCGAGAGCTGGACAGAAATGGATCTGTGCTCATGTTAATATAAACCTGGCGGCACTCACTGCACAAACAGTGGCTTAATTCAGCACTGATAGAGCTTAGCCCAGCATTGCTCAACACCAGGCGTTTGGGCGGGGACACCTTTGTTTTGGGAGTACCGTCACTCAACAGCTTTTCGTAGGCGGAGATTGTAATGGTAAATAAATACAGGCCAACGTTTGTGAGAAAGCAATGTAAGTTTCCAGGTTCTGTGTGATAACTAATTGAAGTCAGGATGACTGGCGACCTGCCCTTTCTGAAGTGCACTGCCTTTGTAGACAGTCTCCCCACTCCTTGTTGTTCATTCAGGTTAAGACGTCGCCCATTTTCCGAAAAGGCTGAAAGCTTTGTCCTTTTTTGTTTTGTCTGAAAAGCTGGCGGAGCGCCAGAAAATCTGTTTGAGTCAGACAGCGGCGGTAAAGGGACAAATCAAAGCACCGTCTGAGAACAGTCCCTGCTGCCCTGCTTACCCTCCCTCAACACTCTCTGTAATCATTAAACGTCTCAGCCTATATCGACAAATGATTAACTTCCAAGTGGCTTTCAGTGAGTTCCCCCACTGTCGTCTGCATTGAAACACTCCGTTTCATCAAAGATTTTTGCTCTCAGGAATTAAGGAGCCCCCAAAACAGATGGCCATCTGCTGCTTTAAGTCTCAAACACTGATTGCGAGAACGAATGTTCATTATTTAGTGTTTTAATGAGTTAATAAAGGAGCGGACACGCCTGGATAATAAGAAGTTTTTGTTTGCCATTATAACACGCCGCATGTGCGAGGGTTACGATTCCGGGAACGCTTACTATTTCAATGATTAACACAGAGGGAAAAAAACTGTTTGTCCCTAGGCACAAGGCATTGCGACACCATTCCGTGTACACACACACACAAATCACACCCCAAATACGTGATTCTTTACAAACATATCCTTAACACGTATAGTAGAAGTCAAAGAATTGTGCAGTTTTGGGAAACAAATTATTCAGTAAACACAATACTGCAGAGGCATGATCGAAAAGGTTAACGAGGTCGGGCAGCAGCAGTTAAATGCAAGACACTCATTCGAGATTTGTATGTCCAGTTGCATTGCCCTGTTCTCTTCAGTACTTGTATAGCCGGGCTCTTGTTGGACCGAAAGAATGGAGACGATTTGACTGAAGCACCGCTGTGAACATTGTTTTTGCAGCAAACATCGTGTTCTGGGACACGGAAGCAGCCTGAGTTCATACCTTGTTCCATTGGATGTAACGTCACACTAGAATGTTAGTCCACATTCTCCCCTGATGAATGCAGACGAATAGAAATGAGCTAAAGAATGCACAACCTTTTATACTTTGCGTTAGTTAATATCTTGAAACGCCAATTTTCTCTTCTGTTGTTGTAGATGTAATTCATTGTACGTCGCTGCATTTTTGCTCTCTCTGCGAAAAAATTCAGATCGACTTTGGCCAACTGAAGGTTTGCCTCACGGCACTGTGTACTACAGTGTCAGATTGCAGGACCTGGTACCAACAGCAGCCCATCAATTAACACCTTCCCCAATAGGTGCGCCGGCTACGTCGCTCCTACATAGACCTTTCTGTGGAGTTGAATTCCTGACACATCTGTCATCATCATGAAGTTCTGGGAACTTACCGCCGCTATGCCAATTAATCAAATACTATAGCCAGTGAAGGCTGACAATTACAGTACAAGGTTCACTGATGATAGTAAAGAAAAATAATGGTTTAGAATTTATATAGCTGTTTTCACACCAATTGATGCCTCGAAGCAAATTCACACGTTCTAAAATAATGTGAGAAATGCAACAGGAAGTTTGGACACAGCTCATAATTTGATACTGCCAGATTCTGTTTTGAGATGCTAATTTAGGGATAAACATTGATAAGAATACTCATCTATCCAAGGATAACTAGCATGCTGTCCTTTAGAATAGTTTCATAAGCTCTTTTACTTACAACAATCAGGTAGGTGGGGTCTCTGTTTAACATCTCCAAAAACACCTCTGTGATGGTGTAACTGGATCAGTTCTGCAAAGGAGTGTTCATATATATCTTTGTGGTCAGACTCTGACCCCAGAATTTCAGAGACAAATACCCATTAAGCCACAGATTACAATCAAACACTAAATGATGCCATCACAAGAATTATTGTCTTGAAAGCAAGAAAGATGAAAAAGGAATTAATAAATTACCCGTGCTTCAACTCACTCATCAGAGATTATTGTTTTCTCATTCTTTTTATATTGCAACATTCATGTCTGTCATTTAGACTGGTTCATATTTGGAATCCTGGTTTGAGCAGGTCGGGACAAGCATGAAGTATTACAGCCACTACAGCTATTATACCAAAATCTTGTTCTCAACAAGTTAGCTAAGGTGCAAGATAAATTGTGTAACAGGTTTCATCAAGTTCGCCCACAAAATATGGATTCAATGCCTAGTTCTTCAAGAGATTGTGGGAATATTTTCACAACAAGTATTGCAACAAATCACAAATATCTCAATGGCCTCACCCATCACAATCTCTGTACCCTTCTCTGGTGCAATAAACTACTGTCTCCACCACCCCGCACCTTGTAAAACCTCGATCCTTTAACTCCAGTTTATTGTACAAACAGCAAAGAATTACTAAACAATTAATAAGGATGGGAAAAAATATATGTACAAGAGTAAGATAGCTAAAAAATTTAAAAAAATAAAAGTTTCTTAAAAGAGTTAATAAAGTAAGTGTTGGTCCTTGAGACAATAGGAGAAAGTGAGGACTGCAGATGCTGGAGATCAGAGCTGAAAAATGTGTTGCTGGAAAAGCGCAGCAGGTCAGGCAGCATCCAAGGAGCAGGAGAATCGATGTTTCGGGCATAAGTCCTTCTTCAGGAATGAGGAGGGTGTGCCAAGCAGGCTAAGATAAAAGGTAGGGAGGAGGGGTGTTGGGAATGCGATAGGTGGAAGGAGGTTAAGGTGAGGGCGATAGGCCAGAGAGGGGGTGGGGGGGGGGGGGCAGAGAGGTCAGGAAAAAGATTGCAGGTCAAGAAGGCGGTGCTGAGTCCCAGGGTTGGGACTGAGATAAGGTGGGGGGGAGAGGAAATGAGAAAGCTGGAGAAATCTGCATTCATCCCTTGTGGTTGGAGGGTTCCTAGGCAGAAGATGAGGCACTCTTCCTCCAGGCATCATGTTGTCATGGTCTGGCAATGGAGGAGGCCAAGGACCTGCATGTCCTTGGTGGAGTGGGAGGGGGAGTTAAAGTGTTCAGCCACGGGGCGGTTGGGTTGGTTGGTGCGGGTGTCCCAGAGGTGTTCCCTGAAACATTCTGCAAATAGGCGGCCTGTCTTCCCAACGTAGAGGAGGCCACATCAGGTGCAGCGGATGCAGTAACTGATGTGTGTGGAGGTGCAGGTGAATTTGTGACGGATATAGAAGGATCCCTTGGGGCCTTGGAGGGAAGTGAGAGGGGAGGTGTGGGCGCAAGTTTTGCATTTCTTGCAGTTCAGGGGAAGGTGCCAGGAGTGGAGGTTGGGTTGGTGGGGGGTGTGGACCTGACGGAGTCACGGAGGGAGTGGTGTTTCCGGAACGTTAATAGGGGAGGGGAGGGAAATATATCCCTGGTGGTGGGGTCTGTTTGGAGGTGGCGGAAACACCTCATCGTATCTCCTTCATCATTTCCACCAGGGTAACTAGTGGATGTATTGTACATAACTTTCTAGAAGCATTTGATAAAGTGTCACATCAAAGCTTATTGCAAAACATAGAAGCGTATAGTAAAGGGGATAGCATTGGTCTAGGTGGAAGATTGGTGGCTAACAAAGAGCAGAAAGTAGGAATAAATGAGTCTTTTTTCAGGCTAGTAACTTGTTACAAGTGATGTGCCACAGGTGTTAGTGCTGGAGTCTCAACTCTTTAGAATTCGTAAATTTTTTATTTTTAATTATATTTAAATATAAATGACTTGGATGAAGGATAGTGTGTTGGCTAAATTTGCTGATGACATTAAGATAGGGAAGTGAGTTGTGAATAGAACATAAGCATGTAAAGGGATATAGATAGTTAGGCATATAGATAGTAAGTAAGAAGTAAATGGGCAAAGACCTGGAAAATGGAATATGATGTGTGAATTGTCTATTTTGGTGAAAAGAATTAAACAAAACATATTATATAAACAATGAAAGATCGCGGCGCTCAGATGCAGTGAGATCTGTCTGAGTGCATGAGTCACAAAAGGTTAATATGCAGATACAGCAAGTAATCATGAAATTTAATAGAAGTCTATGTTTTATTGCAAGAGGAATTGAATGCAAGAGTAGGGAGTTGTGCTTCAGTTGTACAGGGCATTAGTGAGACCACATCTGGAGTACTGTACTCTGTAGTGGTTGTCATATTTACAGAAGGATATTAATTGAATTCAAAGCAATTCCGAGAAGGTTTACTAGACCAATATCTAGACAGAGCAGATTGCCTTTTGATGAAAGGCTAGACTGGCTAGGTCAGAGTTTAGAAAATCAGAGGTGACTTAACTGAAACATAAGATCCTGAAGGGACTTGACCAAGTGGATGTGAAAAGAATGTTTCCTCTTATGGCAGAATCTGGAACTTGAGGTTATAGTTTAAAAATAAGGGGGTCGCCCAATTAAGACAGATATGAGGAAAAATAATTTCTCTTGAGGGTTATGAATCTTTAGAATTCCCTTCCTCAAAAGGCAGCAGATGCAAAATCTTCAGGTATTTTTAAGGCAATGGCAAATAAATTCTTGATCACCAAAAGGATAAAAGACATACAGGAATATACAGTTGAGGTTAGAATCAGATCAACCACGATCTTATTGAATAACACATTTGACTTGAAGGGCTGAGTGGTTGGCTTTTGTTCTTTATTCATATGTTTGTATATTTCCCATCAATGATGCTTGTACCTATAGCCACACATATGCAAAACTTCTTCCTTTAAGTCACTCCTGAGAGTCTAAAATTACTGGCCAACCTTTAAGCAATATCTGAGTATTTACTTCTTTGACTTGAAACTCCAGAATTGCTGTCCTAGTTTTACCAAATTACCAAATCACCAAATCCCCATAGATCCCAAAGCCCAGGACTCCTTTTCTGTGCTGGATATAAAATTATTCCATGGATGCTATTAGAAATCACAGTTACCCTTAACTTAGTACCTGCCAATTTAGCACCTTGACTAACACCCTGCAATGTGTTCTTGACTTTCAAAACTGAAAAATAAATATGTAAATAATGAAAATAATCACCAAATTAGAGTTTTTACAAAAATAATGACAACGTGGGAGCTTAATGAAAAACATTACTGATTCAAGTTTAAAGAATACAATACATAAAAATGTAACTTGACTCACTTTGGGTTAGAACACCTGACAATGACATCTGTTGTACGTGGCGTAACACCCTTGATTTAATAAAACATCCAAACTTCTGACTCAGTGTGAGTAATGTCATAGGAAGTGTTTGAGACATTTCTGTTTTATTTCAAATATGTATATATTATTTTATCATTCTTTTTAAAAATTGCAAGGGAAAATAATTTAGTCTGGCTTCCAAATTATTTACCTGAATGTTGGCAAAGAGAAAGCAGATTCTCATTGACTTGGGAAAATTCAACTGGTACATTCTGTTCCCTTAAAGGGGAAACAGCATGGCCTGGCTCTTGCAATAGTAATAACAATGGAATTCGAATTCGACAGCAACTTCTAGCATTCACATATGTTTACATGGAAGTCTAGAAAGTGCTTTTGGTTGTCCAAAGCTTTTCCATCAGGGGCATGATTAAGGGGTCAGAGACTAAAATAAATAGTAATATTGAAGGTGAGAACTTCCAAGGTTATGCTCTTGGTGTCACTGTAAAAATCATTAAAAATGGTGCACCTAGTTTAGTTATGTTTATGAGATTTCTAATGGCATATCAAGTTACTGCCAAACAGCCTCACTGACCTTTGAGTAACTTTATATTTGTTTAATGTCAATTTTCCTAACCGTGATTCAATATTGACATAGTTTTTTTTAAAAGTTTGTTTATGATATTTTATTTTCCACAGTAATCCAAGTCCAAGCCAAGTGCTGGAATATGGGATTAGAATAGTTAGGTGGTTGTTTGTAGACTAGCACAGATGCAATGCATCGAAGGGCCTTTTTCTGTGCTGTAGATCTCTATGATTCTATGATTTTTGTCCCATGTATATGTCCCAATCACTAGTGTTGATAACTGAAAATTTTCAATTAAAATTGAGAGAATTTCCGTAGTTTTCACTTTCGAATTTGTTGTCTGTGAGAATATTTCTTGATAACATCAAGTCAGGGAAAGGGAACTGTGCCATAGTGATCTTTGTTGACAGCTTCTTGCGAGGTCAGCGGTGAATGCCATTATTTCACCACAAACTGCAAACTCCAGCCCATTTTATAAAAAGCTTCAATTTAGCATCAAAATCAAATGTTGTATGTTGCTTCACGTAATGCTCCGATCCTGATAGAGAAGCATATTTTCTGACCTACTGTTAGCAATGCTGTAAAAGATCCATTCCTATGTTTTAAAAATAAAGAAATATGAATGTGATGTGATTTTTAAAAAAAGATGGAGTCAAGATTATCTTGTTCATTATTTGTAAGATGGCAGTAGCAACAGGTCAGAAGTGTTTAGAAATCTGTATCCATATGCACCTGCTCATTTGGCCAGCCACATTCTTGTTTGTTACTTATTTGTTTTGTTTCTTCATTTATTCTTTTCTCTTTTATTTCTAAGTTCTTCCTTTCTTCTATTCTACAGCTGTAGTGGAGGAGCAATGTGGTGGATCTGGATTGATGTCCCTCATGGCTATAGTGGCCATGGTTTTACCAAAGGTTTCATTGCCGTTGGTCCTGGTGTGTTCCTCCTGTCAGCAATGCAGTGTTTGGGTGGTGGCACCATGGTGATTCTGGTTCGTTATGGCGGTGACATGGTGGCTTCGGGTGGCAACTAGTGGCGATGGCTTCAGCGTCGGTGAATTGGTGGGTATGGCCTGTCCCTCCTTGCTGTGTCAGTAATGCAATGTCTTTAGTGTCGGCCTCGCTGGCAACAGCGTGATGGACACCGTCTGGAAATCCTTGTCTTGGCCATCTCAGGGGCAGCTTTGATGGCAGCATCCCATAGCCACTTCAATAACCCAGAAGCTGTGGAGAAGCTTGAATAACTTATGAAATTCACATATGTTTACATGGAGATCTAGAAGTTGCTGTTGGTTATTCAAACCTTTTCCATCAGGGGCATGATTAAGGCATCACAGATTAAAATCAGTTGGCAGTTCGAAAGTGAGAACTTCCAAATTTATGCTCTTGGTTTCAATGTAAAAACCATTGAAAATGTTTAATGAATAAATTATGAACTTTACTAACTTTGTCTCAATTACTTCCTTTTGTAATTTCTGTCATTGAGGTGGTGCCAAATTGTGGCGACTTATGTACATCTCACTGTATTTTCATAAGTACAAGGAACAACAAATTGCTATTATATTCAATTCTTTATTTTTGTTTTAAAAACCAAGCAGGAAAATGTCCCATCCTAAATTGAACCCAGCTCCACGTAAAACCTGACAAATTATCATGTGAACTAAGCATTTGAATACGAAACTTAAAGGATTTGAATATTAGCATACTTGCTCAGTCCATTATATAAATAACAAGCAAATCCTTCTTTCTCCATTCCCTGCATCACAACAGTGAAGAACAATTATGCTTCCATTGGCTGGAGGGTAATTGGAACGTTATTGAGGTTGTCAAAGATGCTATAAAAATTCGAGTCTTTTTCTTCACCTGATCCTCAACTGCCCTTTTCTTTAAAATTAGAAAATTATGAACACCAAAGAGCACCAGAAATTGAGCCACAGATCAAAAATGGGGAGAGAAGCCTGGCAGAAAAAGAGATAAATAGCAATTAATTAGAAAACAATATGTTTGGAACACCTTGCCAAGTATTCCTTTTCCTCTGTCTTTGTGCAGAAGCCGAAAAAACAATAATAAGCCAAACACAAGATTATATCCTCAATGCTGCCAAACTCTCAGAGGCATCCAATGCTACCAGTGAGGCCTTCTCTACATCAGTGAGACCAAATGTAAATGTAGGGAACATTTTGCCGAGCATCTCAACCAGGCCCATAAGGGCCCGCCTGTATTCCCGGTCACCGCCCATTTCAAGTCCCCATCCCACTCCCTCTCTGACATAACCATCCCCAGCCGCCTCCATTGCCACAGTAAATCAGACCGCAAATTGGAGGAACAAATTTTATCTTCCACCTGGGCAGCCGACAGCCTGGAGGACTCAACATTGAGTTTTCCAATTTCAAATAACCTCCCCATTCATCCCTCAACTCCCTTTCTAGTCCCGCTTCCTCCACCTACTGACCCTTCCTTCCAGTTACCAACTGGACTCACCCATACCATAGACTAACCAGGTCATACCCACTACCTGTGTTCACCTATCATTACCTCACCATTCCATCCTTTCCCCATCCAAAACTGTATCCCCTCTCTTTATCTACAACATCCCCTACTCCCACCTCCATTCATGAAGAACGGTTATACTCAAAATGTCAACTTCTCCACCTTCTGATGCTGCCTGGCCCTCTGTGCTCTTTCAGCCTCCTGCTTGTAAGCTCAGTCATCCACCTTCAGATACAATCCTAGCTTTAAAATTGGTGCAAGATGAAATAAATTCAAAGGCAATGGAATAAGACATACTTATTAACAATCATTCACAGGTATCACTAAAGAATGGATATTTACCAGTTCAGTCGATAAAGTGCCAACAAAGTTCCCAGACTGACTTTTAATAAAAATGGAATTTGACTTATTCAGTTATCAGTGGCCCTCATGTTAGCCTATCCATAGCGTAAACATCTCTATTATTGTATAACAGCATATCTTCTGACTCATCACAAGTAGCCCCAGGGAAGTTTTCCCTTATTATTGCAGTAAAAAAGACATCATTGCACAACGAGTGAATTAAATCACATCTGATCAATAATGTCAACAATAGACTTGTGTGGGGCTTTAATGTAGTTTTGACCCGTGAATGACCTGTTTTGTGTGTTTTGAGTACTGTGTAATATTGTAAGTACATAAAATTACATAATAATACCACACAAAATAACAGAATTAATGAATTATTGATCAACCTACTTCACATTTAGCATTTTAACTAATAGGTAAGTTTTATCGAGCAATAGAAGTTAAAAGTTCAATATATAACAGCATTTCTTGTATTGCAGCATTACAGTTGATGCCAATTTTAAAGTTAGTTATAGACTGTAATGAGAAGAATTAAGTAAAGAAGATCAAATAAAGGTTACAACAAAACTGGTTTGGAATCTCTTACAAGATTTATAGGGTAGTTTAACTGGTTCAGTCAATAGAACTCTACCCTGTAGTGCTTTGTTTATTTTCTTCAGTTGTTGGCTTTACTAATCAAATTTTTATTTTGTTTTCCATTACTGTTATTGTCACACGTAGTGCTATATTGTGTGTCAGTAAATGTAGATTCCTGAGATCCTTGAACATTTTGGGACATCAATTCCAAGTTTGTGATGCTTGCTACCTAAGCCACTTCTACCTATTCCTGTTCGCTGAAGATTTGGCCTCTTGCTCCATCTTTTGGAAAGAAAATCCTGCAGTTCCACACAAAGTAATATAAAAATATTTGCTGATGATAAGGCTAGGCGATGATGCAAGCTGTGTGGAGGACACAAAGATGCTCTAGGAGGCTGAACTGAAAACAGCTAGGTGCAGCAATTAAATAGTGCTACTGACAGCATGTCTGCTGCTGGCTAGCTCACCCCACATGATTTTCCATGAGACAAGTGTTGCAAAGTCAAAAGAGTGTATGGTCACTTTAAGACAGAAAGTGCTTTTCTGAATTTGGGGTATAGCAACGGCTGTCAGTGGGGGAAGCAGCTAGGAGATGGGCCAGTCCAAAATAGGTATATGTAACAATTGGCAATTAAATGGATACCTGAGTTTTGGTTGCGGTTTTGACAACAATTCAAATTTAACCAATTAATTTAAATTATGCCCAGGATATCAAAACCCAATTGAATTTGAATTTATTGGCAGCATCAGACCAATGAGCTGGTATGTTTAAAAAATTAGGGCGTTTTGAAACTTGGTCAGAGCAACTGCCATCTAAAGAAATAAACATCTTGCTCTCAAGGGAACCTCAGAAGGCACTATCTATTTTCCGTAAAGCAGTAATAAGTAAGAGGATGACCCAGGGAGAAGACAGCAGAGTCGAAAGGACAGAAAAAAGCAACAAAATTCGGAAAACTAAAAGGAAGACAACATAAGAGACTGTGTGTGGACTTTGAGAGATTGAGTTGATTTAATGTTTAATAATTGTATTATTGGAGCAGCATTTTATTGAGTTGGGATCAGTTAGTGATTATTAAGAAAAGGGCCCCTTGGATTTGTCAATAGTTTTTGTTTAGTGTTCACTATTAGAGTTAGAAAAATAAGTTCTTATTTTTCTTTAAACAGAGGAAAGCAGGGTTTTTTTCACTCACACTTTTAGCAGACTCCGGGGCAAAGCAAGCTTCTCTGGATATTTTAGTTTTAATTAGCAGAGGGGTTTGACCTCTGCATTGTAACAGGGGAAATATCGACAGGGGATATCACCTGTAGCTGAACTGAAACCATTGTTGGCAATGAATGCCCACTTAAGGGCCTCACCTTGCCAACACTCTGTTTTAACTGGTGGTCATATTGTGGAGGTGCTGGTGTTGGACTGGGGTGCCAAAGTTAAAAACACACACACCAGGTTATAGTCCAATAGGTTTATTTGGAAGTACTAGCTTTCAGAGCGCTACTCCTTCAGCAGTAGCTAATGAAGGAGCAGCGCTTCAAAAGCTAGTACTTCCAAATAAACCCATTGGACTATAACCTGGTATGGTTTGATTTTTAACTTTAACAGGCAGTGGAAGAGGACTATGCCAGTGTCAAACCCTGAATTTATAACCCTGTGAGTTGCAGGTCAGTGGAAAGGCGTGTGTCCCTCTATCCCAGGCTCCCTCTGCCAATTGGAAACCCTTCTCCCACTGTTTTGCCACCTAATATCCACTCTCCCTCACTGCCCATCCTTAATCCCAGATGTTCCCAAAAGCCTGCCAAACTTACTCTGACAAGATCCCAGCCTTATTTTAGTTTTTAGGGCATTCTCTTTCTCCCAGGTTTCTTGCAATGCCAGCAGCATTTACCAAGTTTTGCGAAGATTTGTAGCTCAGGTTGACGTTTTGGATGTAGGGTGACTGAAGATGTTACCTAGTAGGGTGACAAAACGTTTGGAAATGAACCTTCAAACTCAGCAAGCAAACCCTACATCCAGTGTTTGCCAAATTTCTGATTATCTGTGAGCTTAATAAAGTAGGGGGTTCTTCTGAAGAAATGTAGAATATAGGAACAAGAGAAGGACGTTTGGCCCATTGAGCCTACTCCGTCATTTAACATAATCTCATACTGAGCCTTTCTCTCAATGCCAGATTGCTGTTATCCCTACATTCCTACCAATCCCATATTCTTTGATTTTGCAGAAATGTGGGACATCAGCAAAAGTTTTATAAAAATTTAAACACAACACATCCATTAGTTCTACTAATTAAGTCCTAAAAAGACTCCAGTAGTTTGTTACATACAATTTTCCTTTAATAGATTTTGTGTAATACTCTTGGTATTATTAATTGTTCCATTCTGACATCTTTTATAATAGACTCTGGCATTTTCCCTTCTATTTATGTTAGGCTAACAGGTCTGTAATTCCCAATTTTCTCTCTTCCTTCTACTTTTAAACAGTGAAGTTACATTTGCCCCATTCCAGTCTGCTGGGACTATTTCAGAATCTGTGGAAGTTTGGAAAATAACAATTAATGCAACCATTATTTCCTGGGCTACATCTCTTAGACCTATGGATTTATCAACTTTCAATCCTTCAAACAATACTAATTCCACTAGCCTTTTTAATTCTAATTTCCTTCTGTTCCTCTTTCCCGAAAGAGCTTTGTTTCCTTGGCACATCTGAGAATTTTTTGTCTTTTTTTCTGAGAGGACAAAATGAAAGTAACTGCTTGATAGATTAATGTTGGCCTCATACTAACTCAAAGGCTGTTGGTTGAAAAAAATAAAGTGGGGTGATGAATGGCCAAGCAGTGGTGTTTTCTCCCTCAAAGTTTACACTGGGATGCAGTAAACTCACAGTCAGTGCATAGGTTCGGCCATTTAAGTGAATTAACAACAAAGTGGCAAATGGAGTAATATGTGGGGAAATGTGCAATTATTCACTTTTGTCTAAAGAATGGTAAAGCAGAATTTTTTTAAAAGAGTGTGTTAAACCAAAAATGTTAGTAAATGGCATTCGACCCTTAATGAAAGGAAACTGGAGTACAAGAGGAAGGAATACTTTTTAAGCTTGCACTAGGCTTTGGGCTTTAGATAGCAATTTTGCTCTCTATTTAAAGAAAAATATTTTTACATTGAAGGCAGTATAGCAAACGTTCAGAGTTTGGTCTCTGGGATGAGAAGGTTGTTCTAGACAGGAGGCTGAATAAATTGAGTCTACATTTTCTGGAGTATGGAAGAATGAGAGTTGATCTCATTGAAACATTCCAGATTCTGAAGGGATTTGGCTGGGTAGATACTGAAATGATAGGTTGAGCAATCTAAAAACAATAAGTTAAAGTTCCAGAATAAGAGGCCAGTTATTTAAAACTGTGATGAGGGAAAGTTCCCTTGCTCAAAAGGTTGCAAGGCTATGGAATTCTCAATCTCAGATGATTCTGGGTGCATCATCATTGACTACTTTTAAGGCTGAGATCTTTCAGCAAGTCAAGAGATTTTGGGAATGGACAGGAAAGTGGCATTGAGCCCAAGTTCAGCCTGGATCATACTGAATAGCAGAGCAGTATAGTTCTTTCCAGTTCCTATTTCTTTTATTCTTATGTCTCCCAGATCCCACAACGAGACTTCAAAGATGTGGGTGTGACATCTGAGGGGCAGCTTCTTTGTTCCATTCATGTACTTATTGAAGCCTCAGGAATGAATGCACAGTTCAGCCACTCTGATTCCAAATGGGGTCCCTTTGACAGTTTGTGATTGGTGAGAAACACAGAAGCAAGGATGTTAAAGCTAATTTTAAGAGCTATAGCAAAACCTGCTTCCATTTAATTGAATTCCTTATCCATTACCAGCTTCTTCTCTTTGAGATAGGTCGTCCCATTAAGATTCCACTCCTCGTTTAATTTCTCTTCATACTACTACTACATCTGATGCAGGTTAATCAAACAATTTGCAGTATTTCACAGACCAATGTCCATATGTTGAATCAGGCAGAAAAAGCCTTTCAGAGATTTACAAGGTTTTATTGTAAATTCCAAGTTTCGTACCAACACCAGTTTCCACCTTTCCCTCTGGATCCCTTACTATTCAGAAGCCAACTCCCTACAGGGGAAGTTCCCAGCTGTTGTTTTTCAAATAAACCCACTTCCAAGCGAACCAGTTACTCTATAACAAATATCAAAGAGACCAGCTCTTAAATACAAAATTCAGTGAGCACCATGTGTTCTCAATCAACACTGGAGCTATTCTGCTTTGCCATTAAGGAAACCTGTATTGCTAAGTCTGACGTCAAGCCTTGGGTAACACCACTCTTCAGTTAATTCCCAAAGAACATAAAAGCATTGCATGGGATGGCTTCATGATATGTTTCCCTTTTTGTGCAGGAATCATATCTTTGTTTGGATTCTTACCTGAAAACTCAGATTGGAAATGTGTTGAAAATTATGTCATGTTGATTAATACGATATATCATAAAAACATAATATGCCTGTGACCCAATGGCTTAATGATATTATTAAACAATGTGCACGATGCTCTTCAGCAACAGATTGGGGCAGTTTTGTTACATACTGCGATAAAAGACCACGATTTATAGGAATATTATAAGAATTATATTACAAGAATTATATGTAAAAAATATCTGTATAAAGGAAATTCTAATATTTGTATAAAGGAAGGTCATAATTCTAATAGTACCATATAATTCTCTCTTTTTCAGATTTTGATAGAGCTTAGTGCAATTTTTGAGTTGTAGGAAAACAAACCTTTTAATTTATAGGGCATGAGATTATATAAGGAGAAAGTGAGGACTGCAGATGCTGGAGATCAGAGCTGAAAATGTATTCCCAGAAAAGCACAGCAGGTCAGGCAGCATCCAAAGAGCAGGAGAATCGACGTTTCGGGCATGAGTCCTTCTTCCTGAAGAATGGCTCATGCCCAAAACGTCGATTCTCCTGCTCCTTGGATGCTACCTGACCTGCTGCGCTTTTCCAGCAACACATTTTCAGATGAGATTATATAAGGCCAGATGAAAGGGTAATGTTGCATTGATTTATACAGCAAAACTACAACAGCAGGACTAGTTGATGTATGAGTCTTTGAAGTTTGAAATGAAACATTTAATCCTTAATCTTGCATTATTATTATTTGAAAATAATATTGAATGTCATTTGAAAATGTGACTAAGAATTTAAATGATCGATAAGAATACAGATATGAAAAGAATGGTGAATAAGGATCATCAAGCTAGCCCAAGTGCAGATACAACAAAACCATATATTATATACCATTTATCCTTTCCATAATCATGCAAAATATCAGAAGTAAAAATAATTCAAATGCGTAATCATTCTGGTGTCTTCAGGGATGAAAATCTCTAGCAAATCGCTTCCCGCCTCCCTAAGGCAATCAAACAAAGTTGCAGGTGACTGAAGGAGTCTGGGTGCTTTATCATCCCACTAACCAGCAATTAACTTTCTATAACTGGAAATGTCCTCTCCCATTGGGGACTTGTCATATTTCCTTTCGAAGAATTGCAGTGAATCTGTACTTGGTTGCTTTTACTAGGGGAGAATGACTCTAGAAAATTCTAAAAAAAAATTCATTCCATCCAAATTGTTTGGCCAAAAGATTTTTCATGCATTATTCCTGCTCCTGTTCGTCTCAAATAACCTATCCAACTGGATTGAATATTACAATCAGCATTTTCAAAATATCAGCATAACACTTGAAGCCCTAACTCATAAATCTAGAGGGCATAGGTTTATGGAGTGAGGGGAAAGATATAAAAGGGACCTAAGGGGCAACGTTTTCACACAGAGGGTGGTACGGGTATGGAATGAGCTGACAGAAGAAGTGATGGAGGCTGGTATAATTACAGCATTTAAAAGGCATCTGGATGAGTGTATGAATAGGAAGGATTTAGAGGGCTATGGGCCAAGTGCTGGCAAATGGGACTAGATTAGTTTAGGATATTTGGTCGGCATAGATGAGTTGGACCAAAGGGTCTGTTTCTGTGCTGTACATCTCTATGACTCTATTCTAATCAGGAGCCTTTGGGTAAGTATAATTCTGGTTGCTATTGTCCCTATGTAAAACGTATATTTTCTCTATAACCTTGATAAATTTTACCATTGAAGGAAACAAAAATTGATACAACAATACTCCAGACATATCAACACTTTATATAATTTGCCTTTATTTCATAGTCTGAGCAACCTGAAAATATACAATGTAATTTAAAACTGTATTCACTTTCCTTGTGGTATCATAGTCTTAGAGTCATGGAGCCCTGACCTAGTCCCATTTGCCAGCATTTGGCCCAATCCCTCTAAATCCTTCCTATTCATATACCCATCCAAATGCCTTCCGACTGTTGTAATTGTACCTGCCTCCAACATTTCCTCTGGCAGCTCCTCGCATACACCTACAACCCTATGTGTGAAAAAGTTCCCCTTAGATCCTTTTTAAATCTTTCCCCTCTCACCTTAAACCTACACCCGCTAGCTTTGGACTCTCCGACTCTCGGAAAAATACCTTGGCTATTCACCCTATCCATGCCCCTCATAATTTCATAAACCTCGATAAGGTTACCCCTCAGCCTCTAATATGCCAGGGAAAATAGCATGAGTTTATTTAGCCTCTCCCCATAACTGAAACCCTCCATCCCAGCAATATCATTGTAAGTCTTTTTTGCACCCTTTCAAGTTTTAACAACATCCTTCCTCTAGAAGACTGAGCAGAATTATATACAGTAATCTAAAAGTGCTAAGTCCTGTACAGCCACAACATGACATTGCAGCTACTAAACTCAATGTTCTAACCAATGAAAGCAAGCGTGCCAAACACCTTCTTTACCACCCTGTGTATCTGTGACTTCACTTTCAAGGAGCTATGCACCTGCACCCCTAGGTCTCTTTGTTAGACAGCACTCCTCAGGGCCCTACCATTTTGGTTTGCCTTACAAAATGCACTATCTTACATTTGTCTAAACTAAACTCCATCTGCCATTGTTTCGTCCAATGGCTCATCTGATCAAGGTCCCATTATACTGTGAGATAATCTTCTTCACAGCACACTTCACCATCAATCTTGGTGTTATCTGCAAACTTACTAACCATAACTCCTATAATCACATCCAAATCATTTATATAAATGACAAAAAGTAGTGGACCCAATCCTTGTAGCACACCACTGGTCACATATCTCCAGTCTGAAAAACAAGTCTCGCACCCCCCCCCCCCGCCCCACCTTCTCTCTCCTACCTTCAAGCCAATTTTGTCTCCAGTTAGCAAGCTCCCCCTGGATTCCATGTGATATAACGTTACTAACGAGTTTGCCATATGTCAAAACCTTTGCGGAAGACCTTCAATAAAGATTCTTCAATGAGCTTTCAACTATTACTTAAAGTGTCTTTTGTAATCCATCATATTTCATGCATTATTGAAATGTGCCAGAAAAACAAGAAAAAACTTTTTGAAAATTATTCCATGGGATGTAAATATCAACAGGAAAGCCAACTTCTGGATCCCAATGCTCATTGCCCTTGAGAAGGCAATGATGAGCCAGCAACCCACAAGAGCACTCATAAAGGCACTTATGGAGTTCTGGGTTTTGCCAAGTATTGAATCAGCAATTTATTTCATACAAAATCTTTTATGATCACAGAAAATCTCAAAGAACTTTGCAGTCGGTGAAATACTTTTGTAAGTGAGTCACTGTTGTAAGATAGAAAACTTGCCAGTAAATCTGTGTACAGCAAGCTTCTACAAATAACAGTATGATCATGATTAGATGATCCGTTTCTTAGACATGCTGATTGAGGATAAATATTTGATAGGACTCTGGATGGGGACTAATCCCCTTGTTCTTCCTCAAGATTGTGCCAGAGGATGTTTTACATCTGTGAGAGAAGCCAGTCAGGATACAAAACTTAACACTGGATTGCAAGAAATAAGAGAAGGCTTAGACCAAAAATACCTTCAACACTGCCTCACCATTCAATGCAGCTGTAACTGATATTTTGTGTCAAATCCAATTTTCTATCAGCTCTCCATACACCTTTTTACCTTGAGAGACCATAATCTGCCTCTTAGCCTTAAATATACTCAACAGTGGAGACAATCCCAATGAAACATAGCTCTCTCAATGAAAAGGTTTCCCTTACCTCTATCAAACACAGATTCAAGGCAATTCATGGGACAGTAATCAAGCCTCTTTCCTTGTGCAGAGTCTGTTAGCTATTCAGTCTTACAGCTCCTTCCACACACCAGACCCACTAAATCTCTCTTTACATTTACCCAGTCCAGTCGTTAATCTGCTAACTCCAGTTACATACTTAACTACAGTCTCTTTCTCATTCTTGGGATATAGGTGTCACTGGCCAGCCAGCATTTATTGCCCATCCTTAGCCTCTTTTGAGAAGGTGGTGGTGAGCTATCTTCTTGAACCACTGAGTCCATGATGCCCTCAGGGAGGGAATTCCAAGATTTTGACCCAGTGACATTGAAGGAGTGATGATAACTTTCCAAGTCAGGAGCCCACTGTGGAGAGTCCTTGACACTGATCCAGCTCCCTCAGAGCCAGCTCTCAGAGTGAACAGAACCTCTGACACTCCTGTTAGCCAGGATTCCCTAATTGGACCAGGTTAACAGCCCCAATCAGGGAACTCCTGTGAGGTCCACCTAGCTGACCTTGTTATAATCACTACATTCCTCCCCTCTCTAAATCCAGGGATAGAGATCTATTCCTTCTCTTGTAGCCTGTCCTGGTCTGTTTTTGCATCTGGTCCGGATCCTCCAACTCAGCCTTAGATACAGGCAGTGAGTATTGGACCATAGACTGTCTCTTGTGTCCGGAGAGTCTTGGAAGAAATTGATCCTCTTCTTCAGGTGGTAAAGGCATCAAGGCTGTGACATCCACTGCGTCCATCTCAGACTCCAAGGTTTGTTCGACGCTATTCAGTGGGGGAGAATCCATGGGTCCGACATCCTTTCCAGCTGTTCTGAGGTGCCTGGTATGTTTCGCTCCTGCTCCAGTTGTGAGATTGCCGCTTTCATGTGATCCACATGCTTGTTCAGGACTGTCTCACCTCCCTGAACTTTGTATGTCAATAGACCTGACCTCGTATCGCCTCTCATCCTTGCAGATCCATTTCCATAGTTTTTACACCAAACTTCATCCCCTGAAGTAAATTGTGTTACTCACTTAGTGGAGTCTTGTATCTAGCATTAGCATTCCTGATGCTATTTCACTGTTTCCTTCACCCCCCAGCTCCATGAAGATCAGACTTAACCAAGTGCAGAGTCTTCTCCCCATTAGAAACTCTGCTGGACCTATCTCTATAGTTGCATGAGGGGTGGTCTGATAATCTAATAGGAACCAGGACAGTTTGGTATCAAGTGAAGCTGTAGGCTGTTTCTGTAAGCCTGCTTCCAAAGTTTGAATTGTTCTTTTCACCAGAGGATTGGACGATGGATGGTATGGAGCTGTCCTTATGTGCTGAATGTCAGTCAACTTTAGGAAACACCCAAATTCCTTGCTGGTGAGTGACAGCCCGTTGTCTGTGACCAACACTTCTGCGAACCTGTGTTTTGCAAAAGGTACTCACAGTTTTATCCATTGTCATCCCCGTGTTTCACTCTCTGCATGTCCAACCACTTTCAGTGGGTGTCCAAAATGAGTAAGAACACTAAGCTTATGAAAGGACTGTCATAAAGAACGTGTATCTGAGTCTGCAATTTACCCAACTGTTCCCAAGAATATGGGAGAACTGCTGGCAGTAAATTTTGTTCTTATTGGCACTCTGGGAACTACCCCACCAATTGACTATTTCTGCATCCAATCCTAGCCACCAGACATAACTTCTTACCCACATCTTCATTTTGGACATCCCGGACGATCCCGCTGGAGATCAAGCAGTATCTGGCAGTGACCTTTACTCAGGAGTTTCCTTCTTGCCCCCCATAATAAAATGCTGGCCTCGATGGTGATCTGGTCTTGTTGAGTCCAGAAAGGTTTCAGTTCTAGTGGCATTAGCCCATTTGCATCCCCCATCATCACCAGCTGTTTTAGTTTTACCAGATCTGGATCATTTTGTTTCCATAGCAGTAGAAGGAAGAGTAACCAAAAGGTTGAAAACCAGAATGGACTCAACCAATGGCAGCACCACCAGTAGCGTCCCTGCTAGTGGAAAGTGGTATGAGGTGCCAGCATACTCGGCCTCCAGGATGGTGTTCTAACTTGTAATTGTACGCATTTAGAATGAGAGCCCACCACTGAATTTGACCTGAATCTACAGGTGACACAGTCTAGTCCTCTTTGAGTAGCCCTAGCAAGGGTTTGTGGTCTGTTACTATTACTGATTTATAAATATAAAATCAACGTAAATATATTGGTGGAACTTTATCACACCAAAAACGACCACCCGACCTGCATTCTCTATCTGGGTATATTTGTGCTGTATATTAGCCAAAGCCTGAGAGGCAGTTACTAATGCATATTCCTCTTCATTGAGCTGTGAACCAATACTACCCCAAATCATACAGGGGGGAAGTGCATTTTAGCACCAGATCTCAGGCTTGGAGTGCCGAAGAGCCTGTTCCTGGCTGTAAATTTCTTTGTTCTTTGGTCTATCTCGCTTGGAATCATAGTGTGCTAACACCTTAGCCATTTCTTGGCTTCCCTAAAGGTTATATTTTGGCTACGAGACCATTCTATTTCTGCTGTTTATAAATAGCACATTTAAGGGTGCTATGATGGAGTTCAGATTATGTGTGAACTTTCTGTGATAATTCATCAATCCAAGGGAAGACCTAAGCTCCTATCTAGGTATGGAAGCCAGGTTACCTTTAATCGCCCTCACTTTATCTTCCAACGGGTGTAATCCAGTCTTGTTGACTCTGTAACTCACATAGGTCACTTGGGGTGCCTGGAACAGATTTTTCCCTTCTAAGATGTACACCCATCTTGGAGAAACGTCGAAGGACTATGTCCAAGTTTTCCAAGTGTTCTTTATTGGATTTGTCTGTTATTAGCACATAATCCAGATACATGGGGACATGGGATAGACGTTTCTCCATCATCCGCTGAAAACTGGAACAGATTGATGGCAGTCTTGCATATTGGTAAAAACCTTATGGGTATTAATTGTAGCATACAGCTGGGAATCCTCTCCTAACTACAATTGTAAGTGTGCATGGCTCATGTCCAGTGTCGTGAAGGACACCCCTCTGCCATCACCAGCTTTGTGTACAAATTGTCTTTGCAAGGGATTGGATATTTATCCAGCTGCGAAAAGCAATTTACAGTTTGTGTAAAATCCCCACAAAGGTGAACCAACTCTTTGCGCTTCACAATCAGTAAAACTGGTGCTGTCCATTCTGCAAACTGGACTGGTTTGATGGTTCCTTCAGCTTCCAGTCTCCTGGTTTCTGCCTCCGCTTTTGCCTGTAAGGCATATGGCACGGGCAGGCCCTGCAGAATCATGGAATGCTCCCTGGTTGACATGGAAGGTGGCTTTGGCTCCTTTGATAGTCCCTTGACCTTCCTGAAAATGTCTGGCTATTTAATTAGGATTTCATCTGGCAGCCATTTTCTAATTGAAAAATGTTGAGCCAATTAAGTTGAACATTTCTCAACCAGTTTTGTCCCATTCTGATTGGGCCCAAGCCTTTTACTAAAATCAATGATAACTGAACAGTTGCTTCTCTTACAGCACCGGAACTAAAGTCCTGGCCTTAATCTGTAAATTTTCCCTGGTATAGGTTCTCAGTCTAGCTGAGGTCTTATGCAAACTTAAGTCCAGAGTGAATTTTGTTAAAGACTATTTCTGCAATTGCTGATACAAGCACGTTGATATCAACTTCCATTAGAACCGGGTGACCACTTATTTTGACTGATTCTGACTTGGATGTTGTTAAGCAATATACCTGTTCCAGCCAGATGTAGAAGGACCTTCCAGGTTGCATTCTCCTGGATATTGGCCTATGAGTTACCTTACTCAATTCAGACCTAGCGGCACTCTTTTTCTGTCTTGAGACCACATATTGGCAGCAACTAGAATCACCTGCTGGCCTGGATAGTGAAGAAAATGTTAACCGTATGGCTGAGATTTGGCTTTGTTTTGGGGTTTTTCTGTGGGCTGGCCTGGAGTCCCTCTGTTCAGGACATGTCCTGAGAGAGGCTATGTCCCCCAAGCTCAGCCAGCCGGCCAAGGGCATTAACTTCCATCGGTACCCATTTGCTCCACTTGCCACATTTTCTAATGAGAAAGGCAGTTGTAGTGTCTGTTTGAAGTCCAGTTGGGCTTCAAATAGTACATGCTTTTGCATAGTTACATTATTAATCCCATCTACCAAACAATCTTTCAGCATCTGATCCAAGGTTAACCCAAAGTCACATGCCTCTGCCAATTAACTTAACTTAGTCCAAATTCCCGACACAGATTCCCCTGGTTTTTGAACTGCTGAGTAAAACCAAAAGGGTCTCAGAATTAAAGGAGACATCAGGCCATAATATTCTTTAACTAAATTCGGCAACTCTTGGAAGGTTTTAGTATCTGGTGCTCAGAAAATGTTAGGCTCCTAATAACTGAAACAGCTGTGAGTCCGCAAGCTGTCATAAGAATTACTCATTGCTTTTCATCTGCCCCAATGTCATTTCGCCAGAAAAAATATTTTTCCACATATTGAGCCGGATCTTTGAAGGCACGGTCAAACAAACCAAGTTTCCCAAATAACGGCATGGTGCCAGAAATGCTTACTCCTACTCAAAGACAACTGTTGCTGATTAGATTCCGAGAGTATGGAAACAGGCCCTTCAGCCCAACAGGTCTGCACCAACCCTCTGAAGAGTAACCCACCTAGACCCATTTCCCTCTGACTAATGGGCAATTTAGCATGGCCAATTCATCTGGCCTGAACATTTTTGGACTGTGGGAGGAAACCGGAGCACCTGGAGGAAACCCACGCCAACACAGGGAGAATGTGCAAACTTCACACAGACAGTTGCCCGAGGCTGGAATCGAACCTGGGACCCTGGTGCTGTGAGGCAGCAGTGCTAACCACTGAACCACCGTGCCACCAGGTGTTGTGAGCAAATTTGGTCAGGAGCTGTTTCTGTGTTGTCTTGTTGCCATTGAAATAAGTTCACAGAGGCCAGTCTCCTGTCACCAAGTCACTCTTTATTTATATGTGAATAGTACTTGACACTGGTCCAGCATCCTCAGAACCAGCTGTCATTGTGAACAGAACCTGTCACATCTGTCAGCCAGGGTTCCCTGATTGAACCAGGTTAACATCCCCATCAGGGAACTCATACTCTATGAGGTTCACCTGGCTGACCTCATTACAATCAGTACAATAACCTCAAATAACTCTATTAAATTTGTCAAACATGATTTCCCTTTTGTAATACTTTATTGATTGTGTCTGCTATTCTATGTATATTGTTGAATTATCCTTATGAATGGATTGGAACATTTTCCTATCACTGATAATCGGCTAATCCATTGGTGGTTCACTGATTTCTCTCTCTCTCTCTCTCTCTCTTCTTAAACAGTGGTGCTACATTTACTTCTAATCCATTTGAACAGTTTTGGAATCTAGGGAATTGTGGACAATTCTAACTAGTTCATCCACCATCATTACAGCTATGTCTTAGAACCTAAAACATAGGCCATCCAGTCATGAGGATTTTTCAGCTGAAAGTTCTTAAATTCAAATAATGTTCAAATTAAATAATGTAATTATCTTAAAATCTTCTCTCTTATTAGTTTCTCAGTTACCCTCTACTTTGGTTATGTAATTTGTATCTTCCATTGTGAAGGTAGACCCAAGCTATGTGCATATTCCATGCGATAACTTCTCCTGTCTCACTGTCTACCTCTTGCAATATATGCTTATGTTAATAGCTGGTTCACTCTTAGATTCACTTTAATGTAATATCTCATGTGAAAAGTAGCATTAATACAGCTTCACAATGGATGGTTCGCCCTGACTTTTGTGCTCGAATTTATGCAGTAGTACTTGACGGAAACAACTTTGTGACTCAGAGATGACAGTGTTACCATATGAGGAACAATAAATCCTGTGGAAACCTGTTATCCCCAAATGTATTACCCTGTGCTTATTTAGATAAGAATGAGGTGCTGAAGGATGTTATGTGGTCCTTTACACTGCTCTGTCATTCAACCCAATCGACTAGTTCAAACTCATCTTCCTGTACTATTCTTTCAGTATCTTAGCACTCAAAAAAAGTTGAGTAATCTTTCTCGAACATATTCAACAATTGAGCAAGTACATCTCTGTAGGGGTAGGAAATTCTTAAAATTTGCAACTTGTTGAGCAAATAAATTTACCATGACTAAAAAACTGACCTTAGTTTCTAAGAATGTGATGCTGTGTATGAGATTCCTCAGCCAGGAAAACATCTATCCAGCATTTATACTGTCAGGATCTTAAAAGAATGCAATTGTTCAATTAGATCACCTCTCATTCTTCTAAGTTTCAGGTAACATGGATCTAATCTATCCAACTCTTCTCATAGGACAACACCCAAATTTATATTACAACTTATTGACTTGGACTTTATTACTATCTCTAACTCTTATTTTCACATTGTCTACAAATTTATGAATAGTTCAAATAATATCTTCATCCAATAACAATGAATGAAGATAACTAACAGCAATTATCCCTAAAGAGAAACTTGAATCAATTCATGGACAGGCTCTGTTCCGATCTCCTTCATTTATCGTAAATCTCTGCCTATGAAATTTCAAATAATTATCTGTCATCTAATCCCACTTTGATTTTATCTCTTTGAATAAATAGCACTTCATTGTAGAATTTTTGGCAATAATGTATATTAAGATGCACATTATGGGAAGTGCTGAGGATGAAGGGGAGCATTGTGTGCATGTCCATCTCTCCCATATGGTAGTCAGTAGGGGAATAAAGTGATTAAGAAGGCATATGGGATTCTTGACTTTATTAGCTCAAGAATTAAGTTTGAAAGCAGGGAAATTATGTTAGAATTTAATAAATGATGATTAGGCCACAGCTAAAATAGTGTGTGCACATTGCACAGCTCAGATAGTGAACCTACATTATAGGCGAGATGTGATTGCACTGGAGAGGGTGCAGAGGAGATTTACCAGAATGATGGCTGGGCCTGAGAGTTTTAGTTATGAAGGGAGATTGGACAGACAGGCATTGTTTTTCTTGAAACAGAACAGACTGAGGGGGACATCAATTTAAGGTAAGGTGCAGGAGGTTTAGAGGGGATGAAAGGTTTTCTTTCTCCCCCAGATGTGGTGAGAACTGGAACTCGCTGCCTCTATGGATGGTAGAAGCAGAAACTCTCATAAGAAGTATTTAGATGTACACTTGCGATGCTAGAGTATGCAAGAGAAGGGGCCAAGTGCTGGAAGATGGGATTAGGAGACTTAGGTTGTTGTTTTTTGACCAGCACAGACTCAATGGACTGACGGGCCTTTTTTGTGCTGTAGACCTCTATGAATTTATAACTCTGTAATATGAACATTAATTTGTCTCCCCTAGTTTGTTGATGAATTCATGAAGAAAAGATATTACTGTAAGAGACTAGTGGTAAGTGACATATCCATTCTTTATTTTTGCTGCTACCTGTGTTATTTACTCATTGTTAGTGTATTGGAAGCAGAGGATATTTGATCTGAGAGTAGATGGAATTTAAAGCTTCAACAAAACAACTGACACGCAATCCATCTCCATATAGAAACTACCTCAGCAGACAATAGTAATGTAACTTAAACCTGACATGGTTAACATTTCTGTGTTGCAGAAAACAGCTAAAAACACCAGACTTTAATTAGAATACAGATCACTAAAATCATATTTACCAAAATAATGACTATAATATTTTAAATGGTCATTTAATAATCAAGCATTGGAAATAAATCATTTTTGTATGCAAAAATGTGATTCGAAAAGTATATATTTAGAATAGTATACTACTCAGGCCTTGTCTTTGATTCTTCACCTGGAAAATATTGTCCAGTGTTTTCTTATTCAAATTGATTTTGTTAAAAACAGGCAAGAAATGTTTAACGCATCACTGGCCTCTTGATCTCAGTATTTCAGTGGGTTTCTGTGGGGAGTAGTATGAGTGAGGTTGGATGAAGTTGGTAAAATATCCTAGAAGTAACAAAGATACAATTTGTTACTGTGAAATAACTATCTCATTGTAATCAATAATGTTTTAAAATTATCGCTGCCATTTTCCTCCCGAAAGGACATTAGTCAAACAGGTTGATTTTTGCAACAATTGGCAATGACTTCATGGTCACTATTAATTCAGCTTTTAATTCCATATTTATTAATGGATTTTAAATGTCACCAATAAAATAAGCTGAACCTCTGGTCTATGTTACCACATCCCCCTGTTGAAATTCTAACAGCACTGACATTTACTAATTTTTAAACTATTTGTATGACTATGTTTTCCACAAAAAGTAACAGGATTTTCAGTTAGAATCATTAGTACTGTTGATGGCTGGGTTTACTCTATTTTGAGGTAAATTACTAAATATTATTGCCTTCACCTGAAGCATGCTTTGAAAGACTCACGGTCTTAACTCATTTTTATCTCTCCTACTTGGACAACATGAAGCCAATTTCTGATTGAAGATATCTGAAGGGAATAAAAATCAGGCGTTTGCAAGTAACATTCATCAAGAACCTACCTCTGAAATGTCAGGAGAGATTTTGCCAGCAAAGTCAAAGTTTCAACACAAAGTACCCAATTCCAGTGAGTGGTGGGGTTGCCTGGACAAGAGATTGTCAATGAAACTGCAGAGTTGTCGGGGCCATCCAGTTAACATCGAGAGGGCATGGGAGCCGGTCATTGAGACAGCACTGGCAAGAGGAAAGAAGCTTGTCATGTCGGATAGATACAATATGTAAAAGGTATCAAATGACTACTAGGGGACATTGACAGGACAGCAAATGGTATGTTTGGGAGATGGCAGTAGCCAGAGCAAAATTGGCATTCAAGTTTTCTGAAACTACCTCAGTGCTCTCCATTTTTACAGAACAGCGAGTGGAGAGGGCAGAGAGAACCAAGGGCTGCCAGGAAGGGCAAATTTTTCCACTTAAAAAAGGGACTTATCTCAAGAGTTAGGCCTCCATTTCTACAGAACGGCAAGTAGAGAGGGCGGAGAGAACGTAGGGCTGCTTGGAAGGGAGAGCGCAAGAATTGTTTTTAAAGGAGCAGCTGAGGGAGGGGCCAGAGGGCTGCTGGGTGTACATTTGGGCAGCGGCTGAATCCCACTGTGTAGTGTCTCCCACCCACCCTCCTCCTCTAACCAAAAAAAAGGATTCCCTTGTGTTGCTAAGGTAAGGCGTTTCAATTAATATTTCTTGTGTATCATGTGATTGATTGAACGTTTACTGTTAGTTGGTTAGTTGAACAAGATAAGAGAGAAATATTAGAAATTATTTAACTTATAAATTTGTATAAATTAATTAAATAAGTAGATCTGTCTGGACAGGTGATGTGCTGTAGCTGTATGATGTGGGAGCTGGCTGATCCCATTGTGAACGGCAGTGACCATATCTGCAGCAAGTGCTGGTTGCTGGAAGAACTCCAGCTCAGAGTTGATGATCTGGAATCTGAGCTTCAAACACTGCGGCACATCCGGGAGGGGGAGAGTTACCTGGACACTTTTCTTCAGGAGGCAGTCACACCTGATAGATACAGTGATTCAAAATTCAGTTAGTGATCAGGGACAACAGGGTGTGACTGTGAGTGAGGCAGGTAGGGGGATCAAGAATTCAGGAATGAGGGAGCCTCAGCTCTTGACCTTATCCGACAGGTATGAGATTCTTGCTCCTTGTACGGATGAGGGAAAAGATTGTGGACAGGATGAACCAGCTGACCACAACACCACGGTGCAGAAGGACATTCAAGAGTGGGGAGCAAAAAGACAAGTAGTTGTTATAGGGGATTCTATAATTAGGGGGACAGGTAGTATCCTTTGCAAGCCAGATCGGGAGTCCTGCATGGTGTGTTGCCTGCCCGGTGCCAGGGTGCAGGACATCTGAAGAAGGGCTTATGCCCGAAACGTTGAATCTCCTGTTCCTTGGATGCTGCCTGACCTGCTGCACTTTTCCAGCAACATATTTTCAGCTCAGTGCAGGACATCTCTGAATGGCTTGAAAGGATATTGGAGCGGGAGGGAGAAAATCCAGTTGTTGTGGTCCACGTTGGCACTAACAACATAGGCAAGGCTGGGAAGGAGGACATGTTTGGGAATTATCAAGCACGAGGAAGGAAATTGAAGAACAGGTCCTCGAGGGTCATAATCTCTGGATTACTGCCCGAACCACGTGCTAACTAGCATAGGGATAAGAAAATTAGGGAAATAAACAGATGGCTAAGAGATTGGTGTGGGAAAGAAGGATTCAATTTCATGGAACATTGGAATCAGTGTTGGAACCGGGGGGGGGGGGTCTGCACTGATGGGACGGTCTTCACCTGAATCGATCTGGAACCAGTGTTCCAATGAAAAGGATAAATTGGGTGGTCACTACGACTGATGAAGGGCTTATGCCCGAAACGTCGAATTTCCTAATCCTTGGATGCTGCCTGACCTGCTGTGCTTTAACCAGCAACACATTTTCAACTGGTCACTAGGACTTCCAACTTGTGAGGTGGGGGAAGGGAAAGGGAAAGCGACAGGGACAGCAATATGGAGTCAAGTAGAAAGATAAGCAGCAGGATAGCATGTGTGCAGGATTTAAGTTCAAGGCAGACTAGGAATGAACCATAAAGGAAGGATAACTTAGGACATATTACTAGAGATGTTGGAAATATTGAGGATAAGAAAATTAGCATTAAGGCGCTTTACCTGAATTTGTATTCGTACAAAGTAGATGAATTAACAGCACAAATCATCATGAATGATTATGGTATGGTAGACATCACAGAGATGTGGTTGCAGGGGGTTCAGGACTGGCAGTTAAGCATCCAAGGATTTACTATTTATTGAAAAGACAGGGAGGTGGGCGGAGGGGGTGGGGTTGCCTTGCTAGTTAAGAATGAAATTAAATCCATGACACTTAGGGTCAGATGATGTGGAATCTGTGCGGGTGGAGTTGAGGAACCACAAAGGCAACAAACCCATAATGGGAGTTATGTACAGACCTCCTAACAGTGGTCAGGACTGGGGCACAAGATGTACCAGGATATAGATAGGGCACGTCAGAAAGGCAAGGTCACAGTGATCATGAGGGACTTCAATATGCAGATGGACTGGGTGAATAGTATTGCCAATGGATCCAAAGAAAGGGAATTCATAGAATGCTAATAGGATGGCTTTTTTGAAACAGCTTGTGATGGAGCCCACAAGGGAGACTAGGGACAAGAGCACTATTCTGGACTTAGTGCTATGTAATGAGCCAGACTTTATAAAAGATCTTAAAGTAAGGGAACACTTAGGAGGCAGTGATCATAATATGGTAGAGTTCAGTCTGCAGCTTGAAAGAGAGAAAGCAAAATCAAATGTAATGGTGTGACAGTAATGGTGTGGGGGGGGGGGGGTGGAATTAGACGGCCATGGCTGACAAAGGAAGTCAGGAAATGTATCAAAGGAAAACAGACAGCCTATAAAGTGGCCAACAGCACTGGGAAATCAGAAGATTGGGAAGACTACAAAAACAAGAAGAGGATAACAAAGAGAGAAATAAGGAAGGAGAGGATCAAATATGAAGTTAAGCTAGCCAGTAATATTAGAAATGATAGTAAAAGTTTATTTTAATACATAAGAAACAAATGAGAGGCAAAATTAGACATTGGGCCACTCCAAATTGATGCAGAAAGGCTAGTGATGGGAGATAAGGAAATAGCTGGAGAACTTAATAAGTACTTTGCATCAGTCTTCACAGTGGAAGACATGAGTAATATCCCAACAATTAAAGAGAGTCAGGAGGTAGAGTTGAGTATGGTAACCATTACACAAGGGAATGTGCTAGAAAAGCTAAAAGGTCTAAAAATTGATAAATCTCCTGGTCTTGATGGGCTACATCCTAGAGTTCTGAGGGAGGTAGCTGAGGAAATAGCAGAGGCATTGGTTGTGATCTTTTAAAAGTCACTGGACTTAGAGAAAGTCTCAGATGATTAGAAAATCACTGTTGTAAGCCCCTTGTTCAAGAACGGATCAAGACAAAAGATGGAAAATTATAGGCCGATTAGCCCAACTTTGGATGTTGGTAAAATTCTAGAATCCATCATTAAGGATAAGATTTCTAAATTCTTGGAAGTGCAGGGTCAGATTAGAACAAGTCAGCATGGATTTAATAAGGGGACATCGTGCCTGAGAAATCAGTTAGAATTCTTTGAAGAGGTAACAAGTAGGTTAGACCAAGGAAACCCAATGGATGTTATCTATCTAGACTTCCAAAAGGCCTTCGATAAGGTGCCTCATGGGAGGCTGCTGAGTAACTTGAGGGCCCCTGGTGTTTGAGGTGAGCTACTGGCATGGATTGAGGATTGACTGTCTGACAGAAGACATGGAGTTGGGATAAAAGGTTCTTTTTCAGAATGGCAGCTGGTGACAAGTGGTGTCCCACAGGGTTCAGTGTTAGGGCTGCAGCTGTTCACTTTAAGTATTAATGATTTGGATGAAGGGACTGGGAGTATTCTGGTGAAGTTTGCCGATGATACGAAGTTAGCTGGACAGGCAGGTAGTACTGAGGAGGTGTGGAGGCTGCAGAAAGATTTAGACAGTTTAGGAGAATGGTCCAGGAAATGGCTGATGAATTTCAATATGAGCAACTGTGAGGTCTTGCACTTTGGAAAAAAGAATACAGGACTATTTTCTAAACGGTGAGAAGATTCATAAAGCCAAAGTACAAAGGGATCTGGGAGTGCTGGTCCAGGATTGTCTAAAGGTTAACTTGCAGGTTGAGTCCATGATTAAGAAAGCGAATGTAATGTTGTCATTTATCTCAAGAGAGTTGGAATATAAAAGCAGCGATTTGCTTCTAAGACTTTACAAAGCTCTAGTTAGGCCCCATTTAGAATACTGTGTCCAGTTTTGGGGCCCACACCTCAGGAAGCACATACTGGCACTGGAGTGTGTCCAGCGGAGATTCACACGGTCGATCCCTGCTGAGGATCCTGGGATTGTATTCATAGAGTTTAGGAGGTTGAAGGGAGATCTAATAGAAACTTATAAGTTAATGCATGGCTTAGAAAGGGTGGACGCTGGGAAGTTGTTTCCATTAGGCAGGGAGACTAGGACCCATGGGCATAGCCTGAGAGTTAGAGGGAGTGAATTCAGAATGGACATGAGGAGACATTTCTTCAGCCAGAGGTGGGCCTGTGGAATTCTTTGCCACGGAGCTCAGTGGAGGCTGGGACATTAAATGTCTTCAAGGCAGAGATTGATAAATTCTTGATCTCGCAAGGAATCAAGGGCTACAGGGAGAGTGTGGGTAAGTGGAGTTGAAATGCCCATCAGCCATGATTTAATGGGCCAAATGGGCTTAATTCCATTCCTATGTCTTATGGTCTTAATGGTCTCTCCAGGTGTTCAGGGCACCAGGATAAGTCCTTATCCTAAGAGATAAGGTGAGCAGGCTCTGCAGATGACGACAGCACACTGGACGTTGTGGAGGAGGGGAATGGAGTTGTCTCCCATACAGAACAGGTAGAAGATCTCATACATAATGTATTCTGGCAAGATGATTAAAATTAAGCTTGCAGCCTTAAATGTCTTAAAGATAGTGTACGAATTGGAGAAGAGGACCCATCCAGTGAGTGGTATTGCCTAGACAACAGCTTTTACTGTCAGGTGACTATTAGCCTCTCTGTGAAACACACTGGCCAGTCAGAGTTGACCTTTGCACTGTCATTACAGAAGGGCCGCATACAGTTGGCATCCCTTTGGCTCTATGATGCACAGAGAGGGTGCCCTAATATAGATGTGGTGTGTATCTCTGCTGAGTAAGTGCTCCTGTTAGTTTATGTGTTTGCAGGAGAAGAGAGCTTAAGAGTGCGTCAGAAAACTAGGTCGGGTGGCAGCATGCCATAATGTAAGGTTTTGTTACCAATGGAAGAGGATTCCTTGGAGCTGGGAGTCCAAGATGCAAGGCAGCTGATGGGGAAACAGGTTTGGAACTACCAGAGAGTGAAAGCCGTCATAGGTGAGTATACTACACCCACTGATGAGTAATAAATTACTGTCATTTCACCATTACTACTCGCATGGAGCTCCAGAGAACTATTTAGAAGGATGCAGTGGAATGTGCAGTGCCTTTCCAAGAAAGTCCTTTTCCTCACAGGTCAAGAAGAACAGCAAGCTGTTGATTCTGTGGGATGTCTTTGCACCTCAAAAGGATTCTTCAAAAGGATGCAGGGTCACTTCATTCCTCTGCAACCGGGTTGTAACCCTGCCACAGTAGATCGTGGAATTTGAATTCTATAAAAATCTTGAACTAAGAGTCTAATGATGACTGTGAATTCATTCTTGATCATCAGAAAAAGCCATCCGGTACACTAATGTCCTGTAGAAGGAAACTGGTCTGGCTTATATGTGAATCCAGACCCACAGCATTATGATTTATTCTAAAGAGTTCTCTGGGCAATTAAGGATGAGCAATAAAAGCTGGCCCCAGCTAGCTATGCCCTCATCCTTAGAATGAATAAAAAATTCACGCCCCCCCCCCACACACACACACACACACCAACCCAGCGCAGACACTACCACAATAGTAGGCAGTTGTGATCATGTCACAGTCTGGTGAGCACATCACAGGCTTGCCTGAGCACACATGTAGGTGGTGGTAGGATGGTGGGAAAGCACAGTGATGCTCAGCTTCAGGTTAGTGACATACCTCTACAGTCTGAAATAAGCCAGCAAATATTGGAAGTGCAAAGTGAATTTCTATTTAATTTATTAATGACCCATTAACAGTTCAATTGCTTCAGCAAACAGATTAATAGGAAGCTTTTTATCACATTAGGTCAATCCTTGCTGTGATCTGATGTCATTACAGATGCTGTTGGATGGTAAGTTTATTCAAAGAATGGGTCCCAAGGCATCTGGGGATATAAAACTTATTTGTTTACATGGGTATCTAAAGGAAACTCAAGAGAAACCTATCTATTATTACAAGACTTTCTTGTACATGTTTCATTGTAGCTTTCCTGCGATTCCTGCTCCACCAGTATTATTATGATTTAGATTTGATTCCCTATAGCATGGAAACACTGAATCCTCCAATCCTCCAAAGAATAACCCATCCAGACCCATTTTTCTCTGATTAATGCACCTAACACTATGGGCCATTTACCTGACCTGCACAGCTTTAGACTGTGGGAGGAAACCCACAGACACGGGGAGAACGTACAAACTCCACACAGACAGTTGCCAAAGGCTAGAATCGAACGTAGGTTCCTGGCGCTATGAGGCAGCAGTGCTAACCACTGAGCTACTGTGCAGGCAAAAGGCATGTCAATCTTATTTCCAAAAGATTGATGGCTGTTTAATGGTTACTTGAGTTGTCACATAGTAGCTGTTGTATATATCTCTTCTGCATATATGCTCAGGCTCCACTCAGAAGTAAAGGCCTACAGTGTGCCTACACTGTGTGGCGTTTGTCATAATGCAAGATTAGTAATATAGAGGAAACCAGGATAGATTGAAGTGTTCAGAGGGAAAAATCATATATAATTAAGAGCAGCAAACAGAGAATGAGAAGGGACTGGCAGCTAATATAAAAGGGAATTCCAAAATCTTCTTGGGCATTTAAATACTTCTCACCTGTCTTTACCAAGGAAGAAATTGCTGCCAAACTCATAGGCAAAGTCAAGGTAGCTGAGATACTTGATAGGCTAAAATATGATAAAAAGGAGCTTCTAAAAAAGCTGGCTGTACACAATGTAGTTAAACCATTAGCTGCTGCCAAGGTGCAATGGGAAAAGACCACTGCCTAAGGTCTTTTGGCTAGTATACAATGGGGGGTCCATTCAGTTATTGAATCCTCTCAGTGCCTCAAATATTTGTAAATAGTATCTTGTATAATTAAGAATTCCTTAGATTTGCTAGTTCTCCATATGTAAAGACTGAACAGAATCGAACTGCTCTAATGTCTTGTATAACAAGATTTTTTTAATGAATAAAGTGTATTTTTGAAATTAAAAAAACCCAGATCAAATGCATTTAAGAACACGGGGGATTTAAGGGTGAAAATTGTACAGTACCCCAGCTATATTCTTCTAATCCACTTAAAATGCAAAATTAGGGCCAGAGGACTGGAATATTGCAAGTGTTATGTCTTTATTCAAATAAGCCTGTTAACTACAAGCTAATTTGTTTCATCTCAGTGTGGGAAAACATTTATAAATGAAACTTTACAAACAACCTTTTCAGGGATGTTTATACAGACCTCTGTAGAAGAGGTGAAACTTGAATCTTGACCACCTTGTCCAGAAGTAGGGACATGATCACTGTACCACAAGAGTACCTCAACATTGATAAATGATAATCTGGGTCTAAATGATAGACACACAGACAAAAACAGATTAATTAAGGAAAACCAGCATGAGTTTGTTCAGGGCAAATCGTGCTTAACTGATTGGATTAAGTTTTTTTTGATGAGGTAAGAGTAGGTTAATAAAGGTAATACTCTTGATGCAGTGTACACGGATTTATACAAAATTTTGATAAACTGCCCCTTAACATGTTTGAGAGCAAGGTTGTGGCTGATGTAATTAAAGAGATGGTGGCACCATGGATCCAAGGTTGGCTGAGTTAAAAGGAAAGGAACCAGAGTAGTGAATGATCATATTTTAGGCTGTAAATTATGGTCTTCTGCTTTTCTTTATCTACATTAATTACCTAGTCTTGGATATGCCATTTCTGAGAACAAATGGATTGAATCGGTTGAAGACTGGCAGCAGTAATGCTGAGGACCTCAAGAGGAGGCTGAGATAGATCACCCAGTTATGACTTCAGGCTGAAAATGGTTACAAACATTTCAGTATTGTCTTTTGAAATAAAGTGTTGAACTATTCCATCATTGAAGTTGGAATTTTCATGAAGACTCCTCCTATTCTTGTTTAATTTGTCATCATCATTCATGACTGGTTGTGGCAGGACTGCAAAGCTTTGATCTGATTCATTGTTTGGATCATGTAGCTCTGTCTATGGCATGCTGTTTCTGTTGTATAGCTTGAATGTATTGCTGTATTCTCTGATCACCAATTTGAAGCAGGTTTATTTGCAGGTCTAACAGAATGGTAGAGTGAGAGCCACGCTAGGGATAAAGTTGCAGATTGTGATGGAAGACAATTCTGCTGCTGCTGATGAACCACAGATGCACAGGCATTAGGGAGAAGCAATTAATGATGGCCTTGCCAGCGACACCATGCCTGATGAATAAACATATAAAAAGTTTGAATTGCTAGGTCTATTCTTGATCTATCTCACTTAATATAATTTTAGTGTTATATAACACATTGAAGGTTATTCTTTATGTAATGATGGGACTTTATCTCAAAAGGATTATGTGGAGATCATTTATAGCAATTTTCTCATGGATAGATGCTTCTGTGAAAGATATATTGATGAGGATGAGGTCAAGTAGCTTTTCCTTTGTATTTATTCTCTCACCAGTTGCTGCAGGTGACAATATATTCTTCAGGGTTTGGCCAGCTCCTGTTTTAATGTACAGACTTTACCTCCAGTAGTAAATTTCAAATTCTCATCAATGGATTCCAAACTGGTATGTTGGTGTACCTCGAGGAGAGATTGAGGAAACTTCATCTGCATTCCCTTGAGTTGTGAAGAATGAGAGGTGATCTCGCTGAAACTTCTAAAAATCTCACAAGCCATACATAGGAAACAGAGTTGAAAAATGTGGCGCTGGAAAACCACAGCAGGTCAGGCAGCATCTAAGGAGCAGGAGAGTCAACATTTTGGGCATGAACCCTACATTGGGGCCTTATGCCCGAAACGTCAACCCTCCTGCTCCTCGAATGCTGCCTGAGCTGCTGTGCTTGTCCAGCTTCACAGTTTTCGACTCTGACTCTCCAGCATCTGCAGTCCTCACTTTCTCCATACACAGGAAACAGATGTTTCTTCTAGTTGATGACTCAAGAACCAGAGGACATAATCTTGGCATAACAGGTAGACCATTTCAGACTGAGATGAGGAAGAATTTCTTAATTCAGAAGGTGACATTTTCCATGGCAGTGGGCTGCGGAAGCTCAATCATTGAGTAGTTTCAACAGGAAAATTATAGTTTTCTGGAGACTAAATGACATTAAGGGATACAGAGATGGTACGGAAAAATAGCATGAGATGATTAGCCATCATCTAATTAAATTGCAGAACAGTTTTGATGGGCCAAATGGCCTCCTATTGTAAATGGCAAACGCACAAGTTACTTTATTTTTGGAATTATGTTTTCCACTTCCCACTCAGTCAAGGATATGACACATTGCTTCGGCACAAAAATGTACTTTTTTGAACTGTTTACAAACAAGTGCTAAAAGATCAGTTCTCCACATCTGACCACAAAGTTGTTTTGGATGGCATGGCGTCTTTGATTAATAACAGTTTAAATCGAATACTACTCTAGACGCGCTGCTGAGTGGGGGTGAAAACTATTGGCCAGAAGCCGCTCCCCGTCCCAGTTTCAAGAGCGGGTCATTTCAAATCTACTGCAAGGATTTCCGTGCAGCGCAATTAAACAAAAGTGAATGCGAGATTTCGGGGCGGAATTAAGAAGACATCCCGAATTGAAAGGCTGCAGCGAAAAATACAACCCTTCGATGAGTATTCCTCCCCACCAACCCCTACTTCAATCTCACCACTCCCGCGGAAAACCAGACATGCGAGCAAACGCCCAAGTGCTAGGAGGTGAAGGTTAAGTTTACACTCACTTCCGCATCATCCCACTGGCTCTACCTGAGGATATGACGCCTGGCGGATATTACCATAATGTATTCGGAGTTTGGTGTTGCTCTGAGCCAATGATGTTGTGTCACTTTCACCACCTGCCAGGACAGAATTCCATCATTCTTCACATTCTTCCGCGTTGGTCTGTCTACTTTACACCAGCTTGCAGTTAAACAGGCGCTGCCAGTGAACCACAGGTAAATAATACTGCGAGCAGGCATTTCAGCAGACACAACTCAGCAATCACTATACTAGTCAAAATTTCAAGTGTACGTCTGTAATGGGTAATGAAGCGGGTTTATGTTTATTTTGGATTTAAAGGCTGCCTTCTTTAATGTTACACTGGAGCTTTGGGTTAGTTACTATGTGTTTGGGTGATGTCGCGTTCTTGTTCAAAACATAAGAATGAAACCCGAGTTTCTTCATATGATGTGGTACAGGCAGTGTGTTCTGTTTTGCGTTCATTCTTTCAGGCTGCAGAGATATATATGCACATATATTTAAAGAATGGAGACTCCCCTGGATGTCTTGTCCCGAGCAGCATCTTTAGTGCACGCTGATGACGAGAAACGTAAGTATGGTAATGAGAGGATTGCAGTTTTTTAAAATCTCTGTTAGGGTTAATAACAAGAGAGAGTCCCGGTTTAAGGGGAACCAGAGGAAAACTTTCATAAATACTGCCTCTGGGTTTAATGTTTCCAACATGGGGTGGGGTGAGAAATTGTTAGTCCTTTCATTGTTTTTAAAAATTCTCAATGTGCTTGCTTAATGGATTTGACCAGCATATTAACTTAGTACTTGGAACTCTAGGGTTAAAAGACGAAATTGCTCGGCAGCGCGTTATGTTAAAGAGTTCTTCCGCTCTCCCCTCCCCCCGAGTTGTAATGCAGTGTGATTCTGAGACACTTATGATGCAGTCCTGGAATTGTTTACTCGCGGTCATCTGTTGGGTTTTCTGGATAGCAACATGTCATCTTCCAGTGTACACATTTCAGCTGAGTGTACCGACACTTTCATGGCCAGTCCGAAGAATCTTTTTGTTTATTGAGGCGGGAGGATTAGCTTAGCGTGTGTCTGGAACATTTCCACATCATCATCATCATGGGTGTTGGGTTTTGTTTTTAGATTTAAAAATGATGACAAAAGGCATGATATTGATAAGCGGGTGCCAAATTGAGAATTGACCAACAATATCTTTGGTTTTGGGTGTAGCGTAGAGGCAAAGGAGATCATTTTGCTTTCAATTCTAAACAAAATAAATCAGACCTGTGTGTCCAAGTGATTTTATTTTTTTGTGTGGGGTGGTGGTGTGGTTTGTTTTAGCCAGACCCTTGGTACTGTTTATTCTCGTTTCTAGAGGAAAGGGTACTGTGTAGAATCACCTCCCCTTTATTATTCAGAGACTTCTCAAGGACTTGTGTTGCATTTGGAAATAGGATACAATGAAATGATGTAATTTCTGTCCAATCGCCTGTCCGGCTCAATAGTCCTCAGCGCGCCTGTCAGTTTCGGAGAAGGGCGTTAAAGGTGGAGCATTCTGCGGTGGAAACAGATCCTGAGCTGACTGTTATGCATTGAGATTTCAAGTACCCCTGTGACCCCCAGAGGTCGGTTTGTTCGGCTGCTCCCGCTTGTATTTGACCCACCCACGCTGGCTGTCGCTGTGATAATCTTAGTTTACCCTCCTCCCCTCAGCGGGGTTTTGGGTGTTTTCACTGTGACCCGACATTTTCTCTCTCTCTCTCCCCCTCTCTCTCATTGTGTAAATCCCTGCGGCTTGGAAAGCTCACACTTTGTGGGCAGGCGTGAAGCAGCTCAAGTTGCACCACTGGGATGGGAGCTCCTGTACAGAAACAGAAATTGCTAGAGAAACTCGACAAAGTCCGGCAGTATCTGTGCAGAGAAAAGTTATCCCGCATAGGGTCCAGTGACCTTTTTGTACTGGTCTGAGTAACATTTCGGTGCAGAGCATGGAGTGGATTATTTTTTTAAGGGGAGGATCACAGCTGAATCCTGAAATTAGATCAATTTCATCATCAGTTCCACTTATTCTCTCCATTGCCAGGTGGTAGTGTTTAAAAATTGCCCCAGACCTAGTTATGCTTACCTTGTGGAAATAATACTTGATCTCAAAGGTATTCTTAATTTTTATCAGACCAATCATTATCTATTCAGCTTCAATGCGGCAAGGTCCCTTTCTCCACTTTCCTGTATTGAGATTGCCTTGGCGGGGTGCATGCAGCTTTCTACACAAGTCTCTTCAACACAGAGTGGAAGCTGAAGTTCTGTTTTCTACCGGGGTGGGGCAATGGAATTCAGAGGCCGCTCTGGTCGTCTCTGTTTACTACCATCGATGTCATTGACCTGATCGATTACCTGTTAAAGTAGCAAGTCTTAGCTTCAGAAGTAAGCTACTTTGAACTTCAGATCAGGGTTTGAAAGCTTTTTGTAAATGTAAAGATAATATTTGGAATATATACTTTTCAATTAAGGCACCTAATCAGTGACTTACAAGAGGACCAGCTCGGTCAGGGTATATAGTAAGAATTGTTATCATCACTGCCTGCTAACTTCAAGTGCACAGTTGCAAGGTTTGATCACTCTGACCAAACTTAGCAAACTGAGTGTTTGAAACTAACCCAGTTCATCTGTAAGAATGTGCTGGCAACTGATATAGTTCAATCAAGCTTAAACCTGCTGGCAACTGACACCCACTTGAAGGACTTGTTGCATACATGCCAACTATGAGTGTTTTGGAGGCTATGCCAGTATTTGGTATTTAAACATACCTTTAACAAGGCTCTCCCTCCTAGCACTAGCATTTGACTTTTTTTCCACTCTCCCCTCCCTCCCCTCAACAGCACTCGGATCCAAACCATTGCTGCCTTTCCTGGTGACGTGTTGGAGCACACTGAAGCTCCTCATTCCCTCAAAATGTTTAACAGTAGTGATCCTGATTATCGTAGTGGAGGTGGAAATATTCACAAGAATAGCAGTTCTCTCCCACAGACGGTGATGTAACTCATAGTATCTATGCCAGGAGCAACATCCAAAGAGACAGGGACCTTAAGTTGATTCATTTGCTACGGACAAGTCAGATTGAGAGCTGAGGATGGGTGGAGGGCAATGGATACCAGTGAATTGGGGGGGAAATAGAATAAAGTGGTGTTAGCAGTTTTAAAGGAAGAAGAAGATAAATGCTGAAGTTAACTGAGAGTCAGTGGGTAGATTGTATCGGTCCAAGTGGATAAGAAGGAGGAGTGCCAACTTTAACAGCAGAGGCAGGAGAATGCTAATTTGAATATTAGATGTGAAAGGTGATGCTGCTTTGGGCCAGGGTGAAACGGTGTGACAGGTGAAATTGAGGTGGGTTGGAGGGAAACAGCAAACAGACAATAGGTCTTTGGCAGGGTAGATAGTGAAGAGCATGGCAACAGAAGTGGTTTGTTTGCCCCAGACATAGGGAACTTTAGTTTGTAAAAAATAAAAGGTATAATATCCTTTCTGGATTCTTTAACTTAATGGAATATCATTTGTTCTATTGCATCAAAATGTTCAGCCAAAAAGAACTGTTGAAAGCTCCATTTCTCTCTGTTGCAACCTACTTGGTGCATTGATTCTCAAGCTCCACTTGTTCTAAAGTGACAACAAAATAATTAAAGCACAAAAACATCCTGATTAATCTGTTTGTATATTTTCTAACCAACCTGTTTGGATGTGTTTTGAAACACTCCTGGAACAGGTGAGACTTGAACCTGGACCTCCTGGCTTAGAAGTAGGGACACTGCTACTTCCAAATTATCTGATTGACTTAATTGAATGCTCTGTCATGATTAGATTAGACTTACAGTGTGGAAACAGGCCCTTCGGCCCAACAAGTCCACACCGACCCGCCGAAGCGAAACCCACCCATACCCCTACATTACCCCTTACCTAACACTATGGGCAATTTAGCATGGCCAATTCACCTGACCCGCACATCTTTGGACTGTGGGAGGAAACCGGAGCACCCGGAGGAAACCCACGCAGACACGGGGAGAACGTGCAAACTCCACACAGTCAGTCGCCTGAGTCGGGAATTGAACCCGGGTCTTCAGGCGCTGTGAGGCAGCAGTGCTAACCACTGTGCCACCGTGCCGCCCATGTTATGTATATTTTCAAATCAACTTGTTCAGATATTATTACACACCTTTGGAGCAGGTAGGACATGAACCTAGGCTGTTCTGGCTTAACAGTACAGACATTGCCACTGCATCTCAAGAACCTTGATGTAGCCGTTTCTTTCTATATCGAGGAGTATTCTTATGCAGACTTTGATTTTTATCTGCTGCAACCAAGTTAACAGAAAACACCTGACCAGGTTTCTATCCTTAACAAGAACCACTCATTATTACAAATAAGTGTTTCTGATCACAAGTAAACAGATATGAAATATTAACAATAGCTTCAGTAGTTAAAACTACTTTTTTGAAACCCTTCCACACATATAGAAAGACACAAACCAAAAACATTGATCAACTTATTGTTGTCACATGTACAGTACTGTGTTGTTTTGCATGTTATGCAGACAGATTTTATCATTCAAAGTGCATCACGGTAGCAGAACAGTGTGCAAAATACAATGTTACAGCTGCAGTGAAGATGGTTGGCGGGGGGGGGGATGGAGAGAGAGAGAGAGAGAGAGAGATCAGAATTTATATTAGAAAAATGCGTTCAAAAGTCTGATACCAGCAGGGGAGATGCTGCTCTTGCTATTCGTATGTGCATTCAAGTGTTTATGTCTTCTGCTCAAGGGAAGAGGGTTGAAGAGAGTATATCAGAGTGGGTTATGTCTGATTATGTTGGTTGCTTTCCTGAGGCAGTGAAAAGTATGGATGGAGTCAATAGATGAAAGGCTGGTTTGCATGCTGGACTGGGCTGTGTTCATGGCGCTCTCTGTAGTTTCTTGCGGTCTTGGGTAGAGCAGTTGCTGCATCTGTGATGCATCTGGATAGGATGCTTTCTATGGAGCCTCTATAAAGGTTGCTAGTGTCATTGTGGGCACTCTGAATTTCCTTAGCTTCCTGAGGAAATAGAGGAGCTGTTGTGCTTTCTTGACTGTCATGTTGATGTGGGTGGACCAGGAAGATACTTGGTGATCACTCCAAGGAACTTGATGCTGTTGACCATCGCCACCTCCACTCTACTTGCTGAAACCCCTTCGTTTTGTGGATGTTAGAGAGAGATCTTTGCCACTAAGCACTCAATCTTGTTTCTCTATTCTGTCTCATCATCGTTTGAGATCTGACTTAGTAGTGGTGTCATCAGCAAATTTGTAAATGGAGTTGTGGGAGAATTTGGTCACACAGTGATAAGTGTATAAGGAGTATAATAGGTGGCTGTGGGGCATCGGTGTTGAGGATTATGATGGAGGAGGTGTTGTCACCTGTTCTTACTGATTGCGATCTATGGGTCAGGAAGCCGAGGATCCAGTCACAGATTGGGGAGCCGAGACCTAGGTCTCAGAGTTTAAAGATGTTTGTTTGAAATTGTGGTGCTGAAGGCCAAGCTATAGCCAATAAATAGGAGCCTGACATAGGTATCCTTGTTATCCAGATGTTCCAGGGCTGAGTGTAGGACCAGGGAGGTGGCACCTGCCATGGACTTATTGTGCTGGTAGGTGAATTGCAGACGATCAAGGCAGCTTGGTGGGCTAATGTGAGCCATGACAAACCTCTCAAGGCATTTCATAATTCTGAGGTCGGAGCCATTGGGTGGTAGTCATTGAGGCACGCTGCATGATTTTTCTTTGGCACCAGGATGATGGTGATCTTCTTGTGGAAACTTCAGATCATAAAATGTTGGTTTTATGGGAGCAGTACTTGGATTTTGTACTACCAAACAACTGTGAAAATTCCACACATTCTCCCTGTGTCTGTGTGGGTTTCTACCAGATGCACTGATTTTCTCCCACAGTCCACAGATGTGCAGGTTATGTGGTTTGGCCATGCTAAATTATCCATATTGTCCAGGGATTTGCAGGTCTTAGCCATGGGAAATGTGGGTTATGAGAATAGAGTAGGGATGGGTCTGTGTGGGATACTCTTCAGAGGGTTGGTGCAGACTCAATGGGCCACTTGGCCTCTTTCTGCACTGGAGGGATTCTGTGATCTGACTGTGTTTGCAGCTGTGAACTTAATTTGTTGTTAATAGGTATTCATTTTGCATGTCCAAGTTGATATTTAGGTAGAATAGACCTTTAGTGTGGTGCCATGGAAGTTCTACATGATCTTGTTTGTCCTGTCTGCATGCACACTTCAGTAGAGATTCCTATATATTAAACCCCATTCCAATTTGTCATGTCCTTATGGCCTTGAAATAGTGAAACTAATTCTATATTTTTTCTATTGTGCTGCTTTCTGTATAACAAGTACCAGGACTCACTTGGATTGATTGGTGTGAAGACATGTTTTAGTGATTGCACAAGCCATGAGCTTTTGTAATGTAAAAGCTGTGCTGGGTTTCACCATTGTCTGATGTCAAATGTTTAATTGAGAATAAATGTCAAGATTGATTTTCTCCATTTGCTTCAGTAAAACCACCTTCCTTAAGGCAATATTTCATTTCAGTACCTAATATTATGCTTTTGCATCATTCGGGCTAGAATTCAGATGGTTTCAATGTGACAGAGACAGTAAAGTGGACAAAGAAACAATGGTCATGGTGTGAATAGGTTATACAGGTTGTGTAAATAGCTGAAGATAAAACTACTCTCTCAATATATTTACGATGAGATTCCATTAACGCAATAATTTATAGATGTCGGAGCTTTTATTTATTAATGCCATTTAATATGCGTTTACAAGGAACATCTAGATGTTAATTTTGCTTAAACATATTGTCAATGAATTTTTTTGATAATGAAGAAACAAGAGAAGCAGCTTGAGTCTTTCCTGAGTAGATTGGACTGGTTGTTTTAATGTCTGAGCAGCCCTGATGAAGAGCTTATGCTCGAAACATTGATTCTCCTGCTCCTCAGATGCTGCCTGACCGCCTGTGCTTTTCCAGCACCTGCAGTCCTCATTTTCTCCCTGTTCTAATGTCTGGACTGATATCAGCACTTTTACTGATATTTTGACTTTGTTTGTCAGACCCTGATTGTAAATACCTCACATGCCGCACTCTGACATTTACGTTGCTCTTCTGTGCAGTCCTTTTCAAAATATTGAGCCACTTCCATTACAGGAAGGAGAAGACAACAGGTAGCAACAAATTGTTGGTTTTGTTGAACCTAAGAATTCCTATTGAGACAGTTCTGCAAGTCAGTATGCAATGTCGTAATAGTTTTGTGTACTGTGACATATGGATATAGTCTCTTGGCATGCAGTGATCTTAGTGCAGTTCATCTAATGGCAGATGGATAATGGAGATGCCCGAGTCTGTGCTACAAAGGCATTGCAGTTTGTATTCAGGAATTGCTGGGGAGTCAACAGATTATCAGCAGAGCTCTTAAGTTTAAAAGAAAGCAGAAAAAGTGATCAGAAATGGGATGCATCACATTTGTTCTTATCAGCAGATATTGGAGTGGCACAGTGGTTAGCACTGCTGCCTCACAGCACCAAGGTCCCAGGTTCAATTCCAGCCTTGGGTGACATGTCTATGTCTATGTGGAGTTTGCACATTCTCCCCGTGTCTGCATGGGTTTCCTTTGGTGCTTCGGTTTCCTCCCACAGTCCAAAGATCTGCAGATCAGGTGAATTGGCCATGCTAAATTGCCCATAGTGTTAGGTGCGTTAGTCAGAGGGAAATGAGTCTGGGTGGGTTACTCTTCAGAGGTCCAGTGTGGACTGGTTGGGCCAATGGGCCTGTTTCCACACTGTAGGTCCAGCTCATTAAAATGTTCTTCCTTGCACAATACGTGAGAATGTTGAATAATCTCTTCCATTCATCTAGTAAAGGCAGATTTGGCAGTCACAAAAGAAGGGATACCAGATTCGCCTCAACTTCAATTCCCAGGATTTCCTCCACCTTGTTCACTATGGCAACCCAGTACCTAGAAATGTTATGACACAACCACAGACAATGTGAGGGTGCTGGTGCTTGTTTTACACTTAGGGCACCCTGTAGATGCTCCTTTCATTTTGCTAATCACTCTGGGGCCATCTGGGCTCTGTGAAGAATCTTTAATTTCATAGCCTATGCTTTATTGTGTATTAAGATCTTATTCACATTCTCCCATATGTGCTTCCATGTTTCAGATGAAATTTCCACTACTAGTTCCTGACCCCAGACTCCGTGGAGCCTTTCCATATCTTCCAAGGTGCCCCCTCTCTAAATGATATCGAGCTGGAGCACTCTTCCCTCCATGTCAGACTTGTAGGGCTGAGGTAAAAGCGTGGTTCTTCTCTGTATCTAATCCCTAATCTGAAAATAACGGAAGAGGTCCCTGGGTAGCCCATATTTGTGACTTAACTGGTCATAAGACATCAAGATCTCTCCCTCCAATAAGTCTCCCAAACAGGAGACTCCCTTAACCTCCCATGCTTTGAAGCTGGAATCCACTGACCCCGGCCTGAATCCTTGGGATTCAACTAAGCAGGTAAACAGTGAGGTTTTACGCAAGTTACCCTTGCCCTGCTGCATCATCCTCCATGCTTTGACCGTGTTTATAAGAATCAGACTTCTACAATGCTCAGATTTCATCCTATCCATAAACCCCAAACTAAGGAGGGGATGCCTTGCCTGGGCAGCCTCCATGTCAAGCCATATCAACCTTGGATCCATATATACGTTTGCTCGCTGAGCTGGAAGGTTCATTTCCAGACATTTCATCACCTTACTAAGTATCATCTTCAGTGGGCCTCCGGGCGAAGCACTGTTGGTAATTCCTGCTGTCTATTTATATGTTTTTGGGTTTCTTTGGGTTGGTGATATCAAAGAAACCCAAACATATAAATAGAAAGCAGGAATTATCAACAATGTTTTGCCTGGAGGCCCACTGAAGATGTTACCTAGTATGGTGATGAAACATCTGGAAATGAACCTTCCAGCTCAGCGAGCAAACCTACATACAAAACCTCAACCTGAGCTACAAATCTTTGCAAAACTTGCTAAGACCTTGGATCCTTCCACACCTAGTCACTCACATAGGGCAATAAGATGCTTATTTGGTATCGCTTACAATCTGGGAGCCAACCATTGAGCCTCCACAGCACTTGTCTGGGCAATAGCAACGGGAGTATTCTCGTGGGATAAAGTAGCCAAAGAAGAACGTTCATTTTAATCAGGGCTTTTCAGCCTAACTGTGAAATTGGTAACCCCTCCAAATGCTGAAGATCTTGTTTTATCCTATCAAACAATTGCACAACGTTAATTCTGTACAGTTGGTGGAAAGCAGGGGTAATAAAAATACACATAAAGAGAACCTTGTTGTGACCACCAGAAAGGGAGCCTCCAGATCAGGCACTCGCGCCAGATCAGGCATCCCAAGGGCATGGCTTCTGATTTTGTAAAATTATTTTATACCCGAGAGTATGCCGAAGAAGTTAATGTTTTGTATTAACCGGGGTACAGACTTTTTCTGGGTTAGCCAGAAAAAGAAGAACATCATCAGCGTAAAGAGTAATTTTGTGCTTTCCCATTCCTACCTTTTGGGGCAACTATTTTAGAGTCCTTCTGAAAAGCCTCTGTCAGCGGTTTAATTACTAAGGTGAATAGCAGCAGCGAGAGATGACACCCTTATCAGCTGCCTCTCCCAATGCTAAAATTATCTGATTTTATGCAATTCGTGAGGCCTGTCGCTATAGGGTTATTTTACAGCACTGCCACCCACCTAGCGAAAGCCCACCCAAAGCCAAAACGTTCCAGGACACCAAAAATATACAGCAACTCCACCCGGTCAAACACCTTTTCCGCGACCAAGGAGACCGCCAAGTCTGGAATTGTCATCATTCATATCTTTGTCTCTATCACTCCTATAATTGTGGAGGATCGTTTCTGATTCCCTTGAGATATTGAACGAAACCAAAGTAAAGTTTGTCATTTAGAGGTGTCGGGTCAATTGTGTACTGCAGCATTTACGATTTACAGGGCCTTCAAGTACCTAGCCTGGCTGGGCTTTTCATCTGATATTGGACACGCTGGTCTGACATTAATATTGAAACCCTTGAGTGCACTAACTAAGCCGGTGATGTTATTCAATCCAGTGTATAATTTCTATTCAGTTTTGTGTTTTGTATTGTTCTGTATTGGATATACATGTCTACATTTTGTTTTGGTTTGTTTTTGTTTTGGGAAAAGTATTTCTGCATGGAAATGTTGTATGATAACATCAGGGACTTGTTTTGTTTTAATAAGATTGGTACTTCCTCCAGCTGATGCTGCAACAATTAAGTCCTGAAGGCTTTTGAGCATGACTTTTTTTTAAAAGTACAAAATATTTTGGTTATCTCATTGCTCAGTCTTGGATTGACTGGAAAATTGTCCAGATTTGTTTGGGTTACAAATATTTGAAAAGACAAATGTGCAAATTTTTGATCTGTTTGCCCACCTGCCAGAAATAATATCCGTATTATACTAATTTCTGTAGTCATATTCAATAAAATCATTTGGTTTAATTGTAAGTGGAGACATTTAATATTTTCACATGACAAGCATTTGAAGTTGCTATGAATTTACAAGACCTAGTCAGTGTTAATACTTGGAGATTGAACGATCAGAGTGAACTTCTATCACCATCTCAATGCAGACTGAGATTAGAGGGTAGCAAATTTGCATTGCTATTGGTAATATGTCACCATGCCTTTCCAACATTATCTTATGTTTTCTTTTAATCACCATATTTCCAAAGAGACCATTATTTATTATCATAGCTTACTTGTTACAGTAGTTACTCGTGCTGTTTCAACTGATGCTCTTGCTTTAAGAATAACCTTATCCTTCACCTCTGGTACTTCATGTTACACTGAAGTGCTTGACACTTAATTGAGACAGCTATTGTTCATTTTTGCCATTTACAAATCTTGAAATAAGCCCTTAAAAATAGAAAATACTGGAAATACTAAGAAGGTCAAGTGACATTCATGGAGTGAGTAAGCAATGTAATATTTTAGAGCATTAGCTTTTTATCAGAGCAACAAAACCAGATGCAACTGATTTTAAGCAAGTACAAAAGGCAGGGAATGTGGAGGAGGATGAAAGAATAACGAGTATGCAATAAAGCAGAATGCAAAGATGATTAAATAGTTTCATCCCTTTTGCTATGTTGAATAAAAAGATGACTTGTGGGCCTTGAGAGATTTGCATGTGAGAAGCAAAATTAGACAAAAGCTGTCTGGAAAAAATGGAATCGTGACTATGATGAGAAATTGTTGGATTTGTAAAATGTCAAACTGTTAGATGAGGTGCTACTATGTATATTTCCAATGAAGTTCAGTGGAACACTATAGGAAGCCTAGGATGGAAGTGCCGTTAAGATTTCACAGGCAACTGACCACTCAGATGCACACTTGCAGATTGAATAGAGACAAAGCAATCAAGTAAGCTGCTTGATCCACTTGGTCAGGAATTTGTTCCCACTTAAAGCTTCAAGAAAATCTTTGATTCTGTTTGTCTTTTTTAGATCCCGCAGGTAGCTCTTCTGCAATAATTCCTCCATCCTGCAGACAGTTATGCCATTTCAATGACAAGGCCTGATAACTGTCCAAGTAAAGCCATAAGGCATAGGAGCAGAAGTAGGCCATTCTGCCCATTGTGTCTGCGCCATATTCAGTGAGATCATGCCTGATCTGATGAGCTTCCACTCCACTTCCCTGCCTTTTCCTCATAACCCTGATTCCCTTACTGATTAAAACTTTACCGTTTGAATATACTTAATGACAGCCTCAATAGCCCTCTATGTGAACAAATTCCTCCTCATTGTTGTTATAAATTTACAACTCCTTACTCCGAGTTACACCCTCTGTTTCTAAGTTTCCAAAAGGGAAAAAAACCTCCTGGCACCTATTTTGTCAAGCCCCCTAAGGATCATGTATGTTTTAATACGGTCATCTCTCGTTCTCCTAAACTTCAATGAGTGTGGGCCAAATTACTCCACCTGTCCTCCTAGACAATCCTTCATATTGGGATCAACCAAGTGAACATTCGGTGGACTGCTTCTGTTACGAGTTTATCTTTCCTTAGGTCAGGAGACTAAACTGTCCACAGTATTGTATATGTAGTCTAATTAGTGCCTTGTATAAATTTAGCAAGTTTTTTTTCTAATTTTATACTCTATCCCCTTTGATTTAAAGACCAACATTTCATGTGTCTTCCCTATTATCCACTTGTATGCAAGTTTATTTTGTGATTTATGTGCACCAACCCCCAAATTTTCTCTGCTACAGCTTCTGGCAATATTTCTCTAAGTAGCATTCAACTCCTTTTCTTCCTGTTCGTGTATAATCTCATCATCCCACATTTTATTCCATCTGTCCATCCAATCATTCAAACTGTCCGTTTCCACCTGCGGACTCTGTGTCATCCTCTCTATTTGCTTTCCCTTCTATTTTCATGTTATCCCCAAACTTGGTGATAGCACATTTACCCCCCATCATCATTCATATATATTTGTAAATAATTGTGGCCCCAGCACTAATTTCTGATGCACTCCACTGGTACAGGCTGTCATCCTCAAAATTCCTTCCTTATCCTAACACTCTTCTGTTTGTTAGCCAATTCTCTACTCATGCGATCATGCGAACACACACCCACACACCACGGTCAGAAGTCACACGGCGTCAGGTTATAGTCCTACAGGTTTATTTCAACTGAACCTGTTGGACTATAACCTGGTGTTGTCTGACCTCTGACCTTGTCTACCCCAGTCGAATACCAGCACCTCTACATCACAACACCGTGAGGCATTAACATATTAAGTAGCCTTAGTGGTATCTTAACAAACAGCTTCGGAAATCCAAATATCTTAGTTCAACTAATTCCCATTTATGTCTCCTCAAGGAATTTGCATAAATTTGTTGGGCAAGATTTCCACTTCATGTAGCTGTGGTGACTTTGCTCAATTAAATTTTGTGTTTCTCAATGTGTTTCTATTACTTCCGTTGGAACAGACTAACATTTTCCCACTGACTAAAGTTAAATAAACTTTTATGGTTTTTCCCCTGCTGGTAATTTTAAAACTAATTGAATACTTCAGAGGGTTTTTTAATTTGTGGTAGTTCTGTAGGTTTTCCTTTCCATTGTATCCATATTTCAACTTGATACCATGGGTTGAACACCATATTAGTTAAGCACAAGATTGTAACTGTGCTTCTAAATGGCAACATGTTCTGTCACCAAACATTATTTTTGAAGGTATTTTTGAAACATCATCTTGAATCTAATTCGTGGAAAAAATTTGTCACAGGAGCTTTACTTATCAACACCAAAGGAAAATGTGATCATCTGTTAGTCACCTGCAGTGAGATGAGGTATACAGTTTCCATCCCAAACCATTTGACTCAATTATGCTGCATATGTTCTCACCCGTAACAGTGAATTTTAGCAGCATTAGATGATTCGGGTCATTACCACCTACACAGGCAGTCTCTGTCCTTTTTTTCCCCCCCATTTCTCTCATCCAAGCCAAATTTAGCCCTTTTTACTGTCATCGTCATTGTGAATTGAACTTAAAATGTTTCTTTAATACCTGGTTTAAAAAGAACTTTTGTGATTTTCTACAGCCCTCCCGCTGAATTCATGATTCTGTTAATCATGCCTGGGTTCCGCATGCTGTCTTGGCCAGCCTACCCATGATTCTTTTTGCTGTGCCATAGCCATCTGTGGTTCTGTCCTAACTCTCTTCCATTACAATGTCTCTAAAGCATTAAATTGGTGGCTTAACTCTCAAGAAAATAGCTTGGAAAGGAAACTGGACTGTGTTTTAGCTAACCACGTTCTCATTAATTTTCTACCATCTTCTCTTTTTTTTTGTCATGCTTGAAGACATTGACTTCTACCTGATTTCTTGGCCAGCTAATTATATGTATTTAAGTCTGCGAATATTGGAGCTGTTTAACGGTTGGTGGGAAAGTGAAAACTCAGTTAACTTACCAGCTTTGAACCTTCCTGACTTATATTCCATAGCTGCACAATGAGTAAACTCAGTGAATGCTTAAATCATTTTTTTGTTATCTTTTTATCTCAACTGTTAAACTTTAGCTTATGACTATAGTATTATGGGACACATGGTCTGTATCAATTAAGTACAGGTTTAATTCTGCACTCTAAGAGGCTGCACCACCATGATATATGGGACCTTGTCAGGATCCCAATTCGCTGTCAGTTTCCGGGGAAAATTCTGGGTGAGCAGCATGTAGTTATGAAAAGTACTTGCTGTTTTAATTTTTAAACAAACATCAATCTAGGTATTTACCTACACTTCACCCTGCTCCCTTACTGATCATTTCAAATGGTAGAAATCCATGTTAAGTTTCTATCCAGTATTCTACATGTTTTTGGAAAGTTTAAGTTGTAGCAGTAATTTTCTGACAAGTGATTGAAAAAGCCACCAAGACCCATTCTCTTACCCTATGTTTACTTCTGACTAATGCACCTAAAACTTTGGGCAATTTTAGCATGATCAATTCACCTGACTGCACATCTTTGGATTGTGGGAGGAAACCAGATCACCTTGACAATACGTTCACGGATAGTTAAAAGATAATGAATAAATAATACATAAATCTGGTGACAACTCTAATGCCTGTGGCTTAGAATATAATGGCATGATTAAACAAGATGTTGAACATAAATATGCATTTAAGCTCTTATGTTGTATGATGTTTGTGTTTTAAAAGGGATGACTTATGTTGATTTATGTTTCCATATTGTAAAATTGTACCAATATATTGGAAACGATTTATTTATGAAATTTTACAGCAATTGCTTCTGTTGATTCATGCATATCATTTTAATAGAATTTTATGACACTACAATTCAATTTTGATGCAATTACTCCCTCAATCTCCCGGTGTATTTAGTTACAAGCTAATGGAAATTAGACTAGAAGTAATATATCACCCAAGATTTCAAGCAAACCGTTCTATTTTTGCCTTTTGGTCTGGTGATTCTTATAGAGGCTGAGTGCACAGTCAACATTTTGTGATCTCTGTACTGTAATTTTCTAAGACATTTGGTCATGAAACAAATTGTCATAGTCGCTAAACAGGTAGTACTAAATAGCATTCAAGGTTATTGCAATTTTTATTTTAATATGTTTCCCTGATTTGTAAAAACTTGCCAGTTCCTGTTCTTCAGAAAGGGGAAGAATTTAACTTTTAAATTAAAACTGTGAAATAATTATTTTTAAAATAGAAACATAAAGCCATTACAATTTCAGTATTAGTAGTGGCCTTGTGATTTTCCCTGATTTTTGTCAACACAAGTACTGAAACTCTGCTAAAGTATTTTGTATTTAATTTAAATGAAATTTAAAAATGCTAGATTAACATTAATCAATCGCAAATTGGTGTATTTTTTAATCAGATTAGATTCCCTACTGTATGGAAACAGGCCCTTCGGCCCAACAAGTCCACACCGACCCTCTGAAGAGCAACCTACCCAGACCCATTCTCTTACCCTATATTTACTTCTGACTAATGTACCTAAAACTTTGGGCAATTTTAGCATGATCAATTCACCTGACTGCACATCTTAGGATTGTGGGAGGAAACCAGAGCACCTTGAGGAAACCCACACAGATACGGGGAGAACCTGCAAAATCCACAGAGAGACCGTCGCCTGAGGCAGGATTCGAACCCAGGTCCCTGGCGCTATGAGGTAGCAGTGCTAACCACTGAGCCACCATGCCGCCCCAACTATTCAATCTATTCAATGCATTCTCACAAATATATGAGTCAAATGTTCGGTGGTCCCAGTTAACACATCCACCTTCATGTAATTTTGAGAAATCCCAATGTTGCTGAACATTGATAAAGCATCTTAATTAAAAAAGCATTTAGTTGACTCATGTTTTCTAATCCAAGTCATGGACATTAAATGCAATACTATTCAATTTTGGCTCAATGTGTGGCATTCAAGATGATGAACACTAAATCAGGCAGAATTGCATTTTTCTTTTTGTTTGCTCCTGAAGTTTGGATATAAGGCCTTTGGTAAGATTGCATATATAATTCTTTGGCTGTGAGACTGAAGTTACATTGGGATTTGTAATCAATTAGGTCAATTGATAAATCAAATGGTTATTCTTAACAGCTTTTATTGTGCTGTATTTTAAGAGTATTTTGTAGTTGTGGGGAAAGCATTAATTGCCTTTGTGCAGTCTGCTTAATATCCTTTGTGCATTGCGGAGCTGCTTCCAAATGTAATTGTTGGTTCCTGATGTTATCAAATAACCTCTTTTATTCACTTTGAATTCAACACGCCAACCTGTGTTAAACATTTGTGCCAATGCAGTTAGAAAAAAAATCAAAATGTACATGGAGTTATTGCAAAATTTCATTTGCAATTTTACACTTCTGGTCAGAACATTGTCAATGATAAAAATATACTCTGGTGACCTGTGCTGTAATCAGTCTATTGTTACGACATAGGGTAAACCCTCCTGCTAATTTAAAGCTGTAAAACTGAAAAGATTTACCCTGTGCAGTAATCTGTGAAAATTCAAGAGGTCAAGAATTATCCGAAAGGTCACTATTTAAAGTAAAATTTAACAACTTTATTTCTTAAAGTATAACAGAGAATGATTAGGTAACAAATATTTACAACTCCTTTCTCTAACCTATCTTTTACCTTTTCCTTCGACAGTAGGGGTGGCACGGTGGCTCAGTGGTTAGCACTGCTGCCTCACAGCACCAGGGTTCGATTCCAGCCTCGGGCGACTGTCTGTGTGGAGTTTGCACATTTTCCCCGTGTCTGCTTGGGTTTCCTCCGGGTGTTCCGGTTTCCCCCCCAAAGTCAGGTGAATTGGCCATGCTAAATTGCCCATAGGGTTAGGTGCATTAGTCAGAGGGAAATGGGTCTGGGTAGGTTACTCTTCGGAGAGTCAGTGTGGACTGGTTGGGCTGAAGGGCCTGTTTCCACACTGTAGGGAATCTAATCTAAATACTAGTCCAAATAACCCCCCATTGAGATTTATCAAAAATTCAAATTTCAAAACCAGTCAGCTATTGAGTCTTCTCTTTGGATCTTCCTCTGTCTTTTTTTCTTCTTCTTTTTCTTTAGGATTTGTGTTTCACAGGTCACTGAAAGGTACCTTTCAGACAGCTAATTTTTGGGCAGTTTATACATGCTGATGGTTTGGCAGTTCTTCTCCAACTGTTCAATTTTTCCCACTATTATGCCTTCAAAGCCACATTATGTCATTGGCTTTTAATATTGTCAATAAACTAATTTCAAACCTGATTGGAGTTTGGTATTTTCCAGGGTGTAATTTAAACTGATTGGCCTAATTCATTTTTTTTTTGTCTCCAGGCAGCCAGCTACACTAGCTGCTGAACCAAAAGGTTAAATTGTACGTTGTTCAGAACACTTGGCGCTTTCAGGTAGTTCTGCCAGCTTTTAACTTTCATGAAGGTACAGTACACCCACATCTTCATAACACTATTTATATCTTTAATCAAGATGAGTTAACTCAAGAGCTGCATTTGCAGTTTATTCCTATAGACACCCAAGGACCACTTTCTCCTATTTAATTTGCAGAATTTAATTGCTGTTGGAACTTTTGCAAATTGAAGAAGAATTTGGCTTTTTTTTTTAAACCCTGCTGGGTGCTGTTCTCCAATATCATATTATTCTGAAGTAATAATGACTTATTTAAAATTCATTTGTGGGATGTGGGAATCAACAGCTAGGCCAGCATTTATTGCCCATCCTTAATTGGCCAGAGGGCAGTTAAGAGTCAACCACATTGGTTTGGAGTCACAGGTAGGCCTGACCAAGTAAGGGATGGCAGATTTCCTTCCCTAAAGTGCATTAGTAAATCTGATGAGCTTTTCCTGACAATCAGCCATGGTTTCGTGGTCATCGTTAGAGTGTGACTTCCAAATTATCATAGAATTCAAATTCCACCATCTGGCATGGTGAGACTTGAACCCAGGTTCCCAGAATATTATCTGGGTCTCTGGATTAATTATCTAGTGATTAATACCTACTACTATCACCTACTCCCTTTAAGGGGTCTCTAAAAGCATAAAGAAATAGAGATGCAGAGGGGGAATTCCAGAAGGCAAGTCATCAATGGGGGTAGAAAGTGAACATCCAGATGCTAAAGATGGCACAATTCTCTGGGCCCAGAGATCTCCGAGGATTATGAGCCTGGAACTAATGACAGGAAAAGCAAGGAGGAGAGGTTTAAAAATCATGATATTGTTTTACTGAGAGTCAGTGTAGGTCAATAAGTGATGGATAGAAAGATTTAATTATGAGACAATTTGACAAATATCATCCCATTCCTGTGCTAGATTCAATCAGAGAAATGAATGGTTATGGCAAAAACAATTTATGGTGCTCCTGATTGTCTGTAGGAAGGTAGAATCAGTGCACTCTCAAAACTTTACAAAGGTAAAGATGACAAAAATGATTGCACAAAAAACGGTTTCCCAATGCAATCTTATGTTGCCCCCTCACTCAAACAATGTCTGTATATCGACTTGAAATTGATTTGCTTTTTTTCTCAGCATTAATTCCAGACCCTGCCACCCATCCACTCGTTGTTTCTTTCTCTTTCTCCAAGCAAGCAGAATTAAGGTCAAGGACGAACCTGACAGCTGAGGTGTTTAAACACAAATCTACAATCTCCACTGTATGTTGCTGTACTAATCAGAGATCCATCATTTCTGATCCTTAAAAGAAATTTGGTACTTGTATTCCGTTTAACTTACAAGTCACTAAAAATCACTTTACCACGATCACATTCTTTATGTAGCACGCTTGCCTCATTAGCCTCCTTTTCTGTTTTTTTTTAAACACTCGTTTTTGCATTTCTTCTTTTTTGTACTAAATAAAATACTTGTTAGGTTGTCCTGTGGTGTCATGGGTAATGTCCCTGCCTCTGATCCAGTAGCTCTGGCTTCAAGTCCTGCTCCAGGACTTGACAGTCAAGGGGAACCATACCGGCCAAACAGGTTGCATACCCTTCCAATAGCAGACAGTAGGAATGGGAGAGATTCCTGTGATGGAAAGAAGTTGAAGCCTTTATCATCAGGAACCAAAGCTCCAGGCTAAAAATGCATTTTGCATAGCAGCTCAAATTCCCTGGAGGACAGGTTGACCCAGTTGGCTGATTGGCTGGGTGACAGCAGGGGTTTGATCTCTGTTCCGGCTGGGTGGACTTCAGGACTGATTCCTTCCCTTACACATGGTGGAAGTCATGATCTGTTGGTCAGATCTGCCTTTGGGTAAAGAAAATATTTCCTTTTGTGCATTTGCCATCTTTATTGCCTTTTAGTCTATTGGTGGACCATGCATGTAAGATCAAAACTCATAGACTCCAGATTATTCATCAATTTCCATTAACTGCTGAAGGTATTATGATCTCAGCTGATGGTAATACTTGACAACACTGACCCCAGGGTGAAACCTAACTTGATTTGCCACAGCTGAATTTGTTTTGATTTACCATAGAGGTCAGTGACTGAACATATTCTCCAAGATGTACTTTTAACAAACATTCTTAAGTTTATTACCACAAAAGATAGAACAAAAAAAAATTGTACTCTACTAGATCTGTTGGAAAGATCTCACTATAAATACCAGAAAGAAAGGTTCAACCATTTTTGTTCCAGCAATGGCCTTAGTGAAAAGTCACCTCTATGTCTATGCTAAAGCTTGTTGCTCAGTTTGCACAACTGTAATCTGTACATCACCCACATATGAGACAATAATTGCTTTGGAATAGCACTAGTTTTCAAGTTGCATCCGAGGAGCAGGAGAATTGACGTTTCGGGCACAAGCCCCCCTTCCTGAAGAAGGGCTTGTGCCCGAAACGTCAATTCTGCAGCTCCTCGGATGCTGCCTGGCCTGCTGTGTTTTTCCAGCACCACATTTTTCAACTCTGGTCTCCAGCATCTGCAGTCCTCACTTTCTCCTAATGTTCAAGTTGCTGTGTTAGGAACACAGCGTATCTACATATTGGACCACCACACTGATCACTTTTAAAAGCCAGTTAAATATTGCATTACAATTGAGTTTTTAAAAAGTCTTTTGATCTCCTATAGGCTGCAGTTACACCAACTGATGAGGCAATCAGTCTTTGCATGTAAGGACAGCAATGGAAATTCTTTACCCACCCTAGTCAGGGTGGGGATATAAACCTGTACCAGATTAGTTTTGAACGATTAGCTCGCTGTGCGGTAGATTTCTGATAGTGCATTACCTAACAATTGTTTTTGGTATTTTAAAATTTGCAGTGTGGATTTTTCCCACAGTAAGGCTATCATGCCAAAATTGTAATTATTTTCATTAAAGTATTCAATTTCAAAGCTTATTCTCCAGGCATTTGGATGAATCAAACATCCTAACTGATTCTACTTGGCAATCTTTGCATATTCTCAGATGAAAGAAATGAAAAGAATTGTTCTCTGAATTGCAAAAGGAAGATTCTGCCTATGGAAGGACTTTCATTTTCTGGCCTTAGTGATATGTTGTTTTTGTAATTCAGCCTAGAGTGAACATGACTACCATATAAAGTGTTCATTTTAAAAAAAAAAGACATGGCTCTTCACAGAGTGAGGTGAAGGGTCAGTGTGTGTGCTTGAGATTTATTTTTAATTATTCACTTGTTTTCATATTCACCATATTGAGATCCAACCAGCTGAATACAAAGTTTTCTTGGGGAAAATTTATTATTGAAAGCATAATATTGACTCATTATTTTACAAAATCAAGATCATCTTTGGCTGTGATTTTTTTTTAAAAGGAAGTCATTTTGTGCAACGTAAAAATATAATGTATGAGATCACATTAAATCTCATATTAATTTATGAGATTACTCGTAATTTCATGGAGGAAGTGAGGACTGCAGATGCTGGAGATCAGAGCTGAAAAATGTGTTGCTGGAAAAGCGCAGCAGGTCAGGCAGCATCCAAGGAGCAGGAGAATTGACATTTCGGGCATAAGCCCTTCTTCAGGAATCATCCAAATGCCTGAAGAAGGGCTTATGCCCAAAACGTTGATTCTCCTGCTCCTTGGATGCTGTCTGACCTGCTGTGCTTTTCCAACAACACATTTTTCAGCATGTAATTTCATGGATTACATAGCCATTTCATCTTTCACACACCATAAGTGTCAATTCATCCCAAATTCTGCTCTTGTCCGATTCCACACTAACTCATGTCTATCATATTTGTACTTTCAGGCCTCCATTGGGCAATAACCACACAATACTCAAGTTTAGAATTCACACCTCTTTTGATTTTGAATCACACCGGTGTCTTAGCCATCTCTATCTCCGTGGCCCTAGAATCCTCCCATACCATCTGCTGCCCCCAGCTTTCCTCCAACTGTAGCATTTAGTACAATCCTTGCTACTTCATCTCTCTGTGGCCTCTAGAGAGCCAAGTCTAATGTTCTGTGATTCCCTTCCTACATAAATCCTCCTGGACCTTTTTTAAGACCTCTTTAAAATCAATTTGTGTACCCAGACTTTTCTTGTATGTCCATGAAACGTTTGTTTTCTAAATCAAGTGGGATTACAATTGTCTGTCTTCCTTTTAATTTTGACTTGATTGTGAAGTTACATGGCTTCAGTTTTTTTTTTCAAATGAGAGAAGTGCACTGATTTACAAACCAATGCTTAAGTGAAAACAAAGAAAATGGCTTGCTTGGTGTAATGATTGATCGTTGAGTGCAGTGAATGTACTCATTTCAGGAAGTGCCAGAATATGAAATCTTCTAGGTGCGGTATTTTTTTCTCCCTTGCCAAGTTTGTGGTGAATGCAATCAGGTTTTTGCAACTGTGTCAACACTTGTCTATAAAGCTTTAAGAAAGTACAGAGTTTCTTGAAATAACATTCTGTTAGCATGTTCGGTAAATGTAGATTGTGATGTATACTGATCGGGTATATCTGATATTTCTAGACTTGAGTCCAGTTATTCGGGTAAAAAATGAGGTCTGCAGATGCTGGAGATCACAGCTGCAAATGTGTTGCTGGTTAAAATTTCGGGCTGAAGGGCTTATGCCCGAAACGTCGAATCTCCTATTCCTTGGATGCTGCCTAACCTGCTGTGCTTTAACCAGCAACACATTTGCAGCAGTTGAGTCCAGTTATTAAAAACTTTCAGCAAACCAAAGCAGAAGTTGCTGGAAAAGCTCAGCAGGTCTGTGGAGAGAAATCGAAGTTGATGTTTCGGTTCTGGTGACCCTTCCTCAGAACTGCTAAACCTTCACTGGTTATATATATCTTTCTCATCCCCCTAAAAACTAATTGTTGAGGTTCTAGATCCTGATTTCTAACTGCTGGAAAGAGCACATATGGTTTTCAGAAAGGGAATGTTGGGGATTTCGTGTGGTGCCCACTTCAGTTGAATCCACCATAACTTGCTTTCCAATAATAATTGCTATTTGAGTATCCAATGCAGCCTTAATGGAGCCTTTGATGCTATACCCCACTAATAAGCATTTCTTTCTCCATGGTATTAGGGAAGGGAAGCAAATGCCATCCTTTTAAAGTGACACTAATATCAGAAAGAAAGGGGAGATGAGTGAGGAGGAATAATGCTTCAAAAACAGTGCATACAACAGTAATTATATAGCTTGTTTTAACACATTTAAAATGTGTCACAGCATTTCAAAGGAGCTTAATTGGAAATTGAACCTCTTAGGATACATTGAAACAGATGATAAAATATTTGGTCAAAGTGATTTGTTTTTTAAACAGTTTGTTTAAGGTAGGATAAAACATTGTCTGCTGTCACAGATGAACATTGCATAATTCAATATTTTTACAATTCTCATTGTCCTTCCAACATCTAAACAGGTTTTTATGATGAGTTCATTAATTTCTATGTCAGCGTTTATGTCAAATGTGCAATATTCCATGGATGATATTCTCAAGTCATTTAGGGTACTCCTATGTGAGATTTATTACGAAAAATTTTAGGATTTAAAACTAAACTATTACTTTTAACTTAAAGATTTGTAATATTGCAGGGCCTTTCTACTTGAGTTAAATTATTCTGTTTATTTTACATTAGATGTTTAAAAAAGAAATGCCAGTACGCTATTACAAGTGCTGAAGTATGAGTTGCAGAGGCATTAGCTGCAGTTTCACTATTATAAAGCTGGAAATATTATTGTTGTCTTGAAATTTAAGTAAATTATAAAATTGTTGCTTACCTTGCTTGTCTTTTTCTCCGACCTAACAATAAGACTCAATCAATGAATTTATTAGACAGTGAATTATATCTGTAAAAGTAGAAGTTTTTAATCACTTGGCGAACCAAAAGGATTCCGAGTTTGAACACTAAAACAAATGACAGACTTAATCAGGCTATCACAATGCAATCACATTGCTGTAGTACATTTATAGAGGAATGGTGTCTGCTTAGCTCAGTTGGCTAGATAATTCTACCAGCATAGGTTCGATTCAAGTTTCAATTGATTAGATTAGAGATCTCCTGCCTTCCTTAAGTGTGGAAGTAATGACAAACTACCATTGATGACAAAAATGCGTTATCTATTGAAGCTTCAAAGCTAATGAGTCAAGGAAATCCTTCAGAACCTGAATTCAACCATGCCTGGAGTACAGTTCACATGGGCATCACCAGCAAAATTGCAGTTAATCTGTAATTCTGCCTGAGATAGTGATGGTGAGCTGCTTTCTTGTACATGGACTTCACTGGTTCTATAGGCACTTCCACACTTGTTCAGAAGGGAGATGCAGAATGTTGACCCAGCTGTGTTGATGGATTTGTTCCCCTAGTAACATAAGAGGATAGATTTTCTGCAGAAAATAGAGCAAAAAAAATATTGATTTATAACAATACCAAAACTGAGAGAAAAAAATACCTGAAAGAACTGCAGATGCTGGAACTCTAAAACAAAAACAAATGGCTGGAAGAGCTCAGTAGGTCTGGCAGCATCTGTGGAGAGAAATCAGAGTTAACGTTTTGAGTCCAGTGATTCTTCTTCGGAACACCATAAGATTACTTAGCATTGAGGATTGAACAGATTGGGGCATTGCTTATCTTTAGAGAAAAGCAGGTAACTGGTGGCCCTGATGGAAACCTTTTAATGATTATGGAAGAGTTTGATATGATAGATTTTTCTTTTGAATTCCTGTTTGGGATGTGGGTATTGCTGGCGAGGCTGTATTTGTTGCCTATCCTTAATTTCCCTTTAGCAGGTGGTGGTGAGTCACTTGACTGCTGCAGTCCATTTGGTACTGGTATACGTGCGGTCATATTAGGGAAAAAGTAACCATGATATAGTCCTAAGTAAGGATTATATGTGGCTTGCATCTGCTGCCCCGGTCCTTCTAGGTGATAGACCTTGTGGGTCTGGATAGAGCTTTTCAAAGAGCCACAATAAGCTAGAGATCGTGTACAATTTCAGCACAGTGTTATCTACATCAGTGGTAAAATTGAATGCTTATGGTGTTGGATGGGTGTTTCAGTCAAGTGTACTGATTTGTTCAAAGCAGTGTCAAGCTTCTTGTGCTGTTGGCATTTTGGTCATGAGGGCAAGTGAGTGTGTTGCATCACACACCTGACTTCTGTCATGACCTAAATGGAGAGTTTGACCTTTTGCCTAGATGGTGGTCAGTTTTTGGGAAGACAGGAGGTCAGTCACTCACCGCAGAATTCCCATCCTCTGACCTAACCTTGTTGGAGCAGTATTTATTGGTTAGTCTAGTTCAGCTTCAGATCCGTGTTGACCTGCAGAATATTGTTTATTTGTTTGTTCATGATATGTTGGACATCATTGGCTAGGCCAGCATTTATTGCTGATTCCTAAGCACCAAAGAAGTTATCTTGAACTGTGTACTCCTTGGGATGTAAGGGCACCCATGGTAGTGTTAGGAAGGAAAGTGAGTTTAAGGATTGTAACCCAGTGACAGAGGAGGAATGGTAGTATATTTGAGTCGTGATAGTGTTTGACTTGGATGGGAACTTACAGGACATGGTGTTCCAAGATGGTGGTTGTGGGTCTGAAAGGTGCTGCCGAAGAAGCCTTGTTGAGTTACTTCAGGCATCTTCTCCTTGACAGTGAACTAGAACAAAGAACAGGTCCTTCAGCCCACCAGAACTGAGCTGACATGTGATGCCTTTCTAAACTCAAAATATTTTGCCTTTATGTGGTTCTTGTGTGTATTCCCTGCCTTTTTGTATATCTGTTAAGGAAATGAATATTCAAATACAGTGGGTTAGGTGTCAATCAGATAGGCTGCTATGTCCTATATAGTATCAAATTTACTGCTTTTGGAATTGCACATATCCAGGCAAGTGGAGAGATTTTCATCACATACGCCTGATTTGTATCTTGTAGTTGGTCAGATTGGAAAGACAAATGGTGCATTCCTAGCCTTGATCTGCTCTCTCTCAACAGTATTTATATAAGTAGTTCAATTCCATTTTTGGTTAATAGTAACTCCCAAGTTGTTGTCAATGGGAGATTCAGCAATGAGAATAATGGACAAAAATTAGATTCTCTTGCTGGCGATCATCATTGCCCAGCACTTAAATGGCAAGCAAAATGTGTACCACACCTCAGCCCAAGTCTGGATGTTTCCCAGGTCTTGCAGCATTGGATCACATCAATCACTGAAGTCTCACGAATGGTGCTGAACATTATGCATTTGTCAGCAAACATCTCCACTTTTGACATCATGATCAAGGGAAGATCATTGCAACAGATGAGGATGGTTGGGCCAAGGTCAATCCCAGAGATACCCTGGGGCTGAGATGACTGACCTTCAACAACCGCAACCATCTTGATTTGTTTTAGGTTTAAGTAGAGAGTTGTCCCCCAATTTTATTAGGGCTCCTTGATGCCATATTCAATCAAATATTGCTTTTATTTTATTAGCAGTCATTTCTGACTTCACTCTGGAATTCAGTACTTTTCTCCATGTTTAGATTTAAGTTATAACTGGGTGTGAACCTGAGTGTTCCCAGTCAAATCCAAACTGAGGATCATTGAATAGGTTATTGCTGAGTAAGTGTCTGTTGATAGCCTTCTTAACGACATCTTATACCATTTTGACGATTGGGAGTAATCTGATGGATTGCTGAGCAGCTAATAGATTTGTTCTGTGTTTTTGTGGACAGAATGTACCTGAGTACTTTTTCCACATTATCAAGTAGATATTGGTGTTTTAGCTCTGCTGAGACAGTTTGGTTGAGGATACAGCTAGTCCTGAGACACAACTGTCAGGACCCATTAGTCTTTCATGAAGTATCCTGTGCCTTGAGATTATCTTGCTGTTACCAATGAAGTAAATTGTATGGAAGCTAGCAGCTAAGATAAGTCCGTAGAAAGAGCATGAGATGGATTATCAACTCAGCACTTCTTGCTGAAGATGTTTATATGTAGAAATATTGAAAATAGGAGGAGGAATAGACCCTAGAGCCTGCTTTACCATTCAATATGACAATGCCCGATCATCCAACTCATTGCTTTCTCCCAATCCCTGTTGATCCCTTTAGTCCTGAAACCATTCTATGATTTGGCCTTAACTGTTTTATGTGGCAGAGAACATCACTGGCATATCACTTTCTGTGTGAAGTAGTGTTTTGTTATTTCTGTCCTAAATTCCCATGTGTCAGCCTTGTTTTTTTTACACAGCCATTGTTGAAGTTAGGGATGCATGCGTAGCAGCTTTCTCCATCTGTTGGAGGAATCGTCTACCATTACTCAAAGTTTTGATTTTATCTAGTGGTAGTGGGATTGCTAAGTTCTATCCATAGCATGTTGCTTCTGCTGTTTAGCACCAAGTATTCCTGTGTTGTAATTTGACATAATTTTAAGCTATGCTTGGTGCAACCCTGGGATCCTATCCTGCACTGCTTATTGAAATGGCACTGTCTCTTGGCTCAATGGAGAGGCTTCTTAGCATGAACACTCTACCTTGTATCTATCAGGATGGTGCCATGATCAGTTCTTTGCGTCTATCAATACTGACAAGAACATGAGAATCTATAAGAGGTAGATTTGTGATGTCAGGGTTAAGTAGATTTTTTTTCATCCTGATTCTCACCAGCTGCTGTGGACCCAGTTTGGTAGCTGTGTCATTCATGATTTAGTCAGTAGTGGTGCTATCAAGCCATTCTTGGTGGTGAGCATTCAACTTACCCCACCCAGAGCATATCTGCACCTCTGCTACTTGTATTTGATATTTTTTGAAGGACATAAAGTCTTGAAGGATTTTGAAAAAAGAAGTTGATTCAAGATGGCAGCAAAGTAGCCAGGCTGCATGGGGCCCATTTGCTCCCACATGCTTTATTTCATTCTATTCTTTACTTTGGAGCCCTTTGCATTGGGTTAGTTGGTGAATTCAGCCTAACAGATAGTGGGTCATGCGCAGAGTTGTGGCTCCTCTTGGTGGTCAGAGGTAGCAGTTGACACAGCTCCTGACTGTGACTGGAGCAATGACACACTATCCCCATACACCTGTATTTCCCACGGCTAATGCCCCTAACCTACAGATCCCTGGACACTATGGGCAGTTTAGTGTGGCCAATACACCTAACCTGCACGTCTTTGGACTGTGGGAAGAAACCGGAGCACTTGGAGGAAATCCACTCAGACACTGGGAGAAAGTGCAAACTCTGTACAAGCAGTCGCCGGAGGGTAGAATCAAACCCGGGTCCCTGGTGTTTGTTGTGAGGCAGCAGTGCTAACCTGTGTGCAGCCCCTAATCTCCTCTGATCTCATTAATATCTGTTACGCATTAATTTGTCTCAATGATGGTGGCAAAGTTTACTTGTTATCGCACTCATTTTGATTGTTCTTTCATGGGATGTGGACAGTACTTGCAAGGCTAGTATTTTTTAGCCCATCTGTAATTACCCCGAACTGAGTGGCTTGCTTAGCCATTTCAGAGATCAGTTAAGAGTCCAGCATGTTAGTGTGGATCTGGAGTCATATGTAGACCAGAGCAGAGAAAGATGGCAGAATTACTTTCCTCAGGGCAATGGTTAATCAGATGAGTTTATTGTTATGGAATTCAATGAGAGTTTAATGGTTACCATTACAGATGCTAGTTTTCAATTCCAGATTTAATTCCAATAGATAGCATGGTATGACTTGAACCAGTGTCTCCAGATTATTATCTTTGGCCGCTGGATTATTCATTCAGTAATATTTCCACCACGACAGCAATTGCCCCCTTTTCTGTCCTGTCCTGTTGATAGCTTTGCATTTTTATAATGAGGTTCAGGAAGCCCTGGTCTTTTAGATGGGAAAGGAAAGAGCTGCTAGTCTAAACCTTACCTTGGAAACAAAGCTATGTAAGAGCATAACACATTTCTTTCCATGAAGTTCACCTGGAAAGATAAAGGCTTTTGTTCTATTTCTAATGTGGTTATTTCTAATTGAAAGAGAGGCAAATAATCTCACCTGTAGAAAATTATATGACCAATTTCTGTTGTATATATTTATAAATATTTAATTGGCTTTCTGCTCTCCAGTTTACAAACAGTTGTAACTTTAGCCGTTACCATAAGAATAGGTAGACCAATACTGGGCTGGTGAAAGATGATACTAAACTTTTGAAATTAATATCTTAAATTAAAAATCCATTGTGAATTATGTCGATACTATCGAGAGAGACCAGATGGGGAAAGACTAACATTGAGGTTTCCTTAATGTTCCATCATTGATGCAATAAAGATGAAATGTATTTGAACTCTTCTGCATTGGAACATTTTCTGGCAAGAAGTGTTAACCCTGACCAGCAACATGCTGAATGACTCTATAACCCCATGAAAAACATATAATTTGCAGTTGAGCCACTTAATGCACTAGTTAATATTAATTTTAATATTAATTTGACTTCTCAAATAGTTCAATGATCAATTGTTCCAACATCAAGTCAACAGTCTTGTGAAACAAGGGAAAAGCATAGATACAATTGCTCGGTAAATGAAAGTTGGGTCTGTTGCAAGTACTTTGGTTGTAATTCCACTCTATATGCTGGAAATAACAGTGATGTTTCATCACCATTCATTTTGGAGTAGTTATATTTCCAGGTTAAAATAACCCTTCTGCTTTCTTTATCTTTTGTGATTATTTGGTAATGAGATCCAGTGCCAAAGGTTCTCTCTACCTAAAGTAGGTTGATCTGCTAGTTTTATGTCATAATAACTTTTTAATTGGAATATAGGATAATTATCACGATAACATAGTATATACGCCGAGTGATGATGGGATGTGTTGCAAGTGAACTGAATAATTGTGACCAGTTTTGCACTCGTGTCAAAATGCCTAAGGTGAAGTCTTTATATAAAGGTCTGCTTCATTTGTAGAGTAGAATCTGTAATGAAAATCCGTGAAAGTGGTTGAGATTTTAGCCATTGAACTGTCTTCTCTTGCAACATGTATTGGCTTCATTCAAATTCCAGTTGATTGTTACCTAATTAATGTTTAAAGAACTATTGTGTTCTCTGTCATATATACTAATGCAAGAATACAACACCTTTGCCAACATCTGCTTCGGGCCTTATGAAAGTTGTATTACGAAGTTTAATTAATGGCATCCTCTATTCCACTCTTCTTAAACTTGAGGTCATTCAACACAGTGTGTGTCCTAACTCATGCCAAGTCCAATTCACCAATCAGCCCTTTGCTGGCTAAACTTTCCTGCCTAACTTGAATTTGCCTCAGTTTTAAAAATTCTCTCACCGGTTTTAAATTTCTTCCAAGATCTTGCTCCTCCTTATCTTTGTAATCTCAAGCCACACAGTCCTCAAGCTGCACAGTGGCTCAGTGTTTAGCACTGCTGCCTCACAGCACCAGGGAGCCAGGCTCAATTCCAACCTCTGACAGCTGTCTGTGTGGAGTTTGCACGTTCTCCCAGTGTATGTGTGGGTTTCCTCCCACAATCTAAGGATGTGCAGGTCAGGTGAATTGGCCATGCTAAATTGCCCATAGTATTAGGTGCATTAGTCAGGGATAAATATAGGGCAGGGGGAATGGGTATGGGTGGGTTACTCTTCAAAGGGTCGGTGTGGACTTGTTGGGCTAAATAACCTGTTTCCATTCTGCAGGGACTCTAATCTAATTCTACCCTCTTAAGCACCTCCAATTTTAGCCACTGGTAACTGTGCATTTAGCTGCTAAGGCCTTAAATTTCTGCCCTAAATCTCTCCAATGTTACCTTTTCCTCTGTCATCAAAACCTCTCTTTGATCAAACCTTTAACCATTTGTCCTAATACTGTTTTGTTGCTCAGTGTGAATTGAATCCATGAAGCAATGTATAAATTCAAGTTGTTACTGCAATACATGTTGCCCCTGCCTTTATCAACTTCAAGCAGCAAATAAAAACCAAAATGTAGCCTCCAAGTATACTAGGTACTGTTAATGGCCTGCATTTTGCTTCTGTGTACTGACATTGGTGTAGTTATTGATGGAACAATGTTGTGCAATAGATCATAATGGATTTCCTGTAAAATTACTTAAATGTAAGAATATATTTCCAAAATAAATTGGTTGCTTCCTGTATGTCATGCAAGTGGCTTTTAAATTGCAACATTTGAAATAATTAACTTTTTATGACCATCAGAAGTGGGGTCATATGTTTGAACAATTGATCTTTGAACTATTTGAGAAGTCAAATTAATAGCTAGTGCAATAAATGGTTACATTTTCAAAGGTAACATCTACTCTGATGCACGGTTTCCAGGAATGCTTTCCAAATGTACAGATTTGCAGTTATAGACTTTTTTTTTACAAAATTGCAAGGTTTGTGTTGTTAATATCAGGAGAAGGTGAGGACTGCAGATGCTGAAGATCCGAGTCGAAGAGTGTGGTGCTGGAAAAGCACAGCTGGTCAGGCTGCATCGAGGAGCAGGAGAGTCAATGTTTGGGGCATAAGCTCTTCTTGATGAAGGGCTTATGCCCAAAACGTTTACTCTCTCGCTCGTCAGATGCTGCCTGACCATCTGGCTTTTCCAGCACCACACTCTTTTTGACTTTTGTTAACATCAGTCAGACAGCTTGTCTTAAACACAAGTTATAGAAGCAGGAGTTGGCTATTCGACAACTCAAACATACCTTGCTGTTCAAAAGCATCATAGATGATTTGATGGTAGGCTTTACTGCTGATAATCTATATTTCATAATATCACAGATAAGTAACATTTAAACAAGAACATTTTTATTTTAAAATGTACATTAGTAGGCCATTCACCATTTCAAGCCTGCTGAAGCCTGCCATTCAGTAAGGACATGGCTAATCTTCCACAGAAACTTCACCTTCCCTCAAATCCATATTCCTGAATTCTGTCAGCATCCGAAAATATATCAACCTGTCTGTCTTGAATATACGATTGTTTTCTGAATATCCATAGCTGTTAGGGCTGAAGAATTGCAAAAGTTCACAACTTGTGTGAAATAAATTATCCTCATTTCAGCATTAAATGGCTGACCTCTTGTTTCGAGTCTGTGAAATTTAGGTCTACACACCCCAAGAGATGTGCACTAACACATTGTTAAAATTTTGTTCTAAGACATGGAGAATTAAAATCTGAACAGCTGTTTCCCTTTTGATTCACTTTACAAGCCTTACTTACTGTACTACTGTGGAATCTTATCACTCTGCTTTTGAATTGAGTTTTCAACATCGAATCTGCACCATTTTGAGAAATCGATTATCATCCATTTTGGGACTATTACTTAACTTTAGAAGGTATAAAACATCTGAATTGCAGCTGGAATGCAAATTTATTTAATCAATATTATAATTTAAAACCATCAAAATTCTGAGTGATAAAAACTTGCTATCTAAAGGTGCATCTAATTACATACTGTATGTTATATTTCGTGGAACATTTGGATTTGAATAACTGTCAAACATTTGAAAATACGTCATGCAAATACTCAAAGTTAAATATTTTACATTTAATTAAAAAGCTTATGTTTTTTTCTGTTGCCCAATGAAATCTACAACATTTATAACACACAAACTGTGAAGCATAAATGCTGGTCAGTCTTCAGCACAAGAGGCACATATGTGAGTAAGTAGTAGTATTTTATTACGTAATAGTAAAATAACAGGTTTTATTAGTTTAAGGCTGGTTAACTACTTTAACACTTCTAGATTATACTGGCTATGTTTTAAGCCACGCAGTACGCTGTAGCACTGACTAACCTAAAACTATCTATTCTCCTCCCATTTGTGTATCAGTGGTAAACATCCCTTTACATCTTTTGCCTATCTCCAACAAAGCGAAGCTTTTCCTCTCCTCTTGTTGAATCTTATTTTACAATTGCTTAAACAGATGTATCAAGTTTATCAGTATCCCTCTCCATTTAAGTTTCAGACTTTACAAACTCTGGATAAGTAGGTATGTTTGATCTACTCTGTTGCAGTTTGTAATTCTGTGGGACTGGAGTGACTTTGACTGAAGACCTATTTGGTGTTGAAGTTGCTGGTGAACTGTTCTGTTCTGAGGATCTTTGAGGAACATGAAAACCTATGTTGGACATCAGTTGAGTGGTAAAATAAGTCATCATCATCTGGGGTAAATGTAAATGAAGATCTTCTACAATGACACCTGTTCTTTTAGCCTGTTCCATGGTTTTGATCAGTTTTGTCATTTTCAATGGCACTGGACCAAGCAGTATTGGCAATCTCTTCTCTGAACAATTGTGTTCTCTCAACACAATTGATGGGCAGCACGGTGGCACAGTGGTTAGCACTGCTGCCTCACAGCGCCAGCGACCCAGGTTCAATTCCCGTCTCAGGCGACTGACTGTGTGGAGTTTGCACGTTCTCCCCGTGTCTGCGTGGGTTTCCTCCGGGTGCTCCGGTTTTCTCCCACAGTCCAAAGATGTGCAGCTGAGGTGAATTGGCCAAGCTAAATTGCCCGTAGTGTTAGGTAAGGGGTAAATGTAGGGGTATGGGTGGGTTGCGCTTCGGTGGGTCAGTGTGGACTTGTTGGGCCGAAGGGCCTGTTTCCACACTAAGTAATCTAATCTAATTTAATTTAATCTAATCTAATCAACCCATTACATTGGTGTTCACCAATGGTTTCATATGTTGGCACTGTGGGAGTTTGCTGGAAGCCAGGTCCTGAAGATCTTCCCCAAAATGCTGAACAAGTAAACTGCCCAGTTGGTAATGTAAAACAGGTTTTTAATACCAACCTAGCTGACCTCAACTGGTATCTGCTTTCTTTTGAGACCAGTAAAGTTCTCTTATTGCTGATGTATTTCAAGATGGTCATTCCTGGATGTCACCTTGGATAGTAGAATTCTCACTCAAATTTACAAGATTTTTGAGATCACCTTCCAGCTCAGAAGTGAAGTCTCTGGTTCTGGATGATGTAAGCATGTTCTGCAAACTCTGATCGTAAGAGGTGGAAGCAGAAATAGGTCATTCATTCTGCCTTTGTTTGATTGCCTTATTGATTAAAAATCTATCTCAGCCTTGAATATACTTAATGGTCGAGTCTGAACAGCCTTGTGTGGTAAAGAATTCCACAGATTCACTATCCTCTGATTAATTGATTTTATTGTCAAGTGTACCAAAGTACAGTGAAAAACTTTGTTTACAAGCAGTACAGGCAAATCGTAGGAAGCAAGGACATACAGATCATAAGGTGAAAATAAAACAGTTGGACAGAGGCATACAGGTTACATTGCACAGTGCATGCACTAGGCAAGATCAACATTAGCAAGATTGGCATTATTTGATGTTAGAGGGTCCATTTGTCCGTTTAATAATAGCAGGGAAGAAGCTGTACTTGAGCAGGCTGGTGTGTAGTTGTATGCATGACTGGAAAGGTTACAGAAAAGCATTACCAGGGTGCGATGGTTTTTTGATGTCGGCAGCCTTTCCACAGCAACGGGCCATGGAATTGGAGAAGAAATTAGAAGAAATTTCTCCTTATCTCTGTCTCAAATGTGTAACCTCTTATTCTGAGATTATGCCCTCTGGCTCCAGATTCTTCCAAAAAGGGAAACCACCTTTCCACACCTACCCTGGCAGATTCTCTAAGAATCTTACATTTTTCAATAAGGTCACCCCATTCTTCTAAATTCCAATGAGTGCAGGCCAAATCTTCTCAGCACCACCGCCCCCCACCCCCCCACCCCCTCTCCCAATGCCAATAAAAGACATTACCCCCATGCCTGGTATCAGCCTAATGAAGCTTTTCTGGACTCCATCTAATGCCAGTATGTATCTCCTTTTGGTAGGGGTCTCCATCTGTTCACAGTATTCCAGCTGTGGGTTGACTAGTGCTTTGTATAGTGAGGGGCATGGATAGGGTAAATAGGCAAGGTCTTTTCCCTGGTGTCAGGGAATCCAGAACTAGAGGGCATAGGTTTAGGGTAAGAGGGGAAAGATATAAAAGAGACCTCCAGGGGCAACTTTTTCACATTGAGGGTGGTACGTGTGTGGAATGAGCTGCCAGAGGAAGTGGTGGAGGCTGGTACAATTGCAACATTTTAAAATGCATTTAGATGGATATATGAATAGGAAGGGTTTGGAGGGATATGGGCCAGGTACTGGTAGGTGGGACTAAATTGGGTTGAGATGTCTGGTCACCGTGGGTGGGTTGGACCGAAGGGTCTGTTTCCATGCTGTACATCTCTATGACTCTATATGCTGTCCTTTCGAATTTCCATTTCCCTTCCCAGTCACCTACAGAACGTGGATACTAGGTTTTTGTGATTCATGTTTGAGATCTCTCAAATCCTTTTGTGTTTGTAGCTTCCTGCAGGCTTTCTCCAGTTTGAATACTGTTCCATTCCCCTCTTCCTCCTAACAAAGTGTATTATCTTATATTTTCCTACCTTCTATTCCATCTGCTATGTTTTTTTCCACTTGCTTAACCTGTCTGTATCATTCTGCAGACTGTGTAATCCTCTCCACTTGCCTTCTTGCCTATTTATGTGTCATCTGAAAATACTTGGCTATAGTACTTTCATTTTCCTCATCCAAGTCTTTAGTATAAATTGTAAATAATTGTGGTCCCAACACTGATCCCTGTGGCACATCACTAATTATAAGTTGCCATACTGAAAAGGCCCCCTTTATCTCCAGCTCTATGTCTTCTATTAATTACCACTTCTTTATCTATGCCATTATACTCCTTTCAGAATCATGGTCTATTGTTAAATAGTCTAATGTGTGATTCCTTACCAAACATCTTCTGAAATCCAAACTTATTGCATCCACTATTTTCCCTTCATGTGTCCTTCTTGTTACCTTTAAACTTTGTCAAAAGAACATTCCTTTTCATCTGGGGGTTGTTCCACCTACCCCACCCCACCCCAGGTAATATCAGATCAAAAGTTGTAACTTTGTTTAACAACTAAAGAGTTTATTGGATATCATGGCAATATCTGTTCAAGTTTCAAGCTTGAGTGAACTGGATGTCCATTGATATTGATGAGCTTTCATATCTGGTTCTGATTGCTCAGCCATTCTGGTGCTATGAACAATGTCATTATCTAAGAATACACGTTCCATCCAAGTATAGTTTGGGAGTTTTGTTTTTCTTAAATTGTGTTTGGTAGAATGTATTGATTTTGCAAATGTTCCAGCATTGTTTGAGTAGTTTAAGGATTGTTTCTGATTTCTGGATATTTTGTTTTGAAAATATCTCTCTTGCAAAAGTGACCTTCCTGTGATAAAACTGGACATTGCTTTTGTTCGTGAGTTCTCATTCCTCCACATCTTGGAAATGACTCCTAACACACTCTTCACATTGGTTTGTTGTGCATTTGAAGTGATTGTATCTTGTGAAGTTGATAGAATCTATTAGTCTCTGGAGTAAATTTCCATCCTCTGGATTTTTTTTGTACTTTTTTCCAAATCTCAGCTTCTACCACACACTGGATAGCCTCTTAAGTAGGATCTTCCTTTAACTGATTGTAAGAGATTTTGGAAGAAATGAATCAGAAATCCCAGTGATAATTCTGTCTCTAATTATTCTAGTTGAAAAGCTCTATATTCACACAATTCAGTGAATGTTTAAATATTGATTAGATGAACTTTTCTTGGAAACTCTCTGCTCTTTTTTTTAATCTTGCTCCTTTCCGTAAACTTTGTCAATTATTTTAATACATCCAAGGTATCAGCATCTTCCTTAACTTTTAACTATTAACAAGATGGTCTGTAAATAGGAACCAGAATAAAGCAGCTTGTTAACTTTTCTGCTTGTGATTTTGTTTGTATATTCTATATCATATGAATTGATCTTGATCAATTTAGTTCTGTCTGAAGCATCATTAAATTTGAATCTGCCTTGAAGTGTAATAACTTTCTCTTTTTTTTCAATTAAATTGGTCACTTTAAATTATGAAAGCTTTTAAAAATTAATTTCTGCTGGGTCATCGGTTTTTCTTGAAGTTTGAATTGTGGTTTCAACAATTGCTATAAAGCTGGAAATCCTTTGCGAAGTTTTACGCAAGTTTTTTGAAAATGTAATTAAATTTTAATTGCAGGTACAACAAGATAAGACCTAATAAAATTTTTAATTTACTTGGTTGTTTTAATGCTTCCTCCAAATCATCCTTGAAAATTTATTTCCATGCTTCAAATTGGAAAAGTTACTTTTAACATTTCTATAAAGCTTTCTCTTCAGTAAATTTATCTTCCAAATGCACATATTTAAGTTGGTGGTTTTGCACTATTTTTCTCTTGGTAGGCTTTGCTTCTTTTTTCAGCAAGGTGAAGAATTCATGCCTTTTTTGTTTTCTGCTTCTCCCACTGTTTCACATGTTTTTGCTCTTCAAAATGGCGTGCCAGACTTTTTTTTTTGTCTCTTCAAGTAACTTCTGTTAACACAATCAAATCTTTTCTTTTGTCTCAAGCTCGTTTATTTAACCTATATATTCCACTTTGAACTTGAATGTTTCCATTTTGGAGAATTGAGAAAACAATATAGAGAACAAATCTGAGCACGAAGAATATTTCTTGTTTTTCATTTTATAAATGTTGACTTTCACACCTTCCCAGCTCAGAATACTATCATGCATGTAGGATTCTTAAGGAGCTTGAAAGGATGTTACCCCTCATGCAAGAGTCCAGGACCACAGAGTGTAGTCTCAGAATAATGGGGCAACCATTGAAGACTGAGCCAAGGAGGAGTTTCATTAGAGGATTTGAGTGTGTTTGGAACTCTTGCCACAGAGAGCTGTGGGGACATAGTCCTTAAGGCTGAGAGAGATTTTTGATCAGTAGGAGAATCGAGGATTACAGGGAAAAGGCACAAAAGTGAATGAAAGGAATGTTGGATCAGCCATGATCCTATTGAATGACAGAACAGGCTTGAGGGGCTGAATGCCTATTCATGTTCCTGTTTCTTGGTGTCTTACACAACTGAGTTTTTAAACCATTGCTCTTCAGGTCTCGACTTGTGTCTGGAGTCTGATAACCACCAAAACTTTGCTGGATTGTGACTCGGACTCTCTTCAGCCATAGCAAGCTTTTCTATACTTTTTCTCCCCGTGGTTTTTGCTTACTTTGAGCTTTAGAGAAAGGTTGCAGTACACTTGGAGGTTTTCTAGTCTGAACATTTATGGCTGCTGTCTCTGCTGCTACAGCTACTGGCTAGCCTACTGCTCCTTAACCTGCTTCACATGTGTAAGATGGCGGCAGAGTGGAACGCTCCAGCCGGAGCTCCTCCACTTCACTAGTTGCTTTCTTGCTTTCTTGCTTTCTTTCTCTTTTCTGAAGCTAATGTTCTAAGAATCCTGCTATGGCAGATGTTGAAATTTGAATTCAATACTAAAAAAATCTGGAACTAAGAATCTATGATGACAGTGAAACCATTGCCAGATTGTCAGAAAAACCCATCTGGCTCACTAATGTCCTTCAGGGAAGGAAACCTGCCATCCTCACCTGGTTTGGCCTACATGTGATTCCAGACCGACAACAATGGGATTGACTCTCAACTGCCCTCTGAAATGGCCTATCAAGCTATTCAGTTCAAGGGCAGCTAAGAATGGGCAATAAATCTTAGCCAGCTTGCGATGCCCATGTCCTTTGAGTGAATAAAACAAAAGACTGGTTAACTACATTAACACTTGTTAAGAGACATTGTTACCTAAGGAAAGGTAGTAACTAGATCTCTGCTACATAGTTAAAGAATTGACCAATTTAGAACCAACAGCTCAGAACTAGCTTCTGAGTTTACCCTTTACCTCTGCCAAATATGCCTGGATAGTTTGCATGACAGTCTGTAATATTTCCATGTCACAGTATCCCTGGATGCTCGTAGATTTTGACAAGACATGACTTGATTTGCTTCAGAAGGTCGTTCAATTGAAAGCTGTTGCAATTCACGCTGATGTGGTCCTTTTTGTGCTTAATAGATTTTCTGGCATGTACTGACAAATCAATAGGTCACCAAGTGATTGATAGCACTAGATGTATCCTTCGAGGAGATGAGTTCTAAAGTTTAGCCTTGGGCACCTGCATTGAGTTTTATTATAGTAACTGCTTTATTATTCTGTCAGACTGTCCTTGATTAAAAACACATACTCTCTCTTACCTTGGCCAATACCACTGTGTGACTCCAACCTTTATCCCCTCAAGGGTTGTAGACTTGAACATATCTGGCAGGCATCCACTTTTAATAGGATTGCCAAGTGTGTTCAATATATTGTATCAGTTGCATGACACTGTGATCTTTTGCTATAAATTCTGTCTTATGATCCTGCTCCACAGTTGTCTAATGAAGGAGTGGTGCTCTGAAAGCTTGTACTTCCAAACAAACCTGTTGGATTAAAACCTGGTGTTTTGTGATTTTTAACTTTGTCCACGCCAGTCCAATATTGGCATCTCTACATCCTGAAATTTGAAGATATTCCTTTGTTTCTTTACATAGTCAAGCTTCACGGTTCTCCTATCTGTGTGCCTAAATTCAAGGACTCCCTTATCGATATTATAGAGACCATTCATTGTGCTACTTTTGCTGTTTTATTATTTTAAATGGGAAAAAGACTGCACCAACAGTGGTTTGGCTGAGCTAGTGTATAAATCACAAAAAGCTTGTAGGCCAGTTCAGTGAGTGATATGGAAGGTAAATATGCAACCTTTATTTCAAACAGAATTGAGTATAAAAGTACAGCAGCCCTGCCAGAACTATACAAGGCATTTGTCAGACCATAGGCGGAATACTTTTGGTCCCCTGATTTAAAGAAAGATATGGTGGTACTTCAGGCAGTCCATAGAAGATTCATTTGGCTGATCTCCTGATTATGTAGCGATTTTTCATTGGAGGAGCTTTTGAGAGGGTTGGCCTTGTACACATTCCAGTTTGAAGAATGAGACATTATTTGAAACATACAAGATATTTAGGGATCTTCCCTCCCTCAACAACGAGATGGTCCCTGTGGTCCTCACCTACCACCTCACCAGCTGCCACATCCAAAGGGACAGAATGCTGCCATTTCCGTCACTTCTTCCAACAGGATGCCACAACCAGACAAATTATTCCCCCGTTTCCTCCGGAATACCCAGGCCCACTTCTCCTCCATTTCCAACACCTCCCCACACACCCCCATGCCACCTTCCCATTCCTATCTCTTTATCTCCTCCCTCCTCACTATCCAAGGTTGCAAACACAGCTTCCAGGTGAAGCAACTGGTTAACTGCCCTTTACTTGATGTAGTCTATTGTATCCACTGCTGCAAATGTGTTGCTGGTCAAAGCACAGCAGGCCAGGCAGCATCTCAGGAATAGAGAATTCGACGTTTCGAGCATAAGCCCTTCATCAGGAATAGAGAATTCGACGTTTCGAGCATAAGCCCTTCATCATTCCTGATGAAGGGCTTATGCTCGAAACGTCGAATTCTCTATTCCTGAGATGCTGCCTGGCCTGCTGTGCTTTGACCAGCAACACATTTGCAGCTGTGATCTCCAGCATCTGCAGACCTCATTTTTTACTATTGTATCCACTGCTCTTATTATCACTTACTCAGCTTCTCTTCTGTCATGGGGGAGAGTGAGGAGTGCAGATGCTGGAGAGGAGTCAAAATGTGGGATGCTGGGAAAGCACAGCTGGTCAGGCAGCATCCAAGGAGCAGGAGGGTTGATGCTTGAAGCATAAGCTCTTCATCATTCCTGTTGCTCAAAACGTTGACTCTCCTGTCATCTGAGGAACAGAAGAGTCAATGTTTTGAGCATCAGGAATGATGAAGAGCTTATGCTTGAAACATCAACCCTCCTGCTCCTCAGATGCTGCCTGATTGGGTGCACATTTTCCAGCACCACAGTTTGTGACTTCTCTTCTGTCCTGACCGGTTATCCACAATCCCATTGTTTACCTATCCTTTTCCTATCTCTCTCTCTAGGCTCCACCTCCACCTATCTGCTTACCTCTCTGCCACGACTCTGTCTTCAGCATTAATACAATTGTTTTCCTACCTGCTATCCGTTCTGATCAAGAGTGACTTGACTCAGAACGTTTTCTTGCTTTCTTTCTACAGATGCTGCCAGACCTGCTGAGTTTCGCCAACAATTTGTTTTCCTTTCAGATCTCCAGCATCCATAGTTCTTATTAAGACATTTAGAGGGCCTGACAGGATTGTTGTAGAGCGGTAACTTCCTCTTTTGGGAGAATCAATAACCAGAGTATGTAATCTCAGAGAAAGAAATCATCCATTTAAGAGATGAGGATTTTGTTTTCCTCTAAGGATAGTAGTTCTGTGGATTCTTCACTACAGTGGGCTGTTGAGGCTGGGCTGTTAAGTACATTCAAGGGTGAGCTAGATTTATAATCCTGGGTATCAAGGGTTATGGGGTTAGGGCAGAAAAGTGGAGTTGAGGATTGTCAGATCAGCCATGATCTTATTAAATGGCAGAATGGACTCAATGGGCTAATTAGCCTATTTCTGTTCCTGTGGACTCTTACAGGGCATCAGTGGAACCCATCTGGAGTTCTTTGTATGCTATTGGTTGTCTCTTTTTAAGAAAGGATATAAATGCCTAGGAAGCAGCTCCGAGAAGATTTATTAGTTAGAGTGGGCAGATTGTCTCATGAGCTGAAAAATGTGTTGCTCCAGCATCCAAGGAGCAGGAGAATCGATGTTTCGGGCATAAGCCCTTCTACTCCTTGGATGCTGCCTGACCTGCTGTGCTTTTCCAGCAACACATTTTTCAGTTCTGACCTGCAGTCCTCACTTTCTCCAAGATTGTCTCATGAGGAAAGATTATACAAGTTAGATGAATTGGCCATGCTAAATTGCCCATAGTAATCAGGGATGTGTTGATTATGTGCATTAGCCAGTGGTAGGCAAAGGATAGGGAAATGGGTCTGGGTGAACATCTCTTCGGAGGTCAGTGTGGACTGATTGGGCTGAAGGGTCAGTTTCCATGCTGTAGGAATTCTAACTCTTAAAATTCTAAGTTAGTCTTGTATCTATGAATATTGGTGCTATGAACATAAGCTGACAGTAAAGGATGACTTGATTGAAACATTAGATCCTGAAGGGTCTTGACATGGTACGTTTGGAAGGGATGCTTCCTTTTGTGGAAAACTATGGACTACAATTTAAAATAAGGATTCATCCATTTCAGAGAGATGAGGGTTTTTTTGAGTGCCTTTGGAACTTTTCCTCAAAAGTATATACTAGAGAGGAGAAAAAAATTGAACAATTTACACATTCATTGTTTCCGACATATCCTCAAAAAGCATTGGAAACTGAGCCCTTGATGACTTTTAAGGCAGGTATAGATTGAATTTTGATAATGGGTTCAGCAGGAATGTGGTATTACTGTTAGAATATAATCAGCTATGATCTTTTGAGTGGTGTAACAAGCCGAAGGGACAGGGTGGTGGAACAGGCCAAGGGACTGAGTGAATTGCTTCTGCTCCGAATTCATATGTGTTTGTGTGACATAATCCAAAATGTTGTCACATTGACATTACTCCACTCTACCACTCCCTTTTATTCTCTCGATCTTTCCACTGTCTCTGGACTGTCAGCTTTTTTTATCCTGAATCCAGCCCTGGAGGACCAGCAATCTCTCTCCCACAAGTAGATCAATGTCATTATTTTAGCATTTTTCACAAACTCTATTCCCTTGACTATGGCTCCAACTTCAGAGTCAGTATTGCCAGCTAATCCATGGTGCAACCTTCATATTTTTAGTTTTGACCCTATCCTGAACTTCTGACCCTCTCCATCACAAGATCTGCTTATTTTCAGCTCCCTAATATTCTCCACTTCTGCCCCTACCTCAGTCCTTTTGTTGCTGTTGCCTTTAACGTTTTCTTGGCCATTTCCCATCTTTCGCCTAGTGCACTTGTACCTCAAATTTAAAAATCTAAAATTCAAACTCCTTCATGGACCTTCTCCTCTTCATAGCTTCTTTCAGCTTCTAAAAACTCTGCTCTCCTCCAATTCTGAACTTGCCTATCTATATGAATGTAAGCAAATGGAGTAAGATGGTGTGGAGCAATAATGACCTGACTGAGAGTGCCAACTTGAGAATCTACTAAGCCTTTGCCTTTGATGTGCTCTGTAATAGTAAGAGCAGGACAGCATTTTTTTTTTGGTCTTTGGAACTCTTCCTCAAAAGTATATACTAGAATGGGGAAAAATTTGAACAATTTACACATTCACTGTTTCCGACATATCTTAGTCTCTTGACTGGAGAGGTTACTGACTTGGCAAAAGTGAAGATTGCAGATGCTGGAAACCAGAGTTTAGGTCAGAGTGGTGCTGGAAAAGCACAGCAGGCCAGGGAGCATTCGAGGAGCAGGAAAATTGACGTTTTGGGCAAAAGCCCTTAATGCTGATTTTCCAGCTCCTTGGATGCTGCCTGACCTGCTGTGCTTTTCCAGCACCACTTTGACCTAAACTCGGATTACTGACTGGAGGTCCTAGGGAGTGCTCACTGCTTCAGCATACATTGGTTATCAAGCCAACCATGTCTAGACTGGCTCAGCCATATTCTTTGGATGATGATGGCTGCATACTCAAAGATGATTTGCGGTATAAACTAGCTATTCGGTTATGATCTGCTGGGCATTCATTCCTCTGCTAAAAGGAAACCTCCATGTGAGGAATAAATGACAGACAATAACACAAACACTGGTAGGCAGTCACCATGAGCTGTAATTTCTGGAGGCTGGGGCTGTTTGAAGGGAAAAGGTAAACAGAAACAGCTCGGCTGGATGAGAAAAGATCCCACAAATAGCCAACAAATTCCACACCACCCGAGTCCACTATTATCACCTGGAGCAAGTCCAGCAGAGACTACCATTCTAGAGTAATGAATAGTTTGTGCCTTGGTGGTCAACTCGGTTAACTATCACCTTGTGAGATGCAAGCTGTTAAAGTAAGCAAAGTGTGTGGATGCAAGCTGTTGCAGGGAACTTGGCTCTTTTATGAGCAGTAACATATTCTTCTACTAGCTGTTGCTGAGATATACAATAACTTTACCTCTTCAGATAGATTTTGTGATCATGGCATGCCCAACAGAATATTTTACTGTTCTTAACGCATTAGGATTAGCTAGGCTAATAAATTTAAATGTTATTGAAATACTATTAAGTGATATGCAAAGTAGCTTGTATTCCATTTGTTACATGCCAACTTAAAAAAATCTCCTTTTGGTGAGTACAGTTGTTCAAGGTTACATTATGGTGGTTAAACTGCAAGGGTTAGTGCCAAGTTATGACTTAACTATTTAACAGCAAACACCAACATGTATTCAATTTTGACAAGTTTACATCAGTTTAATGGCTTTAGCAGTGAAGTTAGCAAACTAAATCCAGGGCAAATTTCTAGATACCATAGAAACACAAAAGCACCTTGATTTTTTTTGTGTCGAACATATTTAATGGTTGAGAGATTTGCATGTAATAGTTTGCGATCAAAATCTTCCGTCTCTTCTATAAGGATACTTAAATGCAAATAGCTTTTTTGCCTCGGAGTTTGGCAGAAGAAATAATTTGGTAAATAATACCTAATCTGTTTTGAAATCTGAACAAATTTTCACACTAAATGACCTTGTTTCATCAAGTAGTAGTTCAAGACTTGAGGCTCCAGTTTTCCATATGCTGTGGAGCTAACTGCCAATTCTTGAGGTATTAACGCACAAAGGGAAGGAGACCTAAAGCATTACTTTAGCCTTATCCCCAGAACTAATTAAAAACATACATATATTTAAAAGATGTTTAGTGTTGAAAGCTATAAATAATATTTTCCTTTCTTCTGATCTATTTAATTGTAGAGAATAAGGATATCGTAGTTGATTTAAAACTTTTTAGTCATGGCATCTATTTACTGCTGGCACCAACCACATTTAACTTAGCCTCAGAAAAGTAGTGCCTAAATCAAAATGTGCAATCTGTGTCCTGTGCTTGACCCTGCGTTTACCTTCCTGTCCCAACTGTCAAGACTGCATTTTCCACCTCTGGTACATTACCCAGCTGCTGAGCTGCTGCTACTTTTCCTCCATGGATTAAAACCCTAATCACGTTTCCATCATTGCACAAGCAGATTTCTTTATACTCTTGTTGCGTTTTAGTGGTATACAAGGGATTTTTAAGCAGGTTTTATGTTGCAAAAAGCAAGAGTATGCTGTTACCTGACCAGAATCTAGGTAATACGATCATGAGGCCCAGGAAGCCAACACAGGAACCTGGTCATTTTACCCTGGCCATCAGAAACATGCTATTTGCTGTCTGATATTTCGACCTGTCTTTGATATAAAGCTAAATATAAATTAGCACACCATTTAGTTATCAAAGACCATTTTTTCCTGAAACAGTACGTCCAATAAATACAAATGTTTTTATAATCTAGCCATAAATGCTAGAAACACTCATCAGATCAGCATCTGGGGAGAGAAAACTAGTGTTAAGATTTCAGGTCAGTGGTCTTTCATCTGACATTTTCGTTCTCTTTGGTATTCCAGATCTATAAAGCTTTTTCTCCTTGAGCTGTCTCTCTCCTTTCAATCAACTAAAAAAGAGAATCCAAGGAATCAAATGAGAACAACTTTCATCTTGTGGGAAAGCGACTATAGACTGAAATCTGAGCCAAAAGTACACACTGAATTACTGTGCCAGATTCTTGGAAAATCTATTGAACATTCATTCATAAAGAGCTGCACTCCTTGTAATTAGGCGAAATGGTTAGCCGTTTTTGACTATGATGCAAGAATGTTTGACCCCTAAGTTGTGCGTCTATAATAATCAGACTAGAACAGAATCCATAAAACAAATTTTAAAAAGTATTTGCATTCAGTTTGTGTTAAGCATATTAAAACCATCTTTTTGTTTTTGGGAGCTCATGTTAAAGGTTTCTTGATAATATTCAAATCTTCCAATCACTTATCATCCAGGAACCTGCCCAGATCCCACTGCTGAATGTGTAACCTCAATGCTCATTTTCTCTATGATCTCTGATTATTAACCCCTCAGAGGCTGCTTTCAATAATATCCATAATCCACCTATAGATAGAGATAATATTTTGCCACCATTCATTTACCAATTCTCCGATTTCTGTCATTTATAAACTCTCTAGTCAATCCAAAACTCCATGGCCGTGATATCTCTCTTGATTCCTGTCACTACAGTATCAATTTTGGGCTTCCAATTTCCAAATTCTCCCCTTTGCAGATGGTTTAGTCAGAAAAACTTATTTTCAAGTGACTTACACCTTCAATATTGTGTTTCCTTCAATTAACCCTTGTATTATATTTATAATTTTTAAACCAAATGTTTCCAAAGGCTACTGTGATAAACTATTATTCAGAATGACAAGCTGCTTTTACTATCAAGAGACTCATCTGGATTCTACCCTGGGGGACAAATTTGGCTCAGTTGCTGATGCCTCCCACCAACATTACATTGGACTATTGCTGACTTGCATCACCTTAGTAGATTTAATGTGTCAAGGGCTTTATTTTTGAGCTGTTAACTTATCCTGTTTATTTCCATAAGAGACCTGTTTCCTCTAGAATATCTCAAGATTGGGAGAAAGTGAGGTCTTATTGCCCTTGCTGTAGCAAGCTGAATTGCATCCCTTTGCCTATTCAATACACTAAACCAAACGGTCTTTAGGAGAAATGTTGACATTATTTACTGTGAGAGTGCAACTAATTACCATTCATACAATGCAAACAAACTCAGCAAATTAATCCAGCTAGGCTCCCTCGTTTGGAGTACCTACTCTCACCTTGGGTATCCTCACACCACATGGATTGCAGTAATTCAAGAAGGTGACTCACACTACCTTCTTAAGGGCAAATAGTGATGGGCTTCAAATGCTGGCTTCACCAGCAACACTGACATTTCCTGAAGAAACTAGAGCTTTTTATTCATTCATGGGACGAGAATACTGCTGGCTGGGCCAGCATTTATTGTCCATCCTAATTGCCCCTTGGTCTTAATGGCTTGCTAGGGCCATTTCAGAGGCAATTAAGAGTCAACCACATTACTATTGATCTGGAATCACGTGTAGGTCAGACCAGGTGAGGATGGCAGATTCTCTTCTTAGAGTATTAGGAAACCAGATGGGAGTTATCACTACAATTTTACAATAGTTACATGGTCAGCATTTGGGTAGCCTTTAAGACCAGATTTTATTATTTTCACCATTTCACCTGTGACCCCAGAACATGAGCCTGATGTTCTAGATTAACTAGTCCTGTAACTTTACCCCTGCACTACCAAATCCCCTGAATGTAGCATATTTGACAAGCTAGTAATAATCTTAATATCAGGTAAGGAGTTACACTTGTATCTTAAAGGAAAATAAAATTCTTGAGTACGTAAAAGTCCGATGATTCATTTACCTAAGTACGCCCTCCACTGTTCAGAGATGTTGTTACACACCTCAGGAGCAGATGGGATATGAGCCTCAGTCTCCTGGCTCAGAGATAGGGGCACTACCTCTATACCACAAGACTTTACATTGGGTGTTTATATGCAAGAACTTCAAGATGTGAAGCTAACCATATGTGAGATAATGTTTGGGGATAATATAAAATTGTAGCATGTAACCCTGGCATTATTTTCACTTCCAGAATTTCTTTTGATTTGCCAGTCCTTCAATTTGAAGTTGTTTTTTTTTGTATTGACTACATTTTGCTTTTCTATGTAATTTCATTTTGGTTCTGCAGAAACGACCTGTTTCAGCTGGTCTTTTTACCTCATACTAGACTTGCTGTGGTGAAATGAATATTGATGAAGGTTAGGACCGGCTAGGCTAGGTAATTAAGGTAATCATGATTACAAATAATATTTTCTTTTGTTAATAGTGTTAATTATATTGTCAAAATGTGCATTGTTTAAGTACTTTGAGTCCTTAGAAACAGAAACTTGATACTTGACTGAAGTTGTTAATTTGGGTTAATTCATTTATTAGGTTTAAGTTAGTTTAATTAGTTATCTTCCTAATTGTATAAGGAGAAACGTTAGAGTGCAAGTGGTCTAATGGTAATATCCCTCTCTCTGAGCTAGGATGCCCAGATTCAAGTTCCAACTGCTCCAGAATTGTCATAACACATCTGAACCCTTTGCTTAAAGATTAGGAGAGACCCCCATTGACATGCTTCACCTTTGTGACTGGCTACCATAGGAACTGGAGTCTGTTGTAACCATCTGAAAATACATTATAATTTTAATTCATAAAATCATAAAGGTAATTTACTTTGTGTTACATTGTTCCTTTAAAGAGCTATCAGTTGAAAATTTGATTTGTTTTGGCTTAATTTGATTTGAGTTTTTCTAAAATAGTATGGAGACATATATTTAATGATGGAGAAACTCAGCAAATCTGGCAACGTCTAGAGAGAGAGAAACATTTCCAAGTCCAATATAACTCTTTCTCAGAACTAAAGATGTACTTGAAAAGTTAACTTGATTTTGCCTCTCTCCATACCTGCTGCGTAGTTTCTCCAGCATGTTCTATTTTTATTTCAGGTTACCAGCATCCACAGTATCTTGCTCACAGTATCTTTCTTCTGTAAACAAATCTCTTTTTGAGAAATGAATAAGCATTTACTTCCATATTTCACTCTGCATTGAAAGACATTTAACATTAGCTGCTGTGTTGGACTTCATTTGAGCCATTTGGGATATCAATTCTCTACAGAATATTTTGATTTCATTAATGCATTCAATATTTCATAACTGGGAATAAACTTTACAATGTTTTCAAATTCACAGCATTGATCTTGGAAGAGCTGTGCTTTACTGTGATTGTAGCAAGCAGAGTCACAAGATCTTGGGCTATTCTGCTAAACCTTCCTCCTAGACATTCAGCTTTAAAACACTGTTTTACTTAAACATTACATTCTTATCCAACTTGGCCAGTAAATTGTATCTTCCTGGTTTGTCATCATTTACTTTGGTTCAAGGTCAAGGTGTCAACCTGATATGGTCTATGACATGTTACACACATCACTTCGTTTACCCACATACATTTGACCCATTCTCTGCCTTATTTTTTTTCACGACGATATTCTAAGGTGCTGGTTTTGCAAACTTTAGTTGGCCAAATCAATAGTGGAATAAATATTAGATAAGAATCTAGCAGTTAGATCTGCTCCTTTGTGTAATCTAATTACATGTTGCTTGGTAACTGTTATGTAATGGTTAGATTCAGATCATTCTATCTTGTGAATATTGTAAAGTTGCCATATAAAATAGTAGGCGTATCTATCTACAGCGATTTGGGGCTCGAAAGTGATGTCAATTCAAAACACCAATTTAATTTGCCCTGCTTTTGAGGAGAGGGTATAAGCCCTGATTTGGATACTTCGTTAATTTTATACGAAAAGCAGAATGTTGCAGAGGAATCTATGGTAGGCAAAATACAAAAATATAGAGACAATTACCTTTTGCCTTTCAATTCTACTTCTTCTAATTTTAAGAATGTTTAAGATTCATTTACTCTGCAACTTCATTATTGTTCCAAATTAATAGCTACTTTAAATATTACAAAATTGATGTGGCACTTTCATTTTCATGTTTTAATTTGGCATCGACACTCCTGTTTCCTGAGGCTCTTCTATCCAGTTAATGTAAACAATCTTCCTTTTTAAAGAAGAATGTATCTCCAAATGGTTTTGATCACTATGACACCAGTGTCTTTTCTGCTTTATTATTTTTCCGCATTAATGCAGCGTCAGTTCTCTTTTAATTCGGACAAGTATTTGTGACTTGTTTTCTGATGTATTTAAAGACTGGTCATGTCACCTTGGTTGTGTAGGGCATTGATGCAAAGATTGGCTGTCTTGAAGAATTCATGACTTGAATCCAAAGAACAGTATCAGAAAAATGTGTTACATTTTCAGAGGCTTTTTTTATTTGCACATACCATCAGAAACAAGATGCCAGAAGGTCAACAATTTGAAAAACTAAATTCTCAAAATGCTGCTGGTGATGGCTGTTCTGGCCTTTTTATTTTGGAAAGGACCTTCGTGCACTCATCCATCTCAGCAACATTGAGAGAGCAATGAGGACTTCACAGACTGAGATTCCACAGGGGCAAGGATCTACATCTGGCAAGTTAGTGTCTAGGGCACACAAATTTCAACTCATTCCCATGTTATTTTGTACTGTCCCTGAATTTTACATGTGACCTTTGACTTTGATGCTTAATTGATAAATTCTTGGCTTGACCTGAAGTAAATTAACTGTTTGGTGTTGGTCCTGAGCTGATCTGATTCCCATGTGTTGGTTTTGCAGGAATGACAAGGAGGTGAAGAAAGCAAGGTAGAGTGCTTATAATACTCCAATACTTTGACTTGAACAACCAAAGCTGACCAATCAAGGGAGACAAATTTCAGTTAACTTGCATTTTTGGCCAAGTTTCTTAAATTCTAGAAATCTGAAATGGAGGAAATGCTCAAAGTCATGTGTATTATAGATCTATTGGCATGTGTAAAAAGAAATCAGATTAATATTTTGGGTGTGGATCTTGGTCTTACTGAAGCACTGTACATTTCCTTTGTGACCCAATTCAGTTCATTGCCAGAATTCAATTTCAAAATGTGTCGATATTCTCATAAAGGGGTGTTAGGGAACAAGTATGTATTATTTCAACATTTAATAAATTAATATTATTGGATCTTTTTGAAATTCATTTAACATAAAAGCATGCAAAGTTAAGTGGTAAACGAAATTATACAATTTAATTATGGATTCATGAATAAATACTCATAACCTACAGCTCAATCATCACCATCTTCTCCATCTATGTGGTAGGTATCAAGATATACCTGTGAAGGATCCATTTCAGAAATAATATTTTGTTTCTTGACATGCACTCTGCTATAGGCCATTTTGAAAAGAGCCTTGATGTACTCCTCCACATTTGCGATAAACTTGAAAACTTGTTTGGAAGTTTCTTTGAAAGTGAAAATATTGATCCTGAAAGGTTTTCTTAATTTTTATTCCACTGATCTCTCTGGCAATATAAAAGAAAAATGAGAGCTCCTGAATTCATTTATATGGAAAACAGTAGCCATAAAGTACTTTCACTCAATAAATTATTCAACAAGCTGCACAAAATGTGCCTTCAGAATCTCTGCCACAACTTGCATATTGTGATTCAATGTTTTTCTGCCTTTCAGCCAGAAACAGTATTTAATACACAAACATACGTAGAGCTACAGTGATGCACCACAGGGTTCAGTAAAGACTTAATGGTTCAACATCACTTGCCATTTCAATGACCTCTAATTTTGCTAAGAGGTATGAATAACACTCAAAGAAATTCAACTCTTTAAATTTATGGATATTCAAGTATTTAAATCTTATTCCATTTTCAGTCCTACATGTTTGATGATTATTGCTCAGTCATGTTCACAATTACTTCCCTGTCCTTTACCAGCACTGTCTGAAGAATTAATGTTTTTCATTTTAAAGGTATGCTCTGAATTTCCAGTGTCTTTACCATCGATAGTTTTGCTTTACAACACAAGAGGGAGTATTTCTGACTATTGAAGTGCAGACTCATTTTTGTCTCGAATACTTGATGTAGTTTCTTTTAAATCGGTCATCTTAGATACTGTTTGTTTTAGCATTAATGGGTAATGATCCTAAAACTTGTTCAATTTATGTGTGTAGCCAATGTTTTCTATGTTTGAAATCTATCATTTATGAAAATGCATATTTAATTTGGTATTTATGTGTTCGGGGTGGGGCTCAGAATGTGTGGGGGTTCTCATTGCCTTTGTAGATATTAGTCTGCCAGGTGGTGTATTGACATGCTGTAGCAAAGGACCTTGGACAGACTGTTCTTTAAGTAATACACAACATTGAAAAAGCACAAAAATAAACAGCAACACTCAGCTACTCAGCACTTTGCATTCTTTTCAACATTTTGTGCTTTAGATGGAACAAAAGGAGTGGTGGAATTGATCTAAACTTATCAACAAGGTTGCCTCCATACCCTGCCCCCCTGCAAAACAACACAAACTGTCTTGCAAATGTGAAAAATGTGTGGGAATTGTGGGTTTGCTGGTAAATAAAATATTCTGCATTGCACTGAAAACTACTAATCTTTTTTCAAAAGGAAATTATAATTTCAAAAATGTCTACCTCCTCCTGAAAGAGGTATGCGGCCCATCTTTAGATTATGTCCTAAAGACAGACCATGAAATCTCAGGCAAGTGGCCATTCTTCTTGTATAAATTTAAATCCTCATCTACATGAGGATATGCTTGAGGTGTACCTGTGGGACACTTCCCAATACTGTCCAGCAGTCACTGTTTCTCTGTGGAGATGAAATTAGAATTTAATAAATGCTCCTATTCCACAAGTTGCCAGTACTGTAAACAGACAGGAAGGAAAGTAGGAACCTGAGGGAAGGGAAGAAAAGACTGAGAGCTATCTGAATGGCACCAAGTGTCTGAAATAGGACAGCAGAACAAGAACAAGGCTAGTACATCCCCAAGCTGAGTTATGGTATCATCATTACAATAATCCTAACCACAGATTTTTAACCTGAGTGACCTAGACATGTACTCTTGGAAACATGTCTGCGGAGATTATTAATTTGGTTATAGATTTGCTGTGTCAGCCTTGACTCAGTTGGTTGTTCTGAGTCAGATGTTTGGGTTCAAGCTGTACTCCTGATATTTGCATTTAAGATCAGAGTTGGTTCTTTGTGCTGTATTGATGCTGTCTTTTGGAGGAGTTGGTAATTGGAGATTTCTCCAAAGGTTCATTATAAATGATCCGTGACATTATTTGAATAAGCGCAGAGTGTTCTCCAGATCGCCTGGCCAGCATATCCTTCCACCAGTGCTTGGAGAATGGTTGATCTGATTAATTTTGTTACTGTTTATGCATTGGCATTGCTAACATTGGCAGCAGTCTTTGCATTAGGTATGTTCTGACGCAATACAAAATGATGCACTGCAGCAGCTCGCTGAAGCTGTTTTACTTTTCAAATGTGCATTCTCCTGGGGTTACACACAAAACGTTGACTTCTGCACTTCCTGATGCTGTCTGGTTTGCAATGTTCTTCCAGCCTCTTCCCTGTCTACTACAGAAGGACAAGGGCAGCAGGCTGCAAATTCTCCTCCTAGTCTCTTGCCATGCCATTCCTGGCGTGGAAAAAAGAATCACCGGCTTAAAAATCCTGAAATTTCCAACTGGCCAGTATTCTGTGAGTACCTGTACTACTTACGCTGCAGTGGTTCAAGGAGGTGACTTATCACCACCATCTTCAGGCCAATTAGGGATGCGCCAGTTCCTGGGAATGAATTTTAAAATTTAAGTTTTGTTTTGCTTGTTTCATTCATTCTTTTTCTGAGACATCCAAACTTTTTTTGATGAAAATGTATGCGCAAAACTAGCTCATACATTAATGAACTGTCTAATATCAAGTATAGTTAATGAGGCAGTTCTCCTTCAACAATTTGGTATTCCAGGTCTAATTAAACCATTCACTTAATGTAATATGTTTGCCAGGAAACTATGTAAGAAAACAAATCTGGGCCATTCAATAGTCTTGCACATAATGGGTTTAAATGCTAACTTGATTTACAAGATTCCAAATGAAGGCTGCACAAAACATTACTAGTCTGCCTATTTATCCAATATAATCTACATCCACAAACACCAACTCGCCTCTAAACGTCACGACCAGCTATTCCTGGTAGCCATACATACAGATGACAAGGACCACAAATTTGATTGGGACAACACAATGATCATAGGACAAGCTAAACGGAGGACAGCCAGACAATTTCTAGAAGCATGGCATTCATCCATGGAGTCCATCAACACGCACATAGACCTAGACCCAATAAACCAGCCACGACAGTGAACTACCAGAACTGACAACTGGAAGTAGCACGAATGAAACCACATAACCAGTATAACAGCACTTCACAGGAGATTCCAAAGCACTGAAGATGTCACCCAGACAGGGGATAAAACGTCTGCAAATCAACTTCCAGCTCAGCGAATATACCTACAACCATGGCAGTATTTAAACAGAACTTTTTTTTCTGCCAGTTTGCAACCAACACATCAGGATATTGTGAAAGAAATTGGGCATTACATGTTTGCTTTGAAACGTATTTCAAAACTCTGCTCTTTATCTGTTGAATTCTGCTATTTACTAGGAAGTTCAGGCCTGCTGAGAGATTTGGGACTCACGGGATTCGGGAATAAACCAGCCCGATTTTCCTCCGATTCAGTATATACAGATTATATAAAAAGATACCAGTGGGATCTGTGGATATGTTTTCTCTTAAATATAGCATCTATTCATCAGATCACATCACTGGATATTCCTTAGTCCCATGTCAAAAGATTTGGTACACTTTTAGCCCAGACCTAAATTTTTTTATTCACCTTACTTGATCATCTGAAGAAATATAGTTATAAGCCAGGAAGAGTTTGAGAACAGATGTTCATTACTGGCTTTCACTGTGCTACATCTGCAGCCATTATTCTCTCAAACTGTACAGTTTCTCTTTTATAGCATTGTAACAAAAGGCTTTTGTTGGAAGAAGTTAATTTGCAGGAAACACTCATTGGCCTAATACCTTCTGTTATGGGAACAGTGTAGGTCCCCAGGGGTTTACGAATACCAACTGAGATTAATTTTTCACCGAGTGGAAAATGCTTTTTTGCACATCAAACCTGTATACTACTTCTAGGTTGTTTTGACAATGTTAACCAATTTGCACAGAAAAACAATGCGTTAAAGTTTCTCTGAGCCCCTGTCTTGCAACATTGTATGTACTCTTCAAACATTCTGCACTAACAGCTTTTATTTTAAATTAATTGGGTACTTTCTCTTGGGTTTTAGAGTCATAGAGACGTACAGCACGCAAACAGATCCTTTGGTCCAACTCACCCATGCCAACCAGATATTTGCCAGCACTTAGCCCATATCCTTCTAAACCCCTCCTATTCATATACTTATCCAGATGCCTGTTAAGTGTTGGGTAATTGTATCAGCCTCCACCACTTCCTCTGGCACCTGATTCCATATAAGCACCATCTTCTGTGTGTAAAAAAAAAATTGCCCCTTCGGTCTCTTTTATATCTTTCCCCTCTCACCCTAAACCTATGCCTTCTAGTCTGGACTCCCTCACCCCAGGGAAAAGACCTTGTCTATTTAACCTATCCATGCCCCTCATGATTTTATAAGGTCACCCCTCAGCCTCCAATGCTCCAGGGAAAACAGCCTCAGCCCTATTCAGCTTCTCTCTCAAGCTCAAATCCTCTAACCCTGGCAATATCCATGCAAATATTTTCTTAACCCTTTCAAGTTTCACAACATCCTTCCAATAGGGAGATCAGAATTGCATGCAATATTCCAAAAGTGGCCTAACCAATGTCCTGTACAGCCACAACACGACCTCCCAACTCCTGTTACTTAATACTCTGTCCAATAAAGGAAAGCATACGAAATGCCTTCTAGACTATCCTATCTACCTGTGACTCCACTTATACTGTTTGCATGATCAGCATAGCTTTGTATCGGTTTTGAGATAATGTTTTCTACATGCCAACATTTAGTTTAATTTAATACAGTGGTCTGTGGATTTTTTCCCCCTCTACTTTGTTTGCAGAAGGAGGAAGAAACATCATTGTATCTAAATTGTTTGGGCAACATGTCCCAACAGCGGTGATGAGATATTTTTATGGCAATGGATTGTTTAGCAGGTTTGATTTGAAATGCTAGCTATTACTTTACTTTCAGTTTTACATTTATAATTTGCTTACAATGCAAGAACACCATACTGTTTACTCCAATATGTTCCTTTGGTATCTTGCAATTGGATAGCATCAGTACATTCCTGCCTTGAACAATTTGTGAAGGACATTGTTAGTAGTCAAATAAGTACAGCAGCAGTAGACACAATTGAAAATCTCTGTTTAGACCAGATTGACTGCCTCCAATCTCATTTTTCTTTCTCTCATTACTTAAGGTTTTTGGATCCTGATTCCTGAAATTTATTAGGTTGCACTTGTTAGATGGTAGTGGGTGTCATTTTCTCTTTAAACAGCAGTGTGAGTAGGGAGAATCCAATTGAGAGCTTGGAAATTCACCTTGAAGTCGATGATGATACCAAAGTTAGAAAACAGTCAGGTTCTGTTTCTGGTAGTTGTCTGGGATGGAGTGATACTTGGTTAGTTCAGTGTATGAATGCGATTTCTGCTAGCTCAGGCTAAGTGCTGAAACCGATAACTTTGTGATATTGTGAAGCCCCATATAAGCATCGAGTACAAATAAGTTTGTGGACACAGTTTGGGCTTTATGTCAAACAGACTGAGATTGTAAACACTTGTGTGCACTGAAGTTTAAAATCTGTGGAATGTTGCTGCATCTTGAGACAGGTGGTTATTTAAGAGACGGGAACCATAGAATAGGAGGTTGCATATGTTGTATTGTCATAACAATAAGGCCAACAATGTCATAATAGTGCCAACACAAAGTAAAATGCTAGACATCCATTTGAAAATAATTTTAGACACTTGGACCTGGGGCATTACTGGCAATATTACTCTACACGACCAAACATCTAGCATAACAGTCTTATTATCATGTTGCTAGTCATATAGTATTATGGACAGGTTCTCATACCAAAGGTGATCTGTTTTAGCACTTAGCCTTTGGTATGGGAACCTGTCCATAACACTGTATTGATTCTTCTCCCCAGCCATACACACAATGCAGTTAGCTTGTACATTACCATATAGGCCATGTTTATGATTGCTGGGTGGTCATACTGTCACACAGCTTAGAGGGAAATTACCAAAACTCTGAGGCCTCACTGTCAACTGTCTACCAACACCATATCTTGTTTGCTTGGTTTTTCTCCTATTGACCCATTTTCTATTAACGCCTCCATTAACCCTAATTCTTCATCTTTATCTCTTTTACTACCAGAAGCATTCCTTTGCCTGTTGTTCTAGGGCATCTTCACCTTCTATTTGCTGCTCCTCACTTTTTATTTCCAGTTTTGAAGAAGGGTCATTTTGTTCTCAGAACATTGTTCCTTTCTTCACAGATGCTGCCAGCTTTGCTGGGTTTCTCCAGCACTTTCTTAACATCTTTCAGATCTCCAACATCTGCAGTACTTTGTTTTTATATACCATGATTTAAGCACTTGGTCTCAAATTGCCAATTCCGTGTGATTTTATTGTTCACATTTTATTTTGCTGTATGTTGAAACTTGTGATGGCAAAGCATGTAATCAGCTATGGAGTAAGAACCTGATGTAAAGGATTGGACAAACCTAGTGCAAGCATGCCACACTCGTCATTATGCTACACAGAATTTTCTTGCACTGCCAATCAACAAATTTAAATGGATCTTGCTTCATTACAAAGGCTCCACACCAAGGCTAAAGGCTCCAACACACACAATTCCTGAAGCTACACTTTTGCGAAACAGATTTCAAATCAGCCGAGAATTTTTTTTTATATCCCCACTGTGACCTGAACGTTTTGTTTCTTGGTACACGTTTTATTCACATCAGTATGATGCAATAAAATTGAAAAGCTCCCAAAATTGCAGGTTCTCAAGCAGAAATTAAAGTTATGTTGCCTGCAACTGTTACATTTGTACTTGTGAAAGGAATGCATGATGTGAGTTTACTTTCTGCAAACTACAATTATTTATACTGGATGTGCTTTTTGCATGTTTTCTGTTCCATTTATGCATTGAAAAAATTGGCAGGAAATTTGTTGTAAATAGACATCTGCAAAATGGTTGCAAGAATGGCATAACTTTGACTGTACCTTCTAATTATATTGTAACAGGAAATTCCATCCCTAATGAACTTTCCACCTGCGATGGAGGTAGCATACAAGAGTAATACTTTTAGCTATAAATTATCAAGGATGTGCCATTAATGGGGACATCTCACTGTTATTTGTGAAATGGAAACTATTCTGCACCAAAAAAGCTTTGAAAATCAAATAAATTCTTTTGATAATCTACACTCCTGAAAACAAATTTTGAGCATTGAAGTCTCAAAACATTCCTGCTGACAGAACTCTCTCTCATTTGGTAAACATACCTGAAATACTTTTTTCTATACTGTTGTCAGAAGTAGAAATAGCATTCTAGTACCTGGTTGATGCAGTGTATATTAGATTTTGGGAAATCTGAAACACGTCCTGTACAATGTGTTTTGGTCCACCAATAATTCTGAGGATAGATTTGAGAAAGCTTTAACCATGAGTAATCTATTATTTCATGAACTTTATGGCCTTTACCTTTGTCAAAACAAGAAAAGAACTTGAATTTCTGGTTTATAAATAAGTTGTGGACACTGTTGGGTCTTCATGTGAACCAGACTGAGATTGTCTTTTCCAGACCTGCTAAATCTGACACCACAGTCTATTATCATAGATTTTAAAAACTACACAGTAAGCTAGGTTTGGTTAGAAAATATGAAAAGAACCATTGAAGGTGGAACCTGACTAATGGAATGTTAATTGAGTTCCAGGTACATCTATTCTCTCTTGTATCTCTGCTACATTTCCTCTAGGTTGTGCTGCTGTGCACATTCTCAAGGTCCAATTTCAAATATTAATGTAAACCCAGAAACATCCTATCATATCTTTCTTCTCTCTTACCCCCTCCAAACGTGATACCTACCCTTTTTAAAAACAATAGTTTATATTTTTAAAACGCATACTTCAAAGTCCACAGTATTCCACTCCATCATCTCCAGTATGATTTTAATAATTGAAAATGCTCAGTCTGGAGTCTATGGAATGCCACCCATCATATTAATAGAAATTGCTGATCATACTCAGCGAGTCAGGTAAACTCTGTGAAGAGAAAAACAAAATTAACGATTCAAATTGATGACCTTTCATCAGAACTGGAAAAAGTTAGGGATATAACAGATCAGCCATGGTCTTATTAAATAATGGAGCAAACTCAGTGGGCCAAATGGCCTACATTTGCTCTTATGAACCTATAGCAGCTTTTAAGTAAGTACAGAAGCAGGAAAGTTAGGGAGGGGCATAAAGAATGAAAGCAAAGATTTGTGATAGGTCGGAAGGCAAGGGAAATTAAATGAAAAGGAGATGATATTATTGGCTCCTATCAATTAGAAGGTGGGGAAAACTCGTTAAACCTAGAAAATCTTTGTTCTTCAAAGAAGCAATGATCTTCACAACAGGGAAATAAGCAAGTGCAACTTCAAAAATGTATTGAAAGGACTGGTAGAAAGCACAGAAACTGTTTGTTCTTTTTTTAAAAAAAGTATTACCCCTGTAGAACTGCACTACCAATTGAAGACATGAACCATACAAACTAAAGAAGGTCAAAGGCTCATTGTGTGCCTGTGTTGAGGTAACTTATCGCAATGAAGGCAATAAGACAACTGGTCTCAATGTTTTTAAGCTACAAAAAACAAGAAAACTAGCTAAAATTCTTGCTCCAGATCATTATCCAGTAATCAGTGGCAGGAAAGTCTGTTTGCATATGCATGTCAGCTGATGGTAGATTTGGGTTAAGCTTCTGTCATGGTCAAGTAGTCTGACAAACCTCTCTATCTCATCTTACACGGAACGAATACCTGCTTGAGTGAAGTGTTAGAAGCGTGGCTCACATCTGTTGGAAAAGTATGTTATTTTTAAAGTACAGTAAATTTTAACCCTGATTTAAATTGCATTTTATACAGTGTAGTAAAATGCCTTTCAAGAGTGGGGAAGATCCTATTTTGTTTACCATTGGATTTCTTCCTGAAAATATATTTTCTGAATTCCAATAGAAGTCACTAAATAGTACACTACATACGTATAAGTTATTGGCCTCATGTCCTTTTTAAAATATCTCTCCTCTCATCTTAAAAAGTGCCCCCTACTCTTGAAATCCCCCATCTGAGGGAAAAGACACCTATCATTAACCCTATCTATAGAGCTCATGACTTTATAAACTCTGTAAGGTCATTGCACAACCTCCTATACTCCAGTGAAAAAAAATCCCAGCCTTTCTTTGTAACTTAAACTTTCCATACCCAGGAATATCCTGATAAATCTCTTCTGAACTGTCTCTAGCTTGATAACATCCTTCTTGTTGACTGGACTGGGCAACCAGAGCTGGACATAACATTCTAGAAGAGACCTCACCAATATCCTGTGCAACCTCAACATGACTTCTCAATTCCTATATTCAAAGCTCTGAGAAATGAAGGCAAGTGTGCCAAATGCCTTTTTAACTGCCCTGTCTACATGTGACACAAACTTCAAACATTATGGAACTACACCCAGAGTGTTTTACAACACTACCCAAGGTGCTGCCATTAATTGTATGAGACCTACCCTTGTTTGTTGTACCAAAATGCAATACCTTGCATTTATCTAGATTGATCTCCATATGCTTATTTTTAGTCCATTTTTTACATTTTCCCCACGAGAAAACCGCCATTCGACTTGCACTCCTGCCAAGTCCTTTCACAACGTTCTGTTTCAATCAAGTGCTCTCTTACTCTTCTAAAATTCCAGCATATGCAGGCCTAGTCTGTCCAAATGTTCCTTCTAAGACAACCTTTCCATTCCTACTAGTCTAGTAATACTACTTTGAACTACATCCAATGCATTTACATTCCTCTTTAAATAAGATGATTAATGCAGTACACAGTATTCCAGGTGTGGTCTCACCAGTGCCTCGTATAATTAAAGCATTGCTCACTTTTTCTTTAAATTTAACTAGCACTTCTGCAGGTGGCTTTCCTGCTGCCTATCTACTTTGCCCACGTGCTGTCAGAAACCTAACCGGCCATGGGATGTGAGGAGGGTTCAGGCTGTTGGCCATGTATAGAGTCTTTATTAACATCAAAGCAGCATTTGATTGACATAGGCATCAAAGAGCTCCAGCAAAACTGGAGTCATTGGTAATATGGAGAAACTTCACTGGTTGTTGTCATATGTAGCATAAAAGATAGTGATTGACCTCAAACAACAATCATCACCGCTCTGGGACATCACTGCAGGAGTTCCTTGGTGTCCTAGGCCCCTATGTTTTCAGCTGCCTCATCAATAACTTTCCTTTCACCAGAAAGCAAGAATTGTGGATGTTCATTCATGAACAATGTTCAGCACCATCCATAACAATATTGAAGCAATCCATGTCAAATGTTGCAAGACCTTGACAAAATCCAAACTTGGACTAATAAGTGGCAAATAATATGAATGCCAGGCAATTATAATATCCAATAAGAGCAAACCTAACCATTGACCCTTGATATTCAACGACATTACTATTGCTGAATCTCTTACTATCAGCATTGTGACAGTTACTATTGACTGGAAGCTGATGTGACCTAGCCATATAAATATTGACTGCAAGGTCAGGTTAGTGGATAGAAATTCTGCAACAAACAAACTCACCTCTTGGCTCCCCAATGCCTATCAACACCCACAAGGCTCAGGTAAGGGTGCAATGGAATATTCTCCATTTGCCTGGATGGATACTCCTCAACAATACTCAATAAATATCTCAGCAGTGACCAATACTCATACTGTTTCTTCAGAGTGGTCAGTGATCCAATTCGCCAGTAATTCTTAGGTGGGATGCCCTCTTGGTCTGTTTCTCAGCTAGTCACTAGATAAACTTTGTGAGTAACTTGGGGTAATCTAATTTATTTTTTTACAAAAAAAAATGTACTAAGGATTTAGGCTTGAACCCAAGAAATGTGAAATTTGAAAGGATGTGAGTGCACCTCCTAATCATAATTTGGCAACTTCACACTCAAATCACATTACTTTGAATCGACACAAAGTCAAATCTGCTTTGCAGTGGTAAATGCTAATATGTTGTAATTCTTTTCAACAATGTCTGATAAACATCCTGATCCAGTAGCTCCCTGTATAAGTGCCAGGAGGTGCCACACTCTTCTGGGCAGGACCTTGTTACTTATTATTAAAAGGCTCCATCTGTTGGAACATATATTGGGAGTTTGTATTTTAACTTTTTATAAAACTGGCTCAATAGATGTTATTTAATTCTGTTCCATACCTGTAAAGATATAGTGACATCACATCAATATAATCAGCATTTTAAAAACTACTCATGACAAAACTTTCTACCATTATTCCAATGACAATACAGCATCACTTGACATTGTGGTTTTTGAATGCAGACCTGATTGCACAGCAGTGTACTGAAAACAGCAGTATGCTATCACATGCCACCGGTATTTCCAACAGAGAAATAAAATGTGAATAGTTCATAAGACAAACCAGAACTGTGCTCCAGTAGCTTTATGTTGATCGTTTGAGCAAGTTAAAGTTTTGTAGTTGGCCACTAGATACACTTAAGCAGTAATAGGGCTCATTGTTACAGATGAATAACTTGTAATTCACTCAGTTACACCTCAAGGATGAGTTACTGACAAGAGGCCAGTTTCTTGGTTCTCCAATTGAATGGTTACATAATGGTTTTACAGATGTTAGAAGGCAATTGTGAATCTGACCTCTTGGTGTGGTTGTGGGGAAAACTAGAGGAAGGTGGAGATACAACATATACTAGGGGGAAAAAAAAACTACAGTATGAAATGCTGGATATGCTACAATATAAAATGCTGGATCAAAATTGTGCCTGCCTGTCTGTAACCCAAAACATCTCAAAATGGGTGTAAGTACCTTGTGCAGTCCTATAACAACCCTTTGCAAATGCTGTTGTTACTTACAAACTATTAATGGTTCCAAGGTTTAAAATTGTGTACAAAATGTGTGCACTTTCTGCTCGCTGTGAGTGTATTCTGCGAACAGTAAGTCTCTGTGTGTAGTCATTTTTGCAGAGCCAGCAATGTTTGCTGTCACAGAGAGGCAGCTCTGGCTCTGCCCCCTTCTTCACTCTCTCCCTACTCCAGCAGTTGGTGCATTTGGACTCTGATCGTGTGCAGGAAAAATCCGTGACATTTGAGACGTTGGAAGGATTTAGTGAGCATGCTCACTGGCCTGCCCGCTCAGATAGAGGAAGCTAGTTTACATACGAGTCATACCAAGCATAGCCTGCATGTCTGTGCAGTTAACTTGCAGCGGGCTGTGAGGAGAGCTGGCGCGTTTCGTCTCTGTCACTAATTGAGGTTTCTAACGATGAAGAGCCCAGTTTTAAAAGTTTCTGGCCTGTGAGGATAAAACTTTTAAAAATCTGTGGGCACAAATAAAACCTTTTTGCCACATTCAAAAAGTTTTTTTTTGTGTTTTTTTTTAAAAAGTTATCTTTTATTTTGGATCTGAAAGGCTGGGGCCTTTCAACTTTGGGATAGAGGAGGGAGAGAGAAAGCAGCTATTCTGAAGCGCGCTGTCTGGTTAAGCAAACAGCTGGCCTTTTTGCTACCCAGTAAATGCTACTAAAGAAAATGGACCTGCTGAACTATCAGTACTTGGACAAGATGAGCAACAATATTGGCATCCTTTGCTTTGAAGGTAAGTCTCCAATTTATTTGTATTCAAGGATTGCAACAAAATAAACAATGGGTTGGGTGCATTTTTTTTTCTCTCATTTATAGAGTGTCACTTTGTTGCCATGCTTTCCCTTTTTGGAGAAAAGAAACAAAATGTTTAGATCTGTTGCTTTTAATAATGTCTATCAGTTTCTCTTCAACTTTGCTGTCATTTTTTTTCCGGTTCATCATCCCTTTTGTTAGTGGAATAGCTGTGTTCGATGTCTGCCCAAGGCACCGGGACGACAGCGCGCTAACAAAGGCAATTTGCTGCCTGTCTGAGGAGCCATGTTGTACTTGCAGTGTCTGACTCTTTGTTTAGCTTATCATTTCCTGTGTAGTTCTGAGAAAGTTCTGACATTGAAGGATGTACACTTCTCCCAAATGCTGGAAGAAACGATGGCTGAACCAAAAAACAACCCCTTTATGTTTCCAATGATTTTACACACAGTATTTTGTTATAGTGTTGAAAGTTCAGTGATAATCAATCCTTTTGGAGCAGCCTGTATTGTTAAACCACATATAAGGAATGGTAATAGCTTGATTTTGGATTCTAAAAGCATTAGGGTTATAAAGTTGTTTGGCACAATAATCTCATAAACCGCATTGGGTGCAGTAATGTCTATTCTTGTGACTAAATTAATTCAAGCTGCATATTTTTGGATTTCATTCAGTAAAAGTGTAACAGTTAATTGCAAGAGGGTGTCTCTATCTGACCTGTTGATTTTGACAATGTTGAAAACTGTTGAGCAATTTTGGGTTTGTTTGTTAGCTTTATTAGCTTCAAGTTTTAAAAGTGAATCTGTCAATTAGTTACAACTGTAACCGCCTGAATATATGAGCGTAGAGCAGAATTCCTATTTTAAATGATTAACTTGCAAATAGGATTTCTTTTCAACAAAATCGATGGGAAGCTTGTTTTTATTCCTGTTTTAGTTTTTCCATTTAGCTGGCCATTCAAGAAGGAACGTGGGGGAAATAAAACACTGACGGGAGACAAAGGATTAATGTTTTTCTAAAGTAATTTTGTTTCAGTTTTCTTTTATAACTTTGCGAGTTTTTTGAATTTTTTTCCTACATTTATGCTAATACTTTATTCAAAAAGATTTCATTGAAAAATTTGGGGATTTCCACAAATGACACAATGCACCCAGAGTTTGCAAATCTTAATCATTTTAAAAACCTCAAATGCATTATAAGTAAGCAAAGTATATAGATTAGAAATGCTTTTCCAGAATTCATTTGGTATCAATAAAATTCGAAAATTTCATCTATCCAATTTTTTTTCAATGAGATTCAACATATGATGGAAATTAAGTATGGTTCAGCCTATTTTGATGGTTATTATTTATTTCTTTGTTGAATTTGACAGTTCTATTCTGGTTTGTACCAAATTTAGACATGCATGAAATTAGTGGAACATCAGTTAACCACATCTGTTTTCCAATTTTCAGCTCCTTGGGCATATTAATTCAGTTTGAAATCATTAAGAGTTTTAATACAGTTCCAGTGATGCCAAACAAATTGCAGTTTGGCAAACTTGTTGTTGCAGACTCCTGGGAACTCTGACTGTATGTTTGAATAGAGATCAAAGACCAAAGCAAACTTTTAATGGTGGGAATCAGGCAGTCATAGTGCACAGATTTTATTCTTAATCTTTTTATGAAGTTTCAGATTGTGTGGTTACACTTTACTTTTCTCTTTACTAATTGCCTCTGTGTTAGCAGCTGTTGTGACCTGGAAACAATCCTGTTCAGCAAACAGTAATTCAGCAACATTAATGGCAATGCTAGAGGTCACTGATTTGGTCCATACATAATTGGCATAAAAAAAGCTGTCATGTGTTAGGTTCTTACTGCTCTCAATCTCCTTTTTTTTAAAAGAAGGAAGATTCTACATTGGTGACACTGTACAGTATTTAGATTATTAATTACATTTACAAATTTATTTATTTTTTTCAAAATGGGAAAAGTGATTTTAAATATCCTTTATCAATTACTGCATCCATTTCTGCTCCCAAGCTCCTTCAATGCAAAACAAGTTTTATCTGGAGCTTGGTGCTTGGGAACATTTGTGATCGTGAGAGCATTATCTAGTTTGTTCATAGTTTAGTTTGAATAAATTACTGTATTATCAATGTAAATTTCATTATAATCGGTGACCTGCAGAGGTACAATGATGAAACATAATTACTAAATTAATTTTACCCTGTCCATTATTGAAATGCTTTATTATTATGTGCACCAATTCAGATAACTTCTTACAATAAGACTTTGAATTGAATACTAACCTCTGTCTATAATTCATAGCTCTCAGTTGAAGGTAAAAAAGGACATATCATTGTATAATATTCAGGTTGTTAAAATGTTTTTGCTTACAATGGTTGGTTGGAGCTTTAACTATTAAGGATTACTAAAAGGTAGATAACTATGGAGCATTGCAAAATTTGAAATGAATTTTTGTTAATTTTGAGTTTTTAAATCAAAAATTCTCAAAATGTGAGCTGAGAGAATTGCAACTGAGTTGAATTTCTGCGAATTTTGATTGGTGCCTGTTTTTATCCCTGATTCAGTGTGATCTGAAAACTAAGGATGCAGACATTCAGTAGTCCATTACAAAAGCTGAGACAGCAGCACTGGGGTGAAAAGGCTATGTAGCAGAACCATTCTGTACCAGCTGCCTGATCTGCTGCACCGTGTCAAATGGCAGACACTTGATACTCAGTGAATTTTGAGCTTCAACATCTGCATCTTATTTTTTTTTGTGGAAATGATGTTCATTGAGCTCGTTGAATCTAGTAAAAATGGTTCAAGCATAGTGTGTACAGTAGTAGAATTGTTTAACTTGCTGTTAATTATATTCTGGAAAATAATGCAAAGATGTCATTCTCTGTGGTGGGGCTAGTATCCCTTGATAATGATTTTCATTTGTTTAGTTTGAGTGTCCAGATGGCTAAGACAACAGGAGGTGTCCTTTTGTGATATATGCTCCTTCTGTATCCCTCTCCTTGGCCTTGAACTGCAGTTACTAGGATGTAAAAACCAAACAATAAACACAGAATTTTAGCAGCTGACCTTTTGGGTATTTTCTGAACTTGGAACAGAACTAGAGCTCAAATGGTGGCTCTTTGAGCAGTAGAATAATTAATCCTTTATCAATAGAATAACTGATTAGCTTAAGTGAAAATGGTTCTCCTGATTTATGTCAGCATTTCACTTCAAGTGGTTTTTTGAAAACGTATTTCAGAATCCTTGCATGATGACAAGCAAAAAGTAGTTGGCAAGGAAAAGCATACTGAATATTCCAGAGTTGCTGGAAAGGAGTAAGATAGACTCCCTTTTAAGATGAAGGATAGCCAAAAGTATGGAGAAACATCTGTGACTAGAAGCCTGGTAAGTATTATAACACAGTAAACAATTTTCTTTTGGAAATCAAAATTGCCTTTTTAATTTCTCATTCTGAAATGCAACATTCTGTTGAGATGCAAATCGCGTTGTGTCTAGCCTATTGTCATTTCCAGCTTGTACTGAAAAGTTGTTCACAAGTTGCTGAACAGGGATCCTGAACACTGGCACAACATTTAGCTGTCCTACCTGGTGATATGGTAATAGCTTGGATTTGTGCTGAGAAATTGCTTATTTTGGGAAAAGGTCAAACAAAGTTGACAGTTGAGTTTCACATTGTCAGAATTTAGCAATTTTCTTTCTTCTGATGGGCCAAGAGCCACATTTTAGTTTGTGTTGATGGCTGTTATTTTCGAATGTCGGTTCTAAATGAGGGCTTCAGGTTTGAATCTGAGGTAATAATCCAGGTCATTTGAATGCCTGATTAAGCTAACTGAAACATTGACATTTGTCAAGTTATATTAATGTTTATGTGGGGTTGATGAGTAAAGTGATAAAATTAGTGTCTGCTGGCTATCTGACCAATATCTACCAACAACTAAAATAGTTTATCTGATCATCTATTTAATTGTGAGATCGATGGAATCTTGTGCATAAACTGGCTGACACAGTTTCTACATTATAGCAGTGTCTGCACTTCAAACGTGCCTCTTAAGATATAAAGAACTTCAGGTTGTCCTCTGAGGTTGTGAACAACACCTGTATAAAGTCAGGATTTTTTTTACACTTCATGGTTTTTTAATACATGGTTATGTAAAACAAAATTAATATTTGTGTAAGCCATTGTTTGATCTGATGATACTTTAAGCACTTTATTTTGTTCCTTTCTCCTGCACACTATTTTGGCGGGAAGCAAAGTCCACTTAAACCAGAATGATCCTGTCCTGTAAAACCTGATCTGCAACTTTATGTAAACTGACTTGACATCTTTATGTTCACTGCTTCATCTCCCTGCAAAGGGATAAAAGAAGAGGTCATTTTCAGTGCTATTGTCAGTGATCTGAACATTGCTTTTCAGTTCCAACAAACCTGGAACAGATTTAAATGGAGCAAGGCAGAAATGAAAAGACTAGTAGTGGAAACAACAGTGAGCTTTGTTAAACTACAACTGAAATTAAGACAGAAAAATTGCTCGTGCATAAGCCTGTGGAATTTCCATCTGTTTTGCATGAGAACAATTTTTCATTATATTTTGATTTGAGACCAAATGCAGATATTACACTGTTGTTTGGCAGCTAAATCCGGATTCGCAGTTTAAGTGTGCTTTCTTATCAAACAACTGGTTGGAAATGTGATCAAACTCCAGTTCAGCAGCCTTGTTTCCATAATTGTGACAAGAAAATTGAAGTAGCCAGATGGTCAACTTAAGATTGAACACTAAGCAGCACAAAAATGGCAATGATGAAAGCAAATCGTGCTGAAGTGTATGAGAGCGTGAATCCAAAATATTAATTGTATATGCAATATTTGTGTATGAGTAATTCTTGAGTTTTTTATACATTTCTCATTATTTTGAAGATTTCCATTTTTTGAACAACTCTGCAACAAGGGCATCTTGTATTTGCTTTTAAATTTACAACAATTCTAACTGAGCTTGAATTTGCAATTTAATGTATACTTTGCAATAAAACTATCGACCTTAACTCCACTAGTTAATGAACATTTAATTCTTATTCCTTTCATTTTGGTTTTGAAGACCAAGAGCTTTTTTAAAAAAAATATCCAGAGACCCACTTTTTAAGAGGCAGTTGATTGGTGACTGGTACCCACATGGAAAAATGGGTCAGGATATAAAATTTTGCAGTTGTGGATATACATAGTTATTCTATAAATCCTGTGCACATCTTCAGTTAAAATGGGGTACAAGTATTCACCATGGTATGTGTCAGTCTTGTGCACGCATTGTTTCTGACCAGATCGCTGGACATACTACTCTTAGGACATCTGGTATGCTTTGCAGCTATATTTTCCATTCCTCGCTGTGGTATTATTTTGAAGACTATTACAGTAACTGTGGTCTGTCCAGATTAACACTCAAGCATCTGAATGAGAACGCTGACAGTTCCTTCTTTTCCTCACCGACTCAATGCTCTTTTTTTTCCCCAGCTGAGCAAAGGAAAAATATTAGCTGCAAATAAGAATGTGTAAACCATAGTCTGTATTAATAATGGGATTCTGAATAAAAAATTATAAACTAGTGTAATGCGCAAAGTAATTTGTTAATGGAAAAAGCTGAATGGACAGAAAACTGTTGTGGACTTTAAAACAATCCTTTGCATTTGGAGATGTGTATTTTGCTATGTACGACCATAGTGGAAGGTTAAACTTGCATTGAGTCTAGAATTTATCAAATCAACTTGTAGCTGCAATAGATATATTATAAATGCATGTTTTTATTTGCAAGCGCAACTGCTGATCTTTGAATGCAGTGATGTCAACCTGTAGTCCTAGTGCCACATGTGGCAAGTGTATTGTTGAAGTCTGAATTGTACTTACTTATTTTGTTTTAATCTTATAGGCTGGAGTGATTTTTTTAAAAAAGTGATGTTGCTTCATTAGTTGGATAACTCGTGAGTCAAAACATTTTGGATTTCTAATGTTTGACCATTAATGTAGAAACTGGTAGCCACCCTTCCAGGTGCTGTGATGCTCAAGAAGTCTATATTTTGGGCACTTCTCTGCTGATTTATTGAATATTACTAAATAAAAGCCATTTATTCCCATATTGTATATTCCACTGCTGAAATTTTATCTTCCTTTTGTGCCTTAAGCAATTTTTTACATCACTTTTTGGGACTAATCATAATTCTCACAAATACTTAATTTCATGTGAATAAGACATAAAAGCAAAAATTAGGCCATTCGGCCTATTGAGTCTGCTTTGCCATTCAATCATGGCTGATAGGTTTCTCAACCTCATTTTCCTGCTTTTCCCCCAAAACCTTTGATCTCCCATGGCAATCAAGAACTTATCTATCTCCGTTTTAAATGTACTCAATGGCTACCCTCCACAGCCTTCTGTGGCAATGAATTCCTCACCACACTTTGGCTGAAGATGTTTCTCCTTATCTCCATTCTAAATGGTTTTCCCTTTATGCTAAGGCTGAGCCCATCTCTCCTACCAGTGGAAACATCTTCCCAACTTCCAATCTATCCAGGCCGTTCAGTATTCTGTAAGTTTCAATCATATCCTCCTCATCCTTTTAAACTCAATTGAGTAAAGACTGAGAGTCCTCAAATGCTCTTCGTATATGATCCCAGAAATGAAAGGATTAATTCTTGTGAACCTCCTATGGACCTACTCCAGGTTCAGTACATCCTTCGTGAGGTATGGGGCTTAAAATTGCTCACAATATTCTAAATGTGGTCTGACCAGATATTTCTAAAGCCTCAGAATTATATCCCTGTTTTTGTATTCTCGTTCTCTCAAAATGAATGACGACATTGTATTTGCCTTCCTAATTACTGAGTAAAAAATGAGGTCTGCAGATGCTGGAGATCACAGCTGCAAATGTGTTGCTGGTCAAAGCACAGCAGGTTAGGCAGCATCTCAGGAATAGAGAATTCGACGTTTCGAGCATAAGCCCTTCATCAGGAATAAGAGAGAGAGAGCCAAGCAGGCTGAGATAAAAGGTAGGAAGGAGGGACTAGGGGGAGGGGCGATGGAGGTGGGATAGGTGGAAGGAGGTCAATTACTGACTAAACTTGTAATTCTATCTTAAGAGAATCCTGGAGTAGGCTTTCCAAGTACTTTTACACTTCAGATTTCTAAGTTTTCTCCCAATTTAGAAATTAGTGCATGCCTCTATTCTTCCTACCAAAGTGCCTGAAATCACAATTTCCCACGTTGTATTTCATCTGTCATTTCTTTGCCCACACTCCTCACCTGTCTAAATCTGTCTGCAGCCTCTCCGCCTCCTTAATATTACCTGCCCCTCCACCTACCTTTCTATCATCTTCAGACTTAGGCAGAATGCCCTCATTTCCTTCATCCAGATCGCTAACGTAATAAAGTGAAAGGTTGTGGTCCCAACACTGACCCTTGTGGAACACCACTAGTCACTGGCTTCCATCCTGAGAAGGATCTTTTTATCCACACTGTCTGCCTTCTGCCGAGGTTCTATCCATGCTAGTACCTTGCCTGTAACACCCATGGGTCCTTATCCTACTCAATAACCTCTATAACTTGGTCAGGCATAAGTTGAGAGATGTTATACAAAGTTTCAGTAAGTCCTATTTCATGTTCATCTAATGCTCTGTCTGGCGCATTTTTATTTTTGTAGCTTTTTCACATCTGTTGGCAGGGGGAGAGCTTCCTTCCTGGGGAACAAAAGTAACTTGGCAAACATCAGGTTAAAATTCCATGGGGAGGAGGGGTGGAAATTCTATACATAGCTGTTCAGCTGGGCAAGGGAATACATGTAATTGAATTTTGCTGCCTCAAATGAATAAGCAGTCAGGAAGGAAAAATTGGAAATGCATCAAAATGCTGCCTGGTAATGAAGCTATGACTTGTAAAAAGTCACATGCATATCCTGCATGTGGAATGTGTAGTATCTGGTTCGAGAGACAAAAACTAAATTAAATGTATTCAAACTGCTGCTGAACTTTTTTTCAGAAAAGTCTAGGTTTATCGGACTGTTTCTTGCCAAAGTTATGATGTCATCTTGGTTGCTATGGAGTGTGGTTAGACTGGAGGAGACAACCCAGTCAGTAAAATAGGACATTTGTTTGGTGAACTGCACTGTGGTTTCCCTTCACTGAATGCAATGGGGAAAACTATCAACAATAAATCTCTTGAATGTTCAGCACGTCTTTTTTTTTTCTGTTTTTTTTGTACTTTGAGGAAGAGGTGTGGGCCTTGTAGCAAAATTGGGTGCATGCACTTATTTTTCCCATGTAGGCAGGGTGTGAGAGTCTGTTTGGAGTTTGGTTTTTATGCCTACGTATATATACTGTAGAACATTAACAGTGTCCAATAATCTCGTAAAGTTTAGTTTGGCAAGCTGCTTTTTCCTCTGCCACAGCCCTTACTGTGCGGAAAGAAAAACAAAATTTCCCACAGCAGTACTGAGTTATATTTCTCATTGCAATAGAGCAATTAGCAAATTTTATGCAAACTGTAGTATTTTTGTCCATTTGTGATACATTTCAGAGTGTGACTTGTAAACTGTTCATTGACATGTAGTCTACATTTTTGAAGTCTTTAATATGCAAGTATATTTAACTCTTTGCAGACCTAGATTGTAGTTGCAACCTGCGATTGGAAGGATGGTGTTCAAGAAGATTAATTTTTTAAAATGTTTAATCCATAGGTGAAGCTGCACTTAGGAGTGACGGTAGGATGCAGTCAATCCCAGTGTCCTCTTCACTCACCAACCACCGCACAGGGCCTCCACCCATCAGCCCCAACAAAAGGAAGTTCAGCGGGGACCAGGGAGGAGAAGAGATGGAAAGCGAGAGTGAACATGTTTCTAAAACAAGCAGGTTATACGTTCAAGTGTAAGTATTTCTCGATTAGAAACATTCCGTGTGCTGGAAACTGAATTGTTGAGTTGCACTAACTTTCAAAAACTGGAACTAATTGGAGCGGACTAAACAGCCTCAATGTAGAACAACTTCAGTCACTATTAGTCTCTGTGTTTTTTCTGAAGCTTATCATTGAAGCTTCATTATCTGTGTGCACTTATAGTAGGTTCTTCATACTTTGCTGAGCAAAAATGTGCAAAACAGCATAGATCTAAAAAAAATCTCGTTGCTAAATAGTAGACTTGCCCAATTACTGTCTGTACATAAACTGCTGTCCATCATGTTTAAGCCAAAAAGAGGCCATATACTCAGACTCTAGATCTGTCCAGATTTTCTTTTTTTCTCCTTCCAGTTTAAAAAACAGAATTGCATGGCAATTTTTTTGTATCGAAGGAGATGGTAGAAGGATATGAAATATGTTATCCTCAGAAAAGCAAATATATACAAAAATAGTTGTGAAGGTCTGAAGGAAAATAAACCACAATACAATGGTGACTAAAGAAATTTCATTAATTTTATGTAAGAGTGTTAATGTCTGTCACACTTTGTTGCAGTTGGTAATATGACTTTACACTCACCATTACTCTTTCCTCAGCCTGTCCTAGATTTGCGTTATACCCCTGCTGTAAAACCTAATCCCTACCTCCCCAGGCCAGTCACATGACATTACTTTATGGATGATTTCACTGCTCCTTGGATGCTGCCTGAACTGCTGTGCTCTTCCAGCACCACTAATCCAGAATCTGGTTTCTAGCATCTGCAGTCATTGTTTTTACCTCATTATTTTATAGATGTTCAACTCCTTTTCTTTCAGTTTTGTACAAAGGATTTTCCCTTCCGATTTTATCAATCTGAAGTATTGTGATCCATAACACACGGTGTACAGTTCTCTTTAGTGTCATCCAACTTGTTCTCTGCTGCTGCCCCTGCACTCTACTCACCTTTTCTAGCTTTAGTAAACTCTGTAACCCAGGAGTGGGTTCTGGCAATTCATCTAGCTGACTTTAACAGCTCATCTCCAACCCTTCAGTCACTATTCGATGGGAAGGTGAGCAGAAGTGCCATGAAAACAACATCACTGCTCCTTTTTGTTTCTCTTATGCTGTCTCTTGCGTGCGCTCCCTCCCTCCCCCTCTCTCTCTGACACATCTTACCCCACCACCTCACATTTTCCTCCTCACACTTCCCCTCCAATTCTCTCACTGCCTCTCCTCTACATTACAATGTGAATAAATTAGATTTTATGTACCTAGTACAACTATTACAACCAGAATAAGTTGTTCAAAAAGAAACGTTTGTTGTACTCAAGGTACAAATTATTAGTATCTGAGAACTTGACCCAACAAACTGGAGAAAACTGGTGTTGTTTTTCTGTTCTTGAGCTCTGTCAGAATGTAGCATTCAGCTAGCCAATGAATGGAATTTTCCACACACTGTTTTATACACTGCATTTTGCAGAGGAACAAAAGCATTCAGTTTAATCCTTTCAAGGATTATGCAACAAGAGCTAATTTTTATATTTGTTTCCTGAATTTATTTGATCTGATCTCCACAACTTCCCTAGTTCCAGTTGCTTGCTCATCCTGGCCTTTTCTGCATGAATCCAGCAATTAATGGCAATTTGCCAGTGTCTCCATTATCCCTGCATTTATTTATCTGAGTGTGTTTCCACCCTGGGGTAGACCAGGGACATATACAGGAGCAATTATATTCTTTGGTGATCTTAAATAATTTCATTTGGTTAAAATGTTAATAAAACCCTTTGTTCTCATGTAAGCTCAATGGACTTGCAGCAGTGGCTCTGTGGTGATTAATGTTGCAAGCACAGCATTATTGCATTACAACATTCAAGCAGAAATAATATTAGTTGAATCTCTGATCTGTGTTGAGTTCGTCCATCTAAGTTTGACTGCTCAATTTGTGTTAGGAGCTAAATGAGGGGAAAATCAACTTCTGTTCCTACTCCAGATCACCACACTGGCTTCCTGGTCATATTTGTAGATAGTATCTGTGATGTGATGGCCCTGACAAATACCAAGGCTGAAAATGTGTTGCTGGAAAAGCGCAGCAGGTCAGGCAGCATCCAAGGAACAGGAGATTCGACGTTTCGGGCATAAGCCCTCCTTCAGGAGTGTAATGATTTGTAATAATTCCTGAAGAAGGGCTTATGCCCGAAACGTCGAATCTCCTGTTCCTTGGATGCTGCCTGACCTGCTGCGCTTTTCCAGCAACACATTTTTAGCTCTGATCTCCAGCATCTGCAGACCTCACTTTCTCCTCCCTGACAAATACCAAGCCAAATAATGGCTGCTGCATACAGTATGAGCCCTACCTCTGAAGCATAAAAAGTGAAGACTTTGTAGTAGAATAAAATGAACGGCACTTGGAAAAATAAGTTTAGCATTTACTTATGTTGCTTTCACCATGTTTAAATTTTACTTAATTTGCAGATTGCAAAAGTACCAATATTCCTTTGTAATAACAGTAAGAATGTTTGCAACACAAGTTTCGAACCATCACATGAAGGCAGAATTTTTTTTCCTGAACAACGCTATTCACTAAGCTAACTGCTTTTGCCAAATCATAATTAATAGTGAAGCAACAGCAGATTTGTTTTTGGAAGTGCAACAGCTAAAATCATTCTGAATGGGAAATTTACAAATTTTAAATACCACGGTCAATTTCTTCAAAGTCTGAGAATTTTCCACATACCTTGCGCACTTTATTGCTGCTTCCATTAACATTCAAACAAATCGAAATTCTATGTTGAATGCCTCTTATAAGCTTTCCCAATAGTTCAGCTGATGCATGTACAACCCAGTGTGGAATTGAGCCATACAGACCTTGAAGGTCTTGCGATCAATCCCAAATGTATGCAGTGTCAGCTGTTATTGAGTTATGTGGTGGTAATGGCATTTAATTGTCCTGGGTTCAATCTCCTTGGTTTAAAGCTGGAATGAAATTTGTTATTTTCAGTTGTTTTCTGGCAGGTGTTTGTATGACTGCAGATTGGATTTTAAAAAAATCATGCATGTGTGCATTGCTAGTGAGACTAGTATTTACTGTCTAACCTTAATTACTCTGGAGAAAGTGGTGGTGTTGAGCTGCCGCCTTGATCCATTGCAGTCCATATAATGGAGCTATATGTAGAGGGCTGTGAAGGAGGGTGCTCCAGGATTTTCACACAGCAACATAGCTCCCAGTAAAAATGGAATGTGGCTTGAAGGGCGGTGGTGTTCCAATCAATCTGGGGCCCTTGTCTTTTTAGAGTTCTGAAAAGTTCTGCATAAGGAGCCTTGATATGTGAACACAGTACATCTTGTAAATAGATCCCATGCTACCTTGAAGTTGTGTCGCCGTTCAGAGGTTCTGCACTTGTTGGTCATCTGACGCATTGACTTCCATTTCTGGAAATCAGTGCTGCACATAAACCTCTGGGGTCTGTGCAGTGGCAGAAACGTTGACAGGGAATGTAGGATGGTAGATGCTGCTGCCACTGTGTACTGGTGGATGGATCAAAAGTTGAAAGTGGTGCATGTGGCACTAGTCAAGCAGCTTGCACTCGTCCAGGCAGGGGGAGCATATAGCACCTCATTCCTGAATGTGCCTTTGTAGGTAGTGGACAGGCTTTGAGGATTCAGGAGGTAAATTGTTCACTGCAGAATTACCAACCTCTGACCTCTTCTTATAGCCACAGTATTTATATTTCTGGTCTTTTTCTGTTTCTGGTCATTGGTAACCCCAGGATGTTGACAGTGGGTAACGCGACTGTAATACCACTGAATATCAAGGAAGATTGGTTGAGTTCTTAAGTTGGGCATGAACATCGGCCAGCACTTGTATAACACAAATGTCACTTGCCAGTTATCAAGCCAATCCAGAAAAACGTGATATTTATGTTTGAACATTCAGCTGCCATCTAGTGGAAGGCATAAAGGCTACTGATGCCCATGAAGATATAGCCCAGCCAGAATTGAGATTGAGGGGGAGAGAAGCACTTTTATTATGGCTATCAGATAAATTTTGACTCAGCAAAAAGAAAGCTGTGAGTGAAGGTGTTACTGAATGTGATGTGTGGAGTTCCTTTCTAACTTGTCTCCTAAAGTCCTGAAGCATGAATACAAGGTGAGAGGATTTGCCACCTGATGAAGATACTACTATGCTCGAATATTCAATTAATGGATATGCAAAGCCAGTAGTATGTTGAGGTTGATTTGCACGAGGGCATTGACAATGGCTTGGTAATGGTCTGCTCCTCCAGTTTTGGAATGCAAAAGAAAATGCCTAAAATGATGGTGAAGGGCTAAAAACAATCCAGTAGTGCCTATGAAATGATTTGGTGTCTATAGGTGCAACTCTTCTTTATGAAACCGACAATTGCTGAATAGCTTGTGGTGCATAATATCTTTTAGAATGGTTGAGCTTTGCTGGTGGCAAATCTACTTCATCAAAGAAGGCAAATTCTATGCAAGATGTCGTGTGTTACTACCATAATATCTAAGAGAACTGACAGTGCCTTAGTGATAAAAGAAATGTAAACAATGTAGATTGAAATCCCTGGAGCTTCTATTAAGATGTGAGCCGCACCATTCAGACAAGGAATGTCCCAGTTCAGTCTGATACTTTGTACTGATCTCTGGAGAGTGGATGCAGGAGACTGTAGGTTCCTCTTCCCTGAGTGAACAAAACATTCTATTTTTATGTAAAAATTGGCACCCACATCAGGCACTGAACCAGATTGGTTTATCGTATGAATTTGCGTCATTATGCTGATTTGTGTCATGCTAAACATAACTTTTGAATACACTGAGCTGTATTTACAAGACGAAATCCATATCCAGTGATGGTTTGAGAAACCAAGAAGAGTGCGTTCATCACAGCAATCAGAATGCAGCAACTTCGATTTTGTTTAATCAAGTTGTATTTTTCGGTGAATTTGCAAGCATCTGAGTGTTGTATTACAAGTAGTATATCAAAGTACCCGATTGAAAACTAAGGTTGTGATTTTAAATGTTTACTAAATAGTGAGTCAGTAGTTTGTAATGCAATCCAAGGATTAGATGGTTGTAAACAGCTCAAGCTCACAGTTCAATACCATGTCTTTTTTTTTCTGGGGGCAGGATTACCTGTAACAATACCTTCCTGTTGATTGGCCAAGTGTACATGACTTTCATGTGCATTTTATGTGACCATAGTCGGAGCGTTGTCAATGATATACCACTATGGACTCTAATTAAATTTAGATCTCCAGCCCCTGTAAAATCAATACCAAACTGAACTGTCTAAAAATACACCAAAGAAAGTTGTCGTTTGCCTTTATAACAGTAAATCCAGCTGTCAGATCTTTGCTTTAATATGTAAACAATGACTGGTGGTCAGTTCCTTTTGGGCTGATACAGCTTGTCTCTTCATACTACATAGATCATCTTGTTTGGAGCTGAGAATGTTTGACCAGAGCCAGCACTGTTTGTGATTTTGATTGGTTTGTCTCTCTCTCTCAGCAGGATTTGTGGGGCAAGGGTGTGTGGTGGTGAGATCAGTTGAATGATTTGAAGTCTTTTGTTTGAAGTTGAGTGTCTTATTTTTTGTTATATTTGCATATCTCTGCTGCTTTGAGCCCTTCCATGTGCTGGTTAGCCCTCGCTGTTCACCTACTTGTGAGCCTGATGGATTGAATTTTACCAGAAAGGAGCAGTGTTGTTTTTGTCAAGTTTCAAAGAAGATTGCTCCTTGAGGTCTAGTGAGCTTTCTCATGTTGTCATCCAAAATTTGCGTCATTATGTATATATGGTACCCCTATGCTGTCCCACTTGTCTGGTGTTAACTCGATTCTCCCACTCGCCAGAGGCACAAGTACATCCCTGGCAGTGACACCGTGTTTAAAAGCCTATTTTGCAGCCGATTAAGTGCTAGCAGTCTGGAGCTGCCCTGCATGTTTTATAGATTTGCCCCACAAATGACTGCGTTCAGAAAAGATTTACAAGGATGTTGCCAGGGTTGGAGGATTTGAGCTATAAGGAGAGGCTGAACAGGCTGGAGCTGTTTTTCCCTGGAGTGTTGGAGGCTGAGGGGTGACGTTATAGAGGTTTACAAAATGAGGGGCATGGATAGGGTAAATAGGTAGTCTTTCCCCTGGGGCCGGGGCGTCCAGAACTAGAGGGCATAGGTTTAGGGTGAGAGGGGAAAGATACAAAAGAGACCTAAAGGGCAATTTTCACACAGAAGGTGGTATGTGTACAGAATGAACTGTCAGAGGATGTGGTGGAGGCTGGTACAGTTGCAAGATTTAAGAGGCTTTTGGGTGGGTTTATGAATAGGAAGGGTTTGGAGGGATATGGGCCAGGTGCTGGCAGGTGGGACTAGATTGGGTTGGGATATCTGGTCAGCATGGACAGGTTGAACCGGAGGGTCTGTTTCCATGCTGTACATCTCTATGACTATTGAGGGGAAATTGGCGTTATGATTTATGGACAGGAAACCGGAGGTCCTGCTGGATGAGATGATGCAGAGAAGGGTCGTCATCTTTCCCCAGAACTGGCCAAAGAAACCACTGTACTTGTTTCTGTCAACCTGACCCAGCTATTGAGTATGAGTTTCACTCTGGCATGGAAATTTACATCATCGTCTTTAAGCTGTATCACGCTTGCGCTATATCTGCAATTGCACCCACCTCTTACAAGGCTCCTGCTGTATCACACTCGCTGTCATATGCAACATCTTTCTTCCCTGACTCTTGCCCACCCAATTTCACCCCAGAACTACTACCTTTCCCTCACTTAGTCTCTTCCTTTATCTCATTCTAGGAGAAAACAATTCTCAATAGGACAGAGAATCGAGACAAGTGGTTGAGTTCCCAACATTCAACTTGACACCACCTACGAGCAGAGGATCTGAACTGTAACCACCTTGATTGGCAACTAGTTGTGCCCAAGTCTTGACTGACATTGGACAATGCCTCTGACTAACTGCTGGGGCTCCCTGCCTAATGCATGTCTCCCTTGACTTTGAGTAATGGCAATTTGGTTGAGGCACGTGTGTTTGCTACCTAAGTTGCGCAGTACTGCATAGGGAAGATGTCCGTCCCCTTGACTGATAACTGCTGACAACCATGTGAAGCTTATTTGAGATCATCCAAATAGGCTTAAAGTGATTGAATACGAAGAGAGTAAGCGAGAATCCCTGAAACATGTAAGTTCCAATCCATGAAATGTGTACCCTTTCCTGTGTGCAACACCGGCGTATTATGAGTAGTGTTCCCTCTAAACTGCACTGCTGTGCAGTCACTCTGTTCTGTGCATGCTGCTTGCATGTCAATTAGCATGGCAATGGATTGATTTGCTGCCAGACCTCCAACATCTGTGCAGCAGAAGAAAATATTCAAAGCAAAATTATGAGAGGTGCGGTGCTCTACAGTGCAGCATAGACATTCAGAATCACATTCTAAGTGAATCAGGGATGTACCATGAGGCTGCAGTGAGGCTGGTGTGTGTTGGATGATGATGATGATGCCCATGGCTGGGGATGTGTGGTCTTTGCCCACAGAGCATTCCCTCACATGTTGGAGCCTAGTGTCCAGAATGGATGACCAGAGGCGAGCGGTGGGTCGGAATCTCTCTAGGTAACTGCTCTGACTTTCATGATGGGAATTCTTGGCATCAAGTTTCTATCTGGCAGGTGGGAGAATGGAGAAGCTACATTAAAATGAGGTGAGCATAAGTAGGAATGGAGGTGATAATGAGTGCTAAGCCATGCAAATAGGCCTGACAGTGCTGTCGAATAAGAATGCTGTTTCGTCGTTCAACACTTGGTTGGAAAATGGGGTGTTTCAGTCAGCATCAAGAACTTCTTTTGGATGTCTCATCTGATTTTCCCAACTTTCTTGCCGTGGCTCCCATTTTTACTGTGTTCAATTATCCCGTGCTCCATGCTCCCATTCAATGTAAACTTCTTAACTGATCATTCCAGATACTGCGTTTGAACTCCATCTATAATTTGTGTTTTTATAATAAAATGATTTGAGACCCATAATGTAAGCTGGAAGAATCATGAACTTAAATAGAATCCTCAAACTACATTGTCAGCTAAACAGTCATGCTTGCGAAAGAATGTTATTCATAGGTGGATGTACTTTGAGAATTTACAAAGTATTCAGTGCTATCCAATACCACTCTACATTGCATTACATCCAATACCAGTATATTTACATTTATTATGGGGTAGTGCTATACACCTAAATATGTTTTCACTGAAATTGATGGTGTGATGTAATGAGGAATAAATGGTTCCTAGTTCTTTGAAAGCATCATTTAAAATCATCACGCTGCAATTTTATTGCATGCTTTTGTTCTCAGTGAAATTACAATAATAGCAGCATGGTGGCTTAGTGGTTAGCACTGCTGCCTCACAACACCAGGGTCCCAGGTTTGATTCCAGCCTCGGGCGACTGTGTCTGTGTGGAGTTTGCACATTCTCCCTGTGTCTGAGTGTGTTTCCTCTGGGTGCTCCGGTTTCCTCCCACAGTCCAAAGATGTGGAGGTCAGATGAATTGACCATGCTAAATTGCCCGTAGCTAAATTGCTAGGTGCAGAAGGAATTGGGTCTGAGGTGGGTTACTCTTTGGTGTGAACTGGTTGGGCTGAAGGGCATGTTTCCACACTGTAGGGAAACTAATCTAATTAAATAGCTCCCAGCTTTCTTCTTCAGTTCATAGTGTACAAACTTTTGATATGTAGTACATGAATTATCCAGCTCTTCCTAGTACACTGTGGCTGGACCTCATCAAGCACTATTGTGCCTTGCTGTCCTTGTGAAAATTGTTCACTTCTTCAGTTCACAACCCACCCCCGAGAGGCAGTGACTGTCCAGCTAAATTCATTACCAGTTCTCTATCAAATGAGACTTTCACTTTTTCACATTTTCAGAATTGAAAGACAACCCTCAGTTTCATCTCTTCACTACCATCTCCACAATCCCTCTTTGTGATAAAAATAGTCTCTAAGAGTAAGATCTTTTGTTCAGCCCTCTGTCGTGATCCTCCCCTCCCATTTCTTTCAGTCAGAAGATCCTCTCTACCATAATGTATTAATCCCATTTTTCTCCAACTTCTGACTTCTCTTCCGTCAGGTATTCTTGTTTACAAGGCTCATCTCTTGTTTTCTTAACCCTTTCCCCAATAATTGGTGGACCGCCATGATACTGACATTTTTAATGATGGTGTTAGTATAGTCTGATATTATCATTGAGTATGCTGTTGCCACCCAGATATCTGCTCATCCTTCTCATGGCTCCCTGTTTGAACACCTCCAGTTGAACAACAATAAAATAATCCTGACCAAAGAGGTGTGATAATGTTTGTAACAATACTCATGGTACAGTAAACAACTTCTCCAACTTGGCTTGCCTGTCTTTCATACATTTGATCTCAGTTGTCTCCATTATACAGTTAAGTGGGCACTTTGCACTTTTATCATTCCAGTAATAGCTAGAAAATCTCTTGCAATAGTTCATCATCTTGCCCTCAAGTTACCAGAGGAAGTGGCAGAGGCTGTTACAATTGCAACATTTAAGAGACATTTGGATGGGTATTTGAATGGAAGGATTTGGAAGGATATAGACCGGGTGCTGGCAGGTGGGACTAGATGTGGTTGGGATATCTGGTCGGCATGGACAGGTTGGACCGAAGGGTCTGTTTCCATGCTGTACGTCTCTATGACTATCTTTTTGTAACCCATTCATGCCAATATCTGATCACATGTAGGGAATTCTGCAAGCAGAATGGTGACCCAGTTCAGCAACCCTACCACCTCTTGACACCTGCACTGCTACTCGGACTATTTGGGAATTGTAAGAATTCTGAATAAACTACAATTTTCTTTGATTAAACATTTGGTCAAACATAGCTATTATCTTGTTTGTGTGGCATTCTGTCTAATTTTGAGTTTAAATTACCATCCATATCTGCTTTTTTTTTTGCTACTCAGGAGATTACACATGTCCACCCTTTCCTTAGTTTATCTGATCCTAAAATGTCAATCTACATATTGGTGTTCCCAGGCTTGAGTATTCCAATAACCCTTTAGAAGTCCTTGCAGATTTGGAGGTGATTCATCCAAAATGCTACAGCATGTATTCTGCACAAGTTCTGCTAACCATCACCTCAGTCTGATCTAGATTGGTTCCCAATTTACGAATGCTTGTGTTTTCAAATTGTCATTGTCGTGTTTGAATTTCACCAAATATTCACCCCGCTCCCCCCAACCTTTGCAGACTGCTGCAACCAAGCAATCTTTCAAGAACATGACGTTTCCCCAGCACTGGTTTCTTTCATCTACCTCCAATTCGTTTGCTCTACTCCTTCACCCATCAAGTCCTTAAGTACTGGAATTCCTGACCTCAAAGCTTCTACTTCTAAGATCCTCCACCATCCCCTCTGCTGAATGGTTACAGATTGTATAGCACTTGGAAGTCTGAATTGAGGAAAATAAAAAGCCAAAGGTTTTGAAAATACATTGAAATGTTTTTAATTAATCAAGCAGTAGACATTGGAAACTGCTGAAGTGGTATGGGCTAATATTTCTAACTTCAAATGTGCCATACCACTTTCTAATTTTGATTTGTGGAAAATATCAAAATGTTCCCAGAGTTTTAGGCTACATCTGATTAAAATTTATGTTGCTGAAAAATTGCATCATTTTCAGAGATGACTATTCATACAAGTTACTGATACATTAAATGAGAACAGTAATAAGATTTGTGTTTGCTTGTACATATATCTGTGCATGTATAAAAAAATCTGTGTATATCTGTTAAAAAATAACATTGAAATGTGTGTGCATGCAAATACACGAAACTTTATTTTCTTTCTGTTCCTGTGACCATGAATAGCATCATGTTGAAACAGATTTCTACTTATTCCTGACTAGACAAAATGATCATAGCACAATGTCGACAGTGCCAATATGCATTCCTGATCACTACTTACAGTTCTTAGCTTTAGAGCTTAACTGAAGTAGTCTACATTCCTTGCATTCCAGTGCAATTTACAATGTAGTGTGTTCAGATCTTTAATGTTTAGTAAGTCCTTGATGAATAGTCACTTTTTTTTGTTGCAGATAGCATCGTTCTATTTTGTTTTCTTTAATAAGAAACGTGTGAATAGCTTTTTTGTTGAAATGAGGATCCATATCTAATTTAGAAAACAGCCTTTCCAACCTGATCAAAATTTTTAGTAATGTATCAATTCAGTCAAATGCAGAAAGCATGACGTGGTGTCCAGTTGTTGAGAGTTTACTCCACTGCTCCTGGACCTGGGAGCTGCACTATTCCAAATGATTTCAGATGTAATCTGAAGTATTTCTGCAATGATGTGTGTCACCCTTTGCTCATTTGCATGAAGTCTGTCTGCTGCAGCCTCGACACTGTAATCTCCCTCCATCTTTCCCTTTGTTTTGTGGTGAATCAACACTCTATATGCCATTGTGACTTTTTGACCTGTCTATTGTGTCTGTCTCGATGGAACACTGTTGACTGGTGTTGTAGGTCACTGGGGAAAATTCAAGGAAGAGGAAGAAATTTCCTGTTTGTGAGTTTAAACAGCTAGTGATTGTGTATTTTGGTTTTCTGTGGGATTAAAATTTACTGTAGCTATTTCATTTATTCTTTTAGACTTATTATTCCATAAAGCACGCAAAGTAAGGTTATATTCTAAACTGCAGATGAGTTCAAGATTGATACAGAAAATTTGAGTGTTTCCTTCAAAGTGAAGGTGATAGTGGAAATTTTAGCATGAAACCTTTCTATCCAAAGTAACAAAATGTCTCGATTTGAACAAAACCTGAGTACAGGGAAAAAGGCCTGTAGACTTGAGGGGAAGAATTTGAAAGATTGCATACGCTTGAATAAAATTAGCAGCCCCATTCATAACAATCATCTGTTTCCTTTTATGGTACAATATAGTAACACAACAAGATTTATTCATGGCTTACAAGTGGGTGGTGACGTAATGCAATACATTTTCTGGCACTGGAGTAGGTAAGAACAATGGAAGTCTGCAACTGGCTTGGTTGACAAAACAGGATGATGTCCTCTGATCGTAAAATGTTGTTAACAAAGCAAGTTGGACATGTACTAATTTACCTGATCAGTTACCTTCCTAGCTTTTGATTATATTCATCCTGATTTTATTTTGTCCATTTGTATCAGTTGTTACAGAGCAAGCTGACTTTGATTACTGATTCATTTTGTCAAGTTATAATTTCTCTGTACCAAAACTCCCTAGTCGCAAGAACCAAAACAGTGATGTTAAAAATGTACAGTGTAGCAAAGGTGACATTATATCCATGTGCTTAGTCACTAGCTGAATGCTTTTGATAACTTTTAACGACAGTATTGTTCGAAAGTTTCACCAATTCGGGATCTCAGTAAATATGAAATGAGACGTGGTTCTTTTCTGTCATCCCCAAGAAGTGATAGTGCTTGCTATATGCAGCAGTGAGCAAACCTGTAACACAAACTTGTTGCCACTTGGATTGTTCTCAGTGCATTGATCTCCTGGGGCTTTTCAGAAATTCCCATTAGTTGCAACGTGAGAGTTGTGGTTTTGTGCAGGTCACAAAGCAAGAGAACTGGGATTTTTCTTTTGTCTGCATGCCATTTTGTATTTCACAGCTTTCTGGTATATTTCCAGTCTACAGGCAGGTACTGTGCTAATGAAACTGTGGAGTGATTTAGTCGTCGTTTCTGAAATCAATCCCAGTTGGAATGCAGCATACTATATAAGACCTTAAGTCCATTTATTCGCTCATATCTGGCTGGCCAAGAAGTAAACTTGTTTATTAGTCAGATAAAAATGACCTATTCTTGTTTCAAGAGGAAGCTGCACCTTGTTTTGGGTTCGTATTGTGATATATTTTTCACAAAGTCAGCCAAAATTAATGTCTTACATCAGACTGTATAGAGGATCACAATCATGTTCAAATAGCTATATTTAAGATAAAGAAAAACGGAAACACCCCTGCAATTTAATGCCAGTAAAAACGGATGGTATATAATTACTTCCAGAGTTTGTTCTTTCCTTGAAACCTCCTAAGCTCTGACAGAATGCAGCTTTCAGTAAAGTCCTGGCTTTCATAACTCATTTTGGCCCATACACTAAAAGCTGGTTTGTGTAAACCATTGCAAACTTGTGGATATGATCCAAAACCAGATAACCTGCAGAAAATCCACAAGCTTCATTAGGTGCAGAATGTGAATGGAAGCATAGCTTTTCTAAACAAAACTTTGCTTTCATATATTTGAAGTTATTAGTGCAAAGCTATGTTTTCATTTTTTTGTATAGTAGCACTGTTTAATCTACTTTTAACTAATAAGATATGTCACAGAGTCACTGGATAGGTTTGATCAGCTGAAGAAGGTCTACTTTTACAATGTCATTCTATGCCTGTCCTAGTCTCTGCTCCTCTGCTGTAACTCTGAAGAATGCCTTTGTTTTGATCTGGATATGACAATTTCAGTATTGTCCTGACTGCCTTTCATCCTCTCTAAACTTGAACTCCTCCAAAACTGTACTGATTAACTTGCATCAATTCCCATTCACCACTGCACTTACCAACTTGCAATGATTCCCCCAGCATGCCCTTTTTAAAAAGACATTCTGGTCCTTGTTATCAAATCTTTCCATGACTTGTACTTTCCCTATTTCTATTACCTCATACGACCTTCCACCACCTCCACTCCTCCAGTTCTAACCACCTGTGCACCTAGATTTGCATTGTTACACGTTGAGAATTGTGCCTTCAAATGCTTGCCTTACAGAGTGGAATTCCCTCCTTAATCGTCTCCTATCCATCTCTTTTGTCATCTAAACCCTTCCTTAAGCCCTACATCTATAAGTTTATAAATGACTGCGTAAGACATTTTTGATTTGGCTCTGTCTAAATTTATTTGATAATCGCTCCTCTAAAGCGCCTTAGGACGTTTGACTTTTTTGTCACATGACCAGAGCACTTTTTTTAATATATATTTTTACTGTGAATTTGAAGTTCTTGAGCTATTTAGGTTTGTTGAGCAAGCCAGTGGAATTTTTTTTTAGATTAGATTACTTACAGTGTGGAAACAGGCCCTTTGGCCCAACAAGTCCACACCGACCCGCCGAAGCGCAACCCACCCATACCCCTTACCTAACACTTCGGGCAATTTAGCATGGCCAATTCACCTGACCCGCACATCTTTGGACTGTGGGAGGAAACCGGAGCACCCGGAGGAAACCCACGCAGACACGGGGAGAATGTGCAAACTCCACACAGTCAGTCGCCTGAGGCGGGAATTGAACCCAGGTCTCTTCTGGATCTTACTAATTTTCCACTTGGCAAATCCCATACATTCAGTGAGCACAAGTATGTAAGACTTTGATTTCCAGTTTGTATTGCATTGTACAACTGTATATATTGAACTTCAGTGAAGTTAATGATCAGTCCTATGAATGTCCTACTCATGATATTGGCTGCTTCTTCATCAAAGGTCCGTTCAAGCTTGATGTGTTCTACAAGTTGAACTACTTTGATTGGGGATTAAGAATTCATGTTACTTATGTCGAGTAGCCATGTAACTTGGTAAACTTGCTTCAAATTTAGAGCTTTGTTTTAAAAGCAAAGCATACTAAAACCTGATTTAATTTGTTAAAAATCTCTCAACACTAGATTTTAGTCCAACAGGTTTACTTGGAAGCACTAACTGATTTATAATGTCAGTTCATGGCAAGGGTGAATTTAATATGAATCCATCTCTGGCACAAAATTGATGGCTTAAAGAAGAACAGATTGTTTGCTCTTAGTTCAAGCTGATTCTCAGAAATACATAGCATTCAAATGAAATTTCATTATCTAAACAAGAATTATTTAAGCAATATGTATCTAGTTCAGATGAGACTCCGACATCGTGTTCAGTGTCTTGATCATGTTCTAATGACAAGGATATTGGGAACCTTTGAAGTAAAAGGCTATATCCTCTAAGAAGGCAACTTGAAATCCTCTTTCAACATTAATGTGAGAGAAAATGTACATTCTATCACACTCACCCACAATCAATATTATCTTCCATGAACCTTTCTCCAAGTATGTTGATTATGGTATGGTTCTGTTCCACGATTACTGACCACTTGTTTTTTTGATGTTCAAAAGAATTACGTGATGGTGATTTGCTGGTGAGGATCAGCATGACCGGCCTTACCTTATTGTCTGAAGATACAAATATTTTATTATTGTATGTAAAGCTTGGAGCATTGACTAACATTCACATCCATTGTCCAAAGACTTTTAAAGTCTAAGTGTAGTGCCTGACCATTGCATTGGCAACATTGGCACAGACTATAGATTGATGCCAGGATCTCCCTTGTCTTTATGGTTGATAATTGGGAAATTTGTGAAGCAGCGGAGAAGTGAATCCTCTTTGAAGTTATTTTCCAACATTTAGTGTAGTGAATCATTCATTACATTGCTAAACATTAAGAGATAACTTTTCACTGTCTTTTGGTTTAAGCCATCATAAATATTCAATAAACTATCAGAATAGCATTGATTTTCTTGCTTGTGAGCAGTCTACTTGCACTTTGAAATCATTCTTGTTGTGCAGGGCAAATAGGATTGACCCTAATATGCCGGAGATATAAATATTCTTCATCTGAGAGTAATTGTGAAACATTGAAAAAAAATTGCAAGGTTATTTTAAATTCAAGTTTGTCTAATTCACCATATGTGTGAAAGGTACTCTTCCAGGACAGAATAACATGAGAATTTGACTGTTATCTTTCTGCCAGGTTTTTACTTGAGGAAATTTCCCCTCCCTCTTCTCATGGTCAGACTCGGTGAATCTTCTTGTGATCAGAATCCTCTGTTTTGTCTCACTTTTCCAGATTTCATTTTTTTTTCAAAAAAATAAGCTTCTGTGAAAGAGAATATATGAATTACATAAATTGTATTTTAAAACATTAAGCAAAGGGCTTGGGATGACCTGTGCATGTGGGTTTCTTGTTTGTCGGCTGGAGCCATTTTCTCATTTTCACAGTTCAACTGAAAACAAAGGCCTCCTTATCCTTTCACTGAGCTGTGTTCACAAGCGCTGACATCAGCCTTCCCCAGCAGGCAAATGTGCTGCATTAAGAGTCTACAGGGGAGTTGGGAAGCTTGACAGAAATCCTTTCTCATGACATTTATATTGATCAGTTGCTTTGTATCTGTGTGGAAAACAAATGCCACCAGTAGTAACAGTTGGCACAATGTAGAAAATAATTTCTATTGATTTAGCTAGAAAAGTCTTCAATTTTCTTTGACAAATGCCTTTCAACACGAAAATCGTTTGGACTAAATGTATTATTGTACGATCCTAACTTCATTTGCATTTAGTGCAGTTCAAAGGAGATTAGGAAAATGTGCAATGTACTGATTGCTGTGTTTGCCAAGGACTTTTATGTTGAAATGGTTTCTGCCTGCCTAGCTTTTCATAAGAGGGCCTGCCAAGATTCAGGGGCCCAGGACTTTCTTGTGGGAGGACGTTGGGCTGCCTTCATGCTTTTTGACAATGATTAAAGTGAGGTTAGTACCAAACCTTCCATTCTATTTTTTTAAAAACAGATGGTAGTTCCATGTTCAGCTGCAATTAATTTTAAAGTTTGAGTCAGTGTGCTCTTTTAGAGGTAAAATTATTTACTTAGCAGTGAACACCATTCTCCCCGCTGCACCATTAGCTCATATGCAGTGGTGATTTGAAAAATATATTGTGCCTCTCCAGACTCTGGGACAACAACCTGGAATCAGTGGAACTGAAATCACCAGAAAACCTTTTTTGAGAAAATACTGAGTGCCTAGTGATAATGATCCGTAGTACAAGCTTTCTGTGTTATTGTCAAGCTGCAAGTTTGACAATTCCCACTCACCAAGTCAAAGCCTCCACTTATAGTAAATTTTAAAGATTAAAGACGTGAGCAGTCCAATGTCGATCTATTTTTAGCTGTTATAATGTTATGAGAATAAAAAAATCCAAAATTCTTGCAATTATTCTTTTTTTTAAAGCAATCAAAGCTCCTTTTTAGAGCATTGAGGATTCAGATCAGGACATTTAATTATTACAGTAATTGTCAAGTTAGCATTTTAAGCTCCAAGTTGGAAGTTGTTTATCAATCTCTTTCCTTTGCATGTAAACTTAATGGGTACTGGTGCCAAATGTGGACCCTGACTGGGGCCCCTGTTAGAGATTGGATTTGAAGGATTGATGTGGAAGAAAATACTGTACAATGCAAAACTAATGGATGCACCCCTGCACACGTCTACCACCTTTTTGAAAAGGAGCAGCGACATAATAAATTAGCACAGCTTGGACTGTTACTTAGCGTTCAAGATACTCTCTTCCTCCAAGTAGATAAATGTATTTTACTTGATGAGAACACAATTGAACTTTGTCTCTTTGTCTAATAGTGGATACCATATGATATTGGGCTGAGCATAAAGGTAGGAAAGAACATCTCAACACATGAGTGAAATAATGGGGTATTCATATTCCATGCTGCAGCATTTTTGTTTACCAGCTGTTTAATCCATGCTTGTGCCTTCCTAGATCATAGACCGTCATGTTTGATTTTGTGCTGTGCTTGAATAAATCATATTGATGAGAATGACACTGGGCATTTGTAAAGTGAGGATCCTGTTTTATGAAAACTTGAGGTGGGCTCATTTTCCTCCTAGCTAGTGTTGAGATGTTTGAGGTCTTATTGATAGCTCGAAGGAGTTTGTTTGGATGTTTCTTTGGATTGAATTATTTAATTCAATTTTATATTCATCTATTTTTTTTGAGTTATGACCTTGAATTTGTGGTATTTGGTAATATTCCTGTGTAATTTGCTGTTTGTAAAGCTTTTTGAAAACTTTGTGGACACAATGAATACAAGTTTTTTTTTATGGTGAAGTGAATGTGTGCTATGGATCTAAAGGTTTAATGTGGGAGATGTGGAGTCATGGTTGTGGTCAGGCAGGAAGAGTTTCAGGAACAGTGGTTTGTTTTAAGTTTGTATTAGGTTCACTTCTGAATGCAGTGATGATCTCCCAATGTTTGTTGTTGTACCATGGTTTGGGGTACACCGTGAATGCCCCAAAGATTGATTCTCACTAAATGATTTTATGAAAGCTAGCTCTGAGTCAGTCCCACCTCAAGGTTGGTCTGATTAAATTTTCCTCTTTGCAAATTATGTTCAATTTTTGATCAATTTCTCCACTGGATATTGACTGATTCAAATATATGGATGTTGATGTTGTCCTAAATTAATACTTGGGCCAATGTGTGAATGGGCGATTGCTATTGAGTCAGAAAACTAGCGAGACTACCCCTCCTGAAGGTAATGTACATTCACCAGCTCCCTGAACATCTAATGTAATTTTCTTTCCCATCCTTTTTACTTGAAATTAGGCAGGTTGACTGCATGAGCTGGGGGTAGGGGGTAGGGGATGAGTGTAATGCAAAACATCTGAGTTGGATATTGAAGTGGACATCCTATGGGAAGCAAAACGAAATGCAGGATATAATTTTCAGGAAATGTGGAAAGATGAATATTTGTATCTATATTTTTTACATGGAATATAAATCATGACTATTATAAGTTTTTAAGACTCAAAAGGGAAGGTTGAATTACATCATAAATTGCAAAGCTTGAGCACACCATTCTAGGGTCCTATTATTACAGAAGAATATAAATAGGAGAAAACCAAATAGCAATTTTGAACCTGTTCTGCTATTCAGAAAGGCTGGTACTGATGTAATATTGACCTCAATTCCACTTGCCTATCTGTTCTTTGTAATTACTGACATCCTTATCATTGTATATATCAATGACAGCCTCCACAGCTCTCTGGGGGAGCAAATTCTAACAATTCACAATCTTCTGGAAAAATAAATTCCTCCTCATTTGTATTGAGAGATCCCCTTTATCCAAATTCTAGATCCTCTCACAACAGGAAAGATTCTGTCAGCACTTATCCAGTCAAACCCCTCTGAATTAATTAGATCTCCTCTCATTCATCTAAACTCCGATTAGTACAAGTCCGAAGTGCTGAACCTTTCCTCATAAGATAGTCCTTTCATCCAAGAAATACGATTAGTCAGCCTTGTCTCCAATACAAGTGTACTCCTATTATTTTTTTAAATTACACAGTTGAAATGTGATCACACCAGTGCCGTGTATGGCTGAATGTAACAAGATTTTGACACTTTATACTAGCATTTCCCTTGCAATAAAACCTAAAATTGAATTTGTCTTCTTCATTATTTGCTGTACTTTTCATGCAAATTTTTCATGTCTTCCATTCTGTCCCTGGGCTATGTGGTCAGCCCTCCCTAGAATATTTGTGGCTGATATGGCTCCTAGCACCTCAAAACCTCACCTGGCTGCAACTGTATGGATCATAACAAACAACAGGGTACTGTATATGGTTTCCCTGCATTCCTGCTCCCAAACTAAAATTCTAGCAATGTCCTGCACTTGCACTTACCTTTCACTAAGGTTTTGGATTAGTTGTGGATCTTGACTGTAAAGCCACAGCAAAAGCTTTTTCTTCTAAAGCTATGTGAAAAAAGAAGAAAATTAATATAAATTGTAATTATTTGAGGCCCAAACGCTAATCCATGTGGCACTTCAGTAGTCCCAGTTTGCTAAACTGCAATTTGACTCATTAATTCTGACTGTATTTTGTTAGCTGGCCAATCATCTGTCCATGCTAATATATCACCACTCAATACTGTAATCTCTTGTGTAGTAATTTTTGTGTCCTCTTATTGACTGCCTTTTAGAAATCAAAATACACTATAACTATTGGCTCTCCCTTATTCATATTGCTTTTTTAAATCCTCAAAATCTAATAAATTTATCAAACATTTGCATTTCTCTTTCATAAATCCATCACTACTCTATTTGATTATGTTATGATTTTCTAAATGTCTTGACCACTACTTCATAATGGATTTCAGCATGTTTTTCAAACAGCAGATGTTGGCATAACACTACCCTAATTTCCAGTGCTCTCCATTTTTGAATTGAGGCATTGCATTTGCAATTTTCTAATCCACTAAAAGATTTGTAGAATCAAGGGAATTTTGGAAATGTGCAACTAGTGTGTCCACCATCTCTGCAACCACTCCTTTTCAGAACCCAGCATGCAGATGATCAGAAGTTTGTCAAGCTAATAACAAAAGCTGAGCAATGCTTCTTCTCCAGCAACTGTTTAAAGTTCTGTCCTTCCTTTTGTAGTTAGCTGCATCACATGATAGGAGAACCATTTGAATAAATCCATTGTTACACTAGGGAATATTAAGATCAGCTTAAAAGCATGACTTTACTGAAAGAAAATACCATGTTTAATATTGATACTTATGTACTGCAACAGTGTCTTTCTGATAGATGTGCTGTTTCACTAAATATTACTACGCAAAAGGAAATTTGAACCTTTATTTTCTTGCAAATAAAAGTACTTCAGCTATTTATCAATATCTAGCATATAGCTGGCAGTTGTTAAATAGAAGGTTGTGTAGACTTAATTTATTTTTCTAATTTGAATACCTCTCATGTAATTCAACAAAGCAAGTACTGTTTCTGTAAGTAGGGGGATATTATGCTCAGCTTAAATGAGAGGATAAGATGTAATGTATGTTTGTATGAATATTTGACTATAAATCTCACATCCTGCATTCCATCATATGACACATTGCTGCACATACTGTAATTAGAAGAAATTTTAGCAACAATCATCACCAAAACATGTGAGAAGCACAAAATGAGAGAATGCATTTATGCACAAAAAAAGCTTGTGCCTTTGAAAATGGCTCCACCCAGTTGAACAATAATATAGTCAGCTGTACAGGTGTTTAAATATTGAAAAACTAATTTAAAACCAAAGCATAGGCATCATTTGAGTAACAGTTCTCCAGTATGTTTTTAGCATTATGGATATCCAACTTACTTAGAGAAATGTCCCTTTATTTTAAAGTTTTATATTTTCTCCTGAACTTGTCTTAAAACAAATGACACCAAGACATAATTGATTACTGTATTCAGTTTGCAAATCAAAAAACTAGATTAAGTGTACTTGAATCTGTTTCCTCCTCTTACCCTTTTTCCCTCACTGTGTATTCTTGTGCCAATATGTGGGCAATGCATGAAAGACATTGCCGTTTTACTAGTTTCCTTTGTAAGTTGCAGTTTCTTTGCTGTCAACCTGTATAAGCATGTAGATGAGTCAATGAGTTATTAAAGTGTTAACTTGTCACTTATCTCATTTACATACCTCAGGGTTAATTATTTATGACAACGTTCTGGAACTGATTCCAAGTTGTCACATAATGAATGATGATCTAATATATATTTATGGATACAAACAGAAGTACAGGGTCCTATGAGTTACATATTATTTATAAAGTTCACTTAATACTTTTAAACAGTAACAAAATCTTTAAGAATTTCAATGGATGCATGGAAATATGACTTTATTTAAATAAACTTGAAGCCAGTAAATGAAATGGGGCAAATTTTGAAAATTAGTACCTTGTTGATTTATATGTTTACATAATTGTGACTTATTTCACAGTCAAAAACTGAAAATAGTACAATTTGTGGGTATTTGAACTGCTAAGTTATTTATAGATGCATGAATGTAGTGTATTTGTACATTTCTATTGTAATCAATTAAGTGACTTACAGCTACCTGACTTCAGTTTAAACCTAAAGTTAAATAAAGTAAATTTCTTATCATCTCTCTTCCAACACTGCTATCTCATTGGCAGGAATGATCTGAGTGTTTAATATCCGAATACAAAATTGTGTTTTATCTGCTGTATTTCAGAGAAGCATACTTAATTTTTCTGCATCTGCTATTCTGAAAATGTTATATCACCAGCGAATACTAATTGAATCCGTTTTGCAGGACCAAACCAGTCAATGGGGATTTTCGAAAAGATCAACATAGAGAGCGAAGTCGTAGTCCAATAGAACGTGCTGCAGTGTCAACCATGAGCCATCTCAGCAATCATGCCTATGCTGGCATAGGACTACCAAGCATGTCAATGGAACAGCCTCTAGCACTGACCAAAAATAGCTTGGATGCAGCTAGGACAGTCAGCATTGGTGTGGAACGACAGCAGGTATAAATGTTGATCTTTTTTGGTTGGTTTTCCAAATACATATTTTGTAATAGTCTTTTCCTAATGTTTTGCAACTCTTGAGCTAGAGGTCAATTATGCTGATGTTGAGCGAGATAAATGATTTGTTCTAGTGCCACTCAAATTGCCAGTCATCCTTACTCTGTGCAAATGCCACCTCTTATCTGGAGCGACTGGGGAAGGGAGAGTTAGAAAAACAACTGGTGTCCAGCCATTCAGTAATCTGTTGGTTACAGAATGGGTATTTTTTTGTTTTGTGTCTAATAGTAAGACTAATTAACTCATCATTAACCATATCCCTGGACAAACATTTTTTTGTTTTACTAAAATTATAACTCTACAAAAGTTCCTTCAGATTCACGTTGCAATGCTATCACATAAGCAAAGTAGCAATAGATGTCCTCTGTTTCTTTCTTTCTGGACCCCACAGTAGCATCATATTATTGAATTGGTTTGGTTGGTTGTACTTTTACCTTTTTTGAGTCAGCAGGCTGTGGATTTGAGTTCCATGTGGACACTGAAACAGCAGTCTAGATTTTGAGGAAGTGTTGCAATATCACAGATGTCATCTTTCAGATTAGATATCAAATGGAGGCACATTGTCTCCTTGTACAGATGGATTTTTAAATCCTGAGATTCCTTTTGGAAAATAATGAGTTCTGTTATTCTGCCCAGTGTTCATCTTCAAGCAGCATCTGGTTAAATAATTGTTAATAGCATTGCAGCTTGTGGGATCTTGAATAAAACTGACTGACTGGCATGATTTCTGACAAAACTATCAGCACTTAAAAAGTGACTGAATGATTGTGAAGTGCTTTGAGACATTTCAGAGTTGCGAATGATATTGGAGAATTTTTTTTTGCTGTTGGCACTCTAACCATAGTCCAGTAATATAGTCCATTTAGTCTGCTCATACAATCTTTACTGTTGGGCAAGGACAATTAAAAGTGGAGATTTGTGACTTTAGAACACTAGAGTTTTTTGTTTTCTGTTGGTTTGTGTAAACTGCTTTGCAATAGAAATGGGACAGATTTCACATCCTGTACCGTCTCCATATGTTGGCAGAATTCCTCCTTCCACAACTTGCCCACATAAACAAGGGAAGAAAAATCAGTTACTTGATTTGCAACTGGAGACTTTGCTTATTTATGAAGCAAAGGTCCTCACTGTTTATATTAAGACTGCAATACTATCCATATACATGGTTACCTCACTCAGCATGATTGTAGATATAGGGTGGAGAGGGTGCAAGTGTTGTCATTGTGGTGCATCATGATGCATGGTTGACCATGTTCAGTCACAATGTAAGTACATGGGTGTTCTAAGTTGGTTATTATTGCATTTCACCTCATGAACCAAAGAATTTTCTGTTTACTAATTTCAATGTAATCATAAATAATTAGTCTTCTGAAGCAAGAGGAATTACAAACACACAAAATTGGAGCAGCCTATTTAGCCCTTCGAGCCTACTCCACCATCATTATGATCAGGGCTGATCATCCAACTCAGTAGCCTGCTCCTATTCTTTCTCCCCCTTATCCATCGATCCATAAGACCATAAAACGTAGGAGCAGAAATTAGGCCTTTCAGCCCATCCAGATGCCTTTCATCCCAAGTGCTATATTAATCTCATTCTTGAAATCGTACATTATTTTAGCCTTGACCGCTTCCTTTCATAATGAATTCCATAGGCTCACCACCCTCTGAGTGAAGGAATTTCTCCTCTTCTCAGTCCTAAATGGCCCACCTTGTAACCTTAGACTGTGACCCCCTAGTCTGGATTCCCTATCCCTGAGAATTTTATGTATCTATGAGACCCCCTCCTCCCAAATTCTTCTGAGCCCCAGTGATTATAATTATAATCAATTTAACCTTTCTTTATATCAGTCCTGCCATCCCAAGAACATAAGACCTCGGAGCAGGAGTAGGCGATCTGGCCCTTTGAGCTCACCCAGCTGTTCAATATGATCATGGCTGATCTTTTTGTGGCCTCAGCCCACCCTCTCATTATAACGCTTAATTCCTACACTGTTCAAAAACATTCAGTGATGTAGCTTCAACTACTTCACTGGGCATGGAATTCCTCAAATTCACAACCCTTGTGGTGAAGAGGTTCCTTCTCAATTCAGTCCTAAATCTGCTCCCCCTAATTTTGAGGTTATACTCTCTTGTCCTAATTCTACCCCCTGTGGAAATATCCTCTGTTTTTCTATCTTATCTATTCCTTTCATAATTTTATGTTTCTCTAAGATCCCCTCCTCCTCCTTCTAAATTTTAATGAAAATAATCCCAGCCTATTCAGTCTTTCCTCATAAGCCAACCCCCTTAACTCCTGTACCAACCTAGTGAACCTCCTTGTATCCCCTCTAGTGCCAGTACCTCCTTTCTCAAGTAAGGGAACCAAAACTGCATGCAGTATTCCAGGTGTGGCCTCACCAGCACCCTATACAGCTGCAACATTACCTCCCTGCTTTTAAACTCAATCCCCTGAGCAATGAAGGACAAAATTCCATTTACCTTTTTTTTAATTACCTGTTGCACCCGCAGACCAACTTCTGTGATTTGTGCACAAGGATACCCAGATCCTTCTGCACAGCAGCGTGTTGCAATTTTTTACCATTCAAATAATAGTCCGTTTTTACTGTCATTCCTACCAAAATGGATGTCTTCACATGAATTAATATTGTACCTCAAATGCCAGACCTTTGCCCACTCATTCAATGCATCTATGTTCTCTGCAAAGTTTCACAGTCTTCTGCACACTTTGCCCTACTACTCATCTTAGTGTCACCCACAAACATTGACACACTACACGTGGTCCCCAACTCCAAATCAATGTAAGTTGTGACTAATTACGGTCCCAATCCTAATCCCTCAGGCACACCACTAGTCACCCATCGCCAACCAGAAAAGCACTCTTTGTTCCCATTCTTAGCTTCCTGTTAGTTAACCAAAGGTAAACCTTTGCTGCATAGCCAGAACATCTTCCCTCAAGTTAGCGGACCAAAACTTCACTGTACACCAGGTTTACAAATTCAGTCCATTTTAATTACAGCTTCTGTGCAATGCAGATATTTTAATTGACCTATCCAGACATATAATGACACACTTTTAGGGCGGGTGAGATTTGAACTCTCACCTTCCACCTCCAAAGTATGGACAGTAGCACTTGCCACAACAGCCTTCTGAATTCTTAAACCAAACTCTGTCTGTAGTTTCCAGTCGATATAAAAAATTCCAGGCTACATATCTGAGAATTGCAGAGGAGGTCACTGGTATCTTGGCCAATATTTGTTCTTCAAATCAATATAACTAAATCACCAGCTAGTCACTTACCTCCATTGTTCCGTTAGGATAAGTTTGGGTTGAGGATATATTTTTCCCCAGTTTGTGTTGCTCAACTAGTGGGGGCTCCAACCAAGAAGATACATTAAAGGTTGAATTTTGGACATTTGATAAGTTTCACTTGAGAGGCAATGAATTAGTGGCATTATTGCTAGACTATTAACCCAGAAACTCAGCGAACGTTCTGAGGACCTGAATTAGAATCGCACCAAAGCAGATGGTAGAATTTGAACTCTATTAAAAATATACTTGGCTGTGCAACCATTGTTGGAAAAACCCATGTGGTTCACTGAGGTCCTTCAGGGAAGGAAATTTGTTATCCTACCTGGTCTGACCTAGGTGTGACCCCACACCCACTGGAATGTGGTTGACTCTTAACTGCCTCCTTGGCAATTCTGGATGAGTATTAAATACTAGCTTAGCTAGTAACACCCTCATCTCGTGAATGAATTCTTTTAAAAAAAAACCTGTTGAGAGTTGGTATCATTGGTCATGCCAAGAGTTCAATGAGGTACAAGCAGTGACTGCAGATTCTGGATTAGTGGTGCTGGAAGAGCACAGCAGTTCAGGCAGCATCCAAGGAGCAGCGAAATCGACGTTTTGGGCAAAAGACCTTCATCAGGAATAAAGGCAGTGAGCCTGAAGCGTGGAGAGATAAGCGACATCCCCAACTGTACCCTTCCACCGACCCTGTCATTCGGTTGGCTGAACTGGTCTTCACCCTTAACAATTTCTCCTTTTGAATCCTCCCACTTCCTTCAGACCAAAGGAGTAGCCATGGACACACGTATGGGCTGAAAATGTGTTGCTGGAAAAGCGCAGCAGGTCAGGCAGCATCCAAGGAGCAGGAGAATCGCCGTTTCGGGCATGAGCCCTTCTTCAGGAATCCTGATTCCTGAAGAAGGGCTCATGCCCGTAACGTCGATTCTCCTGCTCCTTGGATGCTGCCTGACCTGCTGCGCTTTTCCAGCAACATATTTTCAGCTCTGATCTCCAGCATCTGCAGTCTTCACTTTCTCCACACGTATGGGCCCCAGCTATACCTGTCTCTTTGTTGGCTACATAGAACAGTTGATCTTCCTTAATTACACCGGCACCACTCCCCACCTCTTCCTCCGCTACATTGACTGTATTGGTGCCACCTCGTGCTCCCTCGAGGAGGTTGAGCTATTCATCAACTTCACCAACACATTCCACCCAGACCTTAAATTTACCTGGCCCATCTCTGACACCTCCCTCCCCTTCCTGGATCTCTCCATCTTCATTAATGATGACCGACTTGACACTGACATTTTTTACAAACCCACTGACTCTCACAGCTACCTGGATTATACCTCTTCCCACCCTACATCTTTCAAAAATGCCATCCTGTATTCCCAATTCCTCCCCCTCCGCTGTATCTGCTCCCAGGAGGACCAGTTCCACCACACAACACACCAGATGGCCTCCTTCTTTAGAGACCGCAATTTCCCTTCCCACGTGGTTAAAGATGCCCTCCAATGCATCTCGTCCACATCCCACACCTCTACCCTCAGACCCCACCCCTGCAACCGTAACAAGGACAGAACGCCCCTGGTGCTCACCTTCCACCCTACAAAACTTCGCATAAACCAAATCATCCACCGACATTTCCGCCACCTTCAAAAAGACCCCACCACCAGGGATGTATTTCCCTCCCCACCCCTTTCCGCCTTCTGCAAAGACCGTTCCCTCCGTGACTACCTGGTTAGGTCCATGCCCCCCTACAACCCACCCTCCTATCCTGGCACTTTCCCCTGCCACCGCAGGAACTGTAAAACCTGCGCCCACACCTCCTCCCTCACCTCTATCCAAGGCCCTAAAGGAGCCTTCCACATCCATCAATGATTTACCTGCACATCCACTAATATCATAAATTGTATCCATTGCTCCCGATACGGTCTCCTCTAAATTGGGGAGACTGGGCACCTCCTAGCAGAGCGCTTTAGGGAACGTCTCCGGGACACCCGCACCAACCAACCGCACTGCCCTGTGGCCCAACATTTCAACTTCCCCTCCCACTCTGCAGAGGACATGGAGGTCCTGGGCCTCCTTCACTGCCACTCCCTCACCACCAGACGCCAGGAGGAAGAACACCTCATCTTCCGCCTAGGAACGCTTCAACACCAGGGCATCAATGTGGACTTCAACAGTTTCCTCATTTCCCTTCCCCCACCTCACCCTAGTTCCAAACTTCCAGCTCAGAACTGTCTCCATGACTTGTCCAAACTTGTCCTACCTGCCTAGCTCCTTTTCCACCTATCTACTCCACCCTCTCCTCCCTGACCTATCACCTTCATCCCCTCCCTCACTCACCCATTGTACTCTATGCTACTTTCTCCCCACCCCCACCCTCCTCTAGCTTATTTCTCCACACTTCAGGCTCACTGCCTTTATTCCTGATGAAGGGCTTTTGCCCGAAACGTCGATTTTGCTGCTCCTTGGTTGCTGCCTGAACTGCTGTGCTCTTCCAGCACCACTAATCCAGAATCCATGCCAAGAGTTCAGTCTTGGGTAACTGCTGGGAAAGTTGTGAAAGAGGTTGTGGCAGTGGGTATCTCCAGTTCTGCAGGGTCAGGGAAGCATCAATGCCCTACCAAATCTGTAGAATTGTCTTTATTTTAAACTGATATTGCTACCTATGTTTTTGATTTAGCACTGGAGCTCCTAAAAATGCTCGAGTAGGGCAGTGTCATTGCTAATATCTTGGCAGGTTCCCTTCCACAAATTTAGTCGTAGGATCAAATTAGTAAACATTTTTTGCTCTCAAAAACAGGTGAAGCAGACTATATTCTGCTTCATTTTGCTAGATTACAGAAAATTTTAACTGTTTATGAAGTATTTTGGGATGTTTGAGGTTGCAAAAGTTGATACTGGGCTGAAAGTGAATGTGAATTTGTTGTAGAAGATTTCACTAATCAAATTAACATATAGTATTAATATTTGTTGCCAAACTAAAATATTTTAAAGACAGCATAGTCCCTAAACAGAAGGGACAAAGCAGTTGACAGTCAATTCCAGGTATAATTTTGATCATTTAAAAATCTGCGGGTAAAAAATGAGGTCTGCAGATGCTGGAGATCACAGCTGAAAATGTGTTGCTGGTTGAAGCACAGCAGGTTAGGCAGCATCCAAGGAATAGGAAATTCGACGTTTCGGGCATAAGCCCTGATGAAGGGCTTTTGCCCGAAACGTCGAATTTCCTATTCCTTGGATGCTGCCTAACCTGCTGTGCTTTAACCAGCAACACATTTTCAGCATTTAAAAATCTGGTCAATTTACTGATGATTCCAAATTGGGTTTGGTATAGGTTCTGAAGAGGCTTCAAGAAGACTTGGACAGGCTAAATAAATAACATAGCAAATGGCATATATTGTGTAGGGTTTTGACATTATTCACTTTGACAAGGGAAAAAAAAGGAAAGAAGCCATATTTCAGAAATTGAGAGGTTGGGAAATGTAGATGCCCGAGGGAATCTGGGTGGGCTTGTCCATGAGTCACTAAAAACTAGAGTGCAGGTGCAACAAGCATTTAGGAAGGCCAGTAGTTGATTGACATTCATTCCAAGGGGACTTGAGCACACAGAGGATGTCTTTCTGTAGTTGTATACCGACTTGACAAGAACGTACTGGGAGTCTTGTGGACAGTCCTTGTATGGGTGGGCATACTTGCTATAAAGGGAGTTCGGTGGTCATTTCATCAGGATAATGTCTGGAATGGCAGAATAGTTGTAGGAGTAGAGACTAAGGAAACTGCCTCTATTCACTACACCTATGAAGAATGAGAGGTGATTTATTTTTTAATTAACCCCCGCACTACCGCCTAACTGCGGTAGTGCTTATTTTTTCCCCAGCACCCATGGTGTGTGTGGGCAGGTGTGAGACGCAGTGAGAGACACAAAGTGCACAAGTCTTTATTCAATTTCCACACCAGGAAGATAGGAATGAGAGGTGATTTCATTGAAACTTTGCAAATTCTTATTGGACGTGACCGAGCGCGTGTAGTTAGGACATCTCTCCTGCTGGTAACTCTAGGATGAGTAGATATAATCTCAGGATAAGGGGCAGACCATTTTCAGAAGAATTCCTCCGAGTGGGAAGTCCTTGAAGTTCTCTACCTCAGTGGGCTGTGGGAGCTTAATTGTTGAACAGGTAGTTTCAAGACAAAAGTTCTTAGGTTTCTGGAGACTAATGACTTTTTAAGGGAGATAGTGTGGGGAGGTGACATTGAGAAGATGATCAGTCAGGATCTGTAATGGTAAGACAACTTTGATAGGCTGAATGGCCTGCTTATGTTCCTATGCTTTTGATACTTTTGGGGTTTGGCTCTGTGGCTTGGCATTCACTCTGTGTTTGTGAGTGGAGACCAGTGGACAATCAGTCAAGCGCTTGCTGCTTCCATTGAAGTGAAATGGAAGTTTTATACTTTCCTGGGAGTCTGTCTTTTGAAAGATAATGCCAGCTAATAAATCAAAGATGTTGGATAATTGCACATTATTCCTGGTATTAAAATATGAAAAAGCTTAACATTTCCTCATATTTTTAGTACTTTTTAAATTGCTTTACCATTAGTAGATTGATTTGAAGTGCAGTCACTACTAGGTAAGGAAATTGAGACTGTCATCATGTGTTAAGATCCTACAAACAGCAGGTTCTTGAGAGAAACCTTAGCCGTGATTCAGAGATTTTTCTGCTGATCTTTTAAATCTTGCTATGCCATGTTTTTACATCGATTTGAGGTGGTAATCATGGAAGCCTCGGTTCAAGATTATGTGATTGCACTTCTAACAGTACAGCGCAATTTGCCATTCTATCTTATGTGTTCAGCTCCCTGGTGGCACTTAACTCAGTCAAAATATTCCGACTTTGAGCCATGTTGCCGCTTGTCAAAAAAAATATAAAATGTAGAGTATGGATTTTTGAGTACACAATGCAGGCAATGTAAGCCTGACCACTGGGATCCTTGTGAGCACCTTGGGGAACATAGCTTTGAGCTCGAAATTGATTTTGTGGATTATGCACCACTCTAGAGTATTTCTCAGAATCGAATGGATGAATGTTAGGTTGTATGAAACAGTACTGCCAATGATATTTATTACATGATCAGATTTCTTTTTTAAAAACATATGCATACACTTAATGGAGAGATCAGTCTTTGCATTGATACATTATAAATTTGAATTACAAAGCATTACATTCATAGCTAGAAGAATTTGTGTACTTAAGCATTAATATTAACTGCTATTGCTAAGAAGTAAGCCTTTCACTGATCTTTGGAATTGTACTAATGCACTGTTTTTTTTTCTTTTTGTCCATTCAGAATCGCCCATCGGTAATTACATGTGCATCTGGTAACAATCGTAACTGCAACCTTTCCCATTGCCCTATTGCTCACAGCAGTTGTGTTCCAGCAATGCCCCTAAACTACAGGAGACCCTCCAATTGTAAGTTGCATTTCAGTGATGTTTATGTAAGCAATCTAACTCAATCCAGTCAGGCCCTTAGGGCACTGTTTATATTTTTAAAAAATACAGTACTTACATCCGTATAGATTTCCCTTGATCATTTCAGCTCTTAATCTTCAAGTAAAGGGGCCTCACATAAACAGAAGCGAAGGCTTTTTTTTGAGTTAGTTTTCATGTTTTGCATTTATTAACTCAGTGTAGATTTCATACCAAATACTTGTGGCAATTCACAAAATATGTCTGCACTTGACTATATAGAATCTAGTGGCAGCTACATGTAAGATTGCAAATTGCATTTCGCACGGTAAATTTGGACTCTGAATAGACTTAACAATTGGTGACAATATGGTACTGTGATGCCAAGTGAATATGAATTAACAAAATGGGTTCACTGCAACTGGGCTTCAACTGAAGCCAATGTAGGTCATGAGAAACGATCTTTGATATTTCTCCTGTGAATTTCTGCTTGCAGTGTTGTTTCATCACACCCACTGTAAAAATAAAATGGTGCTCACATAAAAATTGAAGTTCAATTTAAAATAGTCAGGAAATCATTTTTCTAAGTATTTTTTCACCCTTGCGTAGATAAGTTTTAACTCCTTGCTTTGTGCGTAGTTCTCTAGTCAGCAAGTTGGACAGCAAAGCGTTGCTAATTGTATACTGCTGCAAATTATAGAAAAAGGCTGATGTTGTCATCTCCCACAGACTGATATCTGGTTACCTGGAGCATTTCTCCATCATTTTCATGATTAAGCATCCCCCATTATCAGCAGTGTGAATACTATCTGTTATCTTTTCATGACCATTATGGCTAGTGAAATAGGGAATTGCTATCCATGTGAATGTTAATACTGCTGTGCCTTTCCCTTTGATGAAACCATGTTGACTCTTGATTACCTTGAATTTTTTTCCTCCGTGCATGGCTATAATCTCTAGTGATCAAATCTAACTCCTTTCTCACAGCAAATATCAAACTAACTGGCCTGTTTCCTGTCTCCGTCTCCTTCTTTCTTTGAGTGTATATTTGTTGTTTTCCAGTTAAATGGAATTTTCCCTGCATGAATCTACTGAATTTTGCAAAGTTCACACCAGCACATCTTACCACATATAGTCATTAGCTACATCCTTTTAGACCATCAGATATAATACATCTGAACCCAGAGACTTGTTAGCTCACTGCTCAAAAGTTTGCTCAGTACTATTTTCCTTGTTTGGTAATTTCACCATGTTCTTCTCTCCACTTCTGATTTGCAATTGCTATTGGAATTTTTTGTAATATCCTCTATAGTGATGAAAAGGGGAACAGGGGCGAGACACTCTGCTGATTGGAGTCATATCTAGCATGTTGGAAGACAGTTGTGGTTGTTTGAAGTCAGCTGAGCTCAGCTCCAGGGCATCTTTGCAAGACTTCCTCACGGTGGTGTCCTACGCCCAACCATCTTCAGCTGCTTCATCAATAACCTTCCCTTCATCATCATATCAGAAATACCGATTTTCACTGAAGATTACACTATGTTTGGCACCATTCCTGACTTCTCAGATATTGAAGCTGTCTATGCTCAAATGCGATCAGATGTGGACAACATCCAGACTTGGGCTGACAAGTGTCAAGTAATGTTTGCACCATACAATGACCATTTCTAACAGACAATACAACCCTTATCATCACGAAAGTAGTAGTTTCAAGATGACGGCAAAATATCAGATCTGCATGTATGCTCTTGTCTGAGGCTTATTGACTCCTATCTGCTTTCTTTCTTTGTTTTTCTTTTTACTTCAGCTCTTTCTCTTTTTTGTTGTTTTTTCTTTGATTTCTTTTTGCTGAGTTTGTTGGCAACATCAGTGCGGCTGTGAGAGTGGGCCTTATGCGGAGTAGTGGCAGCCTCCTGGCAGTCGGAGGTCGCAGCAAATCTCCTCCACTGTTTGGAGGAGACAACCCCAGACACTTCAAGACCTCAAGGCAGCATCTCACAGGAGGGTGGCCAGAGCGGGACTGTTGGTGCAGCAGCCTGGCAATACAGCCAGGGCCTTCTGGTTCAAGAATGCCCCGATGCTGACAAGGCAGCAGCAGTGTTGAAGATGCTCAGAAAGGGGACTCCTAGTGATATTGAGACATCAGCAGAGCCAAGGGCGCCTGATTGCAGGTCAAGTGTGAGTACAGCATGGGACTGCAATGGTGAGGTGGGCCCAGTGGTGAAGAGATGGCACCTAAAATGTGGCAACTTCTACGTTGGTGGGTCCAACACATGTCATTGGTGAGCTGACTCAGGACTCCTGGTGGAGGCAACAGAATGAAGATACACTCGCTTTCAGTTAAAAGCTTTTCAAAATGGCGCTGAGTTGTGGCGACTTGTGAAGCTTTACACTGTTTTCTACTATATTAAACACTAAAATGCAAGTGACAATAAATCATTCAATTTACTTCAATAATCAACATCCTTGAGGCTACCATTGACCTGAATCTCAACTGGACTCCCCACAAAAACACTGGCTACAAGAGCAGGTTTGTGAATAATGCAGTGAGTAACTCTCCTCCTAACTCCCCATTTGCCTAGATGGGTGCAGTTCCAACAACACTCAACAAGCTTGACGTTCTCCAGAGCAAAGCACCCTGCTTGATTTGTACCACCTCCAAAAGCATTCATTTCCTTCATTACTATTGTTCAGTAGCAGAAAGGTGCACTTATCTATAAGATGCACTGCAGAAATTCACCAAAGATCCTTAAGATACCATCTTCCAAACCCATGACCACTTCCATCTAGAAGGACAAGGACAGCAGGTACAGGGGAGCACCACCACTACACGTTCCCTTCCAAATTTAAGAGTTCTTGGGAACTTACTGCTGATGCGTTCCATCTGTTATAGCCAGCTCTCTGGTCAGTTTCAGAACGTGCTGCTCCAGGAAGCCATCTTGGGAGTGTTCTATGAGCTCCTCATCCAACCCAATGCAGCTAACGTGATATCTTGCAGATTGTGTAGAATAAAGTCACCTACTGCTGTACCTTTTATCACAAGCATCAATGTTTCTTGTATACTTTGTCCTACATGTGGTAACCATTAAAGGGCATATAGGCGACCTCCACTTGTGATTTATTTTCCCTACTAGTCCTCCTCTCCACCCAAGCTGATTCTACATCTTGACCTTCTGAACCAAAGTCATCTCAAACAATTGTGCTGATGCTGTCTGTGAGCAGCAGCACAATTCCTCCATTTTTACCTAGCTCCTGCTTTACTTAAATGTATCTATAATGGTTATCAAATTGTATTGAATAACTTCAATGTGTGCTACTAATTCACTTATTTTGTTATAAAAGCCCACAGCACTGCAGGCTTCAGATTAGCAAGTAGGAGCAGCCATTGGGGTTACTACAATGGAGGTGGTCAACACCTGAAAGTAAATGGGCCTTATGTTAGCTACACAGAAGAAAAGTAATGAATAAAAGTATATTTAAAGCTGATACTCATTGGAACCGAATAAATAAATAGAGTAAAAATAAAAACAAAAATCCCCTGCCATCTAGTGTTGAGAAGATAGATCAAAAATTAATGCCAGCTTCTGTTGATTTTATTGTCAAGTGTCTCACATGGACAACAAAATTAGTAAGTGTCAAAAATATGCATTGTTACGTGAATTATAACTCATGTGGAAAGAAAAATGTCAAAAATATGATAACCAAGTTGCATTTAAAATGTCGATAAACAAAGCAGATCCTGAAACATATCGCCCAGATGGAACATTTCTTTGGGGGTGGGGTTGGGGAAGCGGAGATTCTCAAACTCATTTAGTCCAGGATTTTCCTGGGCTAGATTTTCATGTATCAATCTCAAACAGCAACACCACCAACCTTCTCCCACCACCATCCATCCCCCCACCCCCCCCAAAAAAACTCCCAAAAATAAACTACCCCGTGTTGCCAGACCTGACTGTGTCTCAACTTTCCTTTTCTGGACCATATTACCAGTGTTTACAGCTTGGACTGAACTACTTTTTTTTAAAACTTTTATTGATGGCAAATAATTCCCTCTTCACTCCAAGCCATTAGTGTAGCCATAATCTTCTATCTATCTATCTTTCTTTCTTTCTTTCTTTCTATTTCTCAAAACACAGATGGTGAAGCCTCCACCTTTTACTAATGCAAGATGATTTAACACCCCAGCTGCTGACAACTGTCAGCTTGGTCACAGCCTTAGACCCAAAGTTCCCTCTATCTCTTGCTTCCCACAACACCACTCTTTCTCAGTGCTCCTAGTTAATGCAACCAGCGAGTAAAACACAGACATGGGGACTTCATTCTTTGCTCCAAGGTTGTTGCTCCATTCAAGGACTTCTCCCTGATCAAAGACATTGCTAGATAATATGGAATATTATCCTAGCTAAATCTGCCTTTGCAGTTTCTTTATGTCAGAGCTCCCAAAATATCTTTGTGCTCCCAAACCCCAGGCTTTACCTTTTTTACTGTTTAAACCCTCAGCCCTACTATAGTCCTTCCCTGTGCTAAAATGCGCTGTCTAAATACAGCAAATTATTTTGTACATCTTCATTCATTCTATCGAAATCTTGCAAGATCTACAACCCACACTTACTGAAACCTGCGATTTCATCCCTGGAATTCTTCTAAAGCTTGTGGGTTGTTGTAAGCCTGTACTTTGTCATTAAGCACCTACCTCTAAACTACTGTTGAAAAGCAAATTCTGAATAGACGACTTCTGTTAACCTCTTTAAATTAAACTTGAGAGCTAAATTTGAATATGTGAATAAAGAAGTTTACAATCAAGTTCTCTGACTTGCAGTTGCCATGAATAAATGGACAGCCTCGGAGTCTGATTCCAAAAATTCCAGAGCACCTTGTTAAAGGGAACGCAATTTGATTTGATCAGTCACCATAACTCAGGGCACTAGTATGTTGCATAGCAATACCACATTATTGCAGTAACCTGTAGTAGATGCTGCAGTGCTGTAGAAGATATAACTCTTCGCTTACTTCTTTGCTGGCTGTCTGCCTATACTGCAGACAAGTGTAAAAGAAGAGGGATCCTGTTTCCAGACCTGTTTTTTAATGTTCATTAGTAAACATTGGTTGCATTTTTTTTTTTTTGCTCCTGTTTTCCTTCTTCCCTTGTGTTCTGATGACAGTGACTCTTCAAGTATAATAAAACGAGCAGCTTTCTGATACTTTATACAAGTGCCCAAAAGCAGTCAATATGGGCTAGACTTAACTCGAGCATACAGAAATAACACTCTTAATGCCTTCTGGTTTTGAAAAGCTGGTGCGAAATGGTGTGCAGCCAGTTCAGTGGTGATCACCACCTGGGGCTAAGAAACATCTTGATTTCAATGACAGCCATTTAAAGGAGGTATCACATGGACAGCAGGAGTAGATTTAAGATATTCTGTCCTCCGTCCTCAGATTTGTTTCTTCTTTAATTAGGAAATTTGGTGCAAAGTATCATCACAACTAATATCTGAGCAGCACCAAGTTGAACGAGCTGACTTCTGTTATGAAAATACTGATTTACAGTTTAGAGCAACAGAATTATTTAGAATGAGCAGATGGAAGATGGTTTTGGAATTGTGCTGTTTGTGATGAAATATTTAGTATCATTCTGTATTTAGCAAATATGCTTTGTAATTTTTTGTATAAATTAAATCTGATGTTAGTTAACATGCTTCGAAAGTATTAAGGGGTATGGAGCAAAGGTGGATATTTGGAGTTAGCTCACGAGTCAATCATGTTCTGGTTGGTGAATAGATACAAAGAGTTAAATGGCCTACTCCTGTTGCTATGTAGATGTGTGGGGGACCTAATTAACCATTTATATGTGTTTATTTTCATTATTTTTGATTATGATCAGAGCAAAATTTGAGAAACTGTTACTTTAATTTGGGATGATTTCTCCTCCTGCTTCTCTCTCTTGTATTTTAAATTTTGGATTTTTTTCCCCTCTTCCCCCACAGCCTCCATAACTACTACTACAACTTGTGACCCTGTTGTGGAGGAACACTTTCGCCGAAGTCTTGGAGAGCGGTACAAGCAACCAGAACCTGCGACAAATTCAGTTTCCATCACAGGATCGGTAGATGATCATTTTGCCAAAGCTCTTGGAGAAACATGGCTTCAGATTAAGGCTGCTAAAGATGGTGTTTCCAGCAGCCCTGATTCTGGCTCAAGAAGAGGACAATCCTCACCCTCGTCCCATATGGTCAATCACAATCACTCCCCTTCAGTTGTTTCATGAAGAGTGGACCACATTGCATTCTGTGCTGAGTGAAATGCATGGTTTGACTGAGCTTGAACACTGCTAAATAAGTGGGAGGGGTATTTTTTTAACTAGACACTTTTGTGTATTTGCTTAGCATTTGCAGAAGGGTGCCCTAAAAAAAATAGCAGGAACTATTCATATAAATTGTATGATGTAGCATCCTAATCTCCTGCCTCAGTTACCAAAGAAACCTCTGATGCAATTCTGCTGCCCCAAAAAGCCATGTTATGATTGGTTGACCCAAATGCTTTGGCCTCTGCTAGTTCCTTTGACTAGAGTGTGTGTGGTTTGCTTACATTGCTTTTCTGTTATGTAATTTTGTACGTTTATATACTTGAAAAGAACTGTATGTCTGATTTGCACTATTGGGGAGTGGTGAGGTTGCTTGTCAACTTTACATCAGATTTTCTTGTTTCGTTAGATGGCAGACTGCTGACAATGAGGGCTTCGTATGATATGTATTGTGCTTTTACAGAGGCAAGATAGCTTTGGAAGGGAAAGTCTCATACAGGTATTAGCCTTTCTCTAGCTTCAGATTACAATTTGTGCTTGGTGCTCACAACTGGACTGCATTTGTTTTCAAAGAACACGGGCATTTTGTTTTCCTTCACCCTTCATCTGTATTTGTCAGCTTGTTCAAATAGATTTGAGAAATGAAGGTCAATAGTGCTTCTATTAAAGTAGCTGCATGATTTAAAAAAAATAGCTGGTATCTATATTGTATAGGCATAATGAAAAATAATATTAGAGCTTTTTCTTCAGAATTGTAGTTTATTTTCATCAATAACAGTCCTAGATACTTACTGCTGGTACAGTTTTACTCAATGACATTTAAGCATGTATTCACACTGGTAGAAGCCAGCAAAAGAGGATAGCCTCAGGAAAGGCCTGCATATAATATTCAGTAGATTATAAATTCCATGGTACAGGCAGCAATAGCTTTGTTCATGACTGAATAATCAATGCATAAAACCTGCTTAACAAAGTAATAGAATAGCTCCCATGATGTCTGTGAAATCAGACTAAGATTTACAGCTAAACAAGTCGTGACATTATTTGAAACAAAGAGAAGCATTTGGCTTGGCTTTAATGTGGTAATGAAGATTGTCATGGCTTGTGGAATGCAATTTTAATTTTTTATGCTTATTCTAGTCCTGTGCCAAGGCGTACATTCCTCTAATAGTATACTGCTATTTTGTTTGTTGTATTAATAGCTACTACAACTACTAGTAGAGGCAGAGGTACAGAAAGCAGCTGTGTAATGCTTTATAGCTTCCCGATTTAGCCTTTGTCTTTGAGAAAGTCACACATGCCCATACATTCCGTCATCCCAGTAAAAACGTACACATTTCATCGCCACCTTACTGGGTAGTTACCGCTTGTCTGCTTTGGCATTCAGTACCCTACTCTGTAGGAAAATCACTAAATGAACACTTTTTATATAGGTAACTATAAGACCATCATTACGCTGTGCGTAAAGAATGTACAAAAAAAAAATTCGTAGGTATTTTTTGAGGAACAATTAATTTGTTAATGATATGTAGCTATTTAATTTTCCCTGTCCTTTTTGTTGTAATCATGCATTTTTTTTTTGTTTGGAGAAAAAAGTTGATCTTTTTTGTTTGGTGTAGATTTGTCTGTTATAAGGTAAAAAGTGCAGGAACACAGTTATCTATGAAAACACTGCGTTAGCATTAATAGCCACTAGTTCATTACTGCTACAGGCTACTGAGCATTATAATGGTAGAAGGCTGTAGATGCTGTCTGTGGACTCTATACGTCTGGTTACTTGGCTGTTTTTGTTAATGTGAGACAACTGAACAAGAATACAAACAACAATCCAGGGATTGTGGACTAGTTATAAATTTCGTGGAGACTGCAAAACATTCTAAAATGTATAGACCAGGTTTGTCTACAATTTTTATTACTACAGAGAGCAGAAATGTCTACAGTGTACTTACTGTTAGTTTCAGTTTGTAAATTTGAATTCTATCCCTCTCGTTTGCGGCCTTGTTTCACCCAAAATGGAAAAAAGCTTTTGACAGGCCACTTTTTGTACTTAAAGTAGCCTCAAAGAACAATAAAGTGCTCTTAAATCATTTGTCTCTTGTAATTTTGTTGAGATTTGTTACTGGTTCTTTTTTCAGCCAGCAAGGGAGACAGTGACCTAGTGATGACGTCACTGGACTAGCAATCAAGAGGCTTAGATTAATAGGTAAAAACAATGACTGCAGATGCTGGAAAACACACCGCCCTGCGGCCCAACACTTCAACTCCCCCTCCCATCTCCCGAGGACATGGAGGTCCTGGGCCTTCGCCGCCGCTCCCTCACCATCCGACGCCTGGAGGAAGAACGTCTCATCTTCCGCCTCGGAACAATTCGACCCCAGGGCATCAATGTGGACTTCAACAGTTTCCACATTTCCCCTTCCCCCACCTCACCCCAGTTCCAAACTTCCAGCTCAGCACTGTCCCCATGACTTGTCCAACCTGCCTATCTTCTTTTCCACCTACCCACTCCACCCTCCTCCCTGACCTATCACCTTCATCCCCTCCCCCACTCACCTATTGTACTCTATGCTACTTTCTCCCCACCCCTACCCTCCTCTCATTTATCTCTCCACCCTTCAGGCACTCTGCCTGTATTCCTGATGAAGGGCTTTTGCCTGAAACGTCAATTTTCCTGCTCCTCGGATGCTGCCTGAACTGCTGTGCTTTTCCAGCACCACTAATCCAGACTTAGATTAATACTCTTGGGATATGTGGTCACATTCCACCGTGACTGGAATTTAAATTCACTTAAAATTTCTGGAATAAACAACTAGTCACTGTATTGTGAATTTACCATCAATAGTCATTAAAAACCCCTCTTGTTCACTAATATCCATTAGAGAAGGCAATCTGCCATCTTACAAAAAAAGGTAGACTTTTGAGAAACAATTCTGTTGCTAATGATATGCAGCTATCTCATCAGTGTGGATATTTGACCTCTTCAGAGGGCTTTGAAAATGACCCTGTTGTGTTTTCACTTGTTTTGGGAGATTCCTGCTGTGGCCAAGTTCTGATGAGAATAGTTGCTTTGGAAGTCTGGTGTCATGACTGAAGATAATACATCCTAAATCATCCTAGAGCTGATTTCCTTTTAAAACAAAAAAAACTACTGAAGTAATAAAACTGAAAAAGTGCTAAATCTTGTTAAATGTATGAAATTTAAAGTATACAATAATTATCATGATGGAAATTTAAGTTGTGAATTATGCTTTATCATGTACTGCTTCTGAGAATTCAGTCACCGATGGAAGGGTGACTGAACCCATGAACCCAGTGATAAAGAGTGACTCATCTTTTCATATTTCCTCCTTTCACCTCACAAATAAGAAATCCAAACCAATCCAAACTCGAAGAAAATAGTAAAAACTGAAGGAATTGTGGATGCTGTAAATCTGAGAGACAAATAGAAATTGCTGGAAAAGTCCAGCAGCTCTGGTAGCATCTATGGAGAGAGTCAGCCTTAACGTTTTGGGTTGTGATCTTTCCTCCGAACATGCTGAGGAATGGTCACTCGACCTGAAATATTAACTTTCATTCTCTCCGCAGATGCTGAACATTTCCAACAATTTCTATTTTGTTCAAAGACACAAAGAGTGATTGGGATATAGGGAAGGGATTGTGACAGCCTTGACTGAAATTTATAATTGCTGTCAAAATTGGACAACCATGTAGACATTCACTATCAGATGAAGGTAGAAAGGAAGAGCAGAGTATCATGCAAGAACAGAAAGTGCTAGAATTACTCTGTCTGGCAGCATCGAATTAAATGAACCTAGTTAACATTTTTGTGTCGAATATGACCTCTTCACTGAAGAAGTATAAAATTTATAATATTCTGAGGAAGGGTCACTCCATCTTAAATGTTAACTTTGATTTCTCTCCACAATAATGCCAGACCTAAGATTTTCCAGTAACTTCTGATTTACATTATCCACAGATCTTTTGCTTTTGTTTTTAAGGTCTGTTATAGACTAGAGGACAGGAGACATTAATTGACAAAGGTGTCATGGAACAAAACACAAAGGGAGTGGTAATGATTGTACTAAGACTATAAACACACTTATTTTGTCTGTAAATGCCAGAATGATGCAGATACCCTAGCACCAAAATTCAAAGGAGCACATGGCAGAAAGCTGCAGAATTCGGTGAGGGGCAGATTACATGATCTGAAATCATTGAAATCCATGTTGGATCCAGAAGATTGTGAAGTGCCTAAGCAGAGGATGAGCTACTGCTTTTCAAGCATGTGTTGGGATTCACTGGAAAACTGAAACAGACCAAGGACCGAATGTGAGCACAAAAATAAGATGGTAAATTAAAATGGTAAGCAAGCAGAAATTTGGGGTTATACTTATGGACTGAGCAGAGGTGACAACAGAGCAATCAACCAATTTGTATTTGGTCTCCATTGTAAAGTGGACTGCATTGTGAGCTTTGAAGAAAGTATACTATTTTTGAAAGATATACAAGTAAATGGCTGCTTCAACTTCTACCATATTTCTGTCATATCCTTTTGTTCTTTCCAAACCCCCTCCCCCACCACTTTCCGTTTGTAATTCTTTGTTTCCACTCTTCTTCAATACTCAACATGTTTCCTAATCGGCTCAAACTGGTGAGAGTGCCAGACCTGCTGAGTACCTCAACTTTTTTTTTAAATTTCAGTTTTCCACCACTTAGTTGATTTTTGTTTTTGCTTTTGTTAAAGCTTATGGAATCTTTTTAAACATTACTAATATCCTGCTGCAGTCCCATTTATTTTATTTGTTTGTGGGATATGGGTATTGCTGGCTCATCCAAAATTTATTGTCACGTATAGGGCACCCTAGGTAAGGATTCACTTCCCTAAAGTACATTAGTGAACACACAGATCTTTTGACAACAATCAACAATGTTACCAGAGCATTAGACTGAAGTTCTAGGTTGCTAGACCAGTGGTATTACTATTATGCCATGTTCATGTATTTTCAATGTGACTGATATTGTTTTAGGCCCAGATGATACATGCATGCACAAACCTCTGTTGCTGGCCCCATTGATACCATTTTGGTAAGAGCATTCGAATGAGCGCCAGGGCTCAAAAGCAGGAAGTATCCAAAATGGGCAGGTCAGGAAAGTTGAGCTAATGTCAGCTAATTTATTTCCAAGCTTCATGCTCCAGTTAATACCTGGCTTAATCTTGCACACGTTAACGTGTTCTGCAGCAGGAAGGATCCACGTGTCCTAAGTAAAAGGATCAACAACTATTTTCAGGTAGTTGCTGGGGTTTGTAGTAGTGTTTGGGTGCATTGCTATTTAAAGCCTGCTGAAGACTACAGCATTACATGCTGAAAATCTTGGTTCTGATTGCAAGGCTTCTACTTTGGAGACAATGGTTTGTATTCATCTTCGCCAGCAGCCTGACAGGGACACAGTGAGGCTAAACCACTTTTCAAAGAGGAGTGGAGTGGAGTGGGGTGGGATTAGGGCGGATGGTTTGCACATGGCAGAGGGTGGGGGCTACATCTCTTGGCAGAATCTGTGTAGTGTGCTTTTTAGAGGTAAATTGTATCAATTTTGGTGAGGAACACTGTTTTTGGCGGAGGTACCTCAGTGCAGTACGAGGGTGACATTGCCAGTCCCTGTGCACATTTGCTTGATGTTGTGCTGTTGCCTGAAGGGGACAATTTTTTTGCAATGTGTCCCAGTTTGCCCTGCAGCTTTGCATAAAGGCTAAGGTTCAAGTTCTCTTGCCAGATCTTCATTACTGCTCTCGAGTTGGCAGAGTATCTCTCATCTTCTCTCCCCTGCTTACTGGAAAGAAGCTGCTGCCCTTCATTAAGAGCTCTTGATAGCAGAATAGCAAGCTACGTGGTTATGCTTCAGGACTAAAATGCAGAAAATGAGTGTTCAAATTCCACCATGGAAATGTTAAGGCTTTGATTTTTACTTCAGAAACCTAGAAATTTAGAATCGCTATTAGTAAAATTTATGGATTGCAACAAATTCACTAATCTTCAAAGAAAGAAAAGAGGTAAGGCTGGGTAAAGTCTAGGGTTGATGATTGCTGGCTGGCGATGATGACAGTGCCAACATGAACAAACAAAACTATTCTGCCTGGCTGTCTTTCTTTAGATTGTGGGAAAGAAAGAAGCTCAGAACCTCATCAGTGTTGCTTTGTCACTAACTGGTATCACATCTAAGAAGTAAACAAATCTCAGTCATTGATCACAAATACAAAATAAGATTGATCTGCAATATCCTTGTACTCGATCTCTTTTTATTCCAAAATTGGATTTTGAGACCGGACTGGAATGAAACATTAAAAAGGTTGCAAAGACAAATATAGATATTTTAAACGCTACTATTTCTAGAAAACTGTTTTGACTTTTAGCCTTGATTTTGGAAATAAGCTTGTGTTTTGTGCACCAGTTACTGGAACTTTTCTGCTGTTCTTAAGCTTGATAGTTGGCAAATGCCTTGATTAATTGGAGGTGTTGCCCTGGAGAATGCACCATTAATGACTGACAGTCCTAACCTTATGGAGAGTCAAAGGGATATACTCATTAGATATAACCAACTCACAGTTGTAAAACTCACAGCAGTGCCCAACATAAGATGCAATTCCACAGTTGGATGCCATTTGCTACATATTATTGTGTGTTTGAAGAATTATGCTGACAACCAATTTACGACTCAGTGTGGCTCACTCACATGTACTGGAAGCTACTAGTCTTGTTGTTGCTTAACCCAAAGAACATGCACGTACAATGTACAACAAATGAGGTGATGGCCAATCTCTGGTTTGTTTCACAGAAAACTGTCTTGACCAATTAGTCAACCTACCTATTTAAAATGTAAAAAAAGTTTAAATCATGAATCGGTACATTGTTCATGGCAGCAGCTCCACCACCCAGAGGGATGACCATTAAAAACAAACATTTTAAGTATACAAGATGGTATACCCCGGTATGATCTCATTTGCCAGTAAACTGGTTTGTCCTTCTGGGAACTCAGAATTCAATTGTCAACCAATCAGCATTCTCCTCTGACAAGCTTTTGTGCTTCTCATGAATAATGAAGTTTCCTGATGAATGCAAAATAAAACGTTCTGAGTTTTTTTTCCTCAGCAATATTCAATCTGCTAGTTTTTCATTCTTATCCCCAGCTCATGGTTGAAATGCTATTAGAATTTAATCTGACTATTCATTCTCCCTTCCATTTAACCAGCTGCTAACTTTTACCTGAAAGCATATACTCCATAATGTAAAGTCAGCTGGGTCCAACCTCCAAACTTTAATTTAGAACTAAAATTGCATTCCCTGTGTTTGAAATTGGTGGGTCCTTCTCTTGTACAAAGGAAAGCCATGCTGGTAAGACACAGGTCCTTTTGGGATTTTTGTTTTCCTATTTTTCTTGGACTTAGTCTGATAGGTGTTTACATGCTCATTATGGACTGCAGTGTGTCTCAGTTTTGGGATTTATCTTTCTTTTGAATGGAATATTTTTTGAAATTGTTATATTGAATGCTGTGTTTTGAATTAGTGAATTTGCACTGGGTGTTTAAAAGAAGCCATAAGCAAAAGGTGAATGTTTGCACCAAAGCTAGTTGGGCAAATTTGTGAAATATCTCAAAGTCTATCTCAAACTGACACAATAAGGGCCATGTCTCAGGTTTCCAGTGTAATTGTGGAACGGCTAGAGATGTTTTCTTGGAACCAACATTCCAACTAGTAGGGAGACAGTAAATGAAGGCAGGCTAAAACTTATGCAGGATATCTTCACCTGCCAAACCTGAATACTTTGCTGCAAGCGCAAGAATTGAACACTCAACCTCTGTTTGATTTGCAGCATCAAGCATCCTGTGATCTTCCTTGATTAGATTGTGGCATCAGCTATAAACTACCAAAATGAACTGTTGAACAGTAAACATAAAATTAATCAGAGACAATGATGCACTGGAGATTTTGATTAATAGTTTCTTCATCTGTTTGAAAGCTAGATGATGACATTTAAACTGGTTTGAGCAGAATGGGTAGAATCTCACCAGTCCGAACAAGGCAGCTTTGATGCCAAATTTGAGATAAAGATAGAATACAGAGGACCTGATGGGAAGTAGCAAATGCTTTGCAGGACACCTACATTCTGTCTGCAAAAATGTCTGAGCTTCCAGTTGCCTGTCGCTTCCTACACCGTGTTCCCTTCTCAATGTCTCTGGCACTGCAGTGTTTTGACAAAGCTCGGTGCAAACTGGTAGAACAACACCCCATCTTCCACATGGGAACCATTGTAGACTCAATATTGAGTTTAATAATTTTAGGGCCTGAGCACCTTCTCCCATCTCCTTTCACTAGAGTCCACACACCAGGCCTTGTCATCACGATAGGCTGCTATGATAAACAACCCATTGTCAATCACTAATGGTACCCATTAGCAACTATTGAACCTTTTACCCAATCCTTTCTCTCTCTCTGTCTCTGGACTCCATCTCCACCTGTCATTTACCACCCCCACCCCAGGACCCCAACCAGCAATTTTTCAGTATATATATATGCAGATTTTTCTAGCTACAATCCATTCGAAGAAGGGACACTGGACCTGACACATTAACTCTGCTTTCTGTCCACAGATGCTGCCAGACTTGCTGAGTTTTACCTGCAATTTCCGTTTTTGTTTCTTAATTTGAGCATCCACAATTCTTTGGGTTTTTTGAGCAAATGCTATCCACTTGCAACAGCGGCAGCCAATCTGCAAATGTAAGTGTGAGATTGGTGAGGCCAGCCCAGGATTTTCCTAGCTGAGCATAATGGGGAAACATGAGGTACAATAACCCTATGCCTATTGATTCAAGTATAGTCACCTTTGTGTTCACTATAATGATATTTGGCATGTAGTTTGGACTAAGTCTGCTGTTCACTGGCAATACACCTGAGCAGGAGACCTAATATTCACTCTACCCTGCCCCACTTAAAGCTAGCCTGCCTTTCTTTAAAAGAAAGCTGCAGCTGTGGTCCCAACATGCAAAAGATTTCAGCATGTTGAATTAATTGTAAAGTCCCCCTAGCCTTCCATCTCTTCTCTTTCAATCTATACTCTCTGTTTATTGACCTCTCTACTAAAAAGGTGAATCAGGTGGTACTTTTTCTATCTATTCCCCTCAAAAGTAAATATTATTAGGTCACTCTCAACCTTTGCTGATCCAAGGAAAACAGCTCAGCCTGTCCAATTTTTCCTCACAGCTAGAACCCTCTAGTCCAGCCAGCATCCCGGTAACTCTCCTCAAAACGCTATAAAGTGCAATCACATTCTTCCTATAGAAGATCAGAACTGCACACAACGTTCCAGCAGTAAGGGAGTTTTTGTTGCAAACGTTTCGTCCCCTTTCTAGGTGACATCGTCAGTGCTTGGGAGCCTCCTGTGAAGCGCTTCTGTGCTGAATCCTCCGGCATTTATAGTGGTTTGAATCTGCCGCTTCCGGTTGTCAGTTGCTGTCCGCTGCAGTGGCCGGTATATAGGGTCTAGGTCGATGTGTCTGTTGATAGAATTTGTGGATGAGTGCCATGCCTCTAGGAATTCCCTGGCTGTTGGCCTGCCCTATAATAGTAGTGTTGTCCCAATCGAATTTGTGTTGTTTGTCGTCTGAGTGTATGGCTACTATGGATAGCTGGTCATGGCTAGTTGGTGTTCATGGATGCGGGTTGTTAGCTGTCTTCCTGTTTGTCCTATGTAGTGTTTTGTGCAGTCCTTGCATGGGATTTTGTACACGAGTTGGTTTTGCTCCATGAATATGTGTTTATCTGTGTTTGGTCCTTTATCTCATCCTATTTGGGGGAGCCTACAGTACATGGCCAACAGCATGTTTCCCCTTGTTCTGTTTTTCACTTATACCCTTATCGTTTCATGTGATGACCCTTCCTTTCCTCATAGTTTTTCAATAAGTTGATAAATCAATTTCTTGACTGTCGCTGAATCCTCCAACTTAAAGGGATACCATCAGTGGATTACAGGCTTGGGGAAATGGTCTAGCAGAATCATCAATTTCCTAGGCAATTCCTTTAGATTCTGCTACAATGGGGTCACCACGCCGAACTTCTGTGTTTCAGAAGCAATTATCTATCCAAAATTCCACACTAATGTTTTCGAAGGAAAATTCCTCCCTGAACTGCATGGACAGAAATAGCCCCCTCCTGTGAGAGCTTCTCTCTCTTCCAACGGCCAGTCTTATTATGGATGACCTTTATCATATTGTGGTTCTGTTCGCCGAGCTGGAAGTTTTTGCTGCAAACGTTTCGTTCCCTGGCTAGGGAACATCATCAGTGCTATTGGAGCCTCCTGTGAAGTGCTGCTTTGATGTTTCTTCCGGTATTTATAGTGGTTTGTTCTTGCCGCTTCCAGGCGTTAGTTTCAGCTGTAGTAGTTTGTATGTGGGGTCCAGGTTGATGTGTCTGTTGATGGATCTTCTTGCCGTTTCCGGGTGTCAGTTTCAGCTGTAGTAGTTTGTATATGGGGTCCAGGTCTATGTGTCTGTTAATGGAGTTTGTGGATGAATGCCATGCCTCTAGGAATTCCCTGGCTGTTCACTGTCTGGCTTGTCTTATGATGGTAGTGTTTTCCCAGTCCAATTCATGTTCCTGGTTGTCTGAATGTATGGCTACTAGGGATAGCTGGTCGTGTCGTTTTGTGGCTAGCTGATGTTCATGGATGCGGATTGTTAGCTGTCTTCCTGTTTGTCCTATATAGTGTTTTGTGCAGTCCTTGCATGGTATTTTGTAAACTACGTTAGTTTGGCTCGTGCTGGCTATTGGGTCCTTTGTTCTAGTGAGTTGTTGTCTGAGTGTGGAAGTTGGCTTGTGTGCTGTTATGAATCCTAAGGGTCGCAGTAGTCTGGCTGTCAGTTCTGAGACGCTCCTGACGTATGGTAGTGTGGCTAGTCCTTTTGGTTGTGGCATGTCCTCGTTCCGTGGTCTATCTCTTAGGCATCTGGTGATAAAGTTGCGTGGGTATCCGTTTTTGGCGAATACCTTGTATAGGTGTTCCTCTTCCTCTTTTCGCAGTTCTGGTGTACTGCAGTGTGTTGTGGCTCTTTTGAATAGTGTCCTGATGCAGCTTCGTTTGTGTGTGTTGGGGTGGTTACTTTCATAGTTTAGGACTTGGTCTGTGTGTGTTGGTTTCCTGTGTACCCTTGTGGCGAATTCTCCGTTGGGTGTTCTCTCTACTAACACGTCTAGGAATGGGAGTTGGCTATCCTTTTCCTCTTCTCTCGTGAATCGTATTCCTGTGAGTGTGGCGTTGATGGTTCGGTGTGTTTTTTCTATTTCTGTGTTTTTGATGATTACAAAGGTGTCATCGATGTATCTGATCCAGAGTTTGGGTTGGATTTGTGGTAGGGCTGTATGTTCTAACCTTTGCATAACTGCCTCTGCTATGAGTCCCTCTGCAGAGGCAGTTATGCAAAGGTTAGAACATACAGCCCTACCACAAATCCAACCCAAACTCTGGATCAGATACGTCGATGACACCTTTGTAATCATCAAAAACACAGAAATAGAAAAAACACACCGAACCATCAACGCCACACTCACAGGAATACGGTTCACGAGAGAAGAGGAAAAGGATAGCCAACTCCCATTCCTAGACGTGTTAGTAGAGAGAACACCCAACGGAGAATTCGCCACAAGGGTACACAGGAAACCAACACACACAGACCAAGTCCTAAACTATGAAAGTAACCACCCCAACACACACAAACGAAGCTGCATCAGGACACTATTCAAAAGAGCCACAACACACTGCAGTACACCAGAACTGCGAAAAGAGGAAGAGGAACACCTATACAAGGTATTCGCCAAAAACGGATACCCACGCAACTTTATCACCAGATGCCTAAGAGATAGACCATGGAACGAGGACATGCCACAACCAAAAGGACAACCACACTACCATACGTCAGGAGCATCTCAGAACTGACAGCCAGACTACTGCGACCCTTAGGATTCATAACAGCACACAAGCCAACTTCCACACTCAGACAACAACTCACTAGAACAAAGGACCCAATAGCCAGCACGAGCCAAACTAACGTAGTTTACAAAATACCATGCAAGGACTGCACAAAACACTATATAGGACAAACAGGAAGACAGCTAACAATCCGCATCCATGAACATCAGCTAGCCACAAAACGACACGACCAGCTATCCCTAGTAGCCATACACTCAGACAACCAGGAACATGAATTTGACTGGGAAAACACTACCATCATAAGACAAGCCAGACAGAGAACAGCCAGGGAATTCCTAGAGGCATGGCATTCATCCACAAACTCCATTAACAGACACATAGACCTGGACCCCATATACAAACTACTACAGCTGAAACTGACACCCGGAAACGGCAAGAAGATCCATCAACAGACACATCAACCTGGACCCCACATACAAACTACTACAGCTGAAACTGACACCCGGAAGCAGCAAGAACAAACCACTATAAATACCGGAAGAAACATCAAAGCAGCACTTCACAGGAGGCACCAATAGCACTGATGATGTTCCCTAGCCAGGGAACGAAACGTTTGCAGCAAAAACTTCCAGCTCGGCGAACAGAACCACAACAACGGACACCCGAGCTACAAATCTTCAACCAGACTTTAAACCTTTATCATATTTCTGGTTTTGCTGTATTCTAGGATAAAACTCTAATGATGCACTGATTGAATTCAGGACAAAGTCTGACAATACCTGCCACACCACTTCTGGCAGACACCAGCAAACTGGAAGAACCCTGGGAAGCCTGAAGCCACTAAAATTTGTGTAATTGTAGGTACAGCCAGATGAAATCAACCACAGCTTAACCCTGTGTGTTTAAGCAGCTTTGATGATCATGGGGAGTCCCTTGCTGTTGCTGAATGAAGGTTTAGTTCAAGAGAGGCTGTTTAGCATTGGGTTCCAAAATGGTACCACTTGCATCAAATCAGCATTGTGATACCATGGTTTTGTAAAAATGTTCATGTGGCATGGGTTTCACAGGTATTATATCCATTTATTATATCCTTAATTGGCCAAATAATAGAATTAATGGTGTTGCGCTCCAAGAACTTTGAAAACTTCATATGACGCATTTGACTTGACAAAATAGGTTAGGAAATATTTTCAAAGAGTGACTTAAACAAAGGAATGTAAATTAACCTTAAATTAGAAATGCACTGCCAGTGTGACATATGTTAAACAAGTCCCACAACACAATTGTGCTCAAATCAAAACTTCTGAAGCAGTTTATATTCCCATGCTTTCGTGTAACAAAATGAGCTGAATATTTTCATTGCAAAAACACTGATTTCCTAAGAGAGAGAAAGGAAAACAAACTAATATAGATCATGAGAACTTTTTTTGTCAGAAGTACTATATCAAGATTGCTAACTAATTGGTAGACATTAATAATGATTTTAGAAATAGGCAGCCAGAGAATATGATATCCAAAGGCTTCAGCAAGTTACAAGCACGCTGGCAAATAACCAATGGAGGAGACCATTACATTTCTGCTGCTTTGCAGATCGAAGGGAATGGTTAAAGCAGCCTTTCTTCGAGAAGTGTACCAGGGGTGACCTTCTAGATTGTCCCCAGTGTTGCCTGCAGGATTTTAAAATATGACCATTGTTCTGGCAAGCCTGTACATTGTGTCTGTTGGTAATGCACATCATTTCTATGTCGCTCCTCCAGTGAATGATTCACAATGAGTCAATAAATCGCATTGTCAGGCTCCCACTTAGGTTATAGTCAATAGGACATTTACCAACTCGGTCTCGCAGAGAAGTTGAGAACAAGGTCTCAAACATCTCCAGACATTTGCCCTTGAAGTCTGATCAACGTATGAATGCAGGCAAAACAAGGGAATTTAGTGTCCAGACTGACATGGACATTAGATACTTTACAAGTTTGAGAAAGTGGTTGACCGTCTGCTTCAAGCCTCTCTGTAGTAATGAGTTTCCCAAAATGCAACTGGTGTTGGCTGTTATCGTTTTGCTCATCGTGACCCCACATTCAAACCATACCTGGACATTGCGTCCATCTCCCTACTCTGCTATGCTGGTAACCACAGCAACTATTATCCTGACAACCACCTCTTTCATCCCTAATCATCAGCAACCATTATCAAACCTGCTTGATCCTACCTACCCTCCCTTTCTAACGTTCCCCTTCCCCTCTTAAATTCCCAGCCTTCTACAAAGGATTTAATTGAGGGCATCTGCTAGCATTTGCGGCCTGATTTTCAGCCCTCTTTCTTGGCAGGATGTCAGTAAGTCCCAGAAATTTACCATCTCTGTGATGATGAGGTTGAATATTCCATGTTATTTGGTTCTGAAAAAGAGTCATTACATTAACTCTGTTTCTCTCTCCACAGATGCTGCCAAGCTGGCTGGGTTTCTCTAGCATTCTATGTGTTTTCATTATTACATGTGCCTTGGGGATATACATTTGTGTATTGGGATTTGGATTGTAATTCTGCATTATTGTATTCTGACAGTAACCTGTCCAAAAGTATTCATGAGTAACAAAGTATAGGTACTTAAAGTCAAAAAACTGTAAGGCCTTAAGATTCATAATGCCTTCCTTTCGTCAGACAATCCAGTTAGAAGGCTGTTTAGAATTCCTTTCAGCTCCATATATTGGTTGGTCATCTGCAATCTGCAATGAAGTGTTTTCAGAAATTGACAGTAGTATCATAGAGTCAGACAGCATATTGAAATTGATAGTAGTGAGAGTCTTAACATCAGGGCATCAATGTGGACTTCACCAGTTTCCTCATTTCCTCCCCCCCCCCCCACCTTACCCCAGTTCCAACCTGCTAACTCAGCTCCATCCTCATGACCAGTCCTACTTGCCAGTCTTCCTTCCCACCTATCACCTTTATCCCCACCTCCATCCACCTATTGCACTCTTAGCTACTCTCTCCCCAGCCACCCCCCCCCCCTCTTATTTATCTCTCCACCCAGTGGGTCCCAGCCTCATTCCTGATGAAGGGCTTTTGCCCGAAACGTCGATTTTCCTGCTCATTGGATGCTGCCTGAACTGCTGTGCTTCTCCAGCGCAATCTAATCTGCACTCTTTTGTTCATTGACAATTATCATTTCTTTCATTCATGACAGTTGCCTAAGATATAAAATAAAACAGCTTGTAATTAAACCATTGCTTGAGGTTACAAACGTCAGTCAGTGGGGCAGTTTACTTCTCCTGCAGAATGTGGGAAATCAGAGACAGTTCAAAGTGCAGCTCTTCTCAAACAAGTGGTTGGACACACTTAGGATCATGGAGAAGGCGGGAAGCATTAGAGAGGAGGAGTTTTAGAGTTGCTGTCACACCCAAGATTCAGGCACCAAGATGGGTGACTGCTAGAAGGGGCAGGTAGTTAGTGCAGAAGTCTCTTGTGGCTATCCCCTTCTCGAACAAGTTTACCATGTTAGATGATGATGTGGGGAGAGGGATTGCCTATTGGGGAATGCCGACAGCAATAGCCAGAATGGTGGCACCATAACTGGCTCTGTTGTATGGCAGGGAGGGTCTAAGTGCAGTAGAGGAGTAGTAACAGGGGCCACTACAGGCACGAACACAGTTAGGCATTTCTATAGCTACAAAGAGACTCCAGGATGGTGCGTTTCCTCCCTGGTGCCAAGGTCAAGGATGTCTCTGTGCGGATGCAGAATATTCTCAAAAGGGAGAGCAAGCAGCTTGAGGTCAAAGTACATATTGGTATGAACAACATAGGTAGCAAGAATGATAGGTCATGCAAAGGGGTTTAGACAGTAAATTGAAAAGCAGGACATCTAAGGTTGTAATCTCAGGATTACTCCCTGTGCCATGTGCCAGTGAACCTAAGAATAGGAAGATGATACAGATAAGCACGTGATTAAAGAGCTGATGTAGGAGGAGAGAGATATATGGATCATTGGGATGACTTCCAGTGAAGGTGGGACCTGTATGGGAAGGATGGGTTGCACCTGAATTGCAGGGACACCAATATCCTGGCAGGGAGGTTTACTAGTGCCACTTATAGAACATAGAACAGTACAGGCTCTTCAGCACTCGATGTTGTGTTGACCTTTTATCCTTCTCTATGATCAAACTAACCTACAAACCCTTCATTTTACTATCATCCATGTGCCGATGCAAGAGTCACTGAAATATCCCGAATGTATCTGACTCTACTACCGCTGCTGGCAGTGCATTCTACACACCCACTACTCTCTGTGTAAGGAACCGACATCTGACATCTCTCCTAAACCTTTCTCCAATCACCTTAGAATTATGCCTCCTCATGATGAACATTTCCACCTGGGAAAAAGTCTCTGGCTATCCACTCTCCCCATATCTCTCATAATCTTGTACACCTCTATCAAGTCACCTCTCATCCTTCTTCGCTCTCATGAGAAAAGCCCTCGCTCCCTCAACATTTCTTCATAAGACATGGCCTCCACTCCAGGCGGGATCCTGGTAAATTTCCTCTGCACCCTCTCTAAAGCTTCCATATCTTTCTTATGATGAATAGAGTGATTTCTACCATTTACATTAGATACAGTAAAAAAAAAGAGACAGCATTCCTCCAGGACCAATGGTGCTTCATAGACAGCACAAACTACACAATCATACACGGCAGAAAGTACAAAACACACAAGTGACAGTGTAATAGAAGAATGATAAATAACAGACATTTTTCTAGCAGCAACTTGAAGTTGTGCAAAGAATTTCAGACGGGAAACCGATCACACAGTGTGAAGCAGCCTGCTGGCTTGGGGGATGAAACTGTTGTATAGTCTGGCAGTGAGAGAACGTACGCTCCGGTATTTTCTGCCAGATGGCAGGAGGGAGAAGAGTTTGAGTGAGGGGTGTGTGGGGACTTCCACAATGCTCTTAGCCTTTCGGATACAGCGTGTGGTGTAAATGTCTGCAATGGAGGGAAGAGAGAGCATGACGATCCTCTCAGCTGTCCTCACTATCCGTTGTAGGGTCTTACAATCCGAGACAGTGCAATTCCCGAAACAGGCAGTGATGCAGCAGCTCAGGATACTCTCTATGAACCCTCTGTAGAATGTGGTGAGGATGGGGTATGGGAGATGGGCTTTCCTCAGCCTGCTCAGAAAGTAGCTGCTGGGCTTTCTTGGCTATGGAGCTGGTGTTGAGGGTCCAGGTGTATGCCAAGACATTTGGTGCTCTTCACGATCTCCATGGGGAAGTTGATGTCCAGTGGAGCATGGTCGCTCCATGCCCTCCTGAAGTCAACAACTGTCTCTTTTGTTTTGTCCATGTTAAGAGCCAGGTTGTTGACTCTGCACCAGTCCATTAGCCGCTGCATCTCCTCCCTGTATACTGACTTGTCGGTTGTGTTAATGAGACCCACTACAGTTGTATCATCAGTGAACTTAATGATGTAATTCGACCTGTGCACAGTTGTGTATCAGCCGAGTGAACAGTAGTGGACTGAACACACAGCCCTAGGGGGTCCCCATGCTCAGTTTGATGGTGTTGGAGATGCTGTTCCCAATCTGGGCTGACTGAGGTCTCCCAGTCAGCAAGTCCAGGATCCAGTTACAAAGGGAGTTATTTCGGCCCAGCAAACTCAGCTTTCCAATCAAGTGCTGAGAAATGATTGTGTTAAATGCAGATCTGAAGTCTATGAACAGTAGTCTGACATAGATGTCCTCCTTCTTCAGGTAGATGAGGGCCAGATGGAGAATGATGGAAATGGCATCATCTTTGAGTGGTTGGGTCGATACGCAACCAGAACTGAATTCCAAGTGTGGTCCAACCAGAACTTTATAAAGCTGCAGCATAACATCGCGACTTTTAAACTCAATCTTCCTACTAATGAAAGCCAACACATTGTACACCTTCTTAACAGCCCTAACAACGTGGGTGGTAACCTCAAGGGATCTGTGGATATGGAACCCAAGATCCCTCTGTTCCACCACACTGCCAAGAATTCTGCCTTTAATCTGCATTCAACCTTCTAGAATGGATCAATTCACACTCTTTCAGGTTGAGCTCCATCTGACATTGCTCAGCCTAGTTTTGTGTCCTGTCAATGTTCTGTTGCAATCTACAACAGCCCTCCACACTATCCACAACTCCACCAACCTTCATGTCATTGGAAAATTTACTAACCCACCCTTCCACTTCCTCATCCAAGTCATTTATGAAAATCACATAGGTCCTACAACAGATCCCTGCAGAACACCGCTGGTCACTGAGCTCCAGGCTGAATACGTTCCATCTACTAAGACCTTCTGTCTTCTATGGACCAGCCAATTCTGTGTCCAGACAACCAAATTTCCCTGCATCCCATGTCTCCTTATGTTTCGAATGAGTCTACCCTGGGGAAACTTATCAAATGACTTGCTAAAATCCAGGTACACCACATTCATTGCTCTACCTTCATCAATGTGGTTTGACACATCCTCAATTCAATAAGGCTTGTGAGGCATGACCTGCTCCTCACAAAGCTATGCTGACTACCTCTAATCAAGGAGGAGAAAGTGAGGTCTGCAGATGCTGGAGATCAGAGCTGAAAATGTGTTGCTGGAAAAGCGCAGCAGGTCAGGCAGCATCCAAGGAACAGGAAATTCGATGTTTCGGGCATAAGCCCTTCATCAGGAATCACGATGAAGGGCTTCTGCCTGAAACGTCGAATTTCCTGTTCCTTGGATGCTGCCTGACCTGCTGCGCTTTTCCAGCAACACATTTTCAGCTATCTCTAATCAAGCTATGCTTTTTCAAATATTCATAAATCTTGTCTCTCAGAATCCTTTCCAATAATTTGCCAACCATTGACCTAAGACTGACTGGTCTATAATTCCCAGGGTTATTCCTATTCCCTCTCTTGAACCCTCCAATCATCTGGTACTACTCCAGTGAACAGTAAGGACTCAAAGATCATCACCAAAGGCGCAGTAATCTCTTCCCCCACTTCCCGCAAATAACCTTGGATATATCCCATCTGGCCCAGGGGACTTAGCTAGCCTCACATTTTTTTTCAAAATTTGCAACATATCCTCCTTCTTAACATTAACCTGTTCAAGCATCTCAGACTGTTATATACTGTCCTCACAAATGACAAGGTCCCTCTCACTAATGGATACCACAGCAAAGTACTCATTAAGGACCTCCCCTACCTCCTCTGACTCAAGGCACAAGATCCCTTCACTATCCCTGATCAGCCCTCCCCTCACCCTGGCCATCCTCTTGTTCCTCACAAGTGTAGAACTACTTGGAGTTTTCTTTAATTCTTCTCGCCAAGGCTTTTTTCATACTCCCTTCTAGCTCTTCTAAGTCCATTCTTCAGTTCCTTCCTGACTACCTTGTAACCCTCTACAGCCCTGTCTGATCCTTACTTCCTCAACCTTAAGTAAGCTTCCACCATCTTCTTGACTAGATGTTTCACATCTGTTGTCATCCAAGGTTCCTTCACCCTACCATTCCTTCCTTGCCTCAATGGGACAAACCTGTCCAGAAGTATCAGTAAGTACTTCCTCACCAACCTCCACATTCCTGTCGTGAACTTTCCTGAGAATATCTATTCCCAGTTTAAGCTCCACTGTTCCTGCCTAATAGCATTGTAAATCCCCTTCATCCAATTAAATACTTTCCCATACCATCTGCTCTTACCCCCTCCATGCGTATAATAAAGGTTAGGGAGTTGTGATCACTATCACCAATATGCTCTCCCACCGAGAGATCTGACACCTGATCTGGTTTGCTGCCAAGCACCAGATCCAATATGGCTTCCCCTCTAGTTGGCCTACATATTAAGTCAGGAATCCTTCTTGGACACACCTGACAAAGTCTGCTCAATCTAAAATATTTGCATGAGGGAGGTTCCAATCCATGTTAGAGAAGTTGAATTCACTGATGACAACAACCCTGTTACTTCTGCACCTTTCCAAAACCTACCTCCCATTCTGCTCCTCCATGTCTCTGTTGCTATTGGAGGGTCTATAGAAAACTCGTAATAAAGTGACTGCTCCTTTCTTGTTTCTGACTTCCACCCATAATGACTCAGTAGACAAACCCTCCTCGATGACCTGTGGCTGTGATACCACCCCTGATTAGCAATGCCACTCCTGCTCCTCTTTTACCTCCCTCCCTATTACTTTTGAAACATCTAAACCCTAGAACATCCAACAACTATTCCTGCCCTGTGATATCCAAGTTTAATGGCCGCAACATCGTAGCTCCAAGTGCTGATCCCTGCTCTAAATTCATCATCCTTATTCCTGACACTCCTTGCGTTAAAATAAAAATCACACCACACCAGGTTATAGTCCAACAGGTTTAATTGGAAGCACACTAGCTTTCGGAGCGGCGCTCCTTCATCAGGTGATAGAGGAGGGCTCGATCATAACACAGAATTTATAGCAAAAATTTGCAGTGTGATGTAACTGAAATTATACATTGAAAAATTGATTGTCTGTTAAGCCTTTCATCTGTTAGAATACAGTGATAGTTTCACTTCTTTCATGTGTAAATCACAAAACCTTTTTTTTAAAGTTGCATTCTCTGGTTAGTGTGAACAATGGTGATAGCTAGACGATATGCTGGAGGTGTTAGCCCCCTGTGTTCTCTGTCTATGACCTGATGTTTAGATTGATTCTAATCTAAAAAGTGAGATAACAGAGTGTGTGTGTAGTGCAATGGTGATCACCTGTAATGTGACATGAACCCAAGGTCCCGGTTGAGGTCCTCCCTATGGGTACCGAACTTAGCTATCAGCCTCTGCTCGGCCACTTTCCTCTGCTGCCTCTCCCGAAGTCCACCTTGGAGGATGGTCACCCGAAGGTCCGAGGCTGAATATCCTGGACCACTGAAGTGTTCCCCGACTGGGAGGGAACTCTCCTGTCTGTTGATTGTTGTGCGGTGCCCATTCATCTGTTGGCGTAGCCTTTGATCGGTTTCCCCAATGTACCATGCCTCTGGGCATCCTTGCCTGCAATGTATAAGATAGACAATGTTGGCTGAGTTACATGAGTACCTGCCATGTACAAGGTGGGAGGTGTTCCCAAGCGTAATTGTGGTATCTATGTCCATAATCTGACACGTCTTGCAGCGTCCACTGTGACAGGGTTGTATGGAGTTGTCCTGAGAGTCGGGCAATTTGCTATGAACAATGATCTGTTTGAGTTTTGGTGGGTGTTTAAAAGCAAGTAGTGGAGGTGTGAGGAAGGTCTTGGTGAGGTGCTCATCCTCATTGATAATGTGTTGCAGGTCATGAAGAACATGGCGTAATTTTTCAGCCCCTGGGAAGTACTGAACAACGAAGGGTACCCTGTCAGTTGCAGTGTTGGGTGTTTTATAAAGAATTAATCATAGAATCATAGAATCCCCATAGTGTGGATACAGGCTATTTAGCCCATCAAGTTCACACTGATCTTCCAAAGAGCATCCTACCCAGATCCCTCCCCATCCCTGTACCCCTGCATTCCCATGGCTAACCCACCAAGCCTGTACATCCCTAGATACTATGGGCGATATACATAACCAAGCCAACTAACCTACACATCTTTGGACATTAAGGTAGACATGTTCCCAGGACCTGATGGGATCTATCCCAGAACACTGAGGTAGGCAAGGGAGGAAAATTTCTGGGACCTTCTCTGAAATCTTTGTATCCTCTTTAGCCACAGCAGAGGTCCCAGAGGACTGGAGAAGAACCAGAGTTGTTCTTTAGTTTAAGAAGGGCAACAGGGATAATCAGGGAAATTACAGACCACCGAGCCTTACATCAGTGGCAGGGAAATTATTTGAGAAGATTCTTAGAGGCTGGATTAATTCACATTTAGAAAAACATGAACTCACTAGCAATAGGTAGAATGGGGGAGGTTGTGTCGCACAAACTTGATTGAGTTTTTGAGGAAGTGACAGAGATGACTGATGAGGGCAGGGGGTGGAATTGTTACATTCAAGGACTTAGCAAGGCCTTTGACAAGATCCCTCATAGCAAGCTAATACAGAAGGTGAAGTCACATGGGTTCCATGTTAAGATAGATACTGAACTAGCTTAGTTATAGAAGACAGAAAGTAGTGGTGGAAGGGGTTTTATTGGACTGGAGATCTGTAACCAGTGGTGTTCCGCAGGGATCACTGCTGGGGCCCCTGTTGTCTGTAAAATATGTAAATAGTTTGGAGGAGAATGTAGCTGGCCTGGTTAGCAAGTTTGTGGATGACAAAAAGGTTGGGGGAGCTGTGGATAGTGAGGAGGATTGCCAGAGGAAACAGCATATAGCAGGATATAGGTGGGCTGGATTCATGGGCAGTGAAATGGCAGATGGACTGTAATTTGGACAGATGCAAGGTGATGTATTTCAGAAGGTCTAATGCAGGAGGGAAGTATACAGTAAATGGCAGAACCCTTAGAAACATTAATAGCCAGAAGAATCTAAACATAAAGGACAATAGTTTCCCTAAAATTGGTAAAACAAGTGGAGAAGGAGATCAAGAAGACATATGGTATGCTTGCCTTCATTGGTATTGGCACAGAGTATAAAAATTTGCAAGTCATGTTGCAGCTGTATAGAATTTTAATTCGACCACATTTGGAATTTTATGTACAGTTCTGACAGACATATTACCAAAAGGTATGTAGTCTTTGGAGAAGGTACAGAAATGTTGCCTGGTTTAGTTAGCTTTGAGGAGCGATTGGACAAACTTGGTTTGTTTTCACTTTAATGTCAGAGGCTGAATGGCGATCTGACAGAAGTTTACAAAATTATGGGAATGGATAGTCGGAGTCTTTTTCCCAGACAGAAATGTCAATTACTAGGGGGCATAGGTTTAAGGTAAAAAGGGGTAAGTTTAGAACATAGAACAATACAGCACAGAACAGGCCTTTCAGCCTCGATGTTGTGCTGACCTGCGAACTATTCTCAGCCCATCCCCCTACACTATCCCATCATCATCCATGTGCTTGTCCAAGGATTGTTTAAATCTCCCTGATGTATCTGAGTTAACCACATTCCATGCCCTTACCACTCTCTGAGTGAAGAGCCTGCCTCTGACATTTGTCTTAAATCTATCACCCTCAATTTGTAGCTATGTCCCCTCATACAAGCTGGCATCATAATCCTAGGAAAAAGACTTTCACTGTCTACCCTATATAATCCCCTGTTTATCTTGTATGTCTCTATCAAATGCCCTTCCCCCATCTGTAACTCTTACCCTGTGGCATGTACCTATCCCTTTCCATCTCTAAACTAAACATAACTGAATTATGGTCACTCTCTCCAAAGTGCTCACCTACCACTAAATCAAACACCTGGCCTGGTTCATCACCAAGCACCAGATCCAGTGTGGCCTCCCCTCTTGTCGGCCTTTCGACAAACTGTGTCAGAAAACCGTCTTCCACACATTGGACAAAAACTTATCCATCTGACGTACGAGAATGAAAGCATTTCCAGTCAATGTTGGGGAAGTTGAAGTCCCCAATAATGATCACCCTGTTCCTTTCACTCCCATGAAAAATAATTTTGCCAATCCTCTCCTTCATCTCCCTGGAACTCTGAGGAGGCCTGTAAAATACTCCCAGCAGTGTGACCTCTCCTCTCCTGTTTCTAACCTTAGCCTACACTACTTCAGTAGACAAGTCCTCATCAAAAGTTCTCTCAGCCACTGTTATACTATCCTTGACTAACAAGGCCACACCTCGCCCTCTTTTACCACCTTGCCTGTTCTTAATGAAAGATCTAAACCCTGGAACCTGCAACATCCATTCCTTACCCTGCTCTATCCATGTCTCCGAAATGGCCATAATATCGAAGGCCCAGGTACCTATCCATGCTGCAAGCTCACCTACCCTATTTTGAATACTTCTGGCATTGAAGTAGACACACTTCAAATCAGCTTACTGTCTGCTAGCACATTCCTGTGACTGTGAAATCCTGTCCATGCCCTCCCTGCTCTCATCCTCCTGTGCACTGGAACTACACCTCAGGTTCCCGTCCCCCTGGTGAGCTTGTTTAAACCCACCCGAATAGCACCAGCAAATCTCCCACCCAGGATATTAGTACCCCTCTGGTTCAAGTGAAGACCGTTTTTTTGTAGAGGTTCCACCTTCCCCAGAATGAGCCCCAATTATCCAAGTACCTGAAATCCTCCCTCCTGCATCATTCCTGCAGCCACATGTTCAACCGATGTCTCTCTCTATTCCTTGCCTTGCTATCAAATGGCATGGGTAGCAAACCAGAGATAACATCTCCGTTTGTTTTAGCTCTCAGCTTCCACCCTAGCTCCCTGAAATCCTGCCTTACATCCCTATCCCTCTGTCTGCCTATGTCAGTGGTACCCATGTGGACCACGACTTGGGGCTGGTCATCCTCTCCCTTCAGGACCCCAAAGACATGATTCAAGACATCACAGACCTGGCACTTGGGAGGCACAACACACCAACCGTGAGTCCCATTCATTCCCAATAAACTTTCTATCTGAAAATAGAAGGAGATATGAGAGGCAAGTTTTTACACAGTGGATGTTAAGTGCCTAAAACGCGTTACCAGAGGAGGTGGTAGAAGCAGATACAGAGGTATCTTCATAGATACCTGAATAGGCAGGGAATAGAGGTATACAGATCACACAGAGGCAAAACCATTTTTAGTTTTGAAAGGCATCATGTGTCAGTGCAGGCTTGGTGGGCTGAAGGGCCTGTTCCTGAGCTATTCTGTTCTTTGACCTTTGTTCTTTGAAAATGTGTCACCTCACTTTCATGAATTCAATCTGTCATACGTCATTCCACCAGCCGGTCTATGTCCACTTGAAATTTATTCTTGCTTTCATCATTATTTACTACACTTCCATGTTTTGTGACATCAACAACTTTTAAAATGGTGCCCTTTGACCTCAAGTCTTTCATGCATATCTTTGAAAAATGCGTCACCTCACTTTGTGAATTCAATCTGTCATGTCATTCCACCAGCCGGTCTACATCCTCTTGAAGTTTATTCTTGAAGTTTATTCTTGTTTTCCTCATTATTTACTACACTTCCACGTTTTGTGACATCAACAACTTTTAAAATGGTGCCCTTTGACCCCAATTCATTAATGCGTATCAAACAGTATTGGTCACATCCTGAAGCTTGAAGAGCTTCACGATCTACCTGACTCCAATTTGAAGAACAGCCATCCATCATATCTGTTTGTTTTCTGTCCTGTATTTGGTATTTGGTATCAACCCTGATGATGGTGATACAAACCACTCCATGGACTTCAGTTTTGCTAACAAACATAAAATGCGTTTTTGATCAAATACCATTTCAAAGACTGATATATAGCAACAACAATCAAACACAATTTGCTGTTAAATCCAAGCTGTCTGTCCTTTATCAGTCCCTACCTGTCCAAATGGTAGCTGATTTTTCATCTGGATAAGTGTCTCTAGAAGCATCCTCAGTGCCAATGTTAAACTTTTTTGGTCTATTCTTGCTTGACATATCTCTTTCTGAAAGGTGTAGAATTTACAATCCATTAGTCCTTTGGTAACACCTGTGTGTCTAACGATGATTGTGGCCAATACCTCAATATTTCTACCCTTATTCCCCTCAGCAACTGAGAATGTATTCCACCTAGACTGGGTGGGATTTATCCAAGGTAATTACTACCAACTGAAGTGGAACCTTTTTATTTTTTATCTCATCCTGCATTCTGATACCAACCTCATTTTAATGTAGCTTCAGCAGAGTTCTCTCCCATGACAAATACCAATGTAAAGTTCAAATTCAATGTCCCAGCCGGCCCTTCTGCCTCCAATAATAGACTGCCAACCCACAGCAGTAAGAAAGGGAGAGCCAGGATTTTGACTCAGTGACATGAAGGAACAGCGATATTGTTTGAAGTCAGAATTCCTGGAGATTTTATTTAAGGAACTGTTTGCTTGCTATTTGGGCTTCAACTATGAATTACTAATAATGTATGGGAATAATTAATCTTGCTGGATTACATACAGTTTAACTGTTTTTTGAACTTGTGGGTCCTAAACTAATGTGATTGATCCCTGGCCATTAGCATCTTAATTTTAAGATTCTCATCCTCCTGTTCAATTCCTTAAATGGTCACATGATCCCATTGTTATAATCTCCTCCAGCTTCAAGACATCGTTGGGATATTCAACATTCTGATAAAACAGGATGTTTATTGTGCAAAGATTTTATTTCTGCCTAAGACTAGTAAGGATGTTATAAATCACAACAGCATAAGGTAAGCCTGATACCAAACTTTATTTTCCTTCAAGATCAGAACATATGACAGCGTTAAAATGAATGTATTCCTTAATGCCAGGGAAAAAAAAGACATTGAGATATTGTTTTCAAGGCTAATTGCATTTATAATTTTTATTTACTGCAGTAAAGCACCTTGAGACACCTTATGGATATCTTAATTGACACTGAGCCACTTTACAATACATGAGGGTAGATTGGTAGGAGGTTTAGGATTTAACGAGTATCAGAGGGAGGTAGAGAAATACAGAGGCGTAGAAGTTTTGGAAGAGAATGTTGATGCTTACAGTTTAGGCAGCTGAAGACATAGACACCACTGGTAAGGTGAAGGAAATTGAGGTTGCACAAAATGCCAGAACTGTGGAACCACAGATATCCTAGAGAATTGTTAGGCTCATGGAGGTTACAGACCTGAGGAGAGGTAAAGCCATACAACGATTGCAGGACATAGTAGCATTTATTCAAATTGTTATGAATGATTTTTGCCAGAAGTACCATTTTTTTAAAATTGATTTCTTCAGCTTCTTAAAAAGTAACTGTTTATGTGAAAACAGAAGAAAATTATAATTTGCAGCATGTTGTTGGAATGATACCAAATTCAACTGATCATTTTTATTCTACGAATGTAATGATGAATCATGGTCTAATTTTTGATTGTTTTATTTTGATTGAATCTCTTCTTTTATCATTGTTTATCCTCCAGGCAGTCACCATTTCCCATCTTCAAGACAGGCACCCAGACAACATGGTCTCTCGCAATACTACTCTGGAACTGAATGCAGAAAGGTGCCCAAGAGAATCTTGTCTGCCAAATTTCTTCCGTTCCAGTGGGAAAGTGTCTGGTTCATTCTACACTTTCCCTGAAGACCGATTTGGGACTAATAACTTATGCAGGGACGTATAGGCAGAAAGCCACATTTTAACACTTTGTGTTACGATGGCTTGTCCCATGAACTTGTGCCATTTGTTCTGTGGGTTTTTGGCTATCATAGGAATTGATCCTTACAGCAGTACATACAATACAGCAGGTTTAATCTACACAAATATTCATTTACAGTACAGAAAGGGACCAATCAATGGAATCTTTATATTATCTTTGCTGAAGTCATTTGAAGCTAAGCCCACAATATCCTCCCTTCGAGCAACCTTGTATCTTTCCAAACTTCAAATAGTGAGTAAATTTTCCCAGAATCACAGGGGACAATCCCATCAGCACTTGCTCTCTGCAGAAGCTATTTACTCAGTGCCACTCCCCATACCCTACACGTTTCTCTCCAAGTAATAATTTAATTCCCTCTCAAAAGCTATGATTAACCCTTCATCCACCACACTCTCAAGAAGTGCATTTCAGATATAATTTCCACACAACTGCTTTTTCCAAGTACCTTAGATTGCACCCTCCCGTTCTCAATCCTTCTACCAATGAGAATGGTTTCTGCCTATCTAATCCTTTCTATGTAATATTTATGAAATATATTCATTCAGGGGATGTGGGCTTCATAGACTAGGCTAACATTGGTGGCCATCACTAATTGCTCTGGAGAAGGTGAAGGTGAACTGTCTTCTTCAACTGCTGCAAACATGACTCATGAGAGTTACAAGTTAGCTAGGAAGGACCTAAAGAGAGAGCTAAGAAGAACCGGGGAGGACATGAGAAGTCTTTGGCAGGTTGGATCAAGGAAAACCCTAAAGCCTTCTATAAGTAACTCAGGAAGAAGAGAATGACTTGATTAGGACCAGTCAAGTAAAGTAGTGGGAAATTGTACATAGAGTCCAAGGAGATAGGAGAGGTGCTAAGTGAATTTTTTTTTTGTGAGTATTCACACAGGAAAAAGACAATGTTGGTGATGAAAATACTGAGATATAGGCTATTAAACTACATGGGATTGAGGTTCATAAGGAGGAGGTGTTAGCAATTATGGAAAGTGTGAAAATAGTTAAGTCCTCTGGACCAGATGGAATTTATATTGGGATTCTCTGGGAAGCTAGGGAGGAGATTGCAGAGCTTTTGGCTTTGAACTTTTTGTCATCATTGTCTGGAGAAGACTAGAGGATAGCAAATGTTGCCCCTTGTTCAAAAAGGGGAGTACAGACAACCCTGGTAATTATAGACCAGTCAGCCTTACTTCAGCTGTGGGTAAAGAGTTGGAATGGATTATAAGAGATAGGATTTATAATCATCTAGAAAGGAATAATTTGATTGGGGTAGTCAACACAGTTTTGCCTCACTTAACCTTCTTTGAGAAGGTGATCAGACAGGTGGATGAGGGTAAAGCAGTTGATGTGGTGGAATGGATTTCAGTAAGGTGTTTGGTAAGGTTCCCCATGGTAGGCTATTTCAGAAAATATGGAGGCATGGGATTGAGGGCGATTTAGCGGTTTGGATCAGAAATTGGCTAGTTGTAAGAAGGCAGAGGGTGGTGGTTGATAGAAAATATTCATCCTGGAATTCAGTCACAAGTGGTTTATCAGAAGGATCTGTTTTGGGGCCACTGCTGTTTGTCATATTTATAAATGACCCAGATGAGGGCGTAGAAGGATGGGTTAATAAATTTGTGAGTGACACTAAGGTTGATGGAGTTGTGGACAGTGCAGAAGGATATTGCAGGTTACAGAGGAACATAGATAAGCTGCAGAGTTGCAGGTGGAAAATGGAATTTAATATGGAAAAGTTTGAAGTGATTCACTTTGGAAGGAGTAACAGGAATGCAGAGTACTGGGCTAACAGTAAGTTGTTTGGTAGTGTGGATGTCCACGTGCATAGATCCCTGAAAGTTGCCATCCCCAGATTATAGGGTTGTTAAAAAGGCGTATGGTGTGTGAGGTTTTATTGGTAGAAGGATTGAGTTTTGGAGCCATGAGATCATGCTGCAGCTGTACAGAACACTGGTGTGCAGAAAATCTGGTCACCGCATTATAGGATGGATATGGAAGCAATGGAAAGGGTGCAGAGAAGATTTACTAGGATGTTGCCTGGTATGGAGGGAAGGTCTTATCAGGAAAGGCTGAGGGATTTGAGGCTGTTTTCAATATAGAGAAGGTTAAGAGGTGACTTAATAGAGATATATGAGATGATCAGAGGATTAGATAGGGTGGACAATGGGAGCCTTTTTTCTTGGGATGGAGATGGATAGCTTGAGGGGAGATAGCTCTAAACTGAGGGGTGACAGACATAGACAGGAGTTAGCTTCTTTACTCAGATAGTAGTAAGGTTGTGGAATGCCCTGCCTGCAACAGTAGTGGACTCGCCAACATTAAAGGCATTTAAATGGTCATTGGATCAACATATGGATGATAATGGAATAGTGTAGGTTAGATGGGCTTCAGAGCTGAAAAATGTATTGCTGGAAAAGTGCAGCAAGTCAGGCAACATCCAAGGAGCAGGAGAATCGACGTTTCAGGCATAAGCCCTTCTTCAGAAAGAGGAAGGTGCCAAGCAGGCTAAGATAAAAGGTAGGGAGGAGGGAATTGGGGGAGGGGGGGGCGCTGGGAATGCGATAGGTGGAAGGAGGTTAAGGTGAGGGTGATAGGGTGGAGAGGGGTTGGGGGCGGAGAGGTCGGGAAGAAGATTGCAGGTCAAGAAGACGGTGCTGAGTCTGAGGGTTGGGACTGAGATAGAAATGGAGAGGTCTAGGAAGGGGATGGAGGAGTCTGAGACGGTCCATGTAAATTGGAGGTGCATCTTCCACCCCGACCTCCAATTTACCTGGACCGTCTCAGACTCCTCCCTCCCCTTCCTAGACCTCTCCATTTCTATCTCGGGCGACCGACTCAGTACGGACATTTACTATAAACCGACCGACTCCCACAGCTACCTAGATTACACCTCCTCCCACACTGCCCCCTGTAAAAATGGCATCCCATATTCCCAATTCCTTCGCTTCCGTCGCATCTGCTCCCTGGAGGACCAATTCCAATACCGAACAACCCAGATGGCCTCCTTCTTCAAAGACCGCAATTTCCCCCCAGACGTGGTTGACGATGCTCTCCACTGCATCTCCTCCACTTCCCGCTCCTCCGCCCTTGAACCCCGCCCCTCCAATCGCTACCAGGACAGAGCCCCATTGGTCCTCACCTACCACCCCACCAACCTCCAGATACATTGTATCACCCTTCGTCGTTTCCGCCACCTCCAAACAGATCCCACCACCAAGGATATATTTCCCTCCCCTCCCCTCCTTCCGCTACTCCCTCATCAGGTCCACACCCCCCACCAACCCAACCTCCACTCCCAGTACCTTCCCCTGCAACTGCAAGAAATGCAAAACTTGCGCCGAAACCTCCCCCCTCACTTCCCTCCAAAGCCCCAAGGGATCCTTCTATATCTGTCACAAATTCACCTGCACCTCCACACACATCATTTACTGCATCTGCTGCACCCGATGTGGCCTCCTATACATTGGGGAGACAGGCCGCCTACTTGCGGAACATTTCAGAGAACACCTCTGGGACACCCGCACCAACCAACCCAACCGCCCCGTGGCTGAACACTTTAACTCCCCCTCCCACTCCACCAAGGACATGCAGGTCCTTGGCCTCCTCCATCGCTCAACCATTGCAACACAACGCCTGGAGGAAGAGTGCCTCATCTTCCGCCTAGGAACCCTCCAACCACAAGGAATGAATGCAGATTTCTCCAGCTTCCTCATTTCCCCTCCCCCCACCTTATCTTAGTCCCAACCCTCGGACTCAGCACCGCCTTCTTGACCTGCAATCTTCTTCCTGACCTCTCTGCCCCCACCCCCTCTCTGGTCTATCGCCCTCACTTTAACCTCCTTCCACCTATCGCATTCCCAATGCCCCTCCCCCAAGTCCCTCCTCCCTACCTTTTATCTTAGCCTGCTTGGCACACCTTCCTCATTCCTGAAGAAGGGCTTATGCCCGAAACATCGATTCTCCTGCTCCTTGGATGCTGCCCGACCTGCTGCGCTTTTCCAGCAACACATTTTTTCAGCTCTGATCTCCAGCATCTGCAGTCCTCACTTTCTCCTAGATGGGCTTCAAAATGATTCACAGGGCGGCACAACATTGAGGACTGATGAGCCTGTACTGCACTGTATTGTTCTATGAAGTTTTACTTCTCTGGAATCATTTCCCTTGATTGTTTCTGTACTCCTTCTGACACTTCTATGTCTGTCTTAAAGTGTGGCACCCAGCACTCTAGACAGTACTCCAGTTGAGGCTGAATCAGTGTTTCCTATAACTTCCTTGCTTTTGTACTCTATTTTCCATTAACAATGCTCTGTATGCTTTAGCAACCTGTTGTTGCCATCTTCAATGACTTACACACATGTATAGTCAATCCCTTCACTCCTGTACTCTCTTTGGAATTTTAACCATTATTTTATGATATTTTTCTACATTTGTCCTACCAAAGTCAACAATTTCATGTGACTGTGCATCAAAGTTGGCCTGTTGCTTATCTGTTGACTTGCCTATATCCTTTAGAAATTCTGTACCTCCTTCTCACTGCTCAGAATATTTCCAAGTTTCATAACATCATCAAATTTTTAATTGTGCCATGTAACTCTCTCTAAATAAGTAAATATATCCAGAAGACCTTTACAGTACAAGCCTTCCTTGAGTTTGTAATGCTTTCATGAACCACTCCTCAATCACTCAACTGATTTTGTATTCATGTTGCTATTGTCACTTTAATTCCATGAGATCTAACTTTGCTCACAGGTCTGATGTACACTTTCAAAAGGACATTTGGAAATCAAAATGCATATCAACAGCATCATCCACATCAACTCTCTCTATAACATGGCACCAAGCCTCTGGCACTATGCCAGGGCTACTGGTACCTGCATTCCCATTGTATGGAAAATATAGCGACAGAGAAAATTTTCATGAACAGACTGCAAACTAATGCCATCTCTGCCCATTAAACAACTAATGCAGTCTATATTTGGATAATGAAAATCCCCCAATCGAACTACTCTATAATTCTTATATCTCTACTTTTTAAATCTCCTTCACTACATCTTTCCTAATACAAAGTTAAAAAACCCAACACCAGGTTATGGGGCAAGCACCTGATGAAGGAGCAGTGCTCCGAAAGCTAGTGCTTCCAATTAAACCTGTTGGACTATAACCTGGTGTTGTGTGACTTTTAACTTTGTACACCCCAGTCCAACACTGGCATCTCCAAATCTTTCCTAGTAGTTAGTGACTAAGCAATGTAACTGTGTACTTTTGATCGCCAGCTGTAACCAAATAGATTCTGTTCTGAGCCTCTCTGTGACATTCTCTCTCTCTCTCGCTCTCCAGTACAGCAATGTTCTTACCCAATACTGCCAGTCCTTGCCCCTTCCTTTATTCCCTGTCCTTCTGTAATATATAATACCCAGTCCGACCCATTTTTGAGCCAGATCACTGTTACAGCTTGAACATCATATTTCCATATGGAAATGTGCAGCTGCAACTCACCAGTGTTATTTATGACACCTGTACATTCACAAACATACTTGGTAGCCCGGGATTTAATATTAGTTCCTTCCTCCATGACTCTGAAACCACTTAAATTCCTTATTATTTTCTATTCTAGTACTAGCTGACTCTCCCAGTATTCTGTGGACCTTGGTATCCTTCTTTAATATTATTTCCCAGCTTCCCCACTCCTGCCAAGTCAGTTTAAAACTTCCTAATGGTACGAGCAAGTCATTCTGCAAAGAAACTAGTCTCTGTCCTGTTTAGTTGCAACCCATTTGACTTGTACACATCCTGGTACCCCCGAGACATGGTCCAAATGTCCTAGGAAGTTAAACTCATTTGCGACATCTTTCCATTCACACATTTATCTGCATTATCAGTCTACTCCTACACTCAATCCTGAGTGGAATTGGGAGGATTCCAATTTTCTCTCAGAAAACTTTCCCTAAAAACATCCAATGATTCCTGCCGCAACCACTCCCTGTGGAAAAGCACTCCATGTTCCAACAAAACTGAGCAGAAAAATTTCCCTCTCTCTCTTTCTTCCCTCCACCAGTAATGAATTTAAAATTCATGACACATTTTCTCTGACTCCCTACCCAGAGCAAATAATTTTTTTTATTAATGCTACCAAAATCCTTAATTTTAAAACATATACTAAATGTCCTCTTTATCTTTACTGATGGAATATCACATTATTATAGTATTCTGTTTCAGACTCCATCCTAGTGCATTTATAGTGTGTCAGTGCCTTTAACGACTTGTTTATAATGGGCCATCTAAATTGCAGAAAATAGTTTACTGGTGTTCTGGGGTGGACAGGTAGGACAGAGGGAAGGAAACACTCTGGACATCTGTCCCCTGCTGCCTTCAAACCCCTCATTGGGAAGGTACAAAACTCCACTATTGGAATAAGGAAACCACAGGACAGAAAAGAAGGGTAGGAAGGCAACTGATATCAAGCACTAAATACAGGATCTACTATAGGAGATGGCGCTACTCGGAGATGATTAGGAACCAGAGATGGGGGAGACTGACTCTCCAGGAAGTTGGTCACAGAGATCTGCAATATTCTTAGAAATCTTCATTCTTGTTGCTGAAGATCTCACGTCTTCCAGCATTGGTTGCCATACTCTGGCAGTAGCTGTCAGAGTCACTGAGGCATTAAACTCCAATGTTTCCGTGTGTAAAGAAACTTGGCTCCATAGGGCTTCCTCTTGCAAAAGCCTGACCTTGAATCAGTGTGTCACCAGGTCTCTGACCTGAAAACAGAACCCAGTCCCAGTTTCCTGCCTCTATGGTGAGAATCAGCTCGAGCAGTCTGATCATTCTGTGCTTTGTGATATGACTTGAAAAACACTGGGTTCGTCACATCCATTTTATTGCTACTTCCTTTTCTAATAATCCAGCTTGAAAATAAAACCTGCCTTTCAGAAAATAGTATTTGTGGGTGAAATGATTCCATGAAGGCTGGCGTCCAGATACCAAATCACTCTTTATTAACACTTGAATTGTACAAGACCCTGATCCAGCTAGCTCAGTGCTGACTCCGACAATGAACGGATCCTGACATTCCTGTTTATATCTGTCAACCAGGGATTCCTAACAGGACCAGGTTAACAGCCTCAATAGGGAACTCATATTCTGAGATCCACTTGTTCCAATCATTACATCCTTCCCCCTCCTAATCCTGGGACATAGGCCAGTCCTTTTGGGTCCTCTTGGGTCATTTTCACTTTAGGTTTGGTTCCTCTGACTCAGCCTCTGATACTGGCAGTGTGCACTGGACCAAAGCATGCCTCTTGCTCCTGGAGTGATTTCAGGCAGTAACAGCATCGAGGCTGCAACATCTGCCATTTCTATCACTTCCTCAGAGGTTTCTTTGATATAAGGAGGAGGGGAAGAACTCTCAGGTTCTGACAGCCTTGTCGGATATTCAGAGAGGTCGGGTAGGTTTTGCTCCTTCCCTGTCTGCGAGATTGCTGCTTTCATGTAGTCAACATGCTTGTTCAGGACCACCTCTCATGCCTAAACTTTGTACATCACGGGACCTGACCTCACATTAACCATGCCTCTTACCCATGCAAGGCCATTCCTGTGGGTTTTGACAACAAACTTTGTCTCCTGAAGTAAAAACTGCCTCTCTCTCTTAGAGTTATGTGTCTGGTCCTTGATGTTCCTGATGATATTTCACCAAATCCACAGGCCCAGGAGGATCAAATGTAACCTGGTGCAAAATCTTCTCTGCTGGAACTGTCTCTGTTGTTGCTTGAGGGGTGGTTCAAAATCAAACAGGAATCAGAACAGTTTGGCATCAAAAAGTTGTTTCTTTAAGCCTATCGTCAAAGTTTGGACCTCTCTTTCCAAAAAACCATTGGATAATGGATGGTATGGAGCTGTCCTTACATGCTGAATGTGTTTTGACTTTAGGAAATACTCAAATTGCCTGCTGGTATATGATGGCCTGACGTCTGTGAACAACACCTTCCGGAGTCTGTGTACTGCAAAAGATGCTCACAACTTTTCAATCATTGTCCCCACATTTAACGAGTGAACGTCCAACCACTTTGAATGGGCATCCACAATGACTAAACATGTACAGCCCATCAAGTCTGGGCCTGAGCTTTTGACTAAATTCAGTGGTAACTGAACCAGCTCTTTCCCACAAGAGACTGGAATTGAAGTTGCACTCTTAATCTGTGAAGGTTTCCTGGTAGAGGTTTCTCAGCTTGGCTGAGATTTATGTAAATCCTGAGTGAATTTTGGGAAAGACTGGTTCAAAATCAAACATGAATCAGAACAGTTTGGTATCAAAAAGTTGTTCAATCACTGAAAGAGCTGCACTGGTGTCAACTTCCATTAGAACCAGGCAACCATTTAACCAGACATTTATTTTGATTGTTTCTGATTTGGATGTTGCTCAGCAATTTAACTGTTCCAAAGCAGCTGTAGGTAGGCTTTCCAGGGTGTGCATTCTTCTGAATAGCGACCTGTGAATTTTGTTACTCAATTCAGGCCTTGTCGGACTGTTTTGCTGTTCCCAGTCTGCACAGTGGTAGCAACTACAATGGCTTGCTGGCCTGGATCCTCCAGAAAACTTTAACCATTTGGCCGAGGCTTGGCTTTGTTTTGGGATTTTGCTGTGGGGCTGGCCCAGAGTCCCTCTGTTCAGGACATGTCCTGAGGGAGGCTATGCAATTGCCTTCACTCAAGTAGTACTGCCCAAGCTCAGTCAGCCTGGCGGCGGTGTCCACTTCCATCACAGTACCTTGTAACTCACATGCTCCACTTGCTGCATTCTCTAATGACGAGACCAGTTGTAGTGTCTGGCTGAAGTCCAATTGGGCGACAATTAGCAGGTACTTCTGCGTGGTCACGTCATAAATCCTAAATGGTCCCTCAGCATCTCACTTAGAGTTATATCAGAATTACATGCCTCCGCCAGTCATCTTAACCTAGTCAAAAATCCCAATACAGATTCCCCGGTTCTTAAACTGCTGAGTAAAACTGATAGTATATCAAAATTAGAGAAGGCTTAGGGTCATAAAATTCCCTTCTAAATCTGCCAACTCTTGCAAGGTTTTAGTATTTGGTGCCTCAGGGAAAGTTAGGCTCCTAATAACTGAAACCGCTGCATGTTCACAAGCTGTCTGGAGGATTATTCGTTGCTTTTCACCTCCCACAATGCCATTTGCTCGGAAAAACATAACACATTCTTTTCACATATTGGGCCCAGTCTTCACCAGCAGGATCGAACACTTCTGAAATAGTGGCATAAGCTTACCTGAACACAAAAATGACTGTTGCACGCACAGCTCTTCAGGGGTATTGTTTTCTCTCATTGCCACTGAAATAACTCCACAAAGGTTGGTAGCCCGTCACCAAGTTACCCTTTATTTATACATGCACAGTACAACACACTGAGCTAACTAGCTGAGTGCCAACTCCTAGGGTAAATAGAATCTCTGACACTCCTGTTTATATCTGATAGCCAGGACTCCCTGATTAGAGCTGGTTAACAGCACCAGTCAAGGAATTTACATTCTGTGAGCTCCACCTGGCTGACCTTGTTCCAATCACTACAGTGAGGCATTTTGGAGCATTTAAAAACTGTGGGCAGGTCTTCGTAGCCTATGGCAGAACTTCAACTGGCTTGGATTGAAGAAAGAATGATCAGACAGTTTTCTACCATTTTCTCAACTCATTAGGAAGTGTCCAAGGCATGTAACTATTGTAGTTCAACCTAGTATATAAAAAAATTCCATTTTTGGTGCCAGAATCATTTTCAGGCATATACTTGGCTTATAAGTCAACTTCTCCACCAACATTCCCCAGCTCAATTTCCTTTGTTAGGAAATATTACAATGACAGTAGTTTGGAGGGATATGGGCTGGGTCTGGATGGGTTGGGATATCTGGTCAGCATGGACGAGTTGGACTGAAGGGTCTGTTTCCTTGCTGTACATCTCTATCACTCTATGACAGTAATAATAAACCTCAATTTTTCACATCTGAAATGTATGTTTACTCACCTTATAGTTTGGCACTTGGAATCAAGCTGGTGTAAATGAATTGTGTTGAAAGAAGGGTGCTACGGTGGTGAGCACTGCTGTCTCACAGTGCCTGAGACCTGGGTTCGATTCCAGCCTCCGGTGACTGTGCGGAGTTTGCACGTTCTCCCCGTGTCTGCGTGGGTTTCCTCTGGGTGCTCTGGTTTCCCCCCACAATCCAAAGATGTGCAGATTAGGTGAATTGGCCATGCTAAATTGCCCATAGAGTTCAGGGATGTGTAGGCTAGGTGCATTAGTCAGGGTTTATTGTAGAGGAATGGGTTTGGGGGGATACTCTTCAGAGGGTTGGTGTGGACTTGTGGGGGCGAAGGGCCTGTTTCCACACTGTAGGGGATTCTGTGATTCTATGAAGATGTTTAGGAGTTTGAGACTTGACCTCATAACAGATCACATGTAGGAAATGACGAATAGATGCAGGTCCACTGGCAAACCGAATGACATTTGAAGCTGGTTTCTAGCTAAACATTGTACCATTTTAAACTTGGCGCAGAAGTTGCCCCTAGTTTTTGGTACGATTTTTCAAGGCTCCAAAGTCAATTAATGCCTTGATCTGAAATATGTTTGGCTGTTCTAGAGATGTCTCAATGTACACTCATTTGATATAGATAAACCTTTAAGCCATTATATTTTTGTGGTAGTTACTTTCTACACCAAAACACAAATGTATGAGCAATAAATGAAGAGTTTGATGTCTGAAGTGAAGAAATGCAGACCTAATTTGGATTAATGGCCTGTACTATTTTTAATAAGATTATCTTGCTTATTCAGTCAGTTTTAGCTTATGACATTGATTTTTCCTTGCAGCTATATCTTCTAACAATTTGGTTGTAAATTGTTTAAATCCCCCATATGTAATTGTAAAAAGAGAAATTTCTTTGAAAAATGTTCTATTGGTCTGCAGAATAAAAGCAAACACTGAGGCCATATAATTTTCAATATCACATCAATGGTCATGAATAAATAAAATGTAAAAATTTGTTTCTACTAAATATGAGTTATACTCACTACATGAAAATAAGAGTGAAATTTCCAACCTGCCATTTAATAGCACTCACAAATATCTTCAGTGACTACTGCTAGGTGGACAGCCATCTCACCTTACTCCTGAGAACTCCATTATCACAGAGGTCATTCTTCAATCAATTTGATATCCTCTGTGCAATGTCAAGAAAGAAATGAAGCATTGGGTGTATCAAAACATAGGGTCCATTAATTCTCTCAATCACCATTCTATCAGTCCATTCTTATTCACCTACAAAGTGACAGTAAGTGTCAGTGACAATTATATCATGCAGCACTGACTGAAATAACTGACTCACTGATGCTCAGTTTGGGTTCTGCCAGGACCATATAGCTCCAGACCTCATTATTGCTTTTGTCTAGATATGAATTGCAGAGGCCAAACTTCAGTCAGAGGGAAACTCTCCATTAGCTGGAATCATAGCTGACACGAAAGAAAGTATTTGTTATTGCTACAAGCTAATCATTTCAGTTTCAGGACATCACTGCAGGAGTTTCTCAGCATGGTGTGCTTGAGGCTGAATAATTGGACTCCCTATCCATGTGGGAATATTCGCTGATAACTGCAGAATGTTCGGTTCAGTTTGCAACTCCTTCAGATACTGAAGCAGAACCTGGACAACATTCAGATTTAAGATAGTATGGCAAGTGATAATCACAAATGTCAGCAAATGACCATCACCAATAAGGTGGAGTCCAATAAGGTGGAGGTGAATCATCTCCTCATAACTTTCATATGTATTACTGTTATTGAAGCCTTCACTTACAAACTCATAGGGACCACCATGGACCAGAAACTTTAAGATGACCGGCCATATGAATACTGATGCAAGAGAAAGCTCACCAACGTGGAGGTGATGTTAAGGACAACATCCATACCAAGAATTATTTTTCCGTGTATGGGATTTGAGCAAATCTACAGTGGGTGACTCCCCTCCTGTCTTCCTAATATCTATCCACTATTTGTAAGGCACAAGTTAGGAGTATGAGAGAACATTCTCGATTTGTTTGGGTTAGTCCTTCTCTAATAACAGCCAAAAAGACAATCTAGATTCATTTGATCGGCAGTCCATCCATCCTCTTAAACATTCCCCCCACTGTGACTGCAGTATGTGTTATCTAAGAGATGCACTGCAGCAACCCAGCAAGCTCTTTTGATAGCACTTCCCAAACCTGCAATCTCTACCTCCACCTAGAAGACATCTTTCAAGTCATGCACCATCCCGGCCTAAACTTATATCGCTGCACCTTCATTGTCACTGGTCAGAATTCTAAAACATCCAATATGGGTGTTCCTACACCATATAGACTGTAATGGTTCAGAAATCGGCTTATCACTGTCTTCTCAAGTGCCAGAAATGCTCAAATCCCATAAACAGAAAAATAATTCTTGGTATGGATGTTGTCCTTAACATCACAGTCCACGTTTGTGAGCTTTCTCTTGGTTCCGAACCTTCTATATGAAAGTGTGTAAAAATCTTTTCCAATCTGTGTAAATATTCTGTTTACACATCAGCAGGCATCGCCCAGTGATTCTTCCACTCCAGCTGTGTTTAGTTGACATTTACTTAAAATGTTTCTAACTCTGTGAATCCTACAGATACTGAGAAAAGCATTGCCTTGGAAGTTGCGATCTAGAGACCTCGGATGCCGAAAACAAATCATCAAGAAATGATTTTGAATTAGAAAACAGTGAACGTTCTGCAATGCTTTAAGGCATGTAATGTTTATATTTTAATTACTGAATACAATTGTGGGAAGGCAGCCAAGCTGGCTGTATAGGAGACTGTGCTTCTCAATTTCTTTGTTCCAGTGCCATTTACCCTCTGGCTATCTGTTGCTAATAAATATTTTTTTAAAGATGGAATTAGAATTATTAGGTAAGGATCAAAATAACTGAGTTAACTGTAAAAAGCAGCTATTTTATTTGGTTAAAATAAGAAGGAAAGAACTGCTGCCAACATTGAATCTTGGGAATTGTCTCCAGATTTTAGTTTTCCATGTAGTGAGCTTTTAGCAGTGCTGTTTTAGAAGGATTTTGGATTGCTTTCAGCTACAAATTCAATTACTCGAGCAATGAAGAGATGCTGACCAGCCCCTGAAATTGAGCGAGGAGATCATAATATATGATTAGCCCCTGTTGGTTTGGAGTGTAGGCATCACACCAACTGTATGCCGCATGCTGCTGCATTCATCCACTACTTCCAGAGCTGTTCACTGGCTGTACATATCAGCAGGAGGCCTAACGCTGCTTGTACCTTGCACTGTTTAAAGCCAGCTTCACCTTCTTAAAGTGAGGTGTCTTGTGACTGAAGTAGGCATTGGGAAATCATTTTGCAACTTAATCTGACCTGAGAACGAGAGAAGAATGGCTGACCATAGGATACAGTATTTCATGAAGTTTTTAGACACTGTTTTGGGAAGACGAAAAGGAAGAAGGATGACCTGGATTCTCGGATACATAATGAGAAGGCAGTGAACGATAGGGGCTGCTGAGCATATTGTCAGATGTTTAACTTGAAGGACCAAATAAAGTGCTGTGAGGAATTCAGTAATTTTATACAAATGGTCAAGATCAATGAATGAACCATTCAAGCGCCATATCTCACCAACTGCAACATTAGTCAGAGGCACTGCTTAACTCACCACATCCCCATCACTTACCGATGAACAATATCCATCTTTTGATGCAGTGGTCTAGGTCGAGTGTCATTATTATTAGACCAATGATCCAGAGACCTAGGTAATGTGCTGGGGACTCAGGTTCAAATCCCACCATGGCAGATGGTTAAATTTGGAAATAAGCAACAAAAATCAGGAATGAATAGTCTAATGATGACTGTGAAACCATTGTCATTTGTTGTAAAATTCCATCTGGTTCACTAATGTCCTTTATGGAAGGAAATAGTTGGCCTTACCTGGTCTGGCCTAGATGTGACTCCAGACTTACAGCAATGTGGTTGACTTGTCTGCCCTATGAAATGGTCCAGCAAACCGTTCAGTTACTAAGGGCAACTAGGGATGGGCAACAACTGATGGCCCAGCCAATGATGTCCACATCCTGTGAGTGAATTAAAAGGAAAACCATATACACATTAGATGCTTCATGGTCACCCCCAAGCACTTCACACCATTGTCAGTCCTCAGCCCACATACTGGATGTATTTAAAGAGGAAGTACACATATTTATGGAATATTAGGCTTGCTGAGGGTCTATGAAGAGCTGGCACAAGAGTTAAGGCCTGGGGTGAATCAGCCATGATCTTACTGAATGATGGAGCAGGCTTGAGGGACCTGTTATCTGAGGGGCTTATTCCTGTTAATGTTTCTTATATTCTCCCGTCTATACCATTGGCCATTCAACCAGGACAACTACATCACTAAGAGTTTACAGAACTTTCCCTGACACACCTCTCTCTTGCAGGACAAGATAACACACAACCAGATGTGGAAAGAACTGACGGAAAGGGGTTAGGTGGAACCTCAAGGAGAATATGGGTGGCCTATTATTGAGGCTGAGGACACTAGTCAAGCTGAATCAATTGAAAATAATGGTATCCTCCCAGCTAATCTCCTTTGCACATCCCACCTTTCTCATATCTGACTTATGGCTGCCGGTCTAAGTGTACAAAGTTAAAAATCACACAACACCAGGTTATAGTCCAACAGGTTTAATTGGAAGTACACTAGCTTTCGGAGCGTCGCTCCTTCATCATGTGGTAGTGGAGAGCTCAATCCTAACACACAGAATTTATAGCAAACTTACAGTGTCATGTAACTGAAATTATACATTGAAAAATTGATTGTTAAGACTTTTATCTGTTTGAATACCATGATAGTTTCATTTCTTTCATGTGTAAATCATAAAACCTTTTTTTAATAAAAAAAGTTGCATTCTCGGGTTAGCTGTTAACAATGGTGATAGCTAGACAAGATATTGAAGGTATTGCCTCCCTGTGTTCAATGTCTATGCCATGATGTTTAGATTGATTCTAATCTAAAAAGTGAGAAAACGGAGTTTTACATAAATTCATGCAGTTTTTGAGCTCAGAGTTCTACATGAATGCATGCAGTTTTTGAGCTAAGTGCAATGTAACCCTACAAGTACAAATTCACCCCACAAAATATATGTGTGCATGTGGGTCTTTGTCTGTGTGTGTGTGTCTGTGTGGGTTGGGGGTTGTGAGGTGTGAGAAAGTGTGTGTGTGTGTGTAGTGAGTGCAGAGTGTCTTAAATCTGTGTGGGGGTGCATGTGTGAGTGTGTATGTCTTTAAGGGTGTGTGTGGGTGTCTGTGTGCACATCTGTGTGTATGTGTGTGTGTGTATAGGTGTGTGTGTGTGTGTGTGTGTGTGTGTGTAGTGCATTGGTGGTCACCTGTAATGTGATATGAACCCAAGGTCCCGGTTGAGGCCCTCCCTATGGGTACCGAACTTAGCTATCAGACTCTGCTTGGCCACTTTTCGCTGCTGCTGTAAGTGTACACTTCATGATTTCGCTGTTCTCCTCAACATAAACCACCCTTATTTATTTTTCATCTTAGACATCCAGAGGCTTTAACCTACCCAGGAAATGATGCAACTGTAGGAGGATTGTGAGGATGAAGACAACAAGTCACTCCACACTATCGGCCACCAGCTTAGATGATGACTCTGAATGTAGTTTAAGGGATTTGCACATGGTGTGACCCTGGACACGATAGTTAGGGCAAGATGAAAGGATAGAGCAGGTGCCAACTTGCTGAAGGGTGCAACTGGACACTAGATCTTCCGCAAAGGACTTGGATGATGATTTTAATGGGTTGGGCTACAAACAAATGCTGATGAATGAAATTACCAACATGTTTGGAGAACTGGGAATTCTGTCAGAAAATATATAGGTGTAATATCCAGGAGTATGATGGAGTCTGATGTTAAGTTTGTGCAAGGCTTTGTGCAGAGTTTGGTGACCACCTTTGCCTGCTTGGAATAAGTAGCCAATTCCTTTTACACACTTGTAGAACCAACCATTTGGAAGCATCTGAAGGCCAATGTCTTACAAGTAGAAGCCACCCAATGTCAGACTGTTATCATCATGGCTGTATATATTAGTCTTCCAAAGAAGTTTCAGGACCTCACAAAAGTCTAGCAGTCTACTTTCTGACAGATTACCAGGATAGCAGAAGGTGAAAATGTGTTGCTGGAAAAGCGCAGCAGGTCAGGCAGCATCCAAGGAACAGGAGATTTGACGTTTCGGGCATAAGCCCTTCTTCAAGAGGGCTTCATCTTTCTCCTGTTCCTTGGATGCTGCCTGACCTGCTGCGTTTTTCCAGCAACACATTTTCTGCTCTGATCTCCAGCATCTGCAGACCTCACTTTCTCCTCGAGGATAGCAGAAGGTGTCAGCCTGGGATAGTGGCAGTGGTCCTGAGAAAGAAGAGTCTGTTGTGTTCTCCTGTTGCTAATAACTGTTGCCACTCTGTCATTTTAGATCCTTAAAGTGTCTTAAACATGGCAGTATCGAGCCCAATTTCATGTCCAAAATTGTTTCATATCATCCTGGCACAGACATAAGGTGCATGACAGAAAAAGGCTTTTAAGTACTTAAGCATAATAGCAAACTCTCGAATGAAATGCAGTGAAGCAGTCATTTCAGCGATAAGATTATAAAACTTTGTCAACTTGTGTGCTTACTCCAAAAGAGATTCACCTGCTTTCAAGTAAGCCATTCCTGAACTCCAGAAACAAACTGCTGTGAATGCTAGGAATTCAAATCTTTGTTCAGATTCCTCTGTCAGGTGGATTCATTAACGATAATCTTAACGTGGCTGTAACACAAAAAGGTGAAAGCAAGCTGGGCTTTCAGCCACGCGTTCTGGGTGGTGCAGCTACTGGGATCCAATGCTGCAGATCTCGAACAGGCCTTGAAGTGGAGTTGAGACAGGCTTACATTAAACTTCACATATACAAAGTTCCTCTCCCATCAGATGCATGTAATAAAGCATGAAGAATAATTTCATTGAGAATTTACACACTATAAAGATCTAATTCTTGCTTCACATTTCTACTCGGGAGTTTTACCTCAATAAACAATCATAAAAGAGACCAGACACAACTTATTTTTCACAATTTCCAGGATTCAGTTTTTCATTGCTTCTGAATATTTCTTTGTCCCTTCCCCCACATGACTTAGTTTTTCTAGTCAGCAAAATGATTTACCTTTAAGTTCTGCATTTGATCTTATTCTATATGGATCTACCTGTCACTTCAATCAGTTGGACACCAAACTAATGAGATTTCTGTTGAAGCATGGTATTGACTCAGTCACCACCTAATTACTTAAACAGGTTTGGACTTGATTCCTGCCTTATAGACACGAATCTCAATGAGAATTGCTACTACAGCATTTATGCAAACATTTGCTGTATTTTGGCTATACATCCCCTGATGCCTCTGGCTTTTTCACCCTTGCCTGCAATTTGAGAGCAGTTCATGAATTACGTTTGGACTAAGGATGGAGATCTTCCCCTTCCATTTGCCTTCCAATCCAAACCCCCACCACTTTCAAACTGAACCCCATTCTCAGTCTAGTTTCCCCCAATTTTATTCTTGCCCTTGTCACTTTATCTAAATCCCAGTCCCTTTATCTGTATCCCTATTTCATTGAACTCCAGAAACCTACCTTCTGGCTTCAATGCTTACTGATACCATAAGTGGTTTTCTCACCTTTGTCAGAGTGGCAAAGGAAAACTGGAAGAGCTTCAAAACTGATTGAGAGCAAGTGATACTGATTGGACTTTTATTAAAAGAACAGGCTCCTAAAGGTCCCCTTGTGGTGTAGTGGTAATATGCCTACCATTGAACTGAGGGACCCAGGTTCACATCCCACCTGCTCCAAAGGCGTGCAATAATATTTCTGAGCAAGTTGATTGGAAAAATAGCTCAAATATTAAAAAAAGGCTGGATTCTGTAAAGTGCTTTATCTTCCGTTCCAACTCCATTAGACTCCCCTCACTCCCTGACTTTTGATTGACCTTAACAAGCTTTGCATGTTAATTAATCAAATGGAAAATATGGGTGATTTACTGATGGTGATCAATAGATGAAAAAAAATGCCAAGGGAGATTTAGTGATGGGAAAAACAACTGTTTGGTTGCGTGTGATAGTACTCCTGGATATGAAAAAAGTTGAGTTCTGAAGGTTCTTGCAGGGCAGTGGTAGAGTCTCTAGCCTTAGACCAGAAGATCTGGTTTCAAGTCCCACCTACTCTGAGCTATGTCCTACCTGACAGGAAAAAAATCATTTAAGAGAAAGATTGGGTTCTAAAGGTTGTGGTATCAGTGTTAGAATTAGAATCCCTACAGTGTGGAAACAGGTCCTTCGGCCCAAGTCCCCACTGACTCTCCGAAGAGCAACCCACCCAGACCCATTCCCCTATGTTTACCCTTGACTTTTAATCTACACTATGGGAAATTTAGCATGGCCAAATCATCTGAACGGCACATCTTTGGATTGTGGGAGGAAACCAGAGCAAACCCACACAGACACAGGGAGAATGTCCACTCAGACAGTCACCTAAGGGTGGAATCAAATCCAGATCTCTGGCACTGTGAGGCAGCAATGCTAACCACTGTGCCACCGTGCCATCCCAAGTAGGGTCTCTACTTCTGGGCTAGAATATTTGGGTTCAATTCCCAACCACTCCAGAGACGTGTCATGACATATCTGGACAGGTTGATTAAAAATAAGATTGAATGCTTCCTCAGTAGTGAGTCGTTTTTGGACAGGGAAAGGTAGAATTTGTTATTTCTGCTACAGACAAAACTGTTGCAAATCTGAGTGACTTTCATTGTCTACTTCAGTGTACAGATATTGGTCTGATCTCTACCTTTCAAAATTGTCGTCACTAACCCTTAAAAAGCTGCTCTTGATTCCTGTGTCCTTGTTAGTTACCACTTCACCTCCAATTCTATAACATCCTTGAATGTGTTCTCACGTCTCACTCTGCAACTTTGTATTTAAATCTTCCAAGCATATTACCACAATTGGCTATAACCAAAGTTATGAATAACACTCTCTGTGATGGACAGCAATGCATTCTCTTTCCCCATCTTCCTCCAGTGTTCTTCAGCCTTTGACACAGTTGACTGTCTAATCATCCTTTTAGTCATGTCCCCCAGTTGATTAGGCTTGGTGGAATTGACTTTGGTTCTATCCTTCACCTAATAAAGGCCACAGCATCTCCAGCAAGGAATATCATGCTATTCTAGTTCTATCATCTGGAAAATCGTTAAGATCCACTCTTGATCTCTCAGCTTTTCCGCATCTATATACTGCCATTTGGTGACGTCAATAGCAGACATGGAGTAGGATTTCTGCCATTAGGGCAGGAACAGAGGTAAATGGGCATGCAATGTCCTGTCACTGGACAGCTGACGTGCTGATTTTTCATGAAGATGGAAGCAGAGATAGACTGGCTACCAACCCTCAAGTTGCAGGTGGTTTTTTAAGTAAGGTAATGGCTGATTATCAGAGGCTGGCTGGAAAACACCAGTCAGCCTCTGGATCGTGATGGGTACCTAAATGCAGCCTCCTGATGGCAGGGTGAGGGGTGGGATGGGGAGGCAGTACCTCAGGCCTGCACTGAGACCCTCATCCTTAGCCAATACTAAGCATGCCCAACCACCTGCACCCCTCCTCAGACCCCTCTCTCTTCCACCTTTAATAGTAGCCTATAGCTTCTTCCTTGCTTGGGGAATGTGTGTGCATGTGTGTTTGTGTGTATGTGTGGGGGGGAGGGGGGGTGGTTGGGGTGGGGGAAACACTCCAATTGGTGATTGATTGCACTTACCCAGAAGTCAGGGTTCTGAACACAACATCCACCAGGGCAACAGGAGAGGTACAGGAAACTGAGACCCAACAGTGGATATGCGAAAGTTGGCTCCGTGAATGCCTCACATGTTGTATTCAGAACACTGACTTCTGGGTAAGTGAAATGATGGACAGCTCTCCCATTGCCTCGGTGCTGCTTTACTGCTTGTTAACTATCCAGTCAGATAAGCTATCATTTTTCTCATTGCTGATGTAGAATTACAAAATGAACCAAAACTTCATCCATCTGGCAATCCCCCAAGTGTGCATTACGAAGAGTCACTGTAAATCAGCCATTCTTATAACTTGTACCTAGTAACACAGGGTTTCCGGTCTCAATTGCTTCATTTATGTGTGAGGTGAACAGAGTTCCATGATGTCACTTTTCTACTCCCTCTTTGCTCAAACAATCCAAAGCTTTTCTCATCGTTCCAAATTGTCTTTCCAAACAGCTGTGTAATAATGTGAAATATTAGTCTATTTCAAAATATTTATCCAATTATGCTCTAAAAGATGTAATGCTCTCTGCCTGAACAACTGCCTAGGAATAGTGATGTATGTTAAGAAGATTCTCCTAACTGGTTTCTTCATTCAAAGTAATAATATTTAATTGAATGGCTCATCACAGATTTTCCAAATAAAGAAAATAACCTTCACCTATTCAACCTATCAAAATATGTAGTCAAAGTATTTTTAGTATCTCTAGTCATTGTCCATCCATGGTATCATATCCATGAATCTGCACTGTATTTTCTCAATACATTTAACTCCCTTTTATAATGGGATACCAAAACTGCATTATACAGTTCTGACCAGTGTTTTGTACAGTTTATCTGTGCTACTATTTATAAAATTCAAACTGCTGATTTGGTTTTTTTGTAACTTATTTGACATACACTAATTATCTATTCAAACTCAAGCTTCTTTTGCTCATTCAAGTGTCTTTCTGTTGACCCATTCCTATTTTCCTTTCCTTGTGAGGTATGGTGTATCCTTGGAAATTCCTTTAATTTTCTAAAGCTGCTAAGGTTGCTAAGCCTTTTCCACAATAGAGGCCCATGCTTGAAGTAACTGAGCTCATCCTGTCTGCTGGCCATATTCTTGAGGCCCCTGTGTCACTTGATAACAAACAAGCAGTTACGTCAGAAGAACTGTGGTCAGCTCCTGACTTAATCAAGAATATTTTCCAAATTGTTCCGAACTTAATTCTGAGGGTGCCTCCCCTTTAAGCTTCCTACAGATCTTTAAATCCTATGGCAGAGTTCTATTCCCTGCCACTGAAACATGACAACTCCTAATCAGAGCCAATTCTGACATTTTAAACTTTTCTCAAATGGTATTGATGCAGTCCACGAAATTGCAATGAAATATAATACCCATGAACGCCAGTGCCCATGAAATCTGTGAAAAAGAACTCACGTTGTGTCTTGCTTTCAATGGTGATAGAAAATCTAAGTTATTCGCCTGGGAGATGCTCTGTCACAACCACTAGACTAGTCATCAAAATTGTTTTGTTTCTAACTCCAATGTTTTGGAAAAAGAAGATAGAAAAAGGTTGTTATAAAGGTTATCAATTAGAAAACCTGCTGGTTACTTCAATAATACTTATTTCCTGGATTTAAATCAAATTGGATGAAGCTATTCCACAGATAGTCAGTGACAACAATCCACATATTGAGCAATAATTTCCCTCAAGCATCCCTCTGCAATAACTGGTCAGGTGTAATATGGTTTGCAGGCATAGAAGTGATGGCACTGCCTATCCTTTTACTGGTTTGGACACGTGTCATGAAGTGGAAACCTAGGTATTAGACTGCAGAAATGCTCCGAAAGCTTGTGATTTTAAATAAAGCTGTTGTGACTTCTGACATACAATGAAGGCACGATGAAGTCAATGATAACATTTTGGCAGCTACGAATTAACTTACAGCTGTTGTATGAAAGCTCAGCATAAACCAGTTATTCTCTGTTGCCATGGTGTACAGTTGAGGTGTCCAAGTTTTACTTAATTCACAACCCATTCCAGATCTACCAGCTGCCCTTGTACCCTGATCAGTATTCTGGTTTAACTTCTTTCATATCAAATAATCACACAAAATGTTTAAATTAAAATACACATACATTTCTTAAACAATACTTATTGTTTAATTAATTAATTAAAGGAGTGGTACAGTGGTTAGCACTGCTGCCTCAGAGCACCAGGGTCTCAGGTTCAATCCCAGCCTTGGGAAACTGTCTGTGTGGAGTTTGCACATTCTGTGTCTGTGTGGGTTTCCTTCGGGTGTTCCAGTTTCCTCCCACAGTCCAAAGATGTGCAGGTCAGGTGAATTACCCATGCTAAATTGCCCACAGTGTTAGGTGCATTAGTCAGAGGGAAATGGGTCTGGGTGGACTGGTTGGGCCGAAGGGCCTGTTTCCACGCTGTATGGAATCTGATCTTAATTAATCAAGCTACTCTCCATTTTTTTTTCATGTGATGTGAATCTTGTGCATTCCCAATTGCCCTTCAGAAGGTGTGGAGAGTTGCCTTCTTAAACTGTTGCACTAATGCTCCTGTAGCTAAACCCATAATGCCATTCAGAGGAGAGCTCCCAATGGAAAAGTATGTCCACCAATCATTGTTTTTTTTCTCAAAGCATTTCTTGGGACAGCCTTTGATCACACCTCATTAATCTCGTCCTGATTGCTACAATTCATCTCCCTAGCAACTTCCATTTCTGAGGTTCTTTTTTCATTAAAGAAAATTGTAAGTGTGAACATCAGTCTGACTTTGATAATCTGATTGATTTGGATAAAGGTACAAATACAATACTTTTCATTAAGACCATAAACTTAGCTGGATATTTTTGAAAATTTTTTTTGAAAAGTGAAACATGCATGTCAAATGCTTGCTAGAAAGAATCCTAACTTTATAGCTCTCTAAACATAATTGTCAAACTGCCCACCAACTGTTTCTGCAGAGTGAATGAAGAATTTATACAAACTCTTATGTGGCCCTATTTCAATTTTAAAAAAAACAACAGCACACAGCTGTGTTTCAAACAAGATAAAAAGTTAGTTTATTGAACAACCATTACTGAAAGGTAATGAGAAACCTTTCAATCCAATTTGAAAGTGACAAAGTTACTTGCTAAAGTGCATATGCAAAGACTTAGGGCTAAGGACTAAAGCCACATCAGAAAACAAAGATGGGCCTAGCTTTCTATTCTATTCCTAAAGTGAAGGAGTTGAAACTGTGAGTCGGGTTCAGCAGCTGAGATGATTTCTGTCGTTGTAAGTTGCTCCCAGAGCTAGATTCAGTCAGCAGAACAGGTCCTAGGAGTAACCAAAGGCTCCTTTGTTTCATTTTTATGGCACTACGGATTGTAGCTCTTGCCAGCCTGGTTCATTACACTAATCCCTTGATCTTGTTTTGTGTCCTGTAGGCTTTCTGTTTCCGTACTAAGAAGCAGTTTCTGTTTCAAGATATCTCTCTCACGATAATTCCCCTCAAAATGGCTGCCCTCAGTCAGCTTTTATCTTGATCAAACCAAACTACTGTAAATGTTAACTGAAGTTGATTGTGTCAGATTTTCTTTTGGTCCCTCCCCTTTCTGCCCAACACGACAGGAGCAATGAATCACCTCACCTTTTTGAGGATTCAGTGGACAGTCCTGGACTCCTTGAATTACTTAACTACCCTTTGAGTTATTTAACTGCCCTGTGTGAGTGACTTCTCAGGTTACAGTCTGAGTGTCCAATTTGGTTGCAGTTAAATCCACAGAAGTCACATGGCTTTTGGTAAAAATTTCAAGATCTCTTGCACCTACCTTTTAAAAAAAATGAAGTTTTGCTTTACAAAATAGATAACAACCACACATTCATAACACAGTAAATTAATAAAATAATTGAGGAAAAATTGTTCCCTATTTGCATTGGATTTCAAACACACCATTAAACAATTTTGTACAATCAATTCCTCGGTGCCCTTCTTCCAGGGGGCAAACATTTACCATACAATGTTTTGAAACATCGAGCTTAGAGAGTGCATTAATTAAGAAATAGGTGATCCTTGCTATTGCAACACTTTTATTTAAAAAAAAACCTTTTCTGTTTATTGTTGTTTATCGAGGGCTTACCTTCTGCTCCACAACTGTCCATCTTGAAATTTTTTCATTATCTATCTCCATTGCTGACTTGACAGGAATCCAGGAATAGTGCATAGGAGTCCACAAGGAAATTATTCAGGAGTGGTGTGACATATTTGCACCATTATTCTGCCAACCTCCATCCAATGTGTTCAAGGCGGTTGATAGTCCTACATCATTTTCTTTTGGAAAGGAATACAAAGTATGTGCCAATGAGACAGTTAACTGGGCAGCAGAAAGCCTTCCCCGGGAACAAAGAGCTGCCAACCAAACTGCATCCCTCGGTTGTGGGGACTGCTGCAACTACTTCACCCACCTACAGGTAAGTGATGGCACCAGTGGTAATGCAGGGGAATGGTGCAGGAAGTTCAGCAGTAAGAGCATGGGGTAACCCCTAGCAGCTCAACTCCATTTCCTGGTTGCTTCTTGAGGCCCTCAGATGTTCAGTATCTTACACTCCACAGTCTGATGTCCATTAAAGGGTATCAATTAGTTCCCACCTGCACCTGATTAAAAGCCCCCCTCTTACACCACCATCAAACTCTTGAATTCCACAAAAGGTTTTTGCTTCACAAACCTGGCGACAGTTCCCTGCAATAAAAGCCAAATGAGTCGAGGAGATGATTGTTGTTTTGCTCACTGAAGCAGGTGATATCATGTGTTTTCAAATGAAAGAAAGGTCTCAGTGTGAGAGGATAGGAAGAGCATGGGTTCTGCAGATTCCCCGCTGTTTAGAGGCTGTCAAATTGTGCTTACATCACCTAAGGAACTCAAACTGACACTGTATCTTCCATAAAGAAAAAATGAGTTCCATTCTGCAGTTAGAATATGGCCATCAGAATATAATACAGCTCAACACATAACTCTCAATGGCGTCCCCGGCTTCGTGATGTAACAATGAAATGCACAACCTTTAAAATTAGAATTAGTTTCATTGTCACATGGATTCAGGAGTACAGTGAGATATTTTAAGATTATAGTCATTTGATGAAGATTACCCTTTTGGCTCTGGAATGATGTTCCCTTTAAAGTTCCTTAGGATTCCAAAACAGGAATGATATAAAAAGCAGAAATGATCTTATTATGCAATAATTGCACCAATTCTATAAAATGACAGGTTTCATGTACTAAGATAGATCTTTGCGATACATTCCAATAAGAGTATTCATCATTTCACTCTTACAGAGATATCTGAATAGGAGAGCAACAGAAAGCTAGTGGTTAGCATGGCTGCCTCACAGCACCAGGGACCAGGGTTCGATTCCAGCCTTGGGCAACTGTCTGTGTGGAGTTATTCATATTCTCCATGTCAGTATGGGTTTCCTCCCATAATCCAAAGATGTGCAGGCTGAGTGAATTGGCCATGCTAAATTACCCATAATGTTCAGGGAAGTGTGGGTTAGGTGCAAGAGTCAGGAGTAACTGTATACTAGCAGGGTAGGGGAATGAGTCAGTGTGGACTTGTTGGGCCAAAGGGCCTGTTTCTACAATGTAGGGATTCTATTCTATGGTTCAATGTACTAGACCATTGCTCTATTACAGGGAGAAAGCGTACAGTGATTGCCAGAAAGAGTACCATTGTGTATAACAGAAATGCACTGAAAGGCTTTCTGCACTGTCATTAAAGTAATCCCACATCAAGCATGGAATTGCAACAGAACGCACTGCTATTGCTTATTCTCCAACTTCTCTGACTTCAATGTCCCAGCTATGGAACCTCCTCTGGAGATCTCCTGGAAAGAAATTCAGGCATGAAAGGCTGATAGTAGGCAGTTATACACAATTGTGAGCAGACAGAGTATTAATAGAAGATGACAGATCCTGTAAATAACAACATTCCAGAGGAGGCTTTGAAGGGGGGTGGGGTGATGCAGGTGAGGTCATGAGGGCGGTCTATTTGCAAACATAAATATCTATGTTTTTGGACACTTGGACACACTACTGTGCTTTATTGACACCAGGGTACAAGGTATTAGGGTGAGAAAATACCATGCATAGTTGAGCAACAACTTATAAGTCGTGAATGTTGAACACTCTTTTCCTTGACAAATTATGATTTTTAGAAAATTTGTTCACAGGATGTCAACTAAGTCAGCATTTATTGCCCATCCCCAAACCCAGTAAAGAGTCAAAGCCATTGCTAAGCGTCTGGAGTCACATGTAAATTAGATAGGGTAAGGATGGCAGATTTCCTTCCTTAAAAGGACATGATTGAATGATTTGGGTTTTTACAATTGAGTCTAGTTATACGGTTGTCATTAGGCTAGCTTTTTAGTGAATACAAATTTCACAATGTCACGGTGGGGTTCAAACCCATGTTATCAGAATATTAGTCTGGGGTTACAACTTGTTTTTTCCAGCAGTGGTCTACTGCCAGGAGAATATTGATCATCAACATCGTTGTCGTGAAGCTTGTAATCTGGACACTCTCTAGCCTTGCCTCTTCTGCTTAAACTTCTTGCTTGTAAATTTGCTACTTTGAGCCAAACCTAGAGCAGCATGGTGGCTCAGTGGTTAGCACTGCTGCCTCTATAACATCAGGGCCCCAGGTTCGATTCCAGCCTCAGGTAACTGTCTGTGTGGAGTTTGCATATTCTCCCTGTATCTGCGTGGGTTTTCTCTGGGTGCTCCAGTTTCCTCTCTCAGTCCAAAGATGAGGTGAATTGATCATGTTAGGTGCATTAGTCAGGGGGAGTGGGTTACTCTTCAGAGGGTCAGTGTGGACTAGTTGGGCCAAAGGGCCTGTTTCCATGCTGTTGGGAATCTAATCTGAAAAGGTCTTTAGTGACCTATCCCTTTTCCTCATGTGCTGCCTGGTCTTCTAAACTAGGAAAAAACCTCAGTCATGGGGGTTTACACATTAACTTGACCAATGCCCAGAAAATCAATTCAAATCAATGACATCAGTGTCTGACAGTCAGAATCTTCACCCAGCACATCAACTGAGCAGAGAGATTAATGCCTAACAGACACTGAAAATCCTGGAAATACTCAAAAGATCAGGCAGCAGCAATGACAAAAACAGAACAAAGCCAACATTTCAGGGCAATGAAATTTTCCCAGAGTTGGAAAAAATTATTAGGGACGTACAATATAATACGTACAGAGGCAGAGAAAAGGAGGACAGGGAAGATCAAAAGAGGATGACAATGGAACATGGAACAAAAGATGAGACTAGAGGAGGTGTGAACAGCAGCAGCAGAATCATTACCAATATGCTAACAAAAAGAATGGGAATGGTGGTTATGATCGGAAATCAAAGTCAATGGAAAGGTCGGAAGGTTGTAAAGTGCCTATCAAAAGATGAGAGATGCTCCTCAGATCTCTATTAAGTCTCATTAAAACAGTGTCAATGGGTTCACCATTAACACTTGTGTATTTATCTGAAATATAGTGAACAATTATATAAATGCTTCCACTATCCATTATCCTCCAGCACACGGTTGGAGTAAGCGGTTCAAAGTGCAATCACAAGTTATATGACTGAGGCAAAGATAAACTTAAGGTTTACACAAAGCTCTTAGCAGACTTGCCTATGAGGGCAACAATAAGGAGATTTAAACAATTTCAGCATCTGTGGTTGATAATTGTTTAAAATAATAAATATTGACAGTAGCACTGATGGCCTTGACTAGATACAATGACTTGGCCTGATAGCAGCATTGAATCAACTGCAGTAGGTAGTCATTCCATCAATCTTGATGTACCAGCTAAATATGCTAATTAAGCTCTCTTAGCACTCCAGCACACTGCAAGCGAATGTTCTTAATATTGCCAGCTATTAAAAATTAAAGCTTTTTGCTATATCATCTTCAAGCCAATGAATTGGAAAAAGAGAAATCAGGCCAGTTGCAGAAATGACTGCATCCAAACAGTCACATACTAAACTAACATGGAAAGTGACTGGATGGTATCGGTATTCCAGCCTTCGTTTTGGCTTTCATTTGACAGAGATGAAAGCTAAACAAGAGTTATTGGTACATTTATACAGATTCACCTTCTCACTCCTGTGAAATTAAATATCGAGACATGTTTGAGTGTGAACTCAGTTAAATTATTTTTAATTGTGTAAAAGATAGCAAGTGTTGCATGCAGATTACACCGGCATGTACACAATACAGATGCTTCAGGCATATAACAAACGCGTTGACAGGAAACAAACATCAGTTCGATACAAAAGAACATTTTAAATGGAAGTGGAGTTGGTAGCTGAAATGATAAATTTCATATCTAATTAAAATTCATGACATAAACTATTTGTCTGTACTGAAAATGATTTAAAAAAAACTGGGAAGCTACAGTCAAAAATGGTTGGAGATAGTGGAACCTTAATTTTAAGAAAAAGTAAGAAACAACTTTAACAAAATATTTGTGTTAGAGCAACTCGTTTTAAATGAAACATTCTTACTCAGACAGACCTGTATTTATATACACAGAACTCAAATACATGGAACAGTTTTCGGTTTAGAAAGATTTAGATTATTGCTGTTATCACTAATGCTAACATCATAATCTCCAGATTTGTGATCTGGATGAAAGGGCCAGGAACATTCGCATGTTTTTGATTCCAAAATGACATTGGGAGATAACTTGCTTCTTAATTAAGCTGAATGCCATCATCACAAAGAATCCATGACCTGCACAGGGCAGCTGTTATTGCACTTCAAGATTCTGAAAAGCTGGAAACAGGTCTTGGATTTGTTCTTCAATTTGCAGTTTCCTTTCAGGTTACAGACTGTTCCTCAGAAACTTTCGTCATCACTCATATCCCATATCTGCAATCAGAAAATACATTTCCCTTAAATGTTAATAGAAAAATTGTCATTGAGCTTTTGTATTGAGATCCAAAATCAAGCCAAGAAACAGGCTCACTCAGTTTTTCCTGCCAGTAGACCAATCTTGCAGAGATGGTTTAATCTGAAATAGCTCTACAGATGATTAATCTTTTCTAGGCCATTTTACATATCTAGCATTCATTTCTCTTTATTCTGGAAGACTCAGAATCTTTCTTAATCTTTTCTCGTACCTCAATCCTGGCATTAGGGATCACTTAAGGCGTTTCAACATTTCTCTTATGGCCAGTGACCAGAACTAAAAGGTACCAGAGGTACAAGCTAATCTGAGCTAATTGGCTTTGGCTCTAAGTGCCTCTACTACTTTAGCAATCCATGGGCAGCACAGTGACTCAGTGGTTAGCACTGTTGACTCACAATATCAGGGATCCTGGTTCGATTCCAGCCTGGGGTGCCTGTCTGTGTGGAGTTGGCACATTCTCCCAGTGTCTGTGTGGGTTTCCTCCAGGTGCTCCAGCTTCCTCCCACAGTCCAAAGATGTGCAGGTTAGGCGAATTGGCCATGCTAAATTGTCCGTAGGGTTCAGGTGTGTGAAGGCTAGGTGCATTGGTCAGGGGTAAACATAGGATAATAGCGGAGAGGAATGGGTCTGGGTAGGTAACTCTTTGGAGGGTCAGTGTGGATTTGTTGGGTTGAAGGGCCTGTTTCCACACTGTAGGGATTCTACTCTATAAAAAAGTTCACACCGTTTCTTTTGTTTGCTGCCCACAATAAGTGGACGTGGTAAATATAGAGTTTCCTCGGTCTCTTTTAGCATCTCTGCTGGCGAGTTTGGCACCAGTCATAAAACATGCACAGTGTTTATGCAATGTGCAATAATATACTTTTAGGTGTTGTATTCAAATACACCACAGTTCTGCCCATTTAATAAATTTGTTCAGGTTCTTCTGTGGATCCTTGGCTTTCCTTGTTTAGTCTCATCTGCAAATTTAACCCACATGATTTCTGTCTATTTCAGGTTCTCTGGCACTTATTGTCAATGAGTTACATTTTTCTTTATTCAGTGTTATTGGCTTTGTAAATAGATCAAGAAAGGCAATTTGACAGCACTTATTAATCAGCACAAAGTCAACAGTGTTTGCAAAAATATAAATTAGATTCAAATAGCAGGAACACAACGCATTCATTCCTTGCCTGAAAAAAAATGCAGACAGATTCAAATGGCATCTGTGAACAGATAAGTCAAATAATGTTCAAAACAGGAAATAAATTAGCTTAGAATTAATTCAGGATGCACAAAGCATTCACAGTCTGTTTCCTGTCAAGAGTCAAAAATCTGTGAACAAATCTGTGGCACTGTAGAATACAGCACTGTAAATGACTATCATTCCATCCCAAACAAAGGAGAAATGTTCAAATAAAGGATTAATAAAAGTGTGCCTTTGCTTTTGTAAAGGGGGAAAATATTGCTGAAGGTAGAAGACTCGTAATGAACTGAGGCCATCATCTATCTTGTGTCAAGTTGTAGTTGAAGGATATAGAACTGTACAGCACAGAAACAGGTTCTTTGGCACAAGCGGATGGACTTAAAATGCATTCACAATAGTTAACTAATGCCACCTATCATATTTCATTAGTACCGTTTAATTATTTAGTAGATAGGGTAAAACAATTTTAAACACTGCATTCAGGAAGATCCAATTTGGAAGAGTCTCTGTCTTGTGTTAGTGGTCTGGCAATGACACACCATTTACCAAGTTTATTCAGATTTTTGACGAGTCAGCAAGTCTTCTTTGTGCATTCAGAGTCTAAAAAGATCATAAACATTGCAGACTAGGTTGTTGGAAAGAAGCCCAAAAACAACATTTTCTTTTATTTCCTTTGAAGGTGCAGTGCAAGTCTTTTCCTAACCTAGTGCTTTGTGTGTTGAGGGAAGATGAATGTACATAGAGTAATGGGGGCAAAATGTTCAGCATAAATGCCTGGGTGTATAGAAGATGACATTATCCAATATCAATACAGAGGGGTGCCTTTAAAGATTAGTGGCAGCTGCTCTAACACAAACAAAACCTTAATTCCCAAATTAGTTCCACTGCTTCCTGGCTGTTACTCTATAGCACAGTAGCCATGTGTCTCAAGAATAAAAGTCACTCTAGAGATGTTTGGTGGGTAAACAGTCTTTCAAATAGCAGTCCACACTTCCCATGCATGGATTCCATATATACCTATCTCTGCCATGAAAAAGCTGCCAACATTATCAAAGACCCATCCCATCCCAGTATTTTCTCCTACAACCTCTTTCATGAGGCAGAACATACAGAAGCTAGAACACACACACCCGCAGGTTCAAAAACAGCTTCTTTCCTGCCATTATACGACTGATGAATTGACTCTCTAACTTCAAACAATGTTGAACTTGTTAATGTCGATCTTGCCTGGCGCACCTCCTGTACAATATAACCTGAACATTTCATTCTGCCTAAGTTTTTTTTCACCCTATAATCGGGATGTTCTTGCTTATTATGATCTGCCTGTATTGCTCACAAACAAAGCTTTTCACTATACTTAGTTACATGTGACAATAAATCAAAATGCATCCAAGGACATTTTAAGTATTCTTGAACCGATTTTATCTTTAACATTTTCTAAGTATTGCATAACATGAGCTATCTTACAGTAAAGAAACCCATCATCACCGGCTTATAAGTAAACAATTGACATTGCTATTTACTATCTTTAGTAGGAAGACATGATGCATTCTAAACATTCAGTGTGATGTCACAGAGCTAAGGAGAAATTCTAACGCTATGCTGCCAATATCACATATAAAGACACAGATTTGAGTTCTTCTAAAGGTTGTGCTGCTTATGAAAACATTTTCTTCCTGCTTTGAAAACAGGAGGTGTGGGTTAGGAGAAGCCCTGAGCCATAACACTGATGTCATTACCTAATGTTACATGTGCCTGCAGCTTGCATTGATGAGATTAATAGCAGCAGCTCATTCCTTTGAAGTAACTCCAATCTAATATATTTGTTCAGGACACAATGTTGGTAGTGGCGAAAATTTTGGAATTGAAAATCAGGACCAGGCTTAAGTGATTGCAACCAGTTGCTAACTGTGACAGTACTAATACAGTGGTGGTCAATAACAGACAATTCAAACTATTCTGAGCTGCTGCAGAAACTGAGGTAACTGCAAAGGGTCTTTAAAAACTGAATTTATGCAGAACATACCCAGTAGTGTTTCCCCATTTTTAAAGTGCTATCTGTATGGTACTTACAAAATTAACTAAAAGGTTCTAATAAACAATGGGCATGTATTTAGGAATCAAATACACAGCAATTATTAGTGAAAATAAAAAAAAGTCTGTCTTTATTCCAGACAAACCTTTTAAGTAACATCAACTACCTATGGTTTCGTATATTTGAGACGTGCAAATATTTGGAAATGAGCCTGGCAGCAAGTTCTTTAGAAGATAAGCGGTTGTGGATAAAGGGTATAAGGCCCAACAGATGCAGGTGGCATCAAAGCAAGCTAGACTTAAGGAAAAGAATTAACTCTTTTGTTAGAGACTGCACCTGGGGACACACACTTTGTTTTGCTGCAGGTAATGACAGGCGAGAGTTCAATGAGATTTGTAATTCAGGAACATTGCTGCTGATAATGAAGACATGACCCGTACATAAACAAACCAGAACAGCAGCACACACCTGCCATCAGCTTTGAAGATACGAAGACTTAATTCTGATATGTTGTTATTTCAGATGAAACACCTAGTGTTTCATGAAAAATAAATTAATGCTGTTAGTTTCTGAACCAAAATTTGACTGATTTTTGATCTACACAAAACCAGGTTACTGTTCTCTCTATTGGATTTCATAAAACAATGCTTGCCAATCTGTGACATGTAGATGCACAGAAACAATGAATCTTTTGATTGTGCAATTGATGCTGGAGCTCTCTCAATGTATCCCAAATAAAGTCAGGGGCTTTGATATAAATGAGATGAAAGTCCTAGAACAGCAGCAGATGCTTCCGTACGTATTGCACTTTGATTGTAGATAAATGTGCTCTGAATGTGTGAACGATGAGTACTGAACCAAAGGAGAGATTAAGAGGGGTGATCAAAAGGTTGAAGCAGAAACTGGGGAGGTGATGCTATTGATGTGATTTTTGCAATAACAAGGTACAGGATTAGACAATGAACAGGAGTAAGATGGTGAGGTTGCAACCAATCCATTTCATCTTGAAACATTCACCGAAAAGAGGGATAGAACTGGCAGCAAGGGGAAAAAGCAACAACATCCATCATTTGAATGTTGAGTACAAGGACGTTATTATTCATATATGTGTAAGTCAGACAGGCAGTTGAAATACAGGTGGCAATAAAAAGTGTCGAGAGGTGGAGGAGGAAAAAACGTGCAAATCAGATGATCCCATCATTTTGGATAATATTGTCAAGGGCTGTGCATTCAAGTAAGAAAGAAGAGTGAGATGAGAAGTGGACCCTTTCATTGATTCTGGAGCTATGTATTTGAGTGAGAGAAAAGGTACTAGTGCTCAAAATTCACTGGCAATGCCTAGGTAAGTAAGTGTGAAATCAAACAAGGAGAGTTTCATGGGGCAGGACAATAGATGCTGGGAAGGATGGTGTAGTTGATGTGCTGCAAGTTATAGAGTAGTCAAAGAGTCAAGGCCAGAGTTAAAGAGAATGCTATTAATGATTTTGTTTGAACTGCTTTATTGCGATGAGCAAGAGTTGATTGGAGCAATTCAAACAGGAGCTGGAAAAACACAGCAGGCCAGGCAGCATCCGAGGAGCAGGAGAATCAACGTTTCGGGCATAAGCCCTTCTTCAGGAATGAAGAAGGGCTTATGCCCGAAATGTCGATTCTCCTGCTCCTTGGATGCTGCCTGGCCTGCTGTGTTTTTCCAGCACCACATTTTTCAACTCTGATCTCCAGCATCTGCAGTCCTCACTTTCTCCTAGCAATTCAAACAGGCAATTGTGAGAGAGGTTGGAGATAGTGCAGTAGCCATTGGCTACAGCAGGATGAAAGGTAAGTTGTCTAGAGGACAGGAATGCTAGCAGTTCCAAAAGGTAGACAGGCAACTCCAGACGAGAGGAAATCATTTCCAATGTAAGTTAAAATTGCGGACAGAGTCGGAAGCTGGAAGGTTAATGGAACTAGAGTCCAAGCAGCAGGAGATTCAGTCAAGATGAACGAGAAGCTTGGGAAAGCAGAAAGATGACAGAAGGGAGACTTAAAGTGAGACAAGAGTTCAGTGTTAGAATGGGGACTGGACTGGAAAAATGGTTGCTTTGATTTAGTGGGTAAGGTCAACAACAAATAAATGGATGATCTCTGAATTGGAGACAAAAGGCAAGTAGTAAAATGGTTTAGCAGATAGATCTAAAAGGATAGGTAGTACTGTACTGTGACACAGTAATGGGATAAAGAGAGACACCGCAACAAATATCAGATGTCAAATGACATATTTCAGTTTAAGTAATAACCCTCCAAAGTGCTCGTTAAAATGCTTCTAGTTAATTCTGCTCAAAGCTTTGTGGAATGAGGATAAATCTTAGGAAATGAACCTTTGGTGCTGTTGAAATGTGTCAAATTTCCAAAAATGATATGATTGAAAGATATCAGAAACCTGACAAATTTAAAGATTATAGCAAATAGGATGAGGAAGTGGAATCAAAAGGAGAATGTAGAAACTGCAGAATGATTTGGGTAAAATATATAAGTGGATAGAACAATGGCAGATGAAATTTAAAGTAGAATGCAAAGTACTGCCCAGAGAAAGGAACAGGAGACACATACTCTATGCAGAATGAAATGAAAGGTAGGAGTCTTACGAGACACAATGGTGATCATTGATCCAATTAATACTCAGCAGCAAAACTAATTGAACAGCTTAGTTAAAACAGGCGAATATATCAAAGAAGGTAATGATTGAACTTTAGGGCATTCTGGTTGCATTGTGTACACTGTCTAGTCTTGAATGGCAAGAAACAAGGAAAATCTTTAAAGTCTTGGAAGCATTGCACAGGGGACTAAGCAGGCTGATCCCTAACATCATATGCATCACGTGATGAAAAAACACAAGAAATTTGGCAAATTTCATCATAGTCAGGAATCATCTGAGAGGTTTACAGAATACTGCTAAGGGGATAGAAAAAATGAATCCAGGATATTAATTTGCAGAAGTGGAACAAATTGACATACATTCAAATTAGTAAAGGTCATTTTTGACCTTGTGCCTGTCACTTTTTCACCCAATGTCTGACAATAGTGGGCAGCATGGTGGCACAGTGGTTAGCACTGTTGCCTCACAGTGCCAGAGACCCAGTTTCAATTCCTGCCTCAGGCAACTGTCTGTGTGGAGTCTGCACATTCTCCCAGTGTCTGCGTGGGTTTCCTCCAGGTGCTCCGGTTTCCTCCCACAGTCCAAAAATGTGTAGGTTAGGTGAATTGGCCAAGCTAAATTGCCCGTAGTGTTAGGTGAAGGGGGAAATGTAGGGGAATGGGTTTGGGTGGGTTGCTCTTCGGAGGGTCGGTGTGGACTTGTTGGGCCAAAGGGCCTGTTTCCACATTGTAAGGAATCTAATCTAATAGATTTCCAGTTGGATCAGTGATGTTTGAAACCTTAGGAAAATGGGGAACAAACGAATAAATTCAGATGGTCAGAATGATCTTCCTCATCTCTGATTATTTTGTAAACTTGTGAAAAACTCATGGCATTACATGCTTGCAATACAAGTGGTGTAACTTCATTGATGAGTTCAGACTATATGCTTCTCAACATATTTATGATAATTCCAGCATGCTTTCCAACTGAACAATAAAGAAAACAAAAACATGATATGTAGGAAGATAAGCAGATAGCATGGTTGGAGTGCTTGCCAATGAAATCGGATATGGCTGCATAGGATAGAGAATAGCAATAGATTTAAGTAGTCATTTGAAACAGTGTTTCATTAAAAAAAATTTTTCAAGTCCAAGGTCTGGATTACAAGATTAATGGAATCATTCTGAAGCTTATTATTTTTCTTCAAATCAACAAACCCAATAAAAGAGTGCACAACAGTTTCATTTCCTTGATTTAACTAAGTTGACAGCCAGATTCTTCACATTTCCACATCAGATTTTGTCTGCAATGCTGGCCTGGGGCAACTCTCCCACTAATGTTCTCTGCTTCTTCAGATAGAAGTGACTCATTTTCCACTCAACTCCGAGCTCAGAGATCGAACCCAGATGCAGAAATCACTATGTGGAAAACAAGAAGCTGCAAGTTCCATCAAGTCATGAAGGAGGCTGTGGCGTAGCAGTAATGACACAGAGTCCCAGTTTAATGTTCTCTGGGCATGGATTCGAACCCACCGTAGCAGTGGTTAAACTGGAGGACAATAGAATTCTGGAATTATGCTGTCTAATCATGACCACTTAACTACTGTCATCTGTTGCAAATACCCACCTAATTCACGAATGCCATTTAGGGAAGGTCATCTAAAATCCTTACCTAGATTGGGTTACACGTGATTCCAGACCCACAGCAATGTGCGTGATTCTTAACTGCTCTCTAAAACAGCCTGGTAAACCATTCAGTTCTCAATAAAAAATCAGGGATGGTCAACCAATGTTGGCTTTGGCAACAATGCCCAAATCCAATAAAATAATAAAAGCATACATCACCTAAGTTAGCCCTTTACTTTGTTATAAAACAGTTTTTTCTTATACATTACTTCTCACTTCTGTTTAAGTAAAATTAGGAAAGCAGTATACAAGAAGCTGCAATCAGATTCCCTACAGTTCGCCTTGCTCACACTGTTTGGCACGGCAAAAGACTTTAAGGCAAGGATTAAAATGTAAACATTCGATACAACTGTACAAATATTTGGAAGTGATACAATGATTACAATAGTCCTGCAAAGCAAAAAAGTTGATCTTATTATTTAGAAGATGGAATAATGCTTCTATTAAAACTAAAGAATTCCAGTGGCATGTATGTTTTAAGAGCAAGGCTTTCTGTATAACTAGATCTACAAGTTGGGAGAGCTGGGTATTGCTTGGACTTGTCTCAGTAGAATTATAGTGTTTATAAATCTGCACTGGATGATCTTCAATATGGTTATTATGTAGACCTTCTGAAAATACATAATAATGTCTTCTGAAAATAAACAATACTGAAATATGGTTCTCAGATTATAGGGCATGCTTATGTTTTTGAATAACATGATATTTAAGTGCAAGAAAAGGGTGATGTACTGCATCTCACTTACAATAAATATTAAAAGCTGACAATTGGGTTTGACTCATTGATGCTTGGGAATATGGGTCAGACAAATGATCTTGGGGGTGAAGTTGATCTTAGAAGGCAGCACAGGAACAGGCAATTGCAAATCAGTAGCAAGATTTCTCTTCAAAGGGAATGTAAATGGATACTGGCTAAGATGCATTCACAATTCATCATTTGCATTGTGAGATTGCTCAAATTGAAGTTCTGTGATGTTATAACCTCAAGATGGGAGGAGCACACTGTCTCTCTTCAGTCAACTACTCCACGGGTCACAACATTAAATTAAACATTTTACCCAGTTTCCAATATGGCCAATCACAAGCTTCCTTCATCTATTGAAACTCAATATGGAAGTAAAAACATCCACCAACCAGGTTTATTTTAACATAAAACTTGATTAATTATAACAGAGAGAGCTTCTTAAATGAAATGCAAAACTGCATAGTTTTTGATTTGAAAATATAAATGCTTACCTCTCTTAATAACTCAAATAACACATACAACAGGTAAAGGGCAAAAATGACAATTTGTTTGCAAAGATTCACTGTAGGGGAAACATCTTATGGCCAATGAAGGTCAGTTCTTGAAGGATGATAAGCAGAAAAAAGGTTCAGAAGCCTGTTGATCTGATGCCCTGACATACACACACAGGTCATTCTGGTCTGACCATATTTAAAATTGTGGGCAATTTTGGATCCCATATCTTAGGAAAGATGGACTGGTCCTGGAATGGGTCCAAAAGAGGTTCACAAGAATGATCCCAGGAATAAAAGGCTTAACGTATGAGGAACATTCGAGGACTCTGGGTCTATATTTGATTAAGTTTAGAAGGATTGGCGGGGGGGGGATCTAATTGCAAGTTAAAGGGTACCGAATGGCCTGGACAGAGTGGAAGCTGGCAAGATATTTCTATTAGCAGGAGAGACTAGGGCTCAATGGCACAGGCTTAGTGTTAAGGGAAGACCCTTTAAACGGAGATGAGGAGAAACTACGTCAACCGAGTAATGGTGAATCTATGGAATGCATTGACATAGAAGGCAGGTCATTGAGGATATTAAGACAGAGATAGATAGGTTCTTGGTTGTCAAGGGGATCAAAGGTTACAGGGAGAAAGTGGAAGAATGGGGTTGAGAAACTTATCGACCATGATTATATGCAGATCAGACTCAATGGCAACATGGCCTAATTTCTGCTCCTATGTTTTATGATCATTGGGCAGTTTTCTCTGGGGTCTTGGTAAACACAGCTTGCTCAGGAACTACATACCAAGAAGTTTTCCCACATTCTTCAAAAGGACAATTAGATTTCACAATGGAGGAACAACAAAGCGTTTCAGAAACAGGGGAAAGATGAACTAGGCGGTCTTAGTTCTGCAAGCTTTTTAGCTGTAGCCCCATGTGAAAACGAAGCAACCTCGAAGCAAAACATTGTTCAAGCATGACAGCCATAAAACCCAGGTAAGTATTTTCTATAGTGTCCAACCTCCAACACGACTTCCAGAAATATCTTTTCTTTACAACAAAAAATTCCTTTCACCAAGCCTTTTCTAAATAAAAACCAAACTCATTTCAGGTATCTCACAGAACATGAAATAAACCCATTTTGATACAATCCTTCAAAACCCTTCATCTATTTACATGTTTTGTTTGGCTATTTATACTTTAGTTTGACCTCGTATGAGAACAAAGAACAATACAGCACAGGAACAGGCCCTTCGGCTCACTAAGCCTGTGCTGATTTCTAATCCTTATTTAGACATGCTACTTATTGTCCATACAAAGTTTCATTCCCTCCTGTTCGCCTCCCATTCACGAGTCTATAAAGATACGCCTTAAATGTTACTAATGTGCTTCCACCACCCCCAGTGGCTGTACAATCCAGGCATCCACCACCCTCTGATTTTGTCTGCACTTCTCCCCTCAACTTTCCTCCTCTCACCTTGAACGTGTGTCCTCCTGCACCTGACTTTTGCACCCTGGAAAAAGCCTCTGACTATCCAAACGCAGCAGGCATAAGCAATGCTGTGTCACATATTGCAGTTATGTTGTAGTACTGGCCAAGTGGCCATTTTGTGTGCTTTTATGCTTACCCAACTTGCTCGCAGTAAAATTTCTAGGCCCTTAGATTGCTTCATTGATGGAGAATCCTGGTTAGGCTCCCCTCCCTAATCAGGGGCAATATTGACCATTGCACCTTTACTGCTGATTCAGTTGATATCAAATTCAGAGTCAGCAAACCCGACATTACCGGTAACTCAGACGTGGGCAAGCATATTAAAACAAAGTATCACACCAGCCAGGAATTTGTTTTAAAAATTAATTGCAGATTCTTCAGGCTTTACCATTAGATTGTGCTGTGTGACTACATGAGCATCTGATGAAGGTATGATTGAGAAACATTATAAGTAGCAGTAGAGCTGGACTATCCTAGTAATTTGGGATTATTACACTTGAATTAATCAGCATGATAGTTTTAGCTCCATCGAGCTGGTTGATGAACAGCTGCTGAATTCATACATAATATTTGCAATCTCTTCCACCATTTAAAATGACAGAGGCAAAAACAAACTGAGATATCTCTTGGCATTTGAAAGAATTTGGACAGACAGAAATAAAAATTCCCTCTTCTTATTGTAGGAATCATGTGCTGACACTCAGAGATAGGAGTTCACTGTATAAGTATAAGAAACTTGCAACTCTTCATTCAATCTATTTGTTGGGAACATGATGATTGTCACTATTTAAGGAATGGGAAATTGAAGTTCTCTCCCTTTTGTTTCGCTACAAGTTCGAAATGACAAGCCTTCCATTCCCATTTTTCTATCAAAGGCTAAGATTGGACCCCATTCAGTAGATGTAAGAACCAAAACAAATGCATAAGGTTATTAGGATCTAATATCAGATCTTACCGTTGACATACAATACTTTGAATTGCTTATTTAAATCATTCTGCCTTGGTGTATGATTTCTGGTCTTTATTAACAATGAGTATGAACAGACCTTTGCATTATGGGAACCTTGCTCAATCACATCTTCATCAGACAACCATATCCAGTAGGAATAGGTTTCCTAGATGAGTCTTCCTTTCTAACACAGTTACATAGATACCAACAGTAACAGCCCAAACATCATTCTTGAGATAAACTTGCTAGCGTAAGGATGACCTTGAAATTTTAGTGCAACACTTTGCTTTTCCTGCTCTTATTCATCTGAAGTTACTGAAACACTATTTGAGTGGCTTTCCAGGAAATTGTTCTTATAGCCATTCTTTCAGTATCAGTTTGTAATTGAAAGTAGACAGATTTATCCTTGCAACTACTAGAATTCAGTCCAAACCTACACCAGGATGAGAGAACTGTATAGGATAGATAGAGGTCATTTTGCTCATCATTCTTGTGCCAGACCTTTGTCCAATTACTCCTGCTCTATTCGTATTAAGCTGTTCCCCTCTCCTGGCCCTTTGCAATTATTTTAAATCATTATCCACTTTGTTAGCAAAAGCAGGCAGGATGATTATTATTTGAATTGGGAAAGCAGGAAGTGCACCAAGACGTGGAGGAGCATCAGTCACTAAATGTAAGCATGTAGGTACAGCAGACAGTAGGTTGGTCTTCACAGCAACAGGATTCAAGTACCCGAGTAGAGATGCCTTGCTCCAACTGTGCAAGGAATTGACAAGGCCATAGTTTATAACTCTTAACTCTTGAACACTTCTGTTAAATGTCCAATTAACCTTCCCTGCTCTAAGGAGAACAATCTCAGTTTCTCCACAGTACTGAAGTTTTGTACCTGGTTCCATTCAAATGTTTTTCTTCTGTACCTTATTCGGGATTAGTTTGGTGTCCATGCATATGATATTCCATTGCATTGGTTAATGATCACCAATGCAAACATGTATAAGAAATTTTTTTGCCTCTAGCCCCAGGCAACTGAAGCCAAGTATGCCTATCAAGCCTTGCCATTTTATTTTTAAGAGCAGAGACCAACTACTCTATTTCAATTTGCATTTAAGGCGAATTCAATTATAACTCTTCAAATTCAATTATTTGTACTCGTGTTCTTCAGTATACTGCAGATGGACTACTCATTATGTTAAATGGAATGAAAAAACTCAATAAAACTAGGACAAATGAATTCAGTAGTGCCAGGTAGAGGAGGAGAAGCCAGTATTCCTGCTTTTGAAATAAAGTGTCCTGAACGAACCCTAACTTTAAGTGTTTTGGTGGCACCACCAAGAGATGCTGCCACTTGACCTACTCTAGTTTGGTGATCCTTTTCTGGGAATTCAGAGATGGGTGTTTGCAATACGTTAGCAAATAATTCTTTGCTGCTTAGTCTCATCCATGCACATCAGTCCCGTCCTGATGAGGGATTGTGAAAATTCAGCTTGTGCATCTTGAATCCTTATTGATAAGTTTATCAAATTTTTTCCACTATCAGTTAAATTGCTGGATGTTTAAACAGTAATTGCAGTTAATACTTTCAGACCATGCACACAGTTCACATAGCAATAACTGATTATGATGACTGTATACAAAATTTCTTCTGTCAAATCAAATGCAATACACTAGATTCTGCAGGCAAAGTTTTTCCATAATTGAATGAATATATTTCTAAACAGAATGCTTTTTGATGCCAATGATCAGATGATAAACAGCATGCTCCTCTGGTTTTTATTCAAACTTATGCTTAATATTAAGATGATTTTTAAAAAGAAAAAAAAAATTCCTTAAGTTTATTCACTTTGACAATTATTCATTAATTTGTTTTCATTTCTAGGTATTTGTTAGATTTTTACAATGCCTTGTTTCCATTATTTCAGGGATTTTGCTGCTTTTGCGCAAACTCCTGGATGTATGAGGCAACTTTTGCTAAATTAAGTTATGTAAAATTTTCTTTTATTAGAGCATTGTATCATTTGACTGGTTTATATGAAGGCAGCACAACATATACTGAAGAAGTTTCCACCATTACATCGGCACAAGGGTGGCACAGTGACCAGCTCTGTTGCCTCACAGTGCCATGGACCTGGGTTCGATTCCAGCCTCGGGCGACTGTCTGTGTTAGCTTGCACATCCTCCCTGTGTCTGCGTGGGTTCCTCCAGGTGTTTCGGTTTCCTCCCACAGTCCAAAGACGTGGAGGTAAGGTGAATTGGTCATGCTAAATTGCCCATAATATTAGGTGCATTAGTCAGGGTAAAGATAGGGTAGGGGAATAGGTCTGGCTGGGTTACACTCTGGAGGGCTGGTGTGGACTTGTTGGACCAAACGGTCTGTTTCCATACTGTAGGGAATCTAATCTAATCATGATGAATAACGTACTTACAACTGCTCTGTAAACGTTCATTTCTCAGGCAGCAATACTCTAGTTTTAACACAAACAAAGGAGGACACCACTTTGACTGGGACAGCACATACATCCCAGGCAAAAGTGAGGTTTGCAGATGCTGGAGATTAGAGTCAAGATTAGAGTGGTGCTGGAAATGCACAGCAGGTCAGGCAGCATCTGAGAAGCAGGAAAATCAAAGTTTCAGGCAGGCTCCAGCCCCAAACATCTATTCTCCTGCTCCTCTGATGCTGCCTGACCTGCTATGCATTTCCAGCACCACTCTAATCTTAATAGACATCCTCGGACAGGCAAAACAAAGACACGCACAAGAATTCTTAGAGGAATGGCATTCTAACCAGAATTCCATCAATAAACTCATTGATTTAGATTCTACCTACCTTCCCTTGATAAAAGGAACCTGAAATGACAACACCCACCTTAAGAAACCAAGACCTATTAATAGAGAAGTGGGACATACTTCACCAGAGACTCTCACTGATGATGTTACCTAGCATGTTGACAAAACATTTGAAAATAAACCTTCCAGCTCAGTGAGCTAACTTATAGACTTATCATCAACCTGAGCTACATATTTTCTCAAAGATTTCTTCCACTCCTTAGGGAGCTGGTTCTTGGTACATTATAATTTCACATCCACCTCTAGCATGTTACCCAACTGGCCATGCTTTGCTATACACTAGACAGGTTATAAGACCAAAATAGTTCTTACCTGAACATCTGCATTTGTTCACTTTCCTAGTAGTCAGTAAATAAAGAAATGTTGAAAACTTAGCTATTTTCTTCACTTCTAACTCAAGGGCACGGAAGTCAAATGAAATGCCAGACATTACTGCCCCAGCCTGCGGCTACTGACTCAGGCACAAGAAAGTAAATGAAATACTTTGAAACCAAGGTCAGTATGTCAATTAAAAAGTTTCTGCTCACTTCAGGAGGATAATGATAAGAGCACACAAACCTCTCCGTACGTGATAGTTTATGCTGATATGAAAGAGAAAAACTTCAAATTGCATCCAGTAAGACTGTTCCTTTGAAATGAGTTTATAAATGCCCTGGCATATCATGCATCCTTTCCCACTCCCTCCATGTAGCAAAGCAGGTACCTACATCGTATTTCATATTTACAAAAGTGGGAGTAACCAGGCTCAATTTTAAATGAAATTAGGTCACAACAGCTTTTGACCATTGTCACCTGCTGGATAGTTTCCCAAAGGGTACAAATCTTTAATTAAACACTATATGATAACTGATTGCAAGGATGTGAATGAAATGAGTGTTTTTGGACCCAAGTCAAGAGGAAATAAATTCTTACCTGCTTTGCAAATTGAAAGATTGCATTGTTCTCACTAGTAAATAGATGTAATAAATGTCAACAATAATAAAGCAGAATGCCTGTTCAAACACTGCAACTTGAGAGCTCTGTGAAAGTATTTTGAATAGATAAGCAGTTTTGTCAGCATATACCGTAGTGAATCGAATGATTTTGCTATGAATGATTAAACAGGGCATTCATATATCCGCAATAAAGCAGGAAAGAAAATTAATTCACATAGCAACTTTAGAGGATGTGCAAATGCTGCACTGGTGGTGACATGATCACCATTTGCCTGTTGTATTGGTCTTTCTGTCTTTTCTTGACCTCATGTCACACCCATCAATTTAGCAAATGTCTTCTGAAGTTAAATATCCAATTCAAAATTTCAATGTCACCCTTACTTGGTTATAACATCTTGATACTACTTGTATTATTCAGCCTCTGGATAAGCATGTAAATAAACCTCAAGGACATTACCCAAAAGATGTGAAGCATTTGCATGTTGGAAGGTCAGGAAACATTTATTGGGGCAGAAATCTGCAAGCATCCTCAACAGCAACTTGCGTCAATGGATTGAAGAGGCATGGAGAGAATTCAATGTCAATATTATTAAAATTTCATTTTTAAAGATGTGGCATATCGTATGTGCTTACCAGTACCAAGAATAATAATTTATGAAATGTTGATGCATGAAACATTGTAGCTAATCTGTCAAATTTACACATTGCGTGGGATGAAATAGGTTATAAAATAATGTTAATATTTAATTATTTCTTTTGTGCTGCTGGTTTTAAAAAAAAAAATTCCTCCATTTGGTTTACATTTTAGGCCCAACTCAAATATGCATTTTAACTATAAATACTCTTAAATCCATCCCTGCATGAAAGTCAACCACATGTTTGTTGGCCAAAAGTATTGATCACAAAAATTCAACCTTCATATGAAAATGACTACACTTGAGTGACAGAAACACACAGTTGCAATATGAACTGGAGCTCATGAGTGGAATGCATCAGCTATCCTGGGGACCTGCGAAATGTGCATTAACTATCCTGGGGATCCCAGGCAGGCTCGTCTGTTCCTCAGAGAGAATGAGAGATGTGCGTGTCATTCCCATTGAAGGAATGTGAAATGAACAGATGTGCTATTCCAAGGGATATGCAGGCAGCATGTTTGCTAACTTTGCGATGAGCTGATAAAAAGTGAAATTCATCTTCTGTGAAGCATGCCAAGTCAGTTTCTCCATTTCTATTTATACATTCAAAAGTTCATCTAAATTGGTTTAGAGGCACCTTAACTTGTTATAAAAAAACAGGGATGGAAACCGTCCATTCATTATGTCTCCAGAAATTAATCCATCCAAGACTGTTGGCAGCAAAGTCTCTTTTATTCGCCAGCATGGAGGGTTTGAATGGATTGAGCTGACAGGAGGGGCGACAGTCTCAAATCTGTTTCAAAATTGGACCACATCCAGAGCAAGGAAGAGCTTGTACAAGACAAGCAAGTCAATAAAAAAAAATGGAAAACTGAAATCTGTTGTGCAACAGGGGATGCGCAGATTAAGATTTGGGATAACATAGTGGATTCAGATAACATAGTGGGAGAAGCCCAGCGATGTAGGTGATTCAAATAATTCTTGGTCCAAAATGCTTGACCATTTTACAATTGATAGGAAACCTGAAAGTGTGTTCAATTCTTCACATACTCCTGTTCCGCATGTCTGATTCATGAGGTAGTGGCACCAGTACTGGGGAACGAAGAAGCTATTTATTGATAGAGGCTCCAGTTAAACAGAGCTGGAGTGTGTCTAGAAGCAAAACTGACAAAAGTAATGGTGCATTAGTGACAGAAGTGGTGCAAGGAAAAAGAAATAAAGCTAAAGAGGGTGTGAAACATTCACAACAAATCAGATTATTTATACAACAAATAGAAATTAATAGGTTGATCAAAATTGCCAAGATGGAGCCATTGCAGCACTGTGGCTGAGGTTGGGAATTAAGTATTTTTGGAATAATTGACTCTTAGAACAGTTGGAGAAAATGGAGGAGGAGAATAAAGACATTAGAGAAAAAGGATAATTGAAAATCAGATGTCGAATTCTTTTAGGTGGAGATTCAAAAAAAAAGAGGGCAAGTATGAAACTGGCAAAAGAAAAACACTAGCAGGAGTAGATTTTAGAACCTGGAGCAGTAATTATAGTTCTGGGCAGAATATCAGTTAGGAATTCAGAGGATAATAAAGCCATCACGAGATGTTAATTTGTATATACTGGGCAAACCAAACTTACAGTAATAGTAAGGAAGATAAATTTGTGAAATATACTCAAGATAGATTTTTCACATCAGTATGACAAAGGAGCAAGTAGAAAACAAACTATTTTAGATCCAGGATAATACAAAGAGCCAAAATTAATCAGAATTTCCAAAACTAGGGACTTAAATCTACAGCTGTAAAAAAACAAAGTCCAATGCTGCCTCAATATCAAGGATAATGACCATTGCCTTGTCACTAGAATTCAGCTCTTCTGCCCATGTATGGACCAAGATCAGGAGCTGAGTGGTCATGGTGAAACCCAAACTGAATATTATTGAGCAGGTACCATTTGCTGGCACCGTCAGTAACCCCATTATATCACTTTAAGGGGTTGGTTGGGTCAGTTTGCTGGCTGGCTGGTTTGCAATGCAGAGTGATGGTGAGTACGGTTCCTGCACCGGCTGTGGGGTGTGATCCTCAGGTTAAACCACCATAGTTGCCTCTGTGTAATGAGAGAAAAGCCCTACAGTCTGCTAGGACTGTGGTGCCTTTACTTACTTTTCTATCACTTTCCTGATATCAAGAGTAAACTCTCAATTGGTAATTGGCCAGGTTGGACGTGTGAGAAAGGATATACCTAGACAATTGTCCACATCGCAAGTAGACGCCATGTTGTGGCTATACTGGAACAGCCAGTATATCCAACATCTCTGTGGTCACCTTTTGTACAGCTGTAGAATGTGGATTATCATATCGAGCATGTTTGTTGACCTTTGATTTCTGTTACCCATATTTTTTTCAGATTCAAGAAGATACACCAAAACTAGAGTCAATAGGAATCAGGAGGAAACATTCCCATGCTTGGGGTCATACCTAGCACAAAAGAAGGTGCTTATTGATGGAGGTCAGTCTCAGTATGAGGACATCAATGCAAGCGTTTCTCAGCGTATCTTACTAGACCGTACCATCTTCATCATTGACTTTCCCTCTATCATAAAGTCAGAAGTGAGGGTTGTTCTCTGATGATTGCTGCTTTGAATGCAATTTTTATTTAATATCGCTTAGAGGATTTAAAGTTTGAAGGATTGTGGAAAACAAAATTGGTTTCAATTTCTGTGGACATACCTGGGGTAATTTCTTTAAAAGAAGGCTACTTAGAAATTATCGCTGCAAATGTGTTGCTGGTCAAAGTACAGCAGGCCAGGCAGCATCTCAGGAATAGACTTAGAAATTATGCTTTGCTGTAGTTATTGTGGCAGCTGGTTGTGAAGTCATTAGCTTGGAGTGATTTATGTTTTTCCTCGCTGTGCGAAAGGAAAACTTGCTAAGAACATGCTTCACATCTGATTGCTCCTGTTTCTACATCAGTTCAGGGTGAAATCTGCCTGTTTCTTCTGAGAAAGTGATTGAAAAACCATCTCAAGATTATATTTCCTGAGCAAGCTGTGTTTGAGAGACTTTGCAGACAACTGTAAATTGTTGTTCAGTTGGCCAGACCAGCCAGAACATTACAGCAACAGATGTTGGAACATCCTACACTTTACCCTTTTGCCTTCAAGAAAGCCAATTGTTCTGTGCTTTATTCCGGAAGCCAATCTCTGCAGAATAATCGGTTTCATTTGCTCCTTTTTCCTGCAGAAAGGGAAGGTTGTGCACGTGTTCTAGAGATACTTAGAGGCATAGGCATTTCTACTCCTACATTACTGACTACGTTAATCGCATCTTCACTGAATAAGCTTTGATTGTTAATAAACTCAAACGGGAGAGGTGATGGCCTAGTGGTATTATTGCTGGACTGTTAATCCAGAGACCCAGGTAACGTTCTGGGGTCCTATGTTCAAATTCTGCCAAGGCAGATAGTGGAATTAGATTCAATAAAATCTGGAATTAACAATCTGCCGATGACCGTGAATACATCGCCAATTGTTGGAAAAACCCATTTGGTCCACTAATGTCCTTTCGGGAAGAAAACTGCCATCCTTACCTGGTCTGGTCTACATGTGATTCCAGACCCACAGCAACATGGTTGACTCTTAACTGCTCTCTGGGTAATTAGGAATAGGCAATAAATGCTGGCCCAGCCAGTGATGCCCACATCCCATGAATGAATAAAAGAAAAGTGCGTATATATTAAGAAACTTAGTTGATAGATCATTTCATTTAAAAACTTGATATCAATAAGGTACTTCATTAGTCATCCTGGTGATTGAAAAATGTCTTACTTCCTGTTTTACACGGTGGAGGACTAGAATGACAGAGCACCCCTCCAGCCTTCATTGTAACAAAAATGGATGTTAATGATGAGTGCATGGTTTTCAACTTTATTTGCAATTCCTCAGATATTGAAGCAGATTATGTTCATATGTACACTGGACAACGTTTAGGCTCCAGCTGATAAATGGAAATAACAAACACAAATCTCAGGCAATGAACATCTCCACCAATAGTGAATCTAACCACCTCCCTTTGACATTCAATGGATTACTTTCTGCGAAATTCCTTTCTCCCATTATTATCCTGGGAGCTACCAACGGGCTAGCCAGATAAATATTATGGGTTAAAGAGCAGATGAGAGGCTGGGAGTTCTTCGGTGAGAAACTCTCTGCCTCATTTCTCAAAGCCTGTTCACCATTACAAAGGCACAAGTCAGAACTGTAATGGAATACTCTGCACATGCCTGGATGAGCACAGCTCCAAAACCTCTCAAGAAGCTTGACACCATCCAGGACAATGCAGCCAACATGACTAGTGTCCCGTTTACCATTTCCAGTATTCATTCCCTTCATCACCAATGCACACTGGCAGCAGTGTGGACCATCTACATGATATACTGCAGCGACTCCTTCAAAAGTACAGCCACTTAGAAGGACAAATGCAGTAGCTATATGAGAATGCCATCAACTGCAACTTCCCTTTCAAATCACTCACCATCCTGACATAGAAATGTACTGCCATTTCTTCACTGTTACTGGGTTGAAATCCTGAAACTCACTTCAAGTATACAAATGCACCTATACCGTGTTAACTGCAGGAGTTCAAGAAGCCAAACATCATCACCTTTGTAAGGGCAATTAAGGATGGGCAATAATTGCTTACGCAGCCAGTGGCACCCATATCTTATGGACGGATAAATTTTTTTAAAAAAAAGAGTCATTTTTGAACTTCCAGAATAGTCTAGACTCTACAGTGATGCCCTTATACAAGGAAACATGAATGTCTCTCAAAAGAAATGTAACCAAGATTCACTAAACTGATGTTTGCACTGCCAAAATTGTCTTATGATGAGAGTGAATAGAGCTGAAAATCATACAACATCAGGTCAAAGTCCAACAGGTTTGTTTGGAAGCACAAGCTTTTGGAGCGCTGCTCCTTCATCAGATCATTGTGGAGACTAAGATTATAAGACACAGAATTTATAGCAAAAGTTTACAGTATGATGTAACTGAAATTATATATTGAAAAAGACCTGCATTGTTTGTTAAGTCTCTCATTTTTTAGAATGACCATTTTGGTTTCAGTTCTTTCATATGTAAATCGCAAAACTTTTATTAAAAGTTACATTCTTAAGTGAACTTTAACAATTGGTGTCATGTCGGCCCAGAAAAGGGATTGAAGGTGTGAGCTGCCCTGTGTGAGGCTGTTTGTGCTAGACTGATTCTAATCTAAAAAATGGATTTACAGAATCTTACATGGATTCATGCAGTTTTTGAGCAAAGTAAAAGGTAATTCTGCAAGTGCAAATTGTGGCACATGATTTGGAGATGCCGGTGTTGGACTGGCGTGTACAAAGTTAAAAATCTCACAGCACCAGATGCTTCCAAATAAACCTGTTAGACTATAACCTGGTACTGTGAGATTTTTAACATTGTGGCACAGACAGCCTCACAGGGAGCTTACACCTTCAATCCCTTTTCTGGGCCAGCATGACACCAATTGTTAAAGTTCACTTGAGAATGTAACTTTTTTAAAAAAAGTTTTGCAATTTACATATGAAAGAACCGAAACCAACATGGTCATTCTAAAAGATGAGAGATTTAACAAATAATCCAGGAATTTTTCAATATATAATCTCAGTTTCATCATACTGTAAACTTTTGCTATACATTGTGTTTTACAATCTCATTCTCCACAATTATCTGATGAAGGAGCAGCGCTCCAAAAGCTAGTGCTTCCAAACAAACCTGTTGGACTATAACCTGGTGTGTCATTTTTAACTTTGTACACTCCAGTCCAACACCGGCATCTCCAAATCATGACCACCAAAGAGTGAATAGATGAAGCTTTTCTTTTGCAGTGTTTAGGAAAATTACCTTATTGAGAAAAAATTGAGAGAGAATAAAATCTAGCGATATGGCCACATAAGTAAGAACTCTGCAATTCCCACAGATCTGATAGATACTGGGAGAATATTTGCCCACCCAGGCGTATCTAGAAGTTAGGGCCGCAGAGTCAGGATAAAGGGTTGGCTATCGAGGTCGCAACATGAGGAGAAATGTCTTCACTCAAATGTTTGGAAGTCTTTTTAACTTTTCACCCCAGAGCACTGTGGATACTTATTTACAACATTCAAGGCAGGAATCAATAGTTTTTAGATAGCAAGGAAATCGAGGGACATGGGATAGAGAATAGTGCACAATGTCGTAGTTGAAGCAGTAGCATTGATGATGCTATGGAATAGTGCAGCCAAATTGAAGGGCTGAGGCCCTCCCTTGATCCCATTCTTCATGTCCCTGTTACAGTGATCCCAGTTCATGGCATTACTGGCTTGACAAGCTCACAATGCTGCAAATTTAGTCTTGACAGTGAAACAGAAGTTTGTTATGCAAAAGAAAGATAACAGAAAAAAACCAAGCTATTTCATATTTACAATTTGAAAGACTATGAAACACAATAATAACACAATCACGCTTTCTCAAAACCATCACATTGCAGTACTTAAATATCAGAAATACTTCCTTCACTATCAAAGCAATGGGTTTGAATTAACCGTTTCTTTCAATACCCAGGCTTGAGAGTTTGGTAGGTACTCCTTGAGCATTTGCACAGCTTAGAGTCAAAGAAAATTACAGCACAGATACAGGCTTTCAGTCCAACTCGTCCATGCTGACCAGATATCAGAAATAAATCTAGTCCCATTTGCCAGCATTTGGTCCATTTCCCTCTGAACCATTCCTATTCATATACCCATCCAGATGTCTTTTAAATGGTATAATTATACCAGCCTCCACCACTTCTTCTGGCAGCTCATTCCATACACACATTATCCTCTGTGTGCTTAGTCCCCCTTCTTCTCTCACCCTAAACCTATGTCTTCTAGTTTTAGACTCCCCCACACTGGGGGAAAAAAGTCTATTTACCCCCTGGATTTTACAAACCTCTACAAGGTCATCTCTTAGCCCCTGACCCTCCAGGAAAATAGACCCAGTCTATTCAACCTCTCCCTATAGCTTGAACCCTTCAACTCTGGCAACATTCTTCAAATGGTTCAGAAAAGATTTACAAGTTTCAAAACATTCTTCTTAGAACAAGGAGGCCAGAATTGCACACACTATTCCTATAGTGGCCTAACCAATGTCCTGTACAGCAGCAACATGACTTCCAAAATCCTTTACTTAATGCTCTGACCAATAAAGGCAAGTATACCAAATGCCTTCTTCACAATCCTATCTAACTATGACTCCACTTTCAACTCAGCTTTGACTTTCACAATTGTGAATAATCCCTCCAGCGGTCAAACCAAACTCTTCTGATCTGAAAGGTTCAAATTAATAGTCTTACATCGTGGTAACTTCTTAGCTAATAGGAAATGCATTTCTGGGAGGGGAAGGGGCGGGGGTGGGGGGAAAGAAACAGGCCCATGGTCAATTGGGGGTCAGTTTAATGGTACTCAGGAGTTAGGCTAGATATTTCATAGTCTAACCTTCCCTGAGTAAACAGTTACTCAACAACAGTGGAACATTCTGAATTCTTTGATTTAAATGAATAACTACAGAGGGCTCCTGAAACAGGGGAATTGCCCAGAGGAGTTTGCAATTTGCTGGGCAATTCCTTTGGAGTCTGCTATCAGTCAGAGATTCTGCAGAGTCCCAGCGCAAAATTTGCATCCACATTGCAAAAATTTACATTGCAAACTATCTGGCATTGGAAAAATCTGGGCCAAAATACTTAGCAGGGCAAAGTTCCGCTCTAAATAATAAAACCTTCAAATGTTTTGCTAATGAATTGGGTGCTGAAATTGGCAAACATGTAAATATGTACTCCAGGTGCCAGGCTAGCTTTGGAATGTCTTAAGGATTTTGGGTTTCAAAAAGGGATATATGCCTTGAACAGGAAAGTGCTGCAACCTTTCCGAATGGAGCTGCAAGGCCTCTTCCTGTCTTTTATTTCCTAAGTTCTACCTAGAAACGGTGCCCTGTGGACACGATCAAAACACAGGATTCCAAGAAATGACTTGGTCTCTTTCAAAACAGCAATGACCGAAGACACCAGTGCCAAGAACTTATAATAATCTAATCTCTTGCACAGTTTAAAATATATTTTTAGAACAACATTGACAAATATGGCACTGACATTATAAAATAATTTTAAGAAGTTTATTTTAGTTGGCATTGTACAACTTCAATTAAATAAACAGCTCCAGATTAATAATCACATCTGGAGACTGAATGCAGCTGCTAGGTCAGTATCAAATGACGTATCAATTTAAAAGGTTAATTCTTTTTACTCTCTATCTACCAATACCATGATAATGTCTTCATTCCAAGCCATTTAATCTAGTTTTATTTCATCTTTCTGCACACATGGATTACTTTTCTGAAAGCAAAATGCCGACTTTAATCATTTATAATAAACCAAAGGGTTAAATAAAATTCTCAAACAAATTAGCTTGTATTGCTTTACAGTTGCGAATCAATACACTGAAAACAGTTATCCTGGAAGAAATAACCATTATTCTCCATGCTACTGTAATTAATAGCTCCATTTGAAATCTTAATTGTCCTCTTCTTTGACAACTAATTTGCTGTACATTTCTAATTTTTGCTTCAGGACGTTTTCTATCCATTACTTTCCACTTATGTCAAAAGCTTAGTTAAGGGGTGAAAGGATGAGTCAAATAATAACTGACAAACCAGATCAATACTGGTCAGTTATAACATAAACTAATACAGATGCTAATATTCATTCAACCCATGTCGTCTTTCCTTCATCAAGCACTTTTCCAACAATCCAAATACTACTCTATCATCTGCAGTTAAATCATCAATTGTAAGTACACTTTACTACCTTAGCCTCCAATTATTATAATATTTGCTCAATTATCTATTTATTTTGTACCTTTAAAGTTCCATGGCATTTCACAAAATGGCTGCAAAGAAAATGATTTGGAGACGCCAGTATTGGACTGGGGTGTACAAAGTTAAAAATCATACAACACCAGATTGTCCATAGGTTTATTTGGAAGCACTAGTTTTCAGATCACTGCTCCTTCATCAGGTGATTCTCCACAATCACAAGGATGGGAAGATTAGAGAAGATAGTCAAACACTTGGTCAAATAACTTGATTTTCAGCAGCTTTGTTTTTAATTGAAGTAAAAGACAGAAAGAACAGAGTGAAACAACTGAGAGAAGGATAAATATTGAGGCAGAGGATTAGAGAAGGAATTTCACAGCATGGATTCCAGTTCTGCCACCGAATATGGGACGATGCACAGAAGTGAGAATTACAATACTGGGAGACAGAAATGTGTCAAGTTTGAGGAGGCTGAATTGAATGCTAGAGAAGATTACATGGATAAAGTGCAGAGGGTCACGGTTGGAACTAAAGGAAATAATTTCACTACGAATGCATAGAGGAAGCAAGGAATCAATTGTCGACCAGTGAAGACGAGAGTAATCGATGAGTGGGACTTAAAGCACAAAAGGATACACAGCACAGTTTTGGACAAGTTTGATTCATCTGCTATTTAATGATGAAGTCTTAGGCAATATTAGTGCTTTGGAGACCTGAATGAAGGCAGTCATATACTGCAGCATTAGACGGAAAGTAGTTGTGGGAAATGTTGATTGTCTTCAGTAAAATAAAGAAGGAAAAGTGACCATATATCTTTAAGTGCACTGTGAAGGGTGTGGCTCGGTTTGGTGGTAGAGGTTTGGAAAGAAGCTACTGCTGAAGATACTCAGGCAGCAACATGTCTAATCAAACCTAGAAATTCTTTCATGAGCTGTGGCATCACTAGGAAAACCAGTATGTTTTACCTATCTTGACTGGCCTTGAGCTTAGGGTATTAGTTTAGTTAACGTCTCATTATTCTTGAAATGAATCTGCAGCTCTGAACAGCATCCCATATCACCAATGTGATTTTTCTACAACAGATATGGTCATGAATAGAACGATACATCAGCATTGTGCCAACTTGTTCTATTTGTGTTGTGGACGAGTGCCCACCAGGAACCGGGTTGAGACTGCTCAAAATCACTTCACAAAGGACCCTTATTCACTCTTCAAAGATAGGAGACTTTCAACATCATTTTGCACTGGATTTGTGCGCAGGTCCAGAGGTGCAAAGACACTGCTGAACCAACTGATAATTAAATAAAAACAAGCTTGTCTGCTACTCACTACTCTACAGTACACTCTCAGAGTTTGTGAGTCTTTCAGTGCTGCTAAAAGTTCAGTGGCAATTTGTGATGTGATATTCCTTTAATTTTTAACTTCAGAGTTAGGTGACATTATAAATATCATCTCACTTTCAGCAGTTTTTAATAAATATTTTGTGCTTCTTTCGAAGATGGAGATGAGTTATTAAAAGTTATTATTAAATTGACAAGCATCTTACTAACAACACTCACATGAATGCACCGGGCGCAATTTTAACATTAGCTTGTAGCCAGTATTAGTTAGCATCAAACAATAGGGAGGTCGTATCCTCCTTAGAAAATAAATATCTGGATGGATAGAGAAAGAAAAGGATCTAGGGCATAGACATGAAATGTGGCATGAATAAAATCACACCAAAAAAACCCCACAAAGCATTCAAATTCATTCCCAGAGGATTGAGTTGAAAAGCAATGCTAAACTTGCTCAGAGTCTAAGTTAGACCACACTTGGGAGTTCTGGTCTCTCTATTATAACATGGGCATGGAGGCACTGGAGTTGATGCAAACAAAATTTATGAAAATGACACCAGAACTAAGTAGCTATATCCATCAGGAAAGATTGATAATGTTGTGGCTAATTATTCCAGAAAAGAGAAAGCCAAGAGGTGGCTTTACACAATTCAAGGTGGTTATAAAATGTTAGTGAGTGTTTCTGTAGAGACAATATTTCCACTTGTGGGTGAAAACAGAACTAGGGGCATAAATATATAACATTCATTAATAGATCTAACAGGGTATTCAAGAAAAAAAATCCTACAAAGTTTAGAATTTACTACCACAAAGTATTGTTGAGGCAAACTTATTGGATGCATTTAAAGGGAAGCTAGACAAGTACAACAGGGAGAAAGGAATGAAGGATGTGTTTAGTAGAAATGGTGGGGATTGTAGGACACGGCTAGCATAGAGCACAAACAGAGACATTGATCTACTGGACCAAATAGACTATAAATAAGATATAATATTTCACATTATAATGTCAGTAAGGTGCTAAGATCAATTTCATCTCAATTGTGAAGCTGACTTGTTGAACTTACTTGACCAATATGGATTATGAATTTGTTTTAAGAGTAAGCAAAACACCATAGTCAATAATTTTATGTGCATACAGAATTTTGTAATCCTCTGCTTTCCTACTTATAGCTACTATTTGCACAGTGTTATGAAAGAGCTACTAAGTCACAAACAGATCTGTGTGTGTGTGCCGGTAAAGTTCCTGTTTGGAACTGGCATGGTTTTGACTCTTCAAGATTTTTCAAGTTTATTTGCCTGTGTAGTACATAGCAACACCAGGAGGCATTTGTAAAATTTCAGTTTAGCATACAATAATCAAACGTTTTTGAGCCAATATTACCTGATGCCTTGGATAAATAAGCATTAGCATGGCTGTTCAATAAGGCAGTGAGTGGACCCAAACAAAAATCACTCAAATACCATCCATCTTCAAAGTCATTTGTTTCCAACTAAACAGTTAACATAGCATGGGTAAGTTGAACATACTTAATATTAAAGGGTAGCCTAGAATCATACTAACTTCATTTGACATTATGGTCACAGAAAACTATAACTTTAAAAATTAAGAAACAAGGCAGGAACAGCCTGGAACAAAGAAAGCAGAACATTAGTGCAATTTCTTTCTGTTCAACACAAGTAATTACTTAACCAAATTGGCCATCATTGATTAAATCAAGGTCCATTCCATTGTATACAAATGTTAAATCTTTACTTCTGTTCACAATCTATTAATAAAATTACATTTTATTGTCTCTGATACTAACCACAGAAAGGTATTTATTGAACTTTGGGTTAACGCACTTATAAGAGAATTAAAAACTATATAGATTATAAACTTGCCATTGTTTTTAGCAAGGTTCATTAATCTTACCAAAGTTCAAGTTTAATACAGCTCTTAATTTTATTGCTGACAAAAAAAAATGGCAAGTTCCAATCCTCTACTTAAAAGTTCATTTTTTTAAAAAAAGAAAACTACAAATACCCCTTTTGGAAACATTATTTTGAAACAAAAATAAACACATTAAAATCAGTTACTTATTTAATCAAAAGAGTTAAACAATTTGTCAATGTGTCCCATTTCTCAAAAAAATCACTACCCTCAATCACCACAGAAACCAGAACTGATATTTGGCGACCTTCTGCTGGCTTGAGAGTCTCTCTATTTGAGGCGGTGCCTTCCTTGTAAAAGTGCTGACCTATATTGCCAACTCTAAATTGCTTTGCCAGGCTCACAGACCTTGGTACGTGCTTTTGGGCATGTATACACATGCTTCCTGGCATACAAATAGTTTTATTTTGAAGAAACATTGGCAGAATTGAGTGTTTCCTAATGCTATAAAGTTAAAATTTAATTTAAAAGGTTCTTGTGCAGTTAACATTTTGGATGGGATCTTCAGAAAGGCATATGTATGAAAAGCAGAAGTTGTGTAAAGCTACTGTGTATAAGGTGTTTTACACCCCTGGACAGAATCCGATCAATATCGGCTCAGCATCTTCAGTATTTAGTCAATACTTGAATCAGAATAACTAAATAATATACATTGGATGCTCTTATGATTCAATTTCTGAACCATATTTATGAACTGGATTCATAAAGAAACAGAACACAAAAAGATACAATTACTCCATGAAAACTGGAATAAGTTTTTCGATGAAAATATAAGGAACAAAGTTGGCATTTTTTTTAAAAAGAGGAGAACATCTTGCAGAAAAAGGGAATTTGCACATTAAACCAAGGTCCCAAAGACAGTCAGCATTTAGTAGATTGAAGAAGTTTAGTCAAGTCTTTCCTGGGTACTCTGATGAATGAAGAATGCAATTATTAGCCCTTGTTCAGAAATATCTTTTCTTTAGGTCTAAATACTGGAGACAGTTTTTTTTAAACAAGAAATTGGAACCTGGTCAAAGGACAACTCTGTTTCATACCACATGACATAAGGGTCAACAAAGTCCGTAGCTGATGAGCTCAATATGCTGGAACTAAAGCCATTACACCAGCTGTTCTCCATGAGAGCACTATTAATTCATATGATGCCACAGGTTCAAACAGAGACATATATCTTATGAAATATGAGATCTAGATCCCATATTCAATCAATGGGAGGATGGAGAATTGAGGGATGTGGAAACATGAGATTTTCACGCTCCTTTCACAAAACACAATACGAAATGATGTTCCTTTATTATGAGCCAAATAGAGAAGCATGAAATGTAATAACACTTAGTTCATAATGTCTTTTAAAAATAACTGGCTTTAACTTCCTTGGTTTTACTGACATTTCACTTGGGTTAAGCAAACCTCTGAAATGAAAGGACTTCATTGTTAAAACAAAAAATCTTTTAGCTAATCACAAAAATCTTTTTGAATAGAATGCTTATTAGTTAAAGATTCTGGGTGGTAAATTGGTTATTGCACCACTATAAAGCTATTTCTCTGCCTCCCTAATTGTAAAACTTCTATAAAATAAAGGCATTTGAGACAATGTGAATTTAGTACCATTAAATCAACAGGTTAAATGATAGTTGGTGGGGGAAATCAAAGTGGCACAGTGATACAGTGTGTTTTTGCTGTAACTTCAATGAAAGATTTGCACTGACAGATGTAAAAATAGGAAATATTCTATTCCCCAACACTCACCAACAGTTGAACATGAAAATTGCATTTTAGGAAGAAGTTCCATTTTGCAATTTAATTAATTATGGTTATTTAAATGTTAAGCACCTTCAATTTTCTTTCCTCATTGTTTTAACCATCTCTTTGTGACTGAGGGCACACAGACAACCTGCTGTCAGTCTTCCATTAACGCTTCCTGAAAAGAACATTATTGCTGATTTTCTGCACTTAAATGCTTTTTTAAAAATTGAACACATTAACGACAGGCTGACTTGAAGGGAAAGTTAGCTTGTCTGTGCTGAAATCAGGTTAAATACCTAGTATTGTTGCTATCGAGGGAAGCTGTCTGAATTCTGCTGACTAGTGCCTTTAAACAAAACACACACTTCAGTCTGCAGAAAACTCCTGTGAAACAGGCAGGTCTCCCATTTAAATCTATTGAATGATCATGAGGTAGGATTCTGATTGCATCTCTGTGCACATAGATGTCCCAGGCTGCCTGGAATTGCCAAGTAAAACAGGCAAGGAAACAGTGGGGAATTTATTGAGGAAATAAAAGCTTAGAGAACTGACACCTGTTTTCTTGTTGAAGAGAAAGGCTCTTGCTTGCTTGTTTTACCCTGCTCCTTTGGATGCCCTTTCTGCTACCTTGGAGTTTTTATTTTTAAACCCAGCTGTCAACCTTTTGGCCACCATGGAATTCCTTTATGCAGATGAGGAAGACCTCAGACAATTCAGGAACCGCATCAGCAATAACAGCAGCAGGCACCTCCATCTCAAACACCTGCCATGCTCGCAGAGGAGACAAACTGTCTGCAGAGAATGAGTGAACGCCAGTGCTTCAGGAGCCCCAGACATTCCTGTCAGGTGGTTACTGAAAGCCTCCAGGCAGTGGACGTGCTTTCAACCAAATGGATATGCAAAGTCATTGCAACCCACTTTGCAATGGACCTTTTCTAGGCTTGGGGCTGTTTGTGGAATCTTACAATCTGCTGAAGGAAGTCATAGACTAAAAGTGTTAAATGAAGCATCCTCATTTCAAACTGGAGCTACCCTCAACAGAAACAGATTCTATTTTGTTAACATTCAGTTGGTTATAACATTATGCATTTGTGTGCATGTTTGCATTAGAGTTGTCATGCAACACAGTATTAAATATCCAAATAGTTTTGAACAACTACACATTCATTATATAAAAAGAAAGGAACTGTGGATGGTGGAAGTCAGAAACAAAAGCAGGAATTGCCAGAAAAACTCAGCAGGTCTGGCAGCATTTGGGGAGAGAAAGCAGAGTTAAGGTTTCAGGTCCAGTGACTCTTTTTCAGAACTGATGGCATCTAGAAAAAGATTGGCATATATCTCCATCCCCGCCCATCATTTATTCCTTCCCCGTCTTTTCCATCCCATCTTCAGAATATATATCAATCTTTTCCTAACTAGAATCAGTTTGGAAGAAGGATCACTGGACCCAAAATGTTAATTCTGCTTTTTCTGCACAGATGCTGTCAGACAAGCTGTATTTTTCAGCAATTTCTGTTTTTGTACAAATTTTTCACCTTTATCTTTTTGGGTCCCTAAATGGTAGAGTCTGTGGGACTTCAGTGAGTTCAAGTCTGACAGTTTGCTTCCTGACCTGACTGCTCAGATGCTCATGTGCAATATTCCCAGATTTTGAAGCATTTGAGAATCCTGCAAAAGACTGATGCATTGCTATGCAGGAACAGGTTTCCACTGGCACAGAAGGAAGCATGTGGAACTCTGAGGTTTTTACATAAGTCACTTAGAGGGGAGCACTTGTAAAGGGTACAGTAATTTTACTTGACCTTTAACCATTACACTGTATACAAAGTAGAAGATTGAAATGTGCATTCTAAAATTAAAACATGAGCAAATGGTGTTCAATAGGACTTGATAATGATATACAACAGATTATTTCTAAGGATCTATCCCATGAAGTTCTAAACACATGCACAAAATAATCAAGACCCTAGGTAACATTGTAGGAATATACTTTTAAAGTGCATTTGCTTTCTATTTTTCTCAGAATATCTGACTGCCACATTGGTGTTGGCAAATAATATTGACATATTTAACTTTCAAAACAGAGACTGACAGGTAGGTGTTTGTTGGGGAAGAGTGCCTGGGGCTATTGAACAAATGGAGGTAAATGAAGTTAAGGTACAGATGAGCCATAATCTAATTGAATGGTGGAACAGGTTTGACGTGATTAATAGGCTACTTCTTTTGCAATATTTTTAGGCTTAGTAAAGAAACAAGTCAGAGGAAATGCAAGCCCTTTGTACAGATAAGTCAGGGTGAACCAAATGAACTTTCGCATCTGGTGCCACCTTGTGACTACATAGATCAGTGAAATGATATCTCTGATGAAGAGCTCAGTTGGAAGTTATTTACTGGTGCCAGATCCTCTCACCATTGGTAGTGTGGGAGTTATGTTGTCTCAGACTTATTTTTGCTCAACGTTCATTCCTGCCACATACAACAAATAATTCAAATGTAAACAAATCCAAATCAAACAGAAACTTGGAAACATTTACATTCACATCTGCCTTACTCAAATTGTGCACTGAAGGCTATTAAATTGCCAGTCCAGTTTAATGTACACAATTGAGGTTTTCCTCAAGGTGGTAAGCAGCTGAAGATTCAGTTTGACTGTTTACATCTATTTCACATTAAATGAGACCATAGGTAAAAATTAAACATGCACAAGTTACATGATGAAACAATTTTTTTTTCTGAACGCATTCAAATTCTAGCTGTCTACAGAAATGTAGGCATCTACAAAGTTCGGCATTTTTAGACCTTGGTCATTTGCTGATGCCAATGGAATACTGCCAAACCAGCTTCATTTGAACATAATCATCCAAGCCCCAAATTAAAAACAAACAAACCTGTCCTCAGGGTTCTCAAGATACAAAATCTGCTCCAACCTGGATAATAACCAGAGGGATTCCAAGGATTTGTGACTCTGTTGGGTCTATTATTGGCCTTCTAGAAAAGGATGAAGTGGTGAATAAGGCAAAGAAGTCTCAAGGTTCAGAAGTGTTTGAATTAGAGGCATAAAGGAAACCTTGTTCAGTGCTGCCTTGCCCGTACCCAAGTAGTTACTTTGCTGCAGTTAAGTGCAACTGGAATTTGGTGAAACAGCTTGGAAAGAGGGAGATGATTTCCTTTTCTCTCATCAGGGATTACTTATACTCCTTTATATAAAAGTAAGGTCTTAGGGTATTTAGGATTTTAGGGGAAAGAGCAACCTTATGGAACTCTTTTAAACTCTCTATAAACTGCAGTTTAGAGACTGCGAATCTGGCCAGATGCAGGTGAGCAGTGCAGTGAAAAACTTTCAAAGGAGCAGTTCAGTGTGACCTTCATTCAGCGTAGAGACAGAGTTCCTGAGGAGACACCAGGATTCAAAGTGACACAAGAGAAGTGGAAGCTGCTGACTGGACAAGTATGGACAGCGAGTATATGTATTATTAGCATTGCCTCGATCTTGGAAAATCTATTTTATAGTTTAGAGTTTGAGGGCTAAATTAATAAGTAGCATTCTTTTCTAAAAGCTTTTAAAGGTTCTATCCAAAGGGTCATGGCAGGAACGCTGGAGCTTGATCTAGAGGCAGCTCCTGTAAGCCCAGGATTTGGAGATGGTGTGATCACTGGGACACTAGGGCATCTGCAAAGTTGAGAGTAACAGGAACAGCAAATAGAGAAAGATAGTAACACCTCAGCCCAAGACTCCATAGACAGAAGGGGAACGCATGACCATCGAGCAGATTAAGACGACTGGGCAATACAGCTACTCCCTGTGGCTAATCCCTTGCAAAACCGATTACTGCTTTGGATCCTGTTTGGTTGGGGGGGGGATGCACTCTCAGGACAAACCAGTAACAGCTAAACTAGTTGCACCACAGTCGGATTTGCTACCCAAGAGAGGAGCAGAAATTGCAAGAACGCAAGGGTCAGAGTAGTTTCAACAGAAAGGGGAATAGATAGGCCTTTCTGCAGCTACAAATGAGACTCCATGGTGGTATGCTGCCTCCCTAGTGTTTTGGAGAAAGTGAGGACTGCAGATGCTGGAGATCAGAGTCGAAACTGATAAACCCTTCACCAGAGTTTATGCCAGAAATGTTGATTCTCCTGCTCCTCGGATGCCGCCTGATCTGCTGTGCTTTTCCAGCACCAGACTCTCAACTCCTTAGTGCTTGGGTCAAGGATGTCAGAGAGCAATTACAGGACATTCTGGAAGAGGAGGGCAAATGGCCAATGGTCATGGTACACGTTAGTAACAACGGCAAAGACTAATAAAAAGAATGAAGTCATAAAAACAGAAGAAATTTAGGAAATAAATTAAAAGGTAGGATCTCAAAGGTAGTGATGTCAGGAATACTACCAGAACTACATGCTAGTCAGAATAGAAATGGCAGGATCTATAAGATGAATACGTGGCTGGAAAGATGGTGCAAGGGAAAGGGTTTCAAATTCCTTGAATACTGGGACTAGCTCTAGGACAGTGGGACTTGTACAAAGTGGATGGGAGGCAAGTATCTTGTAGAATGTTTGGGGCAGGCTTAAACTAGAATGGTAGAACGTGGGAACCTAAGTGGGGTGACAAGGGAAAGAGAAATAAGGATTGTGACAAAAGAAAGAACAGTAAAATGCAAAAAGGGAAGACAGGGCAATCAAGGATGAGGGGCAATTAGGGTTACAGTACAAAGAAAAGTTAAGGATTAAAAATGTCAAAAAGGCAAGTCTAAAAGCTCTGTATGCACAATTTTGAATAAGTCCATGAACTGACAGCAGAAATTGAAGTAAATTGATAGTAATTCATTACCATTATGGAGACATTATTATATGGAGATCAGAACTGGGAACTTTACATTCAGGGATTTTGGCCTTTCAGAAAGACAGGAAGGCAAGCAAGGGTGGTGGGGTAGCACTATTAATAAGAGATGAAATGAAGGCAGCTGTGAGAGATGGTCTGGGCTCAAAAGGATGCACAGCTGAATTGTGTGCAGGTAACCAACAGCAAGAAAGTAACATTGGTAGGAGTAATGTACAGACCTCCAACAATAGCCATACTGAAAATGGTCAGAAAGGGTACAAATCTACAAATAATAGGAACATGTAAAAGAATAGAGCAATAATTATGGTAAGTATTATAGTCATATTGATTGGACCAATCAAGTTGGACAGGGTGGGTATGACAAACCCATACAGTGCATTTGGGACAGTTTCCTAGAGCAATGTGTCATGGAGCCAACCAGGGAACAGACTACTCTAAATCTTGTAATGGGTAATAAGGCAGGTTTAATAAATGACCTCAGACTAAAAGATCACCTAGGAAGTAGTGATCATAACATGATAAAGTTATTGGGTAGGAAACAAAAATGTTTAGTTTAAATAAAGGGAATTACAATGAAATAAGGGCACAGTTGGTTAAAGTGGACTGGGCAGATGTATCAGGAAAGACAGTAAGCAGGCCATGGTAGACATTGAAGGAGGCAATTCATGACTCTCAGCAAAAATATATCCCAGTAAGGAGGAAAGATTCTGAGAGGGATAAACCAACCATAGCTAACCAAGGAAGTTAAGGAGGGTATAAAATTGAAAGATAAAGCATATAAGGAGGTCAAAGTCAGTGATAGCTCCCAAGATTGGAATAAATTCAGAATCCAGCAACAAGAGCACTAATGAGATAATAGAGAGAATATAACCAAAGGCAAATAGACAGGAATGTAAAAACTGACAATAAGAATTTCTTTAAATACATAAAATGGAAGAGAAAGGTCAAAGTGTATGCTTGGAGAATGTCAGAAGTCACATGACACCAGATTATACTCCCAAAAGGTTTATTTAAAATCACAAGCTTTCAGAGTGCTCTCCTTTGTTTACCAAAAGCTTGTGATTTCAAATAAATCTATTGGACTATAACCTGGTATTGCATGACTTCTGACATTCTCCACCCCAGTCCAACACTAGCACATCCACATCTTAGAAAATGAATCTGAGGAAGTAGTTATGGGGAACAAGGAAATGGCTGAGCAGTTAAACAGATATTTTGCATCCCATTAATACTAAAGGGGGGGGGGGGGGGGCAGAGGTTTACTTACCATCGCCATCACGAAGGAAATAGTCATACACAAACTAATGGGGCTAAAGGCAGATAACTCCCTGGTTCTAATGGCTTGCATCTGAAATTCCTAAAACAAGTAGCTGCAGAGAGAGTGGATGCATTGGGTTATACTTTTCTAAACATCCTTCAATTCTGGAGAAGTACTGGAGGATTTGAAACTGGCAATGTGACACCCCTTTCAAAAGGGAAGCAAGCAAAACACAGGTAACTACAGGTTGATTAGCCTAACATTTATTGATGGAAAAATGTTGGATTCAATTACTAAGAAAATAAATCCTGCATATGTGGAAAACCATAATCTAGTCAAGCATAATGAGTTCATGAAAGGGATAACTAATATAGGGTTTTTCAAGGAAGTTTCAACCAGAACAGATAGAGGGGAACCAGAAGATGTGTGGTATTTGGACTTAGAAGGTGATTAACAAGGTAGCTCACAGAAGGTTGAGTCATAAGAGCCCATGTGGCATTCTGGCCTGGCTAGAGCACTGCCATTAGGAATAACGGGTTCTTTCTCAGGTTAGCGACCTGTATCCAATGGGCTTCTACAGGAATCAACTGCAATTGTTTATGATATATATGAATGACATGGAGGAAAGAAATGAATATACTGTAGCCAAATTTGCAGATGGCACAAAAATAAGTGGACAGGCAATTCGTGAAGGGGATACAAATAGTTTACAGAGTGGTATCAGTAGCAAATGGATAGTAATATGAGAAAATGTGTAGTTGTTAATTTTGGAAGGGAGACAAAAGAATTGAATATTCTTAAATGAAGAAAAGCTGCAACATTCAGGGATTTGTGGTATGTGTGCTTGAAACAAAGAAAGCTAGCATACGGGTGCCACAGGTAATCAGAAAGGCTAATGGAATGTTGGCCCTTAATTCAAGGGGTTTGGAATAAATGACTGGGCAGTCTTATTGCAACTGTACAAGATGCTGGTAAGACCCCATATGGTGTGGTTGAGTGGTTTTGCAACCCATATTTATGGAAAGATATTGTTTCATTGAAGGAAACCCAAAGAAAGTTCACTAGGATGGAGGGATTGTTTTATGAGCAAAGGCTTGGATCAGAAGGTATAGTCTTAGTATAAAGATCTATCAATATAAGACTGAGATGAGGAGAAATGTCTTCATTCAGAGGCTAAGTGTCTTTGGAACTCACTGCCACAAAGAATTGCGTGGCTCAGTCCCCAAGAATAATTAAGGCTGAGATAGATTGATCAGTAGGGGAATCAAGGATTATGGAGAAAAGGCAAGAAAGTGGAGGAATGTTGGATCAGCCATGATCTTATTGAATGGCACAGCAGGCTCAAGGGGCAGAATAGCCTACTGCTGTTCCTATTTCTTATTGACTTATGGTCGTAAATGCTGAAAATATAAGATCACGAAACGTCCACTAAATGTATCTATCCAAATCAAGATCAGATGAATGATTCAAAAACATGATCTTGTCAAAAGCTACGACTCTAAGGCAAATGCACTCAAGTTCTAGTGGTTATTTAGAAAACCATAGATGTTTACAGTTCAGAAGATGGTCATTTGGTCCACTGTGTCAACTGCTATCCCAAACCAAAATCAATCGCACTGTTTCAGCTCTTTCTCTGTTGTTCTGTAATGCAAACTACTTTCTCCATCTGCGTTGGATAAGAATAATTTTAAGTCAGCTTGGCTCAGAGAACTCAAGTATGGCTGCCACTTGTTAACTAACATGCACAACTCATTTAAATTTTGATAAGTGCAAACCCAGGTGACAACTACCAATAATTACATCAAATAATTAAATAGGGTGTGACAAATAAGAAACAGTTACTACAGGTCAAAATCTACCCTATTTTGGAGACCAACTAAACTTTTATAGAATATTCGGTCACCTCATTTAAAAAAAATCAAATGGGAAGTGCTTGATATAATTGTCTAGACACCAGAGTAGTTACTTTTAGCTATCTGGTTTCACTAAAAAGGAAGAAGCCATTTACATATTTGTAAAATTATTGAAATGCAGCTTAGTCAGGGGGACACATCTCTCAAAGGTACAGCTTATAATGCCTAGGATACGTGCAGTAGATACGTGGACATAACGCCCACCACCCACAAGCTCCTCTCCAAATCACTTACCATGCTGACCTGAAACTAAATAGCCATTCCTTCATTACCTTAGAACTCAATCTTCAAAAGTAGTATGAGAGTGCCTTCAGTACATGAAATGCAGTGGTTCAAGGCAGCAATTCACCATCATCTTGAGAGTAATTAATTAAAGATAATGAATGCTGGATTTGCCAGCGACAGCCACATCCCATGAACAAATATAGTAAAATCCCACTGTTTGCTGGGGATACGTTGCTAGAAAACCTTATAAATGACAGAACTGTAAACAGTGAACATGTTTCAGAATGAGTGGTCAAATAGATAGGTTGCAACTGTCCAAATGTTTGATATCCACAAACACTGATTCTATGAATCAAAATTAAGACCGTCAAAAAATAAATTTTAACTACAGATTCAATCAAATTCTTGTTAATGAATGCCAGACTGATAGGATTGCCCCACTTTGAATAGAAACATGCAAGAGATTTGCTACTTGAGCAGAATCCAGTAAAAAATTAACAGTGAATGTTTATTTTGATTATTCTGTCCAGGTGAGTAAAATCTAGTCCAGCTATTTGAAGTGTACAGCAATCTAATTTTCAGTTAATACAGAAAACCTGACTCTCACATGAATGGTCATCTTTGGTGAAAAAGCAATAAACTAACTTTTTCTGCCAAGGTTATGGTAGGGGAAACAGAAAGCGATGGAATTTGACAGTATGAATGGAATCATCCATGATCAAAGAATCAAACACAAAATATTCACAAAACGATGATTATATAGATATAAAAATGACACTAGGATAGATGTGACTATATCATGTACCTATTGGCATCAAGCCAGAGATCAAAATATTAGTGGATTCAGGTGTCTTTTATAAGGGTGTAGTTGATAAAACCTCATAGTGAGTAGTGCTGCATCCCATGACATGACATGTCCAAATGATGCCATGGTTATTTACCATTCAGTACCTCCTTCAGTAAATCAAATCCATTGACATTTTTGTTTCCTAAAAATAGTGGATAAATGAACATCGACGCTGCAACGGGCAACAGAGTGCACAGAATGTTTCAGACAGGTAAGTGAATCCATAAATGACAAAGATGTGAACAGAGGGAATTTACTACGACTAGTAAAAATATAATCAGATCATGATCAAAGTATTTTTTGATAATACAACTCTGCAAAATAATTTTAAAATGTTAGAAAAATCTCCATATGCAAGAAATGCTGGATACATTGCTATTCATTTTTTAAAAAAATGTAAAATTGTCCAACCTGTTAACCTATGCTAATCAAGGCAAGAAGCAGACAACTAGAAATTAAGTGCCGTTGACATGCAAGTTTGCTGCTCAAATTCTGAATTTAAACGGGTCCACTTGGAATCCTGGGTGCTCAGTGCCTTTAACCTTGTTAAAAAGGATGAATAAAGAAGGATCATCTTTACACAAAATGCTAATGTACACAGTCTGTTAAAAATGCAAACATTGAATGCAACGCCTGTAATCCAAGATGTACCTAAAGTGTGTTGTAATTTATAATTAACATAATCTCCCAGGTGAGCATTAACTCAATAGCTTTTTTTATCGTGATTGGATCAAACGCTTCAATATTCTTATTGGGCTCCAGGCTAAAAAATCAAAGCAAATGGTAGACCTTCTTTGATTTCTTTTATATTTTTTAACAAGGTAGAATCCTCCAGTACTAACAGGACGCTCTGACTATGGGTTGTGGCTAAACACTTAAAAAGGTCAGCAGCTTTTGTATTTTTCAAGCTTGAACAATGTCCTAATTTTCAATCGGCAGGTATGAACTTATTTTAACAACAACATCATTAGCATCGTAATTAATGATGGGAGAAGAAAAGGTCAGATTGGTTTCATTATGAATCCTTTATACGGTAATAAGCAAGTCTTTTGTGAATCTTAATTAGTTTTACAAGTTACCACATGCAATCCTAAAGACTGAATAGTCTTTTCTTCCCTCATGAAGGTGGCAATAAAAATCTACTGGGTACTCTCAAGCACGCTCTACAAGTGACAATGCATGGACGATTATATAACATGCATAAGTGTCAAGTGAGGCCCCTCACCACCACTAAGGGTTTGGAAATTTTATGACTTCAGCAACAACTTGTGTTTATACAGTACTTCAGGACACACTATATTTTGAGCCACTTTATGGAGGTGTGATCAAACTGCGTTGACAATACTTAGTCAATCAGGTAGATTTGAAAGAGAATTTCATTACATATGGGCTCTTGTGGTAAAAGTAACAGGGAAATGAACACCACTTATTAAAGTGCAAATTGGACAGTTACTTCTAACAACACTGCACAGTTAAATGCGGATGTTCAAGTTGTTGCTGGGATTGTTCTGTTCATCCAAAAGCTTCATTATAACAGTATTTCACCAAAACATACCACTAAATACATGAAACAGTGTAATGCTGCCATACTTGCAGGACAGATACTCATTAAACTCTTTGGAAAGTTGGGGCTCAATCATTCAAATGGAAGTGAAGCTTCACCAGTATTATGCTGCCAGTCATCATCTCTTACATTGAAAATTAACTTCCAGAATTATTTTAATTATTTATGGATAGTTCAATTAAAAAAAGAGAATGACAACAGATTCCCATTCCTTGATGTGACAGTTGAACATACAGTTAATGGAGAACTTCACACCAGCGCCTACAGGAAAACAGCAAACACAGAAAAATACTCAACATCAGAAGCAGTTACCCTAAAACCCACAAATGGAGCTGCATCAGGACAAGCTACATCACACTACAGCACCCAAGAACTACAAACAGCAGAAATACCTAATCAACATTTTCAAAAAACAAAGGTACCCAATAAACAAAGTCCACCGATTCCTCAGAAACAAATCCAAATAAGCAGACACAGCGCAACCAAAAACTTGCCTTACATCAAGCACATATCAGATATGACTTCCAGACTACACAGATCCTTTGGCATCACGGTGGCTCGGTGGTTAGCACAGTGCCAGGGGTCAGTGTTCAATTCCTGCCTTGGGCGACTGTGTGGAGCTTGAACATTCTCAGTGTCTGAATGGGTTTCCTCCAGGTGCTCCGGTTTCCTCCAACAATCCAAAGAAAACTCGCCACCAAGATAAATGAACACCAACTAGCCACCAAAAGACACGATCCACTATCACTAGTTTCCTTACATACAGGCAAAGAAGGACACTACTTTGACTGGGACAACACAGAGTTCATACAGTCATCGAGTTGTACAGCATGAAAACAGACCTTTCAGTCCAACATGTCCATGCCGATCAGGTATCCCAACCCAATCTAGTCCCACCTGCCAACCCCTGGTCCACATCCCTCCAAATCGTATCTATTCATATACTCATCCAAATGCCTTTTCATTGTTACAATGGTACTTCCTCTGGCAGTTCATTCCATACATGCGCCACCCTCTGTGTGAAAAAGTTGCCCCTTAGGTCTCTTTTATATCTTTCCCCTCTCACCCTAAACCTATGCCCTCTAGTTCTGGACTCCCCCACCCCATGCCCCTCATGATTTTATAAACCTCTATACGGTCACCCCTCAGCCTCCGACACTCCAGGGAAAACAGCCCCAGCCTATTCAACCTCTCTCTGTAACTCAAATCCTCCAACCCTGGCAACATCATTGTAAATCTTTTCTGAACCCTTTCAAGTTTCACAACATCATTCCCATAGGAAGGAGACTAGAATTGCACACAATATTCCAGCAGTGGCCTAACCAATGCCCTGTACAGCCGCGACATGACCTCCAAACTCCTGTACTCAATGCTCTGACCAAGAAAGGAAAGCGCACCAAATGCCTTCTTCACTATCCTATCGACCTGCAACTTCACTTCCAAGGAACTATGAACCTGCACTCCAAGGTCTCTTTGTTCAGCAACACTCCCTAGGACCTTACCATTAAGTATACAAGTCCTGCTAAGAATTGTTTTCCCAAAATGCAGCACCTCACATTTATCTAAATTAAACTCCATCTGCCACTTCTCAGCCCATTGGCCCATTTGATCAAGATCCCGTTGTAATCTGAGGTAACCTTCTTCATTGTCCACTACACCTCTAATTTTGGTGTCATCAGCAAACTTACTAACTACACCTCTATGCTCACTTTCGAATCATTTACATAAATGATGAAAAGTAGTGGACCCAGCACCAATCCTTGTGGCACTCCACTGGGTCACAGGCCTCCAGTCTGAAAAACAACCCTCCACCACCACCCTCTGTCTTCTACCTTTGAGCCAGTACTGTATTCAAATGGCTAGTTCTCCCTGTATTCCATGAGATCTAACCTTGCTCACCAGTCTCCCATGGGGAACCTTGTCGAACGCCTTACTGAAATCCATATAGATCACATCTACAACTCTGCCTTCATCAATCCTCTTTGTTACTTCTTCAAAAAACTCAATTAAGTTTGTGAGACATGATTTTCTAGGCATAAAGCCACATTGACTATCCCTAATCAGTCCTTGCTTTTCCAAATATATGTACATCCTATCCCTCAGGATTCCCACCAACAACTTGCCCACCACCGACGTCAGGCTCACTGGTCTATAGTTCCCTGGCTTATCCTTACCACCTTTCTCAAAGTGGCACATTAGCCAACCTCCAGTCTTCCGGCACCTCACCTGTGACTATCAATGATACAAATGTCTCAGTAAGAGGCCCAGCAGTCACTTCCCTAGCTTCCCACAGAGTTCTAGGGTACACTTGATTAGGTCCTGGGGGTTTATCCACTTTTATGCATTTCAAGACATCCAACACTTCCTCCTCTGTAACACGGACATTTTTCAAGATGTCACCATCTATTTTCCTACATTCTATATCTTCCATGTCCTTTTCCACAGTAAATACTGATGCAAAATACTCATTTAGTATCTGCCCCATCTCCTGTGGCTCCACATAAAGGCCACCTTGCTAATCTTTGACGGGCCCTATTCTCTCCCTAGTTACCCTTTTGTTGTTAATGTATTTATAAAAAACCCTTTGAATTCTCCTTAATCCTTTTTGCCAAAGCTGTCTCATGTCCCCCTTTTTGCCCTCCTGATTTTCCTCTTAAGTATGCTCCTCCTGCCTTTATACTCTTCTAAGGATTCATGTGATCTATCCTGTCTATACCTGACATATGCTTCCTTCATTTTCTTAACGAAACCCTCAATTTCTTTAGTCATCCAGTATTCCCTATACTTACCAGCCTTTCCTTTCACCCTGACAGGAATATACATTCTCTGGATTCTCATTATCTCATTTCTGAAGGCTTCCCATTTTCCAACCATCCCTTTACCTATGAATAACTGCCCCCAATCAGCTTTTGAACGTTCTTGCCTAATACCTTCAAAATTGGCCTTCCTCCAATTTAGAACTTCAACTTTTAGATCTGGTCTACCCTTTTCCATCACTATTTTAAAATAAATAGAATTATGGACGCTGGCCCCAAAGTGCTCCCCCATTGACAACTCAGTCACCTGCCCTGCCATCCTAGGATAAGTGAAACAAGGACATGCATGGGAATTCCTAGAGGCCTGGCATTCTAACTAGAACTCCATTAACAAACACATTGATTTGGATTTCTTTTACCAGCTTCTGATAAAAGAACCGGAAATGACATCACTGACCTTAAGAAACCAATACCTATAAAGAGAAGCAGGATAGCAAAGCTTCACCAGAGACTCACTGATGTTACCTAGTATAGTGACAAAATGTCTGAAAACAAACCTGCTAGCTCAGCAAGCAAACTTACAACCTGAACCTCAACTTGAGCTACAAAAAAATTGCTATTATCGCACTGTCATTTTTCTTTCTCCCTCACACTTCCTTACTTGGATCTCCATAATTTGCTTTTTGTACGCGATCTGCCATTAACCTGAATTCTCTAACTGGTACTCCTACTCTAGATTCGGAGTGGGTCAATGATGATTATTTAACCTGACTAGTTTGCCTTGTGCCACTATGGTAGTGTCCCTGTCTATGGGGCAGAAAATCGGGGTTCAAGTCTCACCTGTCTACAGGTGCGTCATTACCTGGCTGAGCAGATTATTTCCACTAATGATCCTCAGGGAAGGAAACCGGTTTTATTTACTTGGTCTGTCTAACACATGCCTTCAGATCCAGACATAAACCTCAACTTGATGATCCAGAGGTAGAGACACTACCACTCTGCCATCTTTAGCCTCTAAAAATATTAACGTATTCATTGACGTAACCCCCACAGCCTTCTCTGCCGACTCCCACAGCTACCTGGATTACACGTCTTCCCACCCTACCTTCTGCAAAAAATGCCACCCTGCATTCCCAATTCCTCCGCCTCTGCTGTATCTGCTCCAGGAGAACCAGTTCCACCACAGAACACACCAGATGGCCTCCTTCATTGGAGACTGCAATTTCTCTTCCCATGTGGTTAAAGATGCCCTCCAACGCATCTCGTCCACATCCCGCACCTCTGCCCTCATACCCTACCCCTCCAACTGTAACAAGGACAGAACCCCCCCGGTGCTCACTTTTCACCCGACCAACCTTCACAGAAACCAAATCATCCGATGACATTTCCGCCACCTTCAAATGGACCTCACCACCAGGGATATATTTCCCTCCCCATCCCTTTCTGCCTTCCGCAAGACCATTCCCTCCATGACTACCTGGTCAGGTCCACGCCCCTCCACAACCCACCCTCCTGTCCTGGCACCTTTCCATGCCACTGCAGGAATTGCAAAACCTGCGCCTACAACTCCTCCTTAGGCCCCAAGGGAGCCTTCCACATCCATCAAAGTTTTACCTGCATATCCACCAATATCAATTATTGTATCCATTGCTCCCGATGCGGTCTCCTCTGCATTGAGGAGACTGGGCGCCTCCTAGCAGAGCGCTTTAGGGAACATCTCTGGGACACCCGCACCAATCAACCACACTGCCCTGTGGCCCAACATTTCAACTCCCCCTCCCACTCAGCTGAGGACATGGAGGTCCTGGGCCTCCTTCACCACCGCTCCCTCACCACCCGACGCCTGAGGAAAAACGCCTCATCTTCCGCCCCGGAACACTTCAACCCCAGGGCATCAATGTGGACTTCACCAGTTTCCTCATTTCCCCTTCCCCCACCTCACCCCAGCTCCAAACTTCCAGCTTAGCACTGTCCCCATGAGTTGTCCTATCTGCCTATCTTCCTTCCTACCTATCCACTCCACCCTCCTCTCTGACCTATCACCTTCATCCCCACCCCCATTCACCCATTGTACTCTTTGCTAACTTCCCCCACCCTCCTCCCTGACCTATCACCTCCATCCCCATTCACCTATTGTACTCTATGCTACTTTCTCCCCACGCTCCTCTCATTTATCTCCCCACCCTGCCGGCACTCTGCCTCTATTCCTGATGAAGGGCTTTTGCCCAAAATATTGATTCTCCTGCTCCTCAGAAGCTGCCTGACCTGCTGTGCTTTTCCAGCACCACACTCCTGACTCTGATCTCCAGCATCTGCAGGCCTCACTTTCTCCATGAAAAACAGGAACGCAGTGACCTTACTGAAGCCAAAAATTGAGAACAAGTACAATTACCACAAATTAAGATATTTCATTGGATACTGCAGATCTAGGAATGGTAGAAACTACTACTCTTATGTGGAAATCAAATGAACCCGATTGAGGCAACCAGAGTTTCAATTTTCCATGACCTGAGAGAGTCAGATTTGGGTATGGGAAGCAGACAGTGTTAGCAATAGTATTAATTCTGTCAGTGACAAACAAATGATTGAAGTTGTCTCAACTAAGACAGAGAGAGATTTGGAGGTGGGGGTGGGGGGAGGGGAGAGAAATGTAATGTAATTGAATTTGGACATGATAATGCACAGCAAAGTAGACAAAAGATGGAGTCAAGAAAACTATGCAAACAGTAGACTCTGCTGGGCAGTTGTATTCAGTACTTTGTAAGTTTGCAAAACTGAAGACAGCAAGGGAATCTTATTCTAGGGTAAGGTTGAATTTGGGATACTACTGGCCAAGATGTATGGTTAGCTTGCAAAATAGATAGCAACCTTCAAAAGTGCATGTGCAGATATACACAGTCAGAGGTACACATAAGTACATATCAAATCATAGCAGCAGCATACCGAATTGTGGAGAAACATATGAAAGCATTGTGGCAGTATTGTTTGCGTTAGGAAGGACAATAGGCCTTCCTGTCCAGGGATTTGAGTGCATCACCACCCCACACAATTAAACGCCCTTTCTTCCTCCAATTTTTCCATCTCTGGAGAAGATTGCATCCCTTTCATTTTGTTGCAATAAGTATTAAAGTATAATTTGTGAATTGTATTCAAGTTCACTACATATAAAATGGAATCGATTTAGTATTTTCCAATGGACCAGTATAATTTACTGCCTGAAACAACTGAACAAATCCAGGAGCAAAGATTAAGTACAATTAGTTTCACTGTGACAGACTGAATGGATTCCAGAATCCCCATGAAAGGGCAGGAGCACATATCTCCTAAACTATTTTCCTTCATTTGATTTTATTATCATGTGTACTCAAGTGTAAAAGATATAGGAATACAATGAAAAGTGGATAATGTCACCACATAAGGCGCCATCTTAGGTACAAGTACTTAGCTACAGAATCTTAAGAACAGGGTTGAAAGAAAGAAAGTTAAAAGATAAACATTGAAGTAATTATAGTATAGCGTAAAACATATGAAATAATATGTTAAAAGTAACACATTACAGACCTTCTCAGTTTTAAGTAGAAAATAAAGAAATAAAGCTGAAAGTTCAAACATTTCAGTCTTTCTGAAGTGCTGAGCCACAGTGGGAACTCACTTTGAGGAATCATCACAAGACCGGAAGTCCACACCAAATAATATACTGCAAAATGCGATTTGGATTCCATTAGAAGACTAAAAATAATCAGATGTGGAACATTTCTTTTGAAAATAACCTGAATAATTAAGGTGTTATAAAATTTGGGGGAATAATTAACTCTACGTTGTTTTCTTAAGAAGAGGTCATTATAATGGAATAATCACAACATCTACTTCTTTCATTGTTATCATGCTGTAGGTAAGTGCTCCAGAGAAGTTCAGAATGGCCCACTGCAACTTTGAGATTTCAGTGCTCAGGTGTGCAACAAATTGCTGGGCCTCTAACCAAAACAATGACAGACAGTTGTTAGGTTTACCAGCAAAATCCAGTCCACTTTGCTTAATTCAGAGCTGCACAATATGCACAAAAATGTTTACTTATGTGCACCAAGCCCATGTTGTAACCAACTTGCAGGTACAATGCAGTGTGAATCTGGTGTCAGAATCAAACTTGACACTGAAACAAAATGAAATTAAACTCCCTGTAGGTCACTCCATGTATCATGTTGTTTCTGGAACTAGCTCTGGTCTTCAGACCCAAATAACATCCTAAATTTAGCATATTAGAAAGTGATTTTCCCTTTGATCTGATGCTAAATTTGAACGGACTGCAAAATAAGGGAAGCCATGCCTAATGTGCACTCACTACCTATTTAAATACAGCAAGTAACCTAGTAACCTAAACAAATAAAGTAAAATTACTGAATTCTTTTCAAAGAAGTTGAAATCTTCTGCCCCACTTCCATATTACAAGGTTATAACAATTACATAGTAAAAGTTTGGACAGACCACCAGGTGGTCAACCTTTAACCCCTTTGTTGCAGACTGCTTTAACAGCTGGTGTAATGAGCGTTTGATATTAAGCCAGAAGTGTAGCAGACAGTATATTCACTTAATTATCCTGTTGAAGATTGAAATTGCCGGAGTTAAACAGGTCTTAGCCAGTTCAATATTATGCAATAGTCAGGCAAATAAAAACCATAGCCCTCCTCACCTCCTTTGAACTGGCAGTTTCTCATCAAGCTACATTGCAAGCCAGAGCATCTTCACCATAGTGGCTGATGATTAACCCATGAAGATAATAAAATGGAAAATAAATCAGAAACAATTGAAAAAAATGGCTGAAACCTTACTTTTATTTGGAGTACTTGTTTCCTCAACATAAACCAATATTGATTTGAACTCCTCTACTAGATAGGAATTCTTGTGAAAAATAGAAACTGGAAAAAAGATAATGTACTTCTGCTGAGTAAAAGCAAATTAGATTCTTCAAATGGAACGTATGCTGCTTGAAAAAGATTCTTCTTCCCATGAAATAGCTTAATTGAGAATCTCTCAGTGGTTCAACAAAATGGGCAAAGTTTAACGTTTCAGACAAAAAACATATGCAAAGATTACAGACCCATGAAATTGTAAACCCTGTTATTATCCATTTATTTCTTCTGGTTCTGAAAAAATGTTGCTCAAGACTGAAACAATTCAAATTTGACCAGATAAAAAATGGAAAAGAAATGTAAAAAAAATGGAAACCACAAACCAATAAAACTATATTAAGATGTTTCAGCTATGTTTGTCATTTGTGTTGCTCATCGAAATTCAGGTTACTTTTTTAGTTTGAATTTTACAGAGGAGAGCTTTCTATCCATTAGACCACCAAAGAATTGCTGCTAGCAATATATAATTGTCAGCAACTGATCAGCTGAAGGCTGACAGTCAGAACAAAAGCTCTGCTGAAGGCTTTGAATGAAGTCACATAGTTGTGAACCACAAAGGGTCCTCAAGCCAAATTATGACTACAGACCGTTTTTATACTGGAAGATGGATTCCAGAGTTTATTGAAAATACATTTTCAATTAGAAAATCTCTTCTTCAATAACAACAAGGAGAATTGTCCTTTCTGATAGGAATCATCAGTTACATATATTTGGGATTGCGTCTTTCTTTCTCCTCCTTACCTTCTATAAGCTTTCTCTGCTATTTTCTAATACTTGACAAATGTCTGTCTGGTACCTGGAATAGTTACAAGAAGGATGCAAAGAGTCTGCAATTGGATATCGATAGTAAGCAAATGGACAAAACGTTTGGTAGATGGAGTTTAATTGGCAAAATGTGAGGTGGCCCACTTCGACAGAAAAAAACAGAAAACCAGAATACTATTTGTTGTAGCTAAACTGTATTAATCTATGAATGTATCATGTCATATTGCAGCACTGAATGCAAATATCAAACCATGCATGCCAACAGTTAAGAATTAGCTGCTGCAACACAAGTGCATAATTCCCACTCTAGCACTCAAGTGATTTCCTGGAATCTCTGGATAGCAAATGCATAATTTGGTTGGTTGACAGCAAAAACGTTAGTACTACCTTCAAATGTTGTTCAATCGTACTTTTGAGCTCTGTGCACAATTTGTGTTTTAATGCAGAACATCTGAACCATCTGTTTCTATTTTCCTAATGATGACTCAACTATGAGTAAACATTAATGTAAAAACAGCCGAATAACTGGTTCTGTACTCAGCTGATAAAGTTTCTGGATATTTTCAAGCAAAACACATCAAAACAAAAGCAATTTAGAAGCAAGAACCTTTGAAACATTGGATGTGAAACCTCCACAAATATCAGTGAAAAGTAAATTAAAGTTAAAAAGCTGCATTTTAACATTTGTACTACTTTTCTTTCATTAAAATGGGCAAACATCCAGTTGGATATCAGGAGATGCATAATCTATCTGGGAAACATGATTTCCTGTGCATTCTACATGCAACAAAATCATAAATCTGTTTGCAGACAACTGATTTTTGTCACACAATACAGAAAGTAAGTTTTTCTCCTCTGTCAAATAACTAGATGGATTTTCTCATGTTATTTTTCTGGTTGAATGAAATAGGCAAGGCTCACCATCATTCTGCCAATGAAACTGACAGCAACTCCTGGAGTCTTCATATGTGCTTTGGAGGTATCCTTAAATGACAATCATGGAAAATCAACTGAAAGAAAGTGAACTTCCACTGTACGGCCATTAGTCTCACTGTGAAAATCCTTCAATCTGGGCTTGAGGTGCAGAAATGCATCCTTGCTTCTGCACCAGAAGGTCTGGGTTCAAAACCCATCTGCTTGAGAGGCGCGTCATAACTTACCAACCACTTACCATACTTAAAAGCATCTGAAAGTCCTTCAATAAGTTGTATCTCATTAAAAAAAATTGTATCCCTTTTAAAAAAAAGCGTACTAATTCCATAATTAACCATCAGTAACTTAGGATATCGAATTTTAGCCATGATGTGGAGGTGCCATTGCTGGACTGGGTTGGAGAAGGTCAGAAGTCACACGACATCAGGTCACAGTCCAGTAGGTTTATTTGAAATCATAAGCTTTCGGAGCACTGCTCCTTTGTCAGGTGAAGTGTTCATCTGATGAAGGAGCAGGGCTCTGTAAGCTGCGACTTCACTAAACCTGGTCTCCAACCTGGGGTCATGTGACTTCTCACCTCATCTAACTTTATGCAGTGGAGTGTCAAATTTCTTAATAAACAATAAGGCTACACAATCAATCATTTATTTCGTCCTCTTAAGTTTTAAATTAGAACTGCTTTCAAGTTCTGGGTTTGATGCATGCCTGCTTGTACTTCAACGCGTTTGTCCGTTTACCTGCTTGCTGACATTGCCATTGCCATATACCTTATAGTTTGATGACCGATAGAAAGTGTTTTAGGAAAAAGGAAAACAAATGGCACAGAGATAACCAGATCTTTGTTGGGCAGCTTTCTTCAAGATCAGCCAAGAATACATTTAGCATCTTTGCAGATGGCAAAAACCTGACCAATTTATATGCACTATACTAAAATGGTAATGTTTGCATTTTTCACTTCAAAGCAAGGGTGCTTTTAATGCTGAATAATTAAAAATACCACTTTATATCCAAAACTGAAGTTCACAACAGATATGCCATTTTGACTACTTTTCTTCAAAGAAGATAAAATGAACCAACTTGAAGCATGTGCATAAACAGAAATTACTGGAAAAGCTCAGAAGGTCTGGCAGCATCTGTGGAGAGAAATCAGAATTAATGTTCTGAATCGAGTGACCCTTCCTCGGAACAACGTCAATTTTAGAGTCATGTGACCAAGTACAGTTTCAGATTTTTGGGGATTGTGTTCCAAGTTTTATGACTAAATTCGTTTTCCCTGGAGAAAGATTGATGGGTTATACGTAATCAAAATAATGAAAGACATCCTACTCAACCATGAGAACACAGGAAATGTACACAATTATAACTGATTCATGAAGAAAATGAGTACAATTTGTAACAACTAAAACCTTTTTGGTCAATAGCACATTGAAGATAGTTGAGGTGGTTGAGCTGAACATGGATATTTACTTTAAAAGAGTGAGGAACTTGTAACAGAAGTTGTTCATCAATTAACTTCTGAAAACTTAGACCAATTACAATCTTTCAGTCACAGTGAACATCAGAAAAGGTTTGCAACAGAACAACTTTTGCACATGTTATAATACAATTTTGTTCCATGCAGTTTTCATATTTGAATATACGTTTTAACTGTTGGCTGGAAATGTGTAACAGCAAACAATGGAATGAAAACATTTCACATAATTTACATAGATAAAGGCAACCCCTGCAAGAAGTTCTTGAAATTTTGACAATACCCCTTTAAAATTACAAAACTGTGAACTTATATGTGAGTTTTGCAATAGCTGACCTTTTTTTTGCTCTAGTTTAAACAATGAACACCCCTTAATCACAAACTGGGTCAGGATGGCTAACGCCAAAATTCCCAGAGTCTCTGCTGCTAAAATAAAGCAGCAAATGGAACTCCCTTAGCAAATGCTCAGCAACACCATCTGTTAAATTATTATGTGAAGGCAGCAGCTGGGAGCGATACAGATGCAGTTTCTGGAGATGGTAGTTTGTAATATTTGGACGACAATAGGGCTGGTTCCCTTTGGCCACTGGAACATTCATAGGTGGCCAAATGCTTTAATCTTTTATTACTTTGTCCTGCATCTAAAATTACCTCTCAAGTCGAGAAGTCAATGAAATTAGAAGTGCTTCTGATTATTAGCCCTAGGGGTCAAAGCATGAAATTCAGAGGAAGGGAAAATAAGTCTAGACTTCTTTTAAAAAAAATTGAACTGCCCAGTAGAACACCAGACATCAATAAGTCCCATATAATAGGGTTGTAAACACATTTACATTTGGTAGACTTTATAAAGCTATAATTTACTTCATCTTCATTTACAGTGCTACATTTAGACAGACCATTTTCAAAGAAAAAATAAAGTGTAGACATAATTTTTTAAATAAATACAGTTTAGGTTGCAATGTTCATGTCGTATAAGCATTAAATCATAATTATAATAATGAAAAAATAAAGTTTTTTGGTGACCTTTTGATGAATCACCAGTTATGGAAGAACCTGATATATACTTGTATCAAAGAAAAGCTGTAGTTAGTTTCAAAATACTTATAGCACTCTTCCCCATGCCCACTATCGATTTACTTTTGTGCAAATTTCAGTAAAACCTTTGCCGACTAATTGACATGTTTTCCACCAATCAGTATATCACAGTTTACATTTAATGTGTCATATCACAGCAGGTATGAGTCAGAGTGCAGATCCTTTTAGTCAAGCTATTGAGCAAGAGGCCAAGTGACGCCAACAAACATTTTTAAATGCTCGATACGATTCTCAAAAACCTTTCCACAGTCGTTGGCAGGGGAAATCGGGAAACAGGAAACTAGCAATCCATAAGATAAATTAAAGGATGCATAGTCACAATGAGAGAACACACTCTCCTCATGATGAATCAAGCCAGTCAGTAGCTGAACAACACAGGCCATGAGGCCACAAGCTATACCCTTGGCCGATTTTGATTTGAGTCAAGGTGTTTGCTTGCATATAAGAGTACAAGAATTGACCCACACATTTTGATTAGACAGCAGAAAAACCAGGAACCATCTGCTGAAAGTTGACTGAGACACAAACATGCAGCAAGTATTTTGAATACAATCATAATGTCTGCCACATTCAAAGAGGATGCCAATATTCGTGTTCAACATGTGCGGCATGCGCACACACAGACACAGAAAGAGAGAGAGAAAAAAATCATTCCAGTGAGAAGCCTAGCAGTGGCACTTCATATTCATCAACAACACTAAGCCTAATGTGTACTTCCAGCACTTACTGCCCCATTTTATATTTTCTACCCGTGCATACAGTGTACGAGACAGACTCTGCTACTTCAATCATCCTCATCCCTGGAACATCAACAACTTCAACTTCCACAGACTTTGCTGCTATTAGTTAAAAGCAGAACTTTTAACTTTTCCAGCTCACACTTCATTGAATTGTTCTGCTCCTTTGGTCAAATTTGCTTCCAACATTCAGCTGCCTGCATTCTATTAGCCCCAGTCCACGTCCCATTGCAATTATCATGGGAGATCCATCAGTATTTAAAAGGATATGCATAGCAAAACACTTCATTTTAGAGAATTTAGCATTCTGAAGTAACAAAAATACTACATAATACTTTTTAAATGTTGCTCAACAATGTTAATACTCATACAGTTTAAGATTAAGTTCAATGTCATTTCAAGCCAAAATGCAAATGACAATGTTTTGGGTTACTCAATAACTCACACCTGTCCCCTTCAGTGTTTGTACTATACCTAGTTTCGCTCTGAAACCTGATACCTCGACATTACAAAATAATCTAACCCAACAATGATCACAAAGTACCTTGCACTGTTTTTTGTTAAAAATTGATGTTATGAACCCAAGGCTCAAATGATTTATAACCAGGAAAGTACATACATTGGGAGTTGAAAACTGTGGAATGCCAGCACAAATATTTCACTAATTCATGAATGAATCACCTCACAGTTCAAAAGTCTGCAGCACTGATGAAGTCAGCTGAGCCAGCAGTGCCTGCTGGCTGTAACAGTGTATGCAAGGAGGAATGAGAGGCTCATAGTGTACATACCTAATGAATTATTCAGTATGCTATATTTGAGAGAAATGTGAGAGTACCCTACTGCCATGGCTCAGCCACCAGACACAGTGATTACAAAGCATTTCCTTTCTAATTTTAAATGACCACGGTAGTCTCTCTGTCCAGCTGCTAGATGCAAGAGCATGAAGTAATTTTATTCTTAAATGGAATAGCGATTAACCAGAAATTATACTAATAGTACATTAAATTTGTACACACCAGCTTTTAAAACTAAGGTTTACTGCACAAGACTTTAAATATTTTTATGGTTTGCACATTTCTAATCCTTAGGATGCTGACACCCACACTTAGCAGACATTTATAACTATAAAGCAAATGTTACCCGGAATACCCCTTTTTAGGTTTTATTAATAGATGCCCTGATAGACAGAAGCATCACCATCTCTGTACTATTGTAAGAAATGAAGTCATCTGCACCATACTATAACATAAAATGCATATGTCCGAACTAAGAACCTCGCATCAGATTCTGGACGTACTAAGAGAAAAGGCAATGACAAGCTACAGACATAAATAGTGCACAGATAATGACAACATAATTGAACCAGTAGAGGAAAATACCTTAACTGATTATATTAGATCACTTTCTAAATAGAATTGTAGATTACAACTATCATGTTCCAGGATATTATGACTGCTCTGCATAGAACAGTTTGAAAAAGAGTTGTTTAAAATACTCTACATTAGTTCAAATTTAGAAAATAACGTCAGAGATGATTGATATACAAGATGTTAATAAGCTGCATTTTGGAAATACATCGACATTCCTTCATTGTAATTGGGGCATAATCCAGGAATTTCTTCTCTCATGACATTGTGGATCTATCTACAGCACATGGATTGCAGCCGTTCAAGAAGGCAACTCACCACCACTTTTGAGGGCAACCAGGGACGGGCATTAAATGCTGGCCAGCCAGCAATACCCACATCCCATGAGAGATTAAAAACAATTCAAGCATTTTTGCCAACCTGTGTTGATGAAATTCAATGTGGACATGGTTAAGACTTTGTCTTGTTGGAGTCAGTCATTGCCTGGCACTTGCATCATCTGATTGCCAGTTGTCATTTAGACTGCACAAGACTGAATGGTGTCTAAGGAGAAAGTGAGGACTGCAGATGCTGGAGATCAGAGTCGAGAGTGTGTGGTGCTGGAAAAGCACAGCAGGTCATGCTACATCCGAGGAGCAGGAGAATTGATGTTTCGGGCAGGAGCCCTTCATCAGGAATGAGGGCGGGCCTTGGGGGTGGAGAGATAAATAGAAGGGGGGTTGGAGAAAATGTAGCAATAGGTGGATGGAAGTGGGAATGAAGTGACAGGTTGGAGAGGAGGGTGTAATGGATAGGTGGGATGGAAAATTGACAGGTGGGACAGGTTATGGGGGACAGTGCTGAGCAGGAAGGTTGGAACTGGGGTAAGGTGGGGAAATGAGGAAACTGGTGGAGTCCACATTGATGCCCTGGGGTCCCGAGGCAGAAGATGAGGCGCTCTTTCTCCAGGCGTCAGGTGGTGAGGGAGTGGTGATGGAGGCGGCCCAGGACCTGCATGTCTTCGGCAGATTGGGAGGGGGAGTTGAAACTTTCAGGCATGAGGCGATGGGGTTGATTGGTGCGGGTGTCCCAAAGATGTTCCCTGAAGTGCTCTCCGAGAAGGTGTCCAGTCTCCCCAATGTAGAGGAGACCGCATAGGGAGCAACAGATACAATAAATGACGTGTGAAAGTCATTGATGATGTGGAAGGCTGCTTTGGGGCCTTGGACGGAGGTGAGGGGGAAGGTGTGGGTGCAGGTTTTGCAATTCCTGTGGTGGAAGGGGAAGGTGCCAGGAAGGGAGGGTGGGTTGATAGGGGGCGTGGACCTGACCAGGTAGTCGCAAAGGGAACGGTCTTTGTGGAAAGCGGATGGGGTGGGGTGGAAAATATATTCCTGATGGGGTCCATTTGAAGGTGGTGGAAATGTCAGTGGAGGATGCGATTTATGCAGAGGTTGGTGGGGTAGAAGGTGAGGGCCGGGGGGTTCTGTCTGTGTTGCACTTGGAGGAATGAGGTTCGAGGGCGGAGGTGCGAGACATGGATGAGATGCGTTGGAGGGCATCTTCAATTATGTGGGAGAGGAAATTGCGGTCTTTATAAAAGGAGGCCACCTGGTGTGTTCTGTGGTGGAACTGGTCCTCCTGGGAGCAGATGCGGCGGAGGTGAAGGAATTGGGAATACGGGATAGCATTTTTGCAGGAGGTAGGGTGGGAGAAGGTGTAATCCAGGTAGCTGTGGGAGTCGGTGGTTTGTAAAAAAAAAGTCTGTGCTGAGTCAGTCATCGTTGATGGAGATGGAGAGGTCCAGGAAGGGGAGGGAGGTGTCAGAGATGGTCCAGGTGAATTTAAGGTTGGGGTAGAATGTGTTGGTGAACTTCTCGACCTCCTAATGGGAGCACGAGGTGGTGCCGATGCAGTCATCAATTTAGCGGAGGAAAAGCTGTGTGGTGCCGGTTTAACTCCGGAAGATGGAATGTTCTACGTAGCCGACAAAGAGACATGCATAGCTAGGACCATGCGGGTGCCCATGACTACCCCTTTCATCTGGAGGAAGTGGAAGGATTTGAAGGAGAAATTGTTCAGGGTGTTGAATGGTGTCTAAGTCTTATTGAGTGTAGCTACACCTTGCTTCATGGAGTTGAGAATTATGAATGGATGAATACTGCACAAACATCAGAGAACATCCTTAACATTATAGTGGAGAAAAGGCTGTTAATGAAGCAGTTAAAGATTGTTGGGAAAGGACACTTGTAATGAGGTCTGGTGAGACAGAATGCAAACATAAATCTGCTAAGTCGATCATTGGTGAGTCAGTTGCTCTCGATAGCACAATTAGATAAAACTTCCATTACTTTGCTCACATTTGGATCACTCTTCACTTTTCATTAATAACAGTTCATGGTAGCTGCACTGGGATAACTTGGCTACAGGTAAAGCACATTCTAAAGTACAAACTATTAACAGTTTGGCCAGCATGCTGTCAGGACACAGCCTTTGCTGTAGCAAGGCTATGCACAAATTCCTTGACATTATATGTGAATAATAGCTGAAAACAAAAGTGGATGTCTTAGGAGATGATCAACTTGGCACAGCTGGCTGAAGAACATTACAAACACTTATGTGCACTTAATATGACTTATGACACGAGCAGACGAAAGTGAAGACTGCAAATGCTGGAGATCAGAGTCAAGATTGGAGAGTAGTGCTGGAAAAGCACAGCAGATCAGGCAGCATCCGAGGAGCAGGAAAACCAATGTTTCGGGCAGGAGCCCTTCATCCTGATGTCTAATCTTAACTTTTGACACGAGCAGATGTTTGTATGATCTCAAGCTTACAGAGTGTAAAATGTGGCAGACTGGCAAGGTGTGTGCTGCAAAGACATGAATGAGAGCTCAGAGTCAAGAGCACAGTGCTGGAAAAGCACAGCTCGTGTTGGGCAATTTCCCTTCATCAGGAGTGACATTCTTGATGAAGGGCTTTTGCCCGAAATGTAGATTTTGCTGCTTCTCTGATATTGCCTGACCTAATGTGCTTTTCCAGCACCACTCTCGACTCTAATCCCCAGCATCTGCAGTCCTCACTTTCTCCATGAACGAGAGCCCAGACAAGAGTAAATTGGGCAATGTCAGTGGTAGAAATAGGCCTCAGTGAAGTCACAAATATGCAGTTAAAAATTCAATCTGGTGGCAAATAGGACATTAAGCTTGTGAACAGGCTGGTTTAGTCTCAGCTTGTTGCCAGGGAGTAAGATGGAATTGGTGGCTGAGGACCAATGTTTAGATCTGGCCAAAAACCATGCCCTTTAGTATTCCTATACTTACGGGAAACAGCAACAATATTGGCCAAACCAAGGACCAGGGGGAAGTAGCATGGTTAGCTGTTTAATGGGAATAGGGTCAAGGGAGCAAATACAGCGTGTAGACAAGACAATCTTGGAGAAACAATGAATCAAGGTATGAGCAAAATTAATGAAAGATGTGTGTTAAGGAATAAGGTAGGAAGAAGCCTGAGAGGAAGCTTGCTCTGCTGGATGAGTGGAATATTACAGAGGCAGATGATGCCAGACCTTCTGAATTTCTCCAGCATTTTCTGTTTGTATTTCAGAGCTTTAGCATTTGCAGTATTTTGCTGTTTTCAACCAACTCCTGGATTCTGCGAGGTGATGGACATTAAATGTCTCCCAGTCAGAGTATATTCTGTCCGCATGGTAATCTCAGCATTTCTTCCCGATGGTTTTCAATGTGGAGGAGTACTGAGAAAAGGTACTAGGTGGTAATTAGCTAGACATTTCCTTGCCTATATTTGACCTGGGGCACATTTTTAATGTATATTATTATTCAGAGCTTAGTTGCGTAATTGAATTAATCGTTCATACATGGTTGTGCTTAACAAAGTGCTTATTTGATCTGCTATTATGAAAAAGGCACAATTATCCAGTTCAGGTCACAAGAGAACACTATTATGACATCCCAATCCCAGGTGTTATGCAAGTAGGTACAGGGAAACGGGAGTTCGCACCCCTAAAAATAAATGAATATTCAGTACAATGGCAACACAAAAAAACTGATTCTGCTGAAGTAAAATTAGTAGATTGTCTATTGCAAGTATAATATCTAAAATATACTCCTGCATGCAGTTACAGATTATGTTAATGAAGCTCTCTTTACACAATAGATGTAAATTTGATGAGTCACTGAAAAGTGACAATGATTACTCAATGAGAATGACCACTCCCTGGATGTTTGGGCCACTTAAACTATCAGGGAGAATGGATAGTGCTTTGGCTCAATGGTATTTATACAGAATGTGCATCAACCAACTCAAGAGCCACAGGAAAGCATCAAACCTCCACTTCTTTGATGAAGTAACAGTCACTTTCATGTCACATTCAGAAATCTGAATACCAAATACAGCATAATCTTTTCATCAAACTAGCTCAAAGCAATTATTTTACCAAGCTTAGGCGATGAAAACAAAACAATGGCTGTACGCTGGGAGGTCAGCAATTATATATTTGAATTCAAATGCAAAAGAGAAGGTCTGTAAATTTTGAACGGCATAACTAGCCGAGTGAAAACGTCCAACATAATTTTGCATGTAAATGTTCTGGTAAAATTAGAAACTGTATTTTACTGTACTTAAAGAGTATTCAAATTTTAATTAATTCTGGTTGAACAAGGCTTTTTCAGTTAGAAAACCCAACATTGGCTCAGTCATAATAGAAATCTTAATACAGTGAAAATGTTGTCAAGGCAACCAAGATGTCACTATGGAACTGTTCCGGAATATTCAGTCCAACGATACGCAGCTTCCATCACAGCAGCATTTTAGGGAAAAAAAAACTTCAAATAGGTTACCAACTAAATACCAGAAAGCAACAAGTAGTTTACAACTCATGGCTAGTGTAAAACACAATTCTAATGAATTAAAATGCAATAAAATCACTATTCCAAATTTTGTTAATGATGCAGCAATATAAATTATAAATATGATTTCAAAGAAATAAAATGCAACCTTTCTAATGCCTCGAAATAATGCACTGAATGCACCAAGTTTGGGGCTTTCAATACAAAGCTGAAACCAATGAAACACAAAACAGACTCAAATTAAACAAACTGACTTCAGCTTTTGTCAGGAGCATAAAGTCTCAAATTTCTATTTATCCGTTGGTAGGGAAATTACATCCATTATGTGAAAGAATCAATCTAATACTTTCCATGAATCACATGCTTAGCTGTTTGAATATGTTACAATTACCTTAAATATACAAATGGCACCTTAGTACAAAAGGGAAAAAAGACAAACTGTTAAACTTCTGGAAAGTTACATCTGGTTATAATTTAACTGCAATGAACAACTCGTCTCTAGACAACAGAAAACCTACAGGGCCCCATTTACACTACAACTGCTCATTATTAATCAAGCACGTATTGTACCGTTTCATGCCTCCGTTATTAAAATGAAACCCCTTTGAGCAACAGAATTAAGCTTGCCAAGTGATGTCTAAACATTTGCATTGTGCAATATATGAAAAAAAACAAGATTGTTCAGTAACATGTCTTGAGCAGAAAATAAAATTTGTAGGTGAATCGCAAATCATTCCAAAATGCAGAACATCAGGGATAATTCTACGAAAATAATGACAAAATACTTCAGATGCTGGAGCTCTGAAATACAAACAGAAAATGCTGGAGAAACTCAGAAGGTCTGGCATCATCAGTGGCGAGTGGAACAAGGTCGAATTGACTACTCTCTGGAACTTTGGCTATTCTAAAGAGATGTCATGGGACTTGAAACATTAACTCTGTTTCTCTTGCCACAGATGCTGCCAGATCTTTTGAGTTTCTCCAGGAATTTCTGAGTGTAATTCAACAATTATTAAGTACAAATAACAATGAAATCATGCTATGCATGAGAAGAGTCTTTTTAAGACTGGTTTTGCACTAATACTGGTATTAATGTAAAACTACAGATCCTTGGGTTCCTATTTGAATTAGAAGTGTATATGGTGGGTGCCATAAGAAAAATACATTTGGCCATAACCTGCTGACAAAATCAATGGAGAGGTAAATACTGCTCACGATGTACAAGTGAAAATGCTCCTGCAACTTCAGATAAAGAAACACTCTTTCTTAGCATGGAATTCCAAAACTTTCTGTCGGAGATGCACTGTTGTGCAGGTAGCTTTTATCAAAACACCATGTTTCTGTCTGAAATGAAACTTCCCATACTTGTGCACTATAGATGAACTAAAATTCCTGTAGTTTCAAACTTCTTGATTTTAGTGCAGAGTACCACTTTAAACAAAAAATACATGCTAAGCATTAATTATTGCAAAACAACATTGTTGTTCCTCAAAGATAGCTATTTTGAATGCAGAGTCTCATTCCTTCAGAATTGTTACAGATTTTATAGATATATTTTAAAATTCATTTCTCTTTCTTTTGTTCCTTTACATCAATGTTCCCAGCATTTTGTTACTCATTTTTGCACTTGGTGTGGAATTGCTTTCACTTCCTTTGCAGTCTCTACATGGTTAATCTTACAGTCCCTCAATCTAATTGGTTAAGGAGACAAACAGTTGCTTGTCCTGATTAGTCAGGTACCAAATTCCCAGTTTTTCCTAGTTGTGTCACTATTTGCTTGAGGTTTCAACAACTGTAGCACAAAATACATCATAATTTATTGGGAAAATGCAAGTCTAAACACTTGCTGCCCTACAACCGCAAATTATGATTAAAGGTTTCTGATATTCAGAGCAACTGATACATAGCAATACTCATATGACCACGACTGATGAAGCATCTGAAATGTGCAACTGACTTCAGCACATCTTTGCAATTTTAGTTCATTTTGCTAGTGACAAGTGGAACATGAAGTAACATCAGGGTAGCAATCAATTGAAAAGCATCGAACAAAGACCTGGAGTTCTCACATGACTTCTGCCTCGATAATGGTTTAATCTGGGTTGAATCAAATCAAAAAGAGCTCAACAGATCAAAAACCCTTAAGTATTAGTGACCCAAGTACATTACTACTTAGAGTTGAATGTTCACTGTCTTTAATCCCTTTACCCAAACCAGCCCTCGCCTATAAATCTAGACAAGCTCCCAGGTGGGAGTGGTGGAGGCTCATCATCCCCTGTAAGCTGTAAACTGACAGGAATTTTTATTAAAAGGTTGGCAAAGCATGTAAAAGTTAAAACTTTTTCTGGCATTAGTTTACTATCCTCCTCACTAAAGTGAGCATACACAGGAAGCGGCACAATGAAAAACGGAAACACACGGCATATGGGACTGTATGTACATATGGTATGAAAATGCTTGATGAACTGCAGCTTTATTGAAGTTTTAGCAGGTATTTAGCAACTCTATTGCATCACAGATTGTACAACTAATGTTGCGACATCATATCAAAAAAAAAGGGCTCTTTCCCAAAAGTCTTATTCTGGCCCCAGTGATGTATGGCACAGCTCAAGTTATACCAGTCTTCTGAAATTTGATGAAGCTGTGAACCAGCCTCTAACATTTGTCGAAAATACATAAATTGCTTCTCTAGAATTCAATTAAAACCAGATGTAGCTTAGAGAGTAGTAAGTCAGCCTAGCTTAGTGAGCAGTTCTAACTTGTAAGTTTAAAAAAAATCTTTTAAAGAAGATGATGTTACTTATTACATGAAGTCTAACAGTAACATAGGAGACAAGCTGACTCTAACAACATTTAACCTGTGGTCTGCATTCTACCACTGCATTATTAGGCTCCTTCTCATTGCCTCACTCCTCTCCACCCATACACAGTCCACTTTAGTCTCCAAACCTTGAATTCACACATTTTCCCTTATATCTTAGTCCTCCCATCTGCCATTCATCTTTTTCACCTCCATTCACATTTCTCACCCCTCCAACCTTCTCACTACACCATGCACACAGATTTAAACAGATTGATACAAATAGATCATTTCCTACTCACCCCCACGCTGATTGATGATGTCACTTCTGCCCCCATCATGGCCACTCCTACAACCACTTTCGCCTCTCACAAATACTCATACATCACACGTGACATCACTTCCACCCCTCACATCATCGCTGATGTCACACGCTCAGTGACTTCCGCCACCCCTACTGCCGTGTCTGCCACCACTTCTGCCCCCACCAACGCCACTCACCTGCATTCTGCTGACACGCTCCCCACTGTCACCATTCCCGGCCCCCAGAACCCTGAGGGGAGCACCACCCCTGCTCATGACTCCATCCCCATTCACCCCACCATCACACCCACTCCAGTTACTGGCTCCGCCCCCACTCCCAGCTCTACACCTACACCAGATCCCAGCTCTCAGCCCTGTCGAGTTTTCACCATCCCTCCAGACCTTCCCCTTACCGAGGACGAACGATCAGTCCTCAGCAAAGGACTCACCTTCATCCCCCTCCGTCCACGCATCAATGAATTTAATACACGCCGTGACGTCGAACAATTCTTCCGCTGCCTCCGCCTCCGAGCTTACTTTCACAATCAGGACTCCCGTCCACCTTCTGAGGACCCCTTCGCCCATCTCCAACACACTGCATCCACCTGGACACCCTGCGCTTGCCTATTACCTGCCCTCGACCTCTTCATTTCCAACTGCCGCCGGGATGTTAACCGCCTCAACCTGTCTACCCCTCTCCCCCACTCCAACCTCTCACCCTCACAACGCGCAGCCCTCCAATTCCTCTACTCCAATCCCAACTGCATCATCAAATGAGCAGATAAAGGGGGCGCCGTGGTAGTCTGGCGCACTGACCTCTACACCACTGAAGCCAAATGCCAACTCGAGGACACCTCTTCCTACTGCCCCCTCGACCATGACCCCACCCCCCAACCATCATCTCCCAGACCGTACAGAACCTCATCACCTCAGGAGATCTCCCACCCACAGCTTCCAACCTCATAGTCCGGGAACCCCGCACTGCCTGGTTCTACCTCCTTCCCAAGATCTACAAGCCTAACCACCCTGGCCGAACCACTGTCTCATCATGCTTCTGCCCCACTGAACTCATCTTTACCTTCCTTGAAACTGTCCTATTCCCCCTAGTCCAGGAACTCCCCACATACGTTTGAGACATCACCCACGCCCTCCACCTCCTCCAAGACTTCCGTTTCCCCGGCCCCCAACGCCTCATCTTCACCATGTATATCCAATCCCTGTACACCTCCATCCGCCATGACCAGGGCCTCCAAGCCCTCCGTTTTTTCCTCTCTAGATGTCCCCAACAGTACCCTTCCACTAACACACTCTTTCGTTTGGTCGAACTGGTCCTCACCCCTAACAATTTCTCCTTCGAATTCTCCCACTTCCTCCAGACCATAAGGGTAGCCATGGGCACACGTATGGGCCTCAGCTATGTCTGTCTCTTTGTTGGATACATAGAACAGTCGATCTTCCGTAATTACACCGGCACCACTCCCCACCTCTTCTTCCGCTACATTGATGACTGCATTGGTGCCACCTCGTGCTCCCACGAGGAGGTTGAGCAATTCATCAACTTCACCAACACATTCCACCCTGACCTTAAATTTACCTGGACCATCAATGACACCTCCCTCCCCTTCCTGGACCTCTCTATCTCCATTAATGATGACCGACTCGACAATGACATTTTTTTACAAACCCACCGACTCCCACAGCTACCTGATTTCACCTCTTCCCACCCTACCTCTTGCAAAAATGCCATCCCGTATTCCCAATTCCTCTGCCTCTGCCGTATCTGCTCTCAGGAGGACCAGTTCCACCAAAGAACACACCAGATGGACTCCTTCTTTAGAGATCGCAATTTCCCTTCCCACATGGTTAAAGATGCCCTCCAACGCAGTTCGTCCACATCCCGCACCTCTGCCCTCAGACCCCACCCCTCCAACCATAACAAGGACAGAACGCCCCTCGTGCTCACCTTCCACCCTATCAATCTTCGCATAACCCAAATCATCCGCCGACATTTCTGCCACCTCCAAAGAGACCCCACCACTAGGGGTATATTTCCTTCCCCACCCCTTTCCGCCTTCCGCAAAGACCGTTCCCTCCGTGACTACCTGGTCAGGTCCACACCCCCCTACAACCCACCCTCCCATCCTGGCACTTTCCCCTGCTACCGCAGGAACTGCAAAACCTGCGCCCACACTTCCTCCCTCACCTCTATCCAAGGTCCCAAAGGAGCCTTCCACATCCTTCAAAGTTTTACCTGCACATTCACTAATATCATTTATTGCATCCATTGCTCCCGATTCAGTCTCCTCTACATTGGAAAGACTGGACGCCTCCGAGGAGAGCGCTTTAGGGAACATCTCCGGGACACCCGCACCAATCAACCACATCGTCCTGTGGTCCACCATTTCAACTCCCCCTCCCACTCTGCCGAGAACATGGAGATCCTGGGCCTCCTTCACCGCCACTCCCTCACCACCAGACGCCTGGAGGAAGAACGCCTCATCTTCTGCCTCGGAATACTTCAACCCCAGGGCATCAATGTGGACTTCAACAGTTTCCTCATTTTCCCTTCCCCCACCTCACCCCAGTTCCAAACTTCCAGCTCAGCACTGTCCCCATGACTTGTCCTACCTGCCTATCTTCTTTTCCACCTATCCACTCCACCCTCCTCCCTGACCTATCACCTTCATCCCCTCCCCCACTCAACTATTGTACTCCATGCTACTTTCTCCCCACCCTCCTCTAGCTCATCTCTCCACGCTTCAGGCTCTCTGCCTTTATTCCTGATGAAGGGCTTTTACCCGAAACGTCGATTTTGCTGGATGCTGCCTGAACTGCTGTGCTCTTCCAGCACCACTAATCCAAAATCTGGTTTCCAGCATCTGCAGTATTTGTTTTTACCTATCATACTCAGCAAGGTACATTGTTGCAGGGTCTTTCCGTAATTTATCCAGAATACACTCTCTCACCTATTGGCACAAGAGTCGACAGCTGATACCTCAAAACATTTCTCCTTCTCTCAGGAACGTTCTGGGCACTGATCCTCAGAAGATGGGACGCTGTATAAAGACTACCGACTCTGAAAAGATAAACTCTGTCCTAACTTTTACTAACATGGTATTTGCAATAATGAACACTTGAGAACTTTGCTGTACTAGCTAATAAATTCTAATCCTAAACAAAATCTTCCACGTTCAGCATTTCTGCCATAACATGCAATAAAAAGTATTGCAAGTGTCACCTGGCATGACTGATCAAAGAACACAGCTGTCACGGTGACCTGGTCTTCAACTTCTGTCATTACAAATGTCAAATTAAGTTTTCTAAATTATCATTTTGGAACAGTTTACAAAAATGGGTTTGTCTGATTGAAAGTAGTTCTTAAGCAGTGTGAACTTTGAGAAAAATCAAAAATTTTCCAAAAAAAACCACAGATAACATGAATTGGGACCTTTCGCTTTTTATTCTGAATTATACAATTTACTAAATAGGTTGGAAAAACGATAGCTCTCCACGTGTAGAAGCAATAGTGCAGGAACAGGATAACTAAAGCACTTACCTCAGCAGCTTGTGTCTCTTGATGGAGAAGGGTCAGTCCCGTAAGATCTTCCAGGAAAGAATGAGAAGAGTTGAACACATTAGCAAGGAACTGGAAACCTTCTTTTTCAAAGTGATCAAGGACCTACAAAGAGACAAAGTACATCAAAATTAGTAGAACAAATAGGACAATTCATAAATGCTGGAAAATAAACATTTAAAACACTTGTAAAGAAAAACTAGCAAAACCATGGCAACAGTAGGGAGCAACCTGCTTCAAAACCCAACAACCCAGCACTTCTGGCCATCTGCTTCTTTGATTTCCCTGAGAGCATCATCCAACAATCTTCAAAAACATCAAGTGCAATACTTTCTCAAACGCATACTACATCATCAAGATATACCGACACGAGGGGACGAGAGACACGCACTGACACGGGGTGCCGAGAGACGCACCGACATGAGGGGACGAGAAACACCGACACGGGGGGACGAGAAATTCTGCCACGAGGGGACAAGAGACACCGACACCGACACAAGGGGCCGAGAGGTTGCCGTTAGCAGTGGTGAGACCAGGCCGAGACACCACTACGAGGGGTTGAGAGACCGGGCTGAGACACGGCCATGAGGGGTCGAGAGACCAGGCCGTGACACCTCCTCGACCGGCCAAGACATCAGGCAAATACACCATGTCGGGCCACTCAATGTATGCACTGTAGCTGAATACCTCTCAGGGCTCTTCACTTGCATTCTTAGCAATTACTTGCTTTGTACTTACTTGGGTGTTCAAAGGTTCTCAGTCTTGCCTTTTTATTAGATTGCTGCCTCAATCAGAACCTTACAGCCTTACAATATTTCTGTGTTGCCATGCCTTGTAGCACAGACAGGTAGTTGTAATTGTCAGCAGCGATCAGACAAAGGGATGGAAATGTTGCTGTACGGCACCAGGCCACGTCTATGTCACACCTATACAACGTGCCAGCAGCTTACACAGCAAATATACATCAACCAACAGCCCATGTATTAAATTCCAAGTCAGGTCATCAGTTAGGGGCTATTGGCACAATCAGTCAACAGCATCAGCCAATACCTGCACTTGGGCTTGGACATAGTCCATTGGCCGCTTGAGCAGGGTCAGGGGATTGTTGCAGAAAGCATCAGTAATCTGACTTACAATTTCCCACTGTATTAAATGTCATGGCTTCTACTGCATATAGAGTCATAGAGCTCGGAAATAGACCCTTATCATCCATGCCAACCAGACATTCCACTCTGACTAGTCCCATTTGTCACAATTTTGCCCATGTCCCACTAAACCCTTCGTATTTGGATACCTACCCAGATGCTTTATAAATGCTGCAATTGTACCTGCCTCCAACACTTCATCTGGCAGATCGTTCCATATGTGCACATCCTCTGCATGAAAAAGTTATCCCTCAGGTTCTTCTTAAATCTTTCCCTTCTCACTTTTAACCTATGGCCTCTAGTTTTGGATTCCCCCACTCTGGGAAAAAAAACCTTGGCTATCTCCACTACCCATAGGTTTGTTGTGTTCTTCCAGCCTCCTGCTTGTCTATCTTGGATGCCAGCATCTGCAGTTTTTTTGGTCTGGAGCTAAATTTGCACTACCCACACCCGTCATGATTTTATTAACCTCTGGATGTTTACTCAGCTTTCAATGCTCTAGCAAAAAAAGCCCAGGTTATTCAGCCTCTTCCTATGTTCAAACCCTCCAGTTCTGATAACATCCTTGTAAATGTTTTCTGCATACTCTCAACTGTAGAAGGGGGACCAGAACAGTACATAGTATTCCAAAAGTGGTCTTCCCAATGTCCTGTACAACCACAACATGACATCCTGACTCAACGTAATGACTGAATATGTCAAAATAAGGTAGACTATGTCAAAAGCCTGTGTGCTGGTATCCCATATACTTCCATCCAAAGGCATCTGTGACCCCTGCATAAAGGATTATATTAAATGGTCACTTATACATGATGCAACTAGTAACTGATCACATTATTAAGTAGATGTTGGGTTTCTGATATCCCCATGTTGGCTCACTGGAACTGTGACGAATGGATCCAGCCACAGCAAGAGAAATCATCAGAGAGGTTGTGATGCTACAAAGACTTGGTAAATGGAGGAAAAACAAATGCATCAGGAACGGCAGAAACATCCTACAGCTGCTGAACCCCGTCCACGTGAAGATGAAGCAGCAGAAAATCCATTTGGGATTCAAATGAAATACAAGTGGCCTACAGTCTATTGTCAATAAATGGCCTGTTTCCACACTGTAGGGAATCTAATAATAAAATAATGTCACCTTCTCCAGATGACTGAAACATAGTGTCATCGCAGATTGAGGATGCCCCCCAGAACATTGTCAAAGAGACGCTTCAGCAGATGGAGCATGTCTTGAAATCTGAAGGGGTGGGTGACCATCCTATCTTGACGACCATTAAAGTGATAGCTATACGAAACTTCTATGTGACTGGCTGCGTCCCAGAAGCCACTGTGGCCCTGTGTGGGATTCCTCAATCCTAACCTCACAAACGTATCAAGACTGTTACTGATGCAATTTGTGACAGATCACGCCTATTAGTCTCATTTCTCCAGGATGACATCAGTGTTATAGTCTGGTCAATAGGCTTCGTAAATGTTGCTGGGGACCTGTGTCCAAAAACTGTACACACAATACAGAGAATGCCATATCATAATGTGGAGTAGCCAGTATTGGACTGGGGTGGACAAAGTTAAAAATCACAACACCGGGTTATTGTCCAACAGGTTTATTTGGAAGCACTAGCTTTCAGAGTGCTGCTCCTTCATCAGGTAGCAGCTCTCCAAAAGCTAGTGGTTCCAAATAAATCTGCTGGAGCAGTACCTGGTTTTGAGAGATTTTTAACTATATCATAATGTGGCTGACTTCATCAATAGAAAAAGGCTTCCATTCAACATACAGGTCATCTCTGATCATCATATTACATCTCAGAAGTCTGCACCAAGTACACTGCAACTGCTATGATTCCCATATCCTTGAGAACTCATTCTTGCATCAAAACAAGGGCTGAATGGCCTACAAGGATGGCTGGTGGGAGATCAGGAAAACCCTCTGCAATCACTATCTGTTATACAATCCCCTATTTGATGCACATTCTTCCACCAAAGCCATCACGGAGGAGAGGATAGGGCTCCTAGCTGGAGGTTCTGTTGTTTGCGTCACTCTTCTGTGGCTTTGCTGCACAATTCAGACAGTGTGCACCTTATAACGCCCCAGTCATGTAGAGCACAGCATTAGAGTGGGATAAGGAGGGAGGGAGGGATGTGATGGACATTGAACAATGGGGAGAGCAGTAGGGGGAGGAAGATGATGGCACAGAGTATGTGGAACACAACCTTCAGCACGATACAACAATCCAATGTTTGGTGTAACAAGCTAGAAAAGACGTAATTAAGGCTTTAAAAAAGGCTTCTAATAAATCTCAGTTGGTGGAAGTCATCATTCATTGTCTGTTATTGCTCCAAAGACAAGAAGCACCTTAGTTCCAGAAGAAAATGCAGCTTTTTTTTTGTTTCATTCTTCCCCTTTTCTGCTCATTTCAAACATAGTTGGTTATCAACTGTTTAAAGGCTTTCCAAAATATGTTGTTCCTGTATTGAACAATGTTATACAATGCGAGGTGTCAGGCAAAGAGTAGGTCTCCTTCAGACAGGCCTCTCATGGTATGGCACCAAGAACCAGGAGTGTCTATGGCTTCATTCATATAGCTGCGGCTACCATGACAGGAGATCCAACGTATGATGGTGTGAAGTGGCAAGACATTTACAAATATGTTCTATTTCCAATGAGGAGTTATTCGTTCCCCTACATGCTCTCAGGAACTTTTGTGTGTTTCTTTTGCACGGTGTGTGCTGTGAAAGGCTATCCCTCTCTGGTGCTGCCAGAGAAAGCCTCTATGAAATTCCCTGACACTGACACTTGGCTCTTTCAACACTGTAAATGCCAGAAAGTGACACTTACTCAATTTTTGTTCAAGTTCAATCCAATATGATTTTAGTTGAACCTGTCTTACATCATCTTGATAACAGTAATTCATGAACCTCATCTATATAAAAAAAACCACACAGGAACCATGCAAAACCACCTTATAATTTCCTTCTGAAGTGTGCTCACCTCCCTAATCTCAAGAGAGACATTAGCTTTGATAAAAATATTGTCTACAATAGGAGTGATATTAATCCAGTTTGCCCAGCAGGAATTGAGATGGCGCGCTGCTGAAAAACAAACTGCTAACACATCCACTTCAACCTCAATCCTTTCATGTCATTTCTACTTTTATCCATTGGAGGGATGTGGCAGATGAAATAGATGGCAATAAAACAGAGTGGCCTCAAGAGTGAAAGTGTTCCATAGCATGTCCAAGGACGTGCAGCTTAGGTGGTTTGGCTATGCTAACTGTGGGGTCATGGGGATAGTGTGGGGGACTGGGTCTGGGTTGGATGCTCTTCGGAGGGTTGATCTAGACTCGAGTGGCTGAATCTGCACTGTAAGGATTTTATGATTCTATGTCAAAAAAGACCCAATCATGTTTCAACTCCAAACGAAGTGGGGAAGCTGCTTTGGCATTCTTCCTGAGCTGAACTAGATCTGCAGAGGTGGAAGTGATTCTCGAAGCTAAGAGAAAACTTCACTTTTGTGAGGCTGGCAGTAATAGGAATGTTCCTGACTGTTTCACAAGAGAAGTCATGGCTTCCCTCAATCCAAAAGATGTAACCTTTAACTTCTCAGTGCAGGCCAATAGCCTCTAGTTACTCCACCTTTTTAAAATTCATTCAGAGGCCATATGCTACTTGCTAGACAGATACTTGTTGTCCATCTTTAATTATTCTTGAGATGATGGTGGTGAGCTGTGTTCCTAAATCACAGTGGCCCATGGCAGGTAGGTACAGCCAGAGGCATAAGAAGGAAGTTCCAGAGGGTAAGGGTACAGAGAAAGTTTATCAGGATGTTGCCTGGTAAGGGGGAACTTTAGCCACGCAGGAAGGTTTGATAGACCGAGTTTGTTTTCACCGGAATGCAGGAGGCTGTGGGCGACCTGATAGAGCTTTATAAGATTGTAAATGCTACGGAGAATACAAGGTTTTTTCCCAGGGTGGAGGGGTCAATTACTAGGGGACACAGATTCAAGGTGCTTGGGTGGGGTTCGGTGAGGAGGAGGAAATGGGGGAAATTACAAGAGATGTGCAAGGTGAGTTTTTTTCACTTGTGGTGTGTACCTGGAACACATTGCCACAGGATGTGGTGGAAGCAGACACAATAGCACCATTTAGGATGCACCTGGATGGATACATGAATAGGAAGGGAATAGAGGGATAGGAATTCTGTAAGTGAAGACAATTTTAATATTGACGGACAAAATGGGTTGCCACAGGCTTGAAGGGTTGATGGGCCGGATCCTGTGCTGTACTATTCTTTGATGACGCAAGAATAGCATTATAGTGCAGGAGTGGTGATACTATTCCAAGTCAGAATGGTGCAAGATTTGGAGGGGATACTACAATTGGTGTTGCTCCCCTATACATCTGTCTTATGGGAACGCAATAACTTAGCAATATTATCACTAGGCTCGTAATTCAGATGCGCAGGTAATGTTCTGGGAATCAGGGTTTAAATCCTGCCATTGCTCATGGTGGAATTTGAACTCAACAAACAAAAACCTGGAATTAAGAGTCTAATGATCATCATGAAAATGTTATCGATGGTCAGAAAAACCCATCTGGTTCATTAAGGTCTTCTTTACCTGGTCTGGCCTACATGTGGCTCCAGATCCACAGCAATGTGGTAACAATGCCCTCTGGGCAATTAAGAATGGGCAATAAATGCTGGCTTAGCCAGCGATACCCACATCCTGTAAATGAATTTAAATAAACTCAATAAAAAGCTGCCTTGATGTCAAAAGCAGTCATTCTCACCTTACATCTACTATTCACCTTTTCTGTCTATCTTTGAACCAGTATTGTAATGATGTCTGAGCCATGTGACCTTGACAGCCCTAAACTGTGTTAATGGGCAGATTACGGTGGTGCAAGTCCTGCTCAATAGCATGGTTGATGACCTCTTTCATCACTCTGCTGATGATCGTGAGTAGCCTGATGGGTAGTAATTGGCTTTTTTGCTTTTCTCTGCCATTTGTGGACAGGAGATTCCTGAAAAAGATTTTCCACACTGTCAGGTAGATCAGAGTGTTGTAACTAGACTGGAAGAAGCTTGGCTACAAGAGCAGCCAAATGTCAAACGCATGTAGGCTTTTTAGTTTTTAGCGCTTACAGCCATTTCTTGATATTCCATAGCGTGAAGAATGGCATCTGAGATATTGGGAACCTCAAGTGGAGCATCCACTTGGCATTTCTAGCTGAAGATGGTTACAAATACTTCAGCCCTCTCTTTTATACTGAGGTGCAAGGGACCCCCATCATGGAGGGTGGGGATGTTTGAGCAGCCTCTTCCTCCTGTTAGCTGCTCAATTGGCATCTGGATACGGGCAGAATTGTAGAGCTTAGATCTGACGCATTGGTTGTGGGATACATTAGCCCTATCACATGCTACTTATACTGTCTGTCATACACAAGGATGCCTTCCTTGATGAAGCTCTCTTCCTCCCTCTAGAAGGATTTCAGTGAGTCCCTCTGGTCATCTCCTCTGCCCAGAAGCCGTCTCCACCCCTACTCTGGCCTGTCACCCTCACCTTATCACCCTCACTTTAACCTCCTTCCACCGATCGCATTTCCAACGCCCCTCCCCCAAGTCCCTCCTCCCTACCTTTTATCTGAGCCTGCTTGGCACACTTTTCTCATTCCTGAAGAAGGGCTCATGCCCGAAACGTTGATTCTCCTGCTCCTTGGATGCTGCCTGACCTGCTGCGCTTTTCCAGCAACACATTTTCAGCAGTGTCATACACATTGCCCTGCATTGGGAGGTTCAGCTGGATGACATCTCATTTTGAGCCTGGTCCTACCCCTGACATGCCCTCCTTCTAGGTGTCTTGGTATGACAAATGACTGGCAACACACTGACGAGGTCTGGAAGTTAAGTTATTCCAGGCCAAACTATAGGCTTGTAAGTATGTTTTGCACTCAAGACACTCCAACTCCTCCCAATTACCTGCCCACTACCTACACTAAACTGATTCAACCACAATATGAAAACTTGCCTGAATTGAATTGTGACAGAAATGCTGCAACACAATGTGGACCATCTTCAGTACTGTTCTAAAGTGTCAGTAGCAATTATGTATCTTGGATTGCAATCTCTCACAAGAGGCTGCCAACCTGGGATTGAAGATCTCTTTCTCACTGATGTTAAAACCTATGGTCTAGAATTAGCTCAAGTTACATATTAACTAAGAATGATTTTAGTAAAACAATGTACCCAAAATACTTCTAGTGCAACAGAAAATGCAGTTATGGAGGATCTATTTTCTCGGTTCACTTTCCTCCACAGCACATTCTCAAGGTGGTGAACCATGCTTAGTTAACATTCCAAGGGCACCAGCAAACCTTCCAGCATAACAGCTCAATTGCAATTCCTTTTTAACTGAGTACTGTCAGTATGACTGTTGGCAAGTGCTCAAGCCTCATCAAACCTGCAGTCAACTCCCACAGCACAAGCAGCAACATCCCACTGATAGGTACAACAAATATTTTTATTGGTAAATTTCTCTACAGAACTCTAAACTACAAAAAGAAAGGTTAAAGGATAGCTTGTTACTTACATATAAATTAGCCTAGCTGGCAGATCATATACAAATACATTTTCAACAACTTATATTTACTTAGCGTGTTGAACGTAATAAAACACCCCAAGGTACTTCCCAGACCGTTATAAGACAGAATGTAACATTGACTATGTATTTTCACAGAAGACCACAACTGGTACTTGTGGTATTTTCCATCCCTACTAGTTTGTGGTTCTGGGTAAGGATTATTTGAGGTAGTGCATTACTACCAATTCTCCTTTATTTTTGTTTTGACTTGGGACAATCTAGTGATTAGTGATAGAGAATATACCACTGTAGAGTAACACAGATAAAGCACAATTTTTTGGCTGCTAAGAATGTTCAACAATAGCAGCAAGTTCAGCGTCATTTGGACATGCATAATTGCTAGGACCTTCAGGATCTGCTCACTCTGAAAGTTAAAGTCGAACCCCTTGTTTCCATCTGTAGACTATGAGAAATATCAGTAGAATAGGTACAGCCAATGTAACATGAATATTAACCCATTCAGAACTTATATTACTTTATATAACATGATTCACATAAAGATATATAAGATCAGATAGCCAAATCCATGGTCAAAGACATGGGTTTTAAAGAGCATCATGAAGAATGCAAGTAAGGTAGAGGCAGTGAGAAATCTAAGGAGGGAATTCCAGAGCTCAAGACAAAGTAGCCACCAAGGTGCAGTTAAAATTGCGGATGCTGAAAGGACTATAATGAGGGGAGTGCAGGATTAGTAACACTGAAATGGCCATTTTAATTACTTGAAACATTTAGGGGTGAACAACTTCAGCAATAGATTATGAAATAGAACTATTTTCACAGAACCTTGTTCACTTGATTGAATATAACAGAACTTCACCTGATCACAGTTCGGCCATCCCGTGGTCCAACATGAAAGGCGTTAGATTTATAGTTTGGACAAGTTCATATCTGAAATTGCATGGAGTATGTGGATTTAACCATTCTGAGGCTTAAGCATTGTTCCTCAGCCTGACATTTATTCTAAATAGTTTGCCCCCTCAAAGCTTATGTGGCCTTAATGTCTAGAATTTTAACAACCTGTACAGCACATCAATGTTAATTATAATTATTACCATATACTTGGGTGCCTCAGCTAGAAAATACAAATCTAATCACACTTGCAACAGTCTACATTTGGATAAACTTCAATTGGAGTACCCCGTTGGCTCAGCTGCTAAATGCTCCATTTAATACAGACTGGATCCTTGCTAAGATACAGATGTGGGGACCTGTATGTTGGGTTTGAATTGATAGCAGCTGGATGCAGCATTAATAGTGGTTGGTCTCAGCAACTAGCAGTGAATCTGGATAAATTTCTGGGTTCAGCTTCATGAGCACATGCTGGTTGAATTACAGGTCTGTGCAATGCCTGGAATTGGTAGCTCATCCACTAGTTATAAGAAATTACACTCTGCTCAAGATCTCAAAAGGTCAGCTGCTTTCTTTTTTAGATCAAGGGAAGAAACCACTTGCAGAAGTTTGCTTAATACAGTTCGCCAGCAATCAAGGAAACAAGTAAATGTTTTGGTTTTCGGACAAGGTTGGTTCCACTATATCAATGCCCTTTATTTAAATCTTACACATGTTCTGCAGGTGAACAATGCCTGAGAGAGGGCGAGAACCTTAATGCTTTCGTCACTTGTAAAAAGGCAGCCTAAACAGCCCTTCGAAGGTGCAATATGATAGGAGGTAGAAGGTAGAAGAGGTGGAGAGGCTGGACTGAGCTGAGGGTACATGGCTAACTCTTTCTAACTTGTTTTTCAAGACCCATTCCTTCATTTCATGTTTTAATTGCCATGACCACATAAGTGAGCATCAACTTCCTCCACTTTTGGAAGACACTGTATGTTACTGTCACCAACATTACAGTTTAATCCTCATCCCACCAATCACACTCCAGATTTGTCAAGTGGTTCAGCGTGGAGGGCCAGGGAGTTGACAATGAAAAGATGTGCTATGACTCATTATTAACCTTTCAAATGTTAGCTGTGCAAATCCCCATTATACAGATTTACAGATAGTAATTTTGAGAAAAGCAAGACACAGCAAAGTAGCTGATTTGATGAATCGAATAAGATAAAGACTACCTCATACCCATCCTCATTGAAGTGGAGCAGATCAGCATCCCACACTCACCAATGATACTTGCTGAACACAACAGAATGATGAAGGCACTGGGTAGTTTGTTGCTGCCGATTAGCAGATATTGAGGCAGGAGTACAGCGAAATATCGAGTAACTTTTCCACATCTGCTCATCTTGGAACTGAACAGCATCCCACCCGAACCCACCCCTCCTCCACTATCTCTGTAACCCTGGCATTTCCCAAGATTAATCCACCTACTTCACATTCCTGGATGCCACAGGCAATGTCTCATGGCCAATTCACCTGACCTGCATATCTTTGGATTGAGAGGGGAAACCGGTGCACCTGGAGGAAACCCACGCAGACACGGGGAGAACGTGCAAACTCCACACAGACAGACAGTTATCCAAGGGTGGAATCAAACCCAGTCCCTAGCGCTTTGAGGCAGCAGTGCTAACCATTGAGCCACTGTGCCACCCAAGAAGGAAAGCTTGGCCCATGCGCTTACTGGAGAGTTCACATGTGCTAATAAAGGGGGCTTACTGAACAAATATAACCACTTAGAGAAAACTAATAGAATAAAAATATTGTTTTACTGAAATATATACATCGAAGGCAACATCTTAAACCAGGTTATTTGACCTTGGGTATGAATATACTCAATTTTCCCAATAAAAACTCTACTTGAAAACATTTCTCCTCACTAAGTCCAAATGTTTACAATTGCATAAAGCATTAATCAGTTGAACAGGCTGACATAGTGCAAACGGCCAATTTACAACAGGGTCCCAAGGTAAGGAAAAACACACATTACTCTCTGGATTGTCGCCTATAAAAATAAAACACCACTCGTATTTTAATGTGGCAATAATAATATAGCTTGCGATAAGTGACACACCAGCAGAACAGTTTGGTGGCTGGTTATAGGGGGACCTGGGAGAAGGTCTCCCATCCACTCAGCTTGGATCTGGTGCTTTGGGAGGGTCTGTGAAAGTGGGAAGAAAAATAGACAATATATAAAAAATACTTCTAACAAAAAAATGTGAAGCCACTGCCCACCTGCAACCTAGAACAAAGTAGTAACAGTATTAAAAGATCAATATTAAAACTACAACAAGCTGTTTTCAAAACTAGAAGCACTGACTTGTGAACAATTGAAGAGGAGGAGCTTTGCAGAATGAGACATTTTAAACTCAGTTTTTGTTGCTTTGAAACGATTTCTCTGTTAAGTCTGCATGTGAAAGAACTTACCACTGGTGAGCATGCTGTGCACTTGTCAAATGCTAAACTTGCTGGAAGGACATTGTCAAATCTTGACAAAAAGCCACGGATCTAAGAGAAGGGGGAAATGGTATATTGATCACAATCTGTAAAGAGCGATTGGTTGCCGCAGTTGTAAACATCAGGGATTACTGGGACCAGAGCTGTTGCTTTTCTCCACATAAGACTGATGATCTAATCCTCTCTTTTCCCTTGCTCCTCATATGGAAGAGGAAACAATATACCACAGAAACAGAAAATTTCAGATATAATGATCAGAAACATCCAGAGGATAAAATTGTTTTTACAGTGAGTGGTTGGTGTCTAGAATGCCAGAGAACGTGGTACAGAGCAAGTCATTGTAGCTTTCAGAAGGGAACTAGACAATTATCTGAAGAGAAGATATTTTGAGGGAAAAGGCAGAGCAATAGGGCTCTCAGAGCAGTAGAGGACCAGCATGGACATTATGGACTGAATGGACTCTTACTGAGGTTTAAACATTCTACACTTCCATTTATTTGTCACAGCTCTTCATAACCTCAACATTATTTGTAAACCTGCAAGTCCCCATTCTGTCTTCAAAACTGCAAACCCCTCACCAATGGTCATATCCTAACAAACAAACTCTACCTTGAAGAGGTTCTCCTCCTCTCTCTACAGAGATCTCAGTGAGTCTTGCTCTCACTGCACCCCCAAGCTTCGCCTCTGCCCTGAAGCTCTTCAACCATGTCCTGAATCAGACTCGCTACCACAGCCACATCTGTGGTAACAAGAAGATGGATTACTGGGCTAATGGTAGGCTACTTGGTAGTGTGGATGAGCAGAGGGATCTTGGTGTCCATGTACACAGATCTCTGAAAGTTGCCACCCAGATAAATAGTGCTGTGAAGAAGGCATATGGTGTACTGGGCTTTATTGGTAGAGGAACTGAGTTCCGCAGTCCTGCAACTCAATGTTGCAGTTGTATAAGACTCTGGTGCAGCCTCATCTGGAGTATTGTGTGCAGTTTTGGTCGCCATACTATAGGAAGGACGTGGAGGCATTGAAACGAGTGCAGAGGAAGTTTACCAGGATGTTGCCTGGCATGGTAGGAAGATCGTATGAGGAAAGGCTGAGACACTTGGGGCTGTTCTCATTGGAGAAAAGAAGGTTTAGGGGAGATTTGATAGAAGTGTACAAGATGATTAGGGGTTTAGATAGGGTTGACAGTGAGAACCTTTTTTCGCTAATGGAGTCAGCTGTTACTAGGGGACACAGCTTTAAATTAAGGGGTGGTAGGTAAAGGACAGATGTTAGGGGTAGATTCTTTACTCAGTGCGTTGAGAGTTCATGGAATGCCCTGCCAGTAGCAGTGGTGGACTCTCCCTCTTTATGGTCATTTAAGCGGGCATTGGATAAGCATATGGAGGTTATTGGGCTAGTGTAGGTTAGGTAGGCTTTGGTCGGCGCAACATCGAGGGCCGAAGGGCCTGTAATACGCTGTATTTTTCTATGTTCTATCTCCTTCCTCAGTGCCTGCCTACGGACCCGCTCTGTCCAGGACATGCAGGTTCTGGGCCTCCTCCATTGCTACTCCCTTACCATCCAATGCTTGGAGGACGAATGCTCAGCTTCTGTCTCAGGACCCTCCAACCCCATGGCATCAGTGTAGATTTCACCACTTTCCTCATTTCCCCTCACCCCCCACCTTATCCCAGTTCCAACTTTCCAGCTCAGCACTGCCCCATGATCTGTCCCACCTGTCCACCTTCCTTCCCACCAATCCACTCCACTCTCCCCTCCGACCTATCACCTTTACTCTCTACCTCCATCCACCTATCACACTCTCAGCTACATTCTCCCCAACTCCACCTCCCCTCCCATTTATCTCTCCACCACGGAGACTTCCAGACTCATTCCTGATGAAGGGCATTTGCCCAAAACATTGATTTGCTTACTCCTTGGATGCTGCCTGACCTGCTGTGCTTTTTCAGCACCACTCTCTTTACTCTAATCTCTGGCATCTGCAGTCCTCACTTTCACCTATATCCAGACAGTCAATTTTGCTTCTAATCCTTCAGTCTTAAAATATCTAAAATGATTTACAATTTGTTAGCAACAGCCTAATGGTGGTACTGAACAAGTTCAAAAGCAGTTCTTTTGTTTTTGTATTCCTTTTCTTCAGATGTAAAACTAAGGATGGTAGAAATATCCCTTGAGCATAGGAACAGGAGAAGTAGTTGCCCATGCCAGTTCTGTAATTCACTGAGATCATGGTTAATCTTCAAGACCTGCACCTGCCTTTGCCTCATACTCCTCAACAACATCTACAGAAGAAAACCTATCATTAAGTTTTAGAACTAACAACTGATGCAGCATCATCAATTGATGCTTTCAGAAAAGAGCTTCAAACTGCTATCAATCTTTGTGAAGGAGGGTTTTCTAACTTCACTCCTGAAAATCTAAAAATGAGAGGTCAATGCATGGTCTGTATCTCTTCATACAGCAAAAGCCGCTTAACTCCATCTAGCCTACTCGTTCCTTTTAATGTGCTAAAAGTTTTTATCAAATTACACATTCTGAATTTCAGGCAATACCATCATCTTTTGGCTAATTCCTCCTTATGGAATAATCATTAGTGTTTGGGAATCATTCAGGTAAGCCGAGTTCCTTAAAGGCCAATATATCTTTCCCACAAAATGCTCACAGGACTCCAAGTGTGGCTTTACCAGGATCTTAAATAGCTCAAGTATGACTTCGGCCCTCTGCAATCAGTCCTTTAGGGAAAAGTACTTGGGCTCCTTTAGTCTTCTGATTATTTTCTGGACCTGTTTGTGACATTTCAATGATGTACTCAAAATAATTTTTCTATATCTTGTTGCAATTGTATACTTCCTTAAAATCCAACCAATTCGCAAATTTGGGTTTGTAGCTTTCTATTTCATCATTTAACTCAGCAATAATTACTGCGAACAGTCAAGGCCCCAGGACAGATCCATGAGGCACACCAAATACTCTCACCCTGACAATTATAGTACGTGTCCCAAATTGGTACTTACTGTCTTCTGCTGCTCAACCCATTTCCTAACCTGGTCAAGACGACCTTCAACTTCACGAGCTTCAAAGAAATCTTATGAGGACTCTTGATGCGCTTAACAACACCCATAGAGATTCTCCTGTGAACAATCTTGGTCTCTGTATCTAATAAAGGATGTGCTGGATGAAGATCTTGTTATATGAGAAGTGAGTGAAGTCTCTGGGTCTGTACTCGATAGAGTTTAGAAGGTTGAGGGGATCTCATTGAAGCTTACAGAATATGAGAGGCCTGGATAGAGTTGACGTTTCCACTAATAGAAGAGACTATGATCCTGGGCTATAGTCTCAAAATGAAAGGATGAACCTTTAGAATGGAAATGTGGAGGAATTTCTTCAGCCACAAAATGATTAATCTGTGGAACTAATTGCCTCAGAAGGCTATGGGAGCCAAATCATTGGATGTATTTAAGACAGAGATAGTTAGGTTCTTGATTAGTAAAAGAGGAAAAAAGGGTTATGGGGAGAAGGCAGGAAAATGGAGTTGAGAAAGTTCAGCCATGACTGAATAGCAGAACAGACTCAATGGGCTGAGTGAAGTAATTCTCCTTCTGTACCTTATGGTCTGTCCATTAGTTTTTGTTATTGTTTCAAAAATTCAAACATTTCATCAAACATGATTTACCTTTCAAAAATCCAAACTTGCTCTCTGATCAGCTTAATTACAAATGCTTAAGTATAGGCTAGCTATTAATTGCCCAAATATATTGGGCAACTTACCTAAAATTGTACATTTTTTTTCTCATGTATCTTAAATAGTGAAATTTTCTAAATTAAATGGAAAGTTTATGAATTGGAAGCATTTGGAAGATTATAATTAGGGTATCTGCAATGTGGCCACTAAATGTGTGCATCAAGGTCCTTCTGGATTCCACACCAATTAATATCTGACCATTTATTTACCTTATACTTACTTCCAGAAAGTATTGCATCATTTTTCTTCAGACATTGAACTAAATCTGCCACCTATCTGTCCACAGAGAAATAGCTGCAAGTGAAATCTCATAAGTAGGCATGTGCAGAGGTGGGGCAGTGTAAGATGTGTGTTCCCCACAGTCTAATTCCAATTTTGTATTCACCTCAATAATGACAGTGGAGCATAATTTCAGCTCAAAAATCAGTTTTCAATTTACAATGACTGTATTGAATGGATTAAATAAAATCATTTCACTTTCTTTAGGGCATACTGACTGCTAATTAAATCTTGCTTAACCAAATATATCAATTTTCTTATGGCACCACCTAGAGTCCTGAGATGTCACTGCCATCAAACCCAATCCTGCTTTTATTTAAAAAACGATTTTCAAGTATCATACCAGAGCTGAACACAAACTACTACAATCAGCTCTTCAACAATAAAATAACACTAACTACTGCCAAGAGAATTAAACACTCAACCAAGTGAAAAAAAACAAAAGGAATTGGGCAGTCTTTTATCAAGCGTGTCACCTGAAAAATGCAGATTAATACTATTTATCCCTGAATGTAGGTTTTTCTTCCTCGACTTTTAGCTCTGTTCAGAAGTAGCTTGAGAACTTCTATGCAGTAATATTTACTGCATCAAGTCCAATGACTAACTCACTGTTGCCCAGAATAACAGCAGTTGGTTAGGTGCCTATAATTATACATATGAAGTGTTTCTGACTTCAACCAGGTTACCATGGGAACAGTGGCAGAAAATTGCTTCCTATAAGAGAGAAAGTTGAAATCACCTCATAAGACTGCAATGCAGTTTGTGATAATAGTTTGTAATTTAAAAAACATTTATTCACAGGATGAGGATGTTGCTGGGTGGGTTGGCATTTATTGCATATCCCTAATTGCCCAGAAGGCAGTTAAGAGTCAATCAAATTGCTGTGTGGTGTGGGGTCACACGTAGGCCAGACCAGGTAAGGATGACAGTTTCCTTCTCTCAAGGACATTAGTGAATCAGATGGGTGTTTCCGACAATCAGCATTGGATTCATAGTCATCAGTAGACTCCAGACATTTATTGAATTTAAATTCCACCATCTGCCATGGCAGGATTTGAATCTAGGCTTCCAGAACATTACCTGGCTCTCTGGATTAACAGTGCATCAATAATACCACTCAGCCATCACCTATCAATGTATGTTGCCTACCCACTCAATACACCACATGGCCACAATGGTTCAGCACATGGAAAAACTATTGGAGAGCTGAAGGATTAAAAAAAAATCAAAACGGGATGCTCACTATTTAAAACACTCCAATATACTTGTCTTTTCTCACTTTTTGAGAATTTCTACATGCTCTTTAATGTCTTCCAATTCTTATATTTAATAAGTATAGGATACTTCAATGACGTGATTTGGCATTCAACCAGCACTGCCAGGAATACAAGCCAAATAATATACTTTGAGCCCCATAATGAACTCACTACCTAGAAAGTGCACTTCTCCACAAACATTGATAGCATCACCAGAGTAAATGTCCACTGGAACACCGATCTAGCTTTGAAAAATTTGTAAAACATCTGGGAACTAAAGAGGAATGGCTGCCCCAGCATGAAAAAGAAAGTATTAAAGCTTTCTTTTCAATACTTAAAACACCTGGAAGGGGTTTAGTTATTTGTTTGTTATTCATTTCAGCGATCTGGGCTTCATTGGCTGGACCAGCATTTATCATTTATCTCTGGTTTCTTTTGAGACATTGGTGATGAGCTGCCTTCCTGAACTGCTGCAGTCCATGTGCTTCTGTCCTCAATGCCCTTTGGGGGGGGGGGGGGGGCGGTTCCAGGATTCTGACCCAGGAAAATTGAAGGAACTGCAATATATTTCCGAGGATGGTGAGTGGCTTGGAGGGGAATTTGTACATGCTAGTGTTCTTACGTATCTGTTGTTCATGGTGGTGCTCCCATGTATCTGCTGCTTGTATCCTTCTGGATGTGTAGTGTGTTTGGAAGGTGCTGTCTAAGGAACCTTGGTGAATTTCTGCAGTGCATCTTGTGGATAATGCACACTGCTGCTACTGAGCACTCCCAAAGAAGGGAATGAACTTTTGTGGATATATAGTGCTACATTTCTCGAGTGCTGCTGAAGCTCACTCCTAACTTGTGCCTTGTAAATGGTGGACTGACTCTGGAGAATCAGAAGGTAAGTTACTCGCTGCAGGGTGCCTAGCTTCGATACGCTTTTGTAGCCACAAATATTTATATAGCTAGTTCAATTCAGTTTCTGGTCACTGGCAACCCCCAAGATATGGACAGTGAGGGACTCGGTGATAGAAATGCCTTTGATAGTTAGATTCTTTCATGCTGGAGTCTGTAACTACTGGCACTTGTGGGGCAAACACATCCAAATGCAGCAAGACGAGTGGCAAATTACGAGTTGTTTCAGTATCTGGGGACTCATAACATTGTGAAATCATCAGCGAACATCCCCACTTCTGATGGAAGGTTATTAAAGAAACATCTCAAGATGTTTGCAAGGAACTCCTGTGGAGATATCCTGGAGCTGAGATAAGTGACCTTGAACATCCATAACCATCTTCCTTCGTGCTAGGCATGACTCCAACTTGATTTCCATTGATTCCAGTTTTACTTGGCTTCCTTGAAGCCACATGTCTTCAAGTGCAGCTTTGATGTCAAGACAGTCACTCTCTCACCTCACTTCCAGAATTCAGTCTTTTTTAAATCTATGTTTTAACCATACTTTAATGAGGTAAGGAGCTAAATGACGTTAATCAAACACAAACTAAGCAACAGTGAACAGGATATTGCTGAGCAAATGTTGTCTGATAATATTGTTGATGACCTCTTCCATCACTTTATTGACGAGGCCATAATAGGCTCGGCTGAATTGATTCAGTTTTTTTGTGTATAGAGCATCCCCAGCAATGTTTCATACAGTAGATGCCAATATTTTAACTGTTCTAGAACAGCTTGGGTTAGCATGCAGCCTGCGCTAATATTTAGTGCAAATACAAGAATGTTGATAAGGTCTCTAGCCTTTGCAGTATCTAGTGTATCCAGCCATTTTTTAAAAATAACATGGAGCAAAATAAATTAGCTTCAGACAATGCTGCTTAGCTCTGGAGGATATTAAGATGGATCATCCACTCAGCAGGTCTGGCTGAAGTCTCTTAAAAATGCTTCAGTTTTATCTTTTATACTTATATCTGGGCTCTCCCATCATTGAGGATGGGTATTTATGGAGCCTTCTCTGCCAGTAACTTGTTTCAAAGTCCACAATCATTCATGACTGGTTGTGGCAGGACTGCAGAGCTTAGATCTGATCGATTGGTTGTGGATCACTTAGCCCTGTCTATTGCTTGCTGTTTTTGCTATTGAAATGCAAGCAGTCCTGTTTTCTAGTTTCATCAGGATTGACCCTCATTTTTAGATGTGTGTGGTGCTGCTCCTTGCATGCCCACTTGACAACTTCACTAAATCAAAATTGACTCCCTGGTTTGATGGTCATGGGAGAGTGAGGGAAAAAAACCAGGCCAACAGGTTGCAGATTGTGTTTGAATAAAATTCTACTGCTGGGCCACTGCACCTCATGAATGCCCAGTCATGAGTTAATAGACCTGCCTGAAATCTATCCAATTTAGCCCAGATATCATGCCACACAACACTAGTGGAGGGTATCAATGTGAAAACAGGCCTCCATTTCTCATTCTTACCAATATTATCAGGGACGGATGCATGTGCAGCAGGCAAATTGGAGAAGATGAGGTCAATAATCAACTCTGCTGTGCTTTTCTTTTCCAGCACCACAGTTTCCATCAAAGATGAGGTCAAGTTTGTTTTTAGATTGAAGAACTATCTCCACAAACAAGAAACTTAAAAGCTTGGAACACTACCAAAGTGCAACTCTACTCATGTTTATTGCAGATCTGTCAGTTTAACATCAGATGTGGGGCAGTTACTGGAATTACTACCAGGGATAGAGTTTGAGAGTTATCCATAGATGTAGTGGGCCAAATGGCCTCCTCCTGTGTTGTAATTATTCTGCGAGTCAGTGAAGTATGATTTGATCAAAGAGCGTGAAATGGGAAAGGAAGGTATTTTTGATTATCTTGATTGAAACTTTTGATGATATCATAAATCAGCTCAGTGCAGGGGTATTTATTGATGGTGTCTAAATGTCTTTTGGAAGTCCATTTGATAAGATTCCACAAGATTAAAAAAAATAAGCACATGGAGGTACCATTGGGATGGGTTGATGATCAGTTGGGAAGATGACAGAGAGTAGGAATGACAGACTGTGCTCCTTGGATGGGGGCTTGAGTTTTTCATCATATATATTAAGCACTTGGATGAATTAATTTATCTGAAGCACTTTGTTCGGTTTTGGAATCACAGCGTACATTCAACAAGCTTCAAGAGTGACATTAAGACAACAGGTTAGGTACTTAATTTGGTGGGGGATCTAGAATAAGAGGACAGAATTTTCATAGTTATCATGGCTGCGCCAAGTGAAATTAGCAAGACTGACATTGGCATACTTTCATTACGAATGGGTAGCAATGGATATGGATCAAAGATGGGTATGTGGAATTGAGATGCAGTTCAGTCATGACGCCACTGAATGGCAGAACATACTCAAGCAACTGCATGATCTACTCCTGTTCCTGTTAACGAAGTGCACTTCATCTTATTCAGTAATAAAGCTATACTTGACAACTTTTACCACCAAGACTAACTCTGATAAAGGAAAGTGGTTCTTAAAAACAATAAACTTTCACAAAAAAAAGGCATAATTGAAAGAGATGTCATAAGAGATCTGTCCCTAATACACTGTGCTCGAGGCATAGGTAAGAGGTTACCCACCTGATGAGGGACAAGTCCTAGAGATGTTGGAGGCTCATTGAGCCGGTCATCACTGCTGCTGGCGACTGCATACCCACTATAAAGCCAACAAATGGTGCTGGTAAGAAACTGTCAAATTTCTTTAATTGAAAACGAAAAGTCAACAAGTATAAATCTAATTGGCCTGACACCAAAAATCGCACAGAAATCTAGTGGAAACTATATGATAACTTCAAACATAGCAAACAAATTCAACTTTAGAGAAATTATTCTTTAGGATGTAAAAGTAGGAGAGGGAAAATGCTCTCAATTCTGGGAAGCAGAGGAATCTTGATGTACAGTTACATCAGTCATTAAAAGGTTGTATAAATGTTTTTAGTGGAGTGGAGATGGTTAAGCAGTGACCACACATTGGTCTGCAAGATTATGAAGGATTACAATTAAGTAGATTGTGATGGATTGCTTGCATTGGTCAGTGAGAAGACAGCAAAAACATAAATGTAGGATATTTATCAAAAGAAGTGAAAAAGTGATTTTTAGAAAATGGTTCTTTGGCACAAACCCCAGTTTTGACTATTTGAAAAGAGAAACATTAAAGGACAGCAACATTAATTAAGTTTATAAAAACTGAACAAAATAATCTACAGCAAGTCTACTAGTAAGACGGTGTTAGAAAGCTACGTGGGGGCATCAGTAGCATCTATGGACATCTTTCAACTAACCCGTAGCAAGCTGTAATCACACATTTTAATTATGTGCTCTGTATTTCAACATTCACATTTTAAAACTACTCCAGTAGAGGGAACAGATATAACTAGTCAGAAACTGCAGACTTCTGCAAACATTTAACAAAAGCAAACATTTCAAGATCTACATTCCCAGCTTGTCAATTACAGAGGCACTTAATTAGAAGGGCAATTACATACAAATCCTTTAGCTTACCCTTCAACATGTTGCAGTATAGAAACCATTAATTCCACGGCAAGCGCCCCAGCGATCATGGCCAGGCCAGGCCGACTCACAGTGCACTGCTGGTCTAGAGTACGGTCTCTGGTTGACTGACAGAAAAGGCAGTAAATTACTCCCATCTTGACACTTGGTTGTGAACAATTACCATCAGTTTAGAAGAATATCAAGATTTTTATCTTTATACGATAGTTGGAAAACAAAATGCCCTTTCATTGAGTCCTGTGCTGCATGCATCATTCTCCAGAGGGCAGAAAGTTTACAGCTGAACCTGATACCTAGAAAGTGTCAAAAGATGACTGAACCCATCAGCACTAATCTGTTTTCTTTCTTGGAAACTCTCAGAACTTCTTCCAGTGATCTGCCAGAGTTCAGAAATATTATACCTGGATTCAGGCAGAAACTTGCACCTCACTTTTTTCTGTGCACTGTAAAATACAGTGACATTAATGCCAAGTTATTTTCGTAAAACAAAAACAAGTTCCCTGACCAGATCAACAGGTCACAGAATAACATCTCCCAAATAGCAGAAACTTAGCCTCCAAATTCTCATTTTTCTGAACTAACCTGAACTCAATATGATGTCTTAAGTGCTATGTGAGGCTTTGTTGGTTAAAACAGTGAATGGAGTGGGTAGAGGTCAAGAGAAAATATCATTGAATTATGGCAGAAACTATTTTTCACATACGCAACTTACATCTCCCGGTGCAACGACGTCATTACAGAAGTAGCAGCCTAATTTGTGGCCAGGAATGTTTGAAAAGAGTGACGAGCCTGCCAAGGAAGAACTGACGGTAGCAGCAACGAGAGCTGGTTCGCCGGATTCCTGCTTTGGCCTTTTCAAGCCATGTCTCATCACGACAAAAGTATCAAAACCCAATGCTGCATTAATAACTAACTGGAGGCAAAAAATACATAATTTACATTCATGTTTAACTGTATTTTCATTTTAAAATAATAAATCCCTGCTTTGTTATTCCTTTGTCCAGATGGAGTTTTTTTCAAAATAAGACACATACTATGCTTTTGAAAGTTTTATGAAGTGGATTTCAATTTTAGCACATGGGTGATTATGGTGGGAGCACCATCTTTACTGCCAAAATCCTATCTACACTCTTATTTTCCAAACATCTGTAAGAGTATTATGAATTTTTAAAATATGCTCCAATAATTTTACATGAAGTGCAAACAAATGGATAGAACATAGATAGATGTCAATAGAACACAGAACATAGAAAAGTACAGCACAGAACAGGCCCTTTGGCCCACGATGTTGTGCCGAGGTTTAATCCTAAGGTAAAATAAAGTAACTTAACCTACGCACCCCTCAACTCACTGCTATCCATGCGTTGGTCTGCATGTGTTAGCAGCCCTGATCAGATTTGTTTACCCTAGCCCAATACCTCTCAACCATATTTTAAAATTCAGATATCCAATCTAATCTTGAATGATGTGGATTATGCTACAACCACTAATAATGGAAAGGAATTCTACAGCTGCATTACTCTCAGCTCGAAGTTTCTCTTGCACTTCCTTCTTCATATTTCTCAAATTTAATCTTTTTCTCAATCCTTACCTATTAAAAACACAGTCTGTCTATGTGCATGCTGGCAATTTTTTTTGTTGTTGATAGTAGGAATGCTTTATTTATTCATAGGAAAGGTGAATTCCCACAAGATGAATAATGGATATAATAGAATTAGCAATGGCACACATAACATTCATGCAACGTAACTGTCACATGCCCTTACTCATAAGTCAAGAGTGTGGTGCTGGAAAAGCACAGCAGGTCAGGCAGCATCCGAGGAGCAGAAGAATCGATGTTTCAGGCATAAGCCCTTCATCGGGAATGAGGCTTGTGGGCCAGGGAAGCTGAGAGATACATGGGAAGGGGATGGGGGTGGTGGGGTTGGGGGAGAGAAGAGAAGAGAAGAGGTAGCTAGGAATGTGATAGGTAGATGAAAGTGAGGGAGAAGGTGATAGGTCGATGGGAGAGGGGGTGGGGGGTGTTGGAGTGCTTAGATGGGAACGGTGATGGACAGTTCAGGAGGGTGGTGCCGAGTTGGAGGCTTGGGACTGGGATAATGTCTGGAGGGGAAAAGAGGAAGCTGTTGAAATCCACATTTTTCCTGTGTGGTTGCAAGGTCCCAAGGTGGAATATGAGGCATTCCTCCACCAGGCGTCGGGTGGTAATGGTTAGGCGGTGGAGGCGGCCCAGGGCCTGCATGTTCTTGGGTGGGGGAGTTGAAGTGTTCAGCCACGGGGCGGTGGGGCTCGTAGGTGCGGGTGTCCCAGAGATGTTCTCTGAAATGATCCGCAAGAAGGTGCCTAGTCTGCCTGACGTAGGGGGGAACCACATCGGGTGCAATGAATACATTAGATGACATTGGTGGAGGTACAGGCAAATTTCTATCAAATGTGAAACAATTCTTTGGAGCCTTGGACAGAGGTGAGGGGAGTGGTGAGGGCACAGGTTTTGCACTTGCTGCAGTGGCAGGAAAGGTGCCAGGAGTGGGGTGTGGGCTGGTAGGGGGCATGGACCTGACAAGGGAGTTGCGGAGGCAATGGTCTCTCTGGAAGGCTGATAGGAGTGGGGAGGGAAAAATATCTCTGGTGGTGGGGTCTGTTTGGAGGTGGCAGAAGTGACGGAGGATGACGCGATGCATGCGGAGGTTGGTGGGGTGGAAAGTGAGGACCGGGGTTTCTGTCCAAGTTGAATTGGAAAGGGTGGGTTCAAGGGCAGTGGTGTGGGAAGTGGAGGAGTTGTGCTGGAGGACATTGTCAACCATGTGGGAAGGGAAACTGCGATCTTGGAAGGAGGAGGCCATGTTGGATTTTCTAAGGTGGAATTGGTCATCCTGGGAACAGATGAGGAGGAGGCGAAACGTAGATTCTCCTGCTGCTTGAATGCTGCCTGACCTGCTGTGCTTTTCCCGCACCACGCTCGCGACTCTGATCTTCAGCATCTGCAATCCTCACTTTCTGCCCTTACTCAAAGCATTACCAACAGCACCAAGTCCCTCATTATCATCAACAACTTTCAGCTCACCACCAACGAGACCTCAACCAGATCAGGACTAGCCACATCAATAGCAGGACAGAGGCTGGGATGAGTGTCTTACTTTCCAACCCAAGATCTTATCAGTTCAAGTCAGGGGAGTAATGGAATGCTCTCCACTTGCCTGAATGGGTACTGCAGCAACAGCTAGAGGTTTGACACCATCCAAGATAGTTCAATTGGTCAGTGTCCCTGTCTCCTGGAGTCATTATCCATTCTCTGAATAGTTGGAGCACAATGGGAGCAGTACATATCAACTCCAAAGTGCACTAAATCCACTATAGCAACTCATCAGGGTTACTTTGATAGCAGCTGCTTCCCATTGAGGGCAAAACTAGCAGAGACACAGGAGCACTGTTACTTCCAAGACCTTTGCAAAGTCATTGTTCAAAAGTAAATGGAATAAACATTGGCCTTGATACCATTCCTATAGTTGACCAGCCTGACAATACTAAGCACTTTGATTTAAACATGGAAAATGGAGTCTTGAAATAAGCAAGGCAAAACTGTGGTACCATGCCCTAGATCATTAACTTCAGGACAAATGGAACAGTAAAAACATGGTTCAAGTGTGTGTCATTTTTATAATCCGGTGTATATATTTTTCCATTTTTAAACTTGTAAATGAGAAGAAAACTGGCCACTCAAAAAGGGGAAATATATCCTAAATTAAAGGATTTACTTCCAGTCTTTCATCACCAATTCTTTCTACATCAACAGAACTTGGCCACTGAGCCACTGTTGACAGGTAGTGAATTGAGTTGCTAATGATATTGTACCTTTCGTTGACTGGCTGCAATGACTGTGGGAAGCCAGCGACTTTCCCGTGTGTCCATTAGCAGGAAAATGACATCATGTGAGCAAATGAGTTTCTCCAGCTGTTCAACATCTTTCTGAGCCTGTTGCATCGTCACTGCAGAAAAATTCACCGGGTGACCTGGCATCGGTATGCTTAGGTTAAAACCTTCCACTTTCTGCAATAATGAAAAAGTCTACAATAAGACACACTTACAAGGAATTGCAGAATTGCTGTATAATATTCTGATCTGTCATGTTTGTAAATTGCCCTTGGTTTTGCTCATGGAAGATAATGTATGCTAATTATGTCATTAACATATTAAATGACATTGAAGTTGGGGGAAAAAATTCCAGGGACTAACTCCACAAAACTACTTTGTTTCCAGAATTACAATGCCATCATTGACAAATAGAAACTTTGAAATTTGATACAACACTTCATACTAGTAAGCTTGGACAGAAGACAAAACCAAAGTCACAACAGGAAGGAAGGATTGTGAATGGGAAACCTGTGAACTGTGGAAAATTTTCAATAATTAGAAAGATATTGCACTTATATAACACTGTTCACATGCTCAGGGAAGTCTCAACATACCCAAATTAATTTATTTTGATGTGTAGATGCGGTTTTGGAGGCAAACATGGCAATCAAATAGTACAAATCAAATGAAGATCTCACAACAGCAATTGAAATGATCTGTTCATCTCATTTTGGTTAAAATATTGAGAGAAATCTCTACTCTTCCTGCAATCAAAAAATGTTACCACATCCTCGATGTGGTGAAGTGTATTCATTTATTGGGGGATTGAGATAGTTTTGGATACAACCTTCAACGCAGCATAACAAGTGGCCATTGTTAACGTCTGAGCCCAGTTATCAAATAGAACGTACTATTGAGGCCTGACAGTAACACCCTTATATCCAGTCAGAAGGTTGGTTGATCAAGATCCACTCTAGGGCTGACCCATCAATATAATACTGAGGCAATTTCTGTACTTTTGACGAGATTGTGAAGCAAACCTACCAGTTTAGGTGAACACAAAATATTCTATGGCATTACAGTCTGAAGAAACTAAAGGGAGCTCCTCTTGCCCTGACTAAGTTACTTCAAAGTCAACACACCTCAAAATAATTTAAGCTATCACTTATCTCGCCACCATCTCATTTGCCAGAAGATAACAGTGACCATGCTTTAAATCAACTCATTGTCCCATTTTGGGGTATCCTGCAGTTGTGAATAGCATTTGAAAAATACAAGCTCTCCCATCCTACTTATCCAGCAAAGGTTTGTCAAAAGCTAGTAGTTAACAGGAACCAGGATCAACTCCCGTCTCCAATTCTCATGCCAACTCAAGCCAGTTGTCTGGTGAAAGCTTTTCCTTACAGTGGACAAACTTTAAATTAAACTCAGCTTTTAAAATAAGCATCAGTTTTAGTATGACTTTTGCATAATCAATCCATCACTTCATTGTTTCAATGTAACATAAACAATTTGTAGCAGTTCAATGCTTTAATACCTTGACACAATTTGAACCATTACACTGTGGTACAACTATGTTATAATATTGTAAGTTACTATTCCACTACTGTCAAAATGAAACATCAAATGCAGGTAATAAACTGTATTGGCATGCAACAAAATGAAGATCGCGTGTTACAAAATAAATTAAGCTATTTATATATTTTTTCATTCTTTTCAGACGATCAATACTTTACGAATACATTATACAGAAATACATTAAAGCAGAGTTCTCTGCCAGTGCTATAAAAAGAGTCACAGATTGTTATAGAAAATGCAGAACAAATACACAAGGCAGGAATTCTTACTCACCAGGAATGGACACTATAAAGTACATATGGTAACTAAACAAGTGCTTTGCAAATCAATAACACTGATTTCACAATGCTTTTATACTTCCAGTGGACTCTGTGTTATTACCGGAAAGTATTGTTTATTTTCCTGAAAAGTGTCAGTTAGCTATTTGTTTCACAAGTAATCATCATAATTCAGAATTATCAAAAAAAACTGCATTAAAAAACACTCAATTCCATTCAGAGTTCTTGATGTGTGCAATTTGGAACCAAAACAAGATTCTACAGATAGCCAGTGGTGAAATACTAACCGAAATTTAACAATATGTGGTTAACCAAGGAGACAGAAAATTATTGGACTGTTATTAGCTTTATATTGTTATGCCATCTCTATATCGGTGTAAAATTTACACTAAGTTGGTTGAATCGTAGCAGGAGTCCAAATTCCTCTGCAGAATATTGGCCATAACCGCTTTGCCATTACGGAAGAATTCAACACAGGTCCAAACTCTGTTTGGCATTGCATATATTTAAGCAATACCAGCAAAAATACATATTTTTAACATATATTTGAAACAATTTTACAATTTCATCATGTCAACAGCATTTCAGCTTATTAAGATAAATAAAAGACAGTTCTGTTTTACTACTTGAGCACATACAGCATAAAGATATAAAGAGAATGAATTACATTTAAGGTATGTTCTAGTACATCAGTGTCAATACCTGCCAATACAAACCAGAGGTAACGCTCACCAACAACGCTGGAAGGGTTAGGTCCTTGCTTTCTTAATGCTCACAGCAAATTGACCAAGCAATAATGGGTGTGGGTATAGTAATGTATTCAGTGGAAAAGAAACGGAAATTGTGTTCTTATTTCGGTAACTTGGGTCAGAAACAATGCTAAACTTAAATAAGAGCAGTTACATAGCAATTAGAGCAGAGAACTAGCTAGAGTGGACTGGGAAAGGCATTTATCAGAAGACAGTTGAGAAACAATAATAGATATGTAAAAATATAATTTATGACTCTCAGCAAAAAAAATCCCAGTACAAATATAATACCTTATTCAAAAAGGGAGACAAATAAAAAAACCCAGCAATTATAGGTCAGTTAGCATAACACTGGAAAATTACATAGTAATTTACAAATGATCTGATGGTAGAGCATTTAGAAGCGTACAATATAATCAAGCAAAGTCAGCATAGCTTCATGAAGAGAAAGTCTTTTTTGACAAATTCATTCAAGTTCTTTGAGAAAGTAACAGGCAGGACAGTTAGAGTGGAACCTGTAGGTGTAACATACTTGAATTTCCAAAAAGATATTAGATAAGGCCACTTAATTCAAAAAGTGTGGTGCTAGAAAAGCACATCAGGTCAGGCAGCATCCGAGGTGCAGGAGAATTGACATTTCAGTCATAAGCCCTTCATCAGGAATGACTCTCACATTGACCCAGGTTCAATTCCAATCTCGGGTGACTGTCTGTCTGGAGTTTGCACGTTCTCCTTGTGTCTGTGTTGTTTCCTCTGGGTACTCCAGTTTCCTCCAACATTCTAAAGATGTGCTGCATAGGTGAATTGACCATGCTAAATTGCCCGTAGCATTCAGGGATGTGTAGGTTAGGTGCTTAAGTCAGAGGAAATGTAAAGCAACAGTAGGGGAATGGGTCTGAATGGGATACTCAGATGATCGGTACAGACTTGTTGAGCCAAATGGCCTGTTTCCACATTGTAGAGATTCTATTTATAATTTATATTGATGACTGAATTGAATATACTATTGCAAAGTCGGTAGATGACAGAACAAATAGTGGGTAGGCAAATAGTATGGATGACACAAACAATCTGCAGAGGGACACAGACAGGTTGAGTGAAAGGGCAAAACGTGATAGAATACGTAGGAAAATGTGACATTATGTACCTCTAGCAGGAAGAACAGAAGAGCTGAATATTAATTAAATGGAGAAAGGCTGCAAAAAGTTATAGCAGAGGGGTAATTGGGGATCTTTGTGCATGATTCACAAAAAGCTGACATCCAAGTTCAATAGGGAAGGTAATTGGACAGTTGGCCTTCATTTCCAAGCAAATGGAGTGCGAAAATAGTGAGGTCTTGGTAAAACTATTTAGTAACTATTTGGTAAAACTAGTTAGATGATAGCGTGAATCTTGTGAACAGTTTTGGTCCTGTATCTGGCATAGGATGCAATCCAGAAGGGGCTCGGATCTTATAATAAATTGAATAGGTTTTACTTCTATTCATTGGAGCTTAAAAGAACGAGGGAGACCTTATTGAAACATGTAAGATTTTTAGGAGATTTGACAGGATAGATATGGAGTGGTTACTTCCCTTTATGGAAGAGTCAAGATCCAGAAGGCATAATCTCAAAGTTAGGGGTCACCCATTTAAAACAGAACATTGGAGGAATTTCTTCTGGTGGTGAATCTGTGGGTTTTTTTAGCACAGAGAGATGTCAAAGTTGGGTTCTTAAGTGTATTCAAAGTTAAGTTAGATAGATCAGTGAAGCAACCAAGGATTATAGGCATAAACCAATAAAGTGGAGTTCAGCATCTTCAGATTAACTACGACCTTATTGAATCGTGGAGGAGATTAGATGGGTCGAAACCTACTTCTGCTCTCATGTTTTATGGCATTAACCTAAGACTAATCATTTTAGTTTGAGAATACATTTCCTTGCTGCTTATTAACATATTTTAATTTTAGCGTTTTTTTTTCTGGCTCAATATTGTGTGTTTGAGTTTGTTTACTTTCGGTGTTTTGAAACGGCAGCGGAGAGTGGTGACACCAAACAACACTTTTCACTGTATTCGTAACAAATACTTGGGTCAAGAAATAAATCAAATCAAATTAAAATGACTCAAAGAATGCACTACTGCCAAACAACTGCTTGCAAAATCCCTTCCTCTTCACTGCATCTGCTACTTCCAAGTTTGAGATGAATAAATGAAGCAAAGGTTGTTTTTGTAATCTTAAATAAACTGATCATTAGCACCAATCCAATATCAGAACACTTGAGCTAGTAGTTGTCTGGTTTTGTTTTGTGTGTGTTGCATGTTCTTTCAATGTACCTTATTTGAGTCCTTTAAAAGGCACAATGGCCCTGTTCTACTGGAACCAGCACCCACCCCCACTTTGATGTTTTACACACATTGCTGAAAATGTGTTGCTGGTTAAAGCGCAGCAGGTCAGGCAGCATCCAAGGAACAGGAAATTCGACGTTTTGGGCAAAAGCCCTTCATCAGGCTTTTGCCCAAAACGTCGAATTTCCTGTTCCTTGGATGCTGCCTGACCTGCTGCGCTTTAACCAGCAACACATTTTCAGCTCTGATCTCCAGCATCTGCAGACCTCACTTTTTACTCGAAGATTTTACACACATTGCCAATCTTAAAGGTTGCTGGAAATACTATTTATTTATTGTCACATTTATTTTTTGTCACTACAAAATACAGTGAAAAGTGTTGTATAATGTTCATCACTCTCTAAAAAATAAGCCAAAACGTAGAACACAAAAGCAGAAAAATAAAGAAATAAAGAATAAGTGTTCAACTTTACAGTCCTTTCTAAGTGGTCTGCCAGGGGCCCAGTGATCAGCCAGAGGGTTTACAGGATCTTGGTTGCCTCACCTATCTATCTATCTTAACTTCATATTTAATTTATATTTACTGGTAAGGTTGTGTACCAATCAAAGTGAGCATTACAGTGTGAGGAAGCTGAAACATTTTTGGAAACAGCAGCAAAGAATGAATACCCCCACTACCACCCATGTACAGTTGAATTTGTTTTACTATCTTATACAAAATGAAACAACATTTCCACAGTGCTCAACGGGGGAGATGCAGAAAGGGCACTGCCTTTGGTTGGGACAGTAGGAGACAGAACTAGGGGACAAGCTCAAAATTGTCTGCTACTTAGTTTGAGAATAAGAGGATCTGAGAATTGTACAGCAAAACGACCTATATGTGTTTCTATCTTCTATGTTCCTACAAGTGCTGAAAGAACTTGCGCCAGCAAAAGACTGATATTGAACCCTCGGTTTCAATGGAAGAGAAAAACCTTATTAGCTTGCTTATTGGGCCTGGATTGCAGCTGTTCAAGAAGGCAGCTTAGCATCATCTTCTCAAGGGCAACTAGATACATGCAATAAAATGCTTGCCAAGCTAGCGACACCTACGCATTTTAAAGGATGGCCGTCTGCTCAAAGAACCTGTTCCGATGCCCTAGAATCTAGGTTGGAATATTTGTAAACAATAGCTTGAATGTTGTCTCATGTGCTATTGGTCATGCAAATAAAACTGCTAAATAGATAAATTAATGAGCTCATAAAGAAGTGAACTATCATAAAGCATAATAATCACTGCAATCAATTTACCCTACCTGGGCAGCATGGTGGCATAGTGGCTAGCACTGCTGCCTTACAGTGCCAGAGACACAGGTTCAATTCCTGCCTCGGGCAACTGCCTGTGTGGAGTTTGCACATTCTCCCAATGTCTGCGTGAGTTTCCTCCAGGTGCTCAGGTTTCCTCCCACAGTCCAAAATTGAGCAGGTTAGGTGAATTGGCCATGCTAACCTGCCCGCAGTGTTAGGTGAAGGGGTAAATGTAGGGGAATGGGTCTGGGTGGGTTGCACTTCGGAGGTCGGTGTGGACTTGTTGGGCCGAATGGCCTGTTTCCACACTGTAAGTAATCTAATCTAAAAAAGATAGACTAAAAATATAGGAGACTAATTATGAGCTTGTAATAATCCTTTGTAGCCGCATCTCTCTTTGATGAACAACACAAAAAAAACCTCAGAACTGGATCTCTATCTGAAAGGAAAGATCACCAATCAGGGGAAGTTCATTCTACCACAGGTAATCAAAAGTCCATTTAGGAATCAGTGTGTTCAATACTTGACATGAAAAGTATTTACAATGAAAAATTGCAGACGTGTTTGGACATATGCCCATTGATTTCTGGAACACAAATGTATTTAATTATGCATAATTATTAATCTTAAACAATAAAACACTTTCTAAAAGAAATTTAACAATTAAATTAAACAAATACAAATTTCAAACAGCAGCAAATGTCCATTTGAAAACTTAAGAATAAGACATGCAAAAATAATAGGAACAAAGAACAGCAACTGAAAGAATGCTCATGGAAGATGATACCTCGGAGCATTTCACAATAGAGGATATCAAGGCAGGGGAAAAGGCCTCACGAGAAAGTAGGGGTCTTCTTTTGAAGAAGGAGACAGGCAAAGCAGCAAGAACTGGCTGGAGATTTCTGGTAGAAAGGAAAGTTAATAGTGCGACGAGTGTTGGAGAAGTCCCCATCTTCAGTATTGGAGCATATCCATGACATGAAGGAGAAGAAATTGATATGGAGACGAGATGGCAGAAAAGACTAGCAAATATATCAAGCATTAAAAGGCAAAGGCAGAAAAGTAGAGTTGTGGATTAATGAGCTGAATGGTCTACTTCTGCTTATACATCATAATGTCCTCCAGAAATAACAAAATGCAATAGGCCCCATGATTCTATATTTGCAGCGACATAAAGCAGGAGGATATCTAAAACCTCTTGATTAGACACAACAGCAATGTGTACTTTATACTTTATTCTATGTGTCTTTTATACCTAGTTTACAAAACATAGTAATAAATTCTTACATGCAAGTTTTGGCAACACAACAACCTAGTTTGTACTTAAAGTTAACACATGTTCTAGCGACACAAGACAAGAGCACTTTGCACTGGATTTACTCTTGCATCTTTCAATTTAACATCTGCTCCTTCCCCAACTTGCTGGACATGCAAATAACATGGGTGTGCGTAGGACCTCAGGAAATGCTGGGATCAGCTGCATATCTCTTCATCAAATGCGTTTGAAGGATCGAAGAAAAAAAAAAGAACAAATAGAAGGAGAGTGCCTTAGAGTGGATCGGTTAGAATCGGTCAGATACAGAAAGAGAAATAAAGAGACAAAGAACAGCTAGATTGAAAAAGCAGCAAAAGGAAAAGAAAGAAATAAACCTTAACAATTACATTTTCAAATCTTTTAACAACTAAATGAGATTGACATTTTAAATAGTTCTCTTCCTGGGCCAGAGAGGTTTACTGACAAAACATTAACAATCGCCATATTGTTAGAGAGATGCTTATCCTACTACATCCCAGCCCAAACCTAAGAGGCAAAAACCAATGAATAGTTTATGCACATATTCAGTAAATTCTTAAAAGTAATGGATAGCCAGGGAGAGGAATGAGACAAGAACACTGCAGGTTAGAATCCAAGATAGACATGCAGGAGGCTGGAAGAACACATCAAGCCAGGCAGAATTGGGGGGAGAGAAGTCAGGTTCGATTCCAGCCTCAGGTGACTGTCTGCGTGGAGCTTGCACGTTCTCCCCAAATCTGCCTGTGTTTCCCCCACAGTCCAAAGATGTGCACGTTAGGTGAAGTGGGCAAGTTAAATTGCCCATAGTGTTCAGAAATGTGTAGGTTACGTGCATTAGTCAGGGGTAAATGTACAGTAATATGGTAGGAGAATGGGTTTGGGCAGGTTACTCTTTGGAAGGTTGGCGTGGACTTGTTGGGCCAAAATGGCCTGTTTCCACATTGTAGGGATTCTCTGATTCTAAGGTGATATTTCGATGTAATAAGCGTTGACTTCTCCACCTGCTGACGCTGCCTGGCTTGCTGTGTTCTCCCAGCTTCCTGCTTGTCTACCAGGGAGAGGAATGAAGCAAGCAGTGCAGAGGCAGAAAATTCTGGATGTGTGCAACAAGACAAATCTTTCAAGGCTCTGAATTTCTTAGCCAATTTATGACAGCGTCAGGTTGTAAGTTTGCTCGCTGAGCTGGTTGATTTGTTCTCAGACGTTTCATCACCATGCTAGGTAACATCATCAGTGAGCCTCCAGTGAAGCGTGAGTGTTCTGTCCAGCTTGCTATTTGTCTGTCCCGATTTGTTGCGGTGGGTGGTGTCATTTCCAGATATGTTTCTGAGAGGTTGGTAAATGGGGTCCAAATCTATCCTCGAGGAATTCCCGTGCATGTCTTTGTTTAACCTGTCCCAGGATGGATGTATTGTCCCAGTTGAACTGGTGTCACTCTTTGTCTATGTATGGATAGAAGTGATAGTTAGTCATGTCTTTTGGTGGCTAGTTGGTGCTCATGCATCCTGGTGGCTAGTTTCCTACCCGTCTGTCCAATGTAATGTCTGTTGTAGTCCTTGCAGGTTATTTTGTATAAGACGTTCATTCTAACAGTTGTTGACAAATTTATCAGGAGCTGTTTCAGTGTGGTGGTAGGCTTGTGGGCTACCATGATGCTTAGGGGCCGGTGTCCCTTAAAGACAGACATGCATGGGAATTCCTAGAGGCCTGGCATTCAAACCAGAGCTCCATTAATAAATATAGATTTGGACCCCATTGACCAACCTCTCAGAAATGGAGCCAGAAATGATATCACCTACCACAACAAACCAACACAGATAAATAGCAACCAGGGCAGAATACCAGCACTTCACCGGAGGCTCAGTGATTATGTTACCTAGCTTGGTGACAAAACGTTTGAGATAAAATCTACCAGCTCAGTGAGCAAATTTACAACCTGATCCACAATCTGAGCTACAAATCTTCAAAATCTTATTACAGCATGCACTGCTATCACATTGCTATTTGGCCAGCAATATCCTGCTCAAATTGCCCTGTTGAGAGTAGCAGACAATTATTAAAGGCTTGCTTAATTTGGTACAAACCAAATAGGTGCTTTGTTGCATTAAGAATGCCTGCAGGAGGTTTCCTAGATAGCAATAGGTGAGGCCATGAGAAATTAGAATGTTGAACTGGAAGGATTATGAGAATGTTTTCTCACGTATTTAGAAAATAATAGAAATTATTCCCAAACCTCCTACAGAGTAATGGACTAGGGACTACAATAAATGTTGGATCAGGTTGTCTGGGATGCCCATAGACAACAGTGCATCACACAAACAAATCTGACCCTGGTTTTACATCAACAGAAGAATTAAATCATGCAACTACTCTTTCCTTACCTCTTTCCCAATCTATTATATTCGCACCTTGCAAAACTGTCACACAACTTTCCATGTAGCATATATAATTCATGATGTGCACCCAATTATTTTCTTCACTTCTTCTCAAGCACTCTCTTTATAAGTGTTTCCTTCTCTTATCCTGTTCTTCTATATATCTCCCAGGGTCTCTGCATGGGTCTTAACACTGGCTTCTTTGCTGAAGTATTCAATGTCGGACCCTCAAGCTTATTAGCACAAAGGATATTTACTTAGGAAAGGGGCTGGGGTCTGTTATCTGGTGCTTTTGGTTCTTTGTTCCCAACCCCACATTTGAGCTACTTCACAAACAAAGCTAGTAAGTTTGGACCAGTTCAGGTTTTCTTGGTGGGGCAATTTCAGAAATAAAAATAATCTGCAAAACTTCTGACTTTCCACTGGTAAAAAAGATCAAAACGTTGTTGTGAGGTTCCAAATGGCAGTCTGGAAATCATCACAGGCTGGAAATGAAGTTTAGGTATACACCGTGGCTGGGCAACATCAAGATGATAGGCCGAGAAAACAGTGCAAACTCTGGAAAGACTAGAACTCACTTATCAGGCCCAAGACAATGCAGAGGAAACCTATTGCAAGTATTTACTTAAGTTATAACAGAGAAACTTGTAACTCTTTTGATGACTTGAAATTTGTTTACATCCTTGCCATGGCATATAAATTAGATTTTTGGAGCTATCTTTGAGACCTAAACTGGTTAATAAAAATGCTCAGCCTATCAAGCATCTTTACCGCGAGAAATGGAATCTGCAGAACATGTACAGAGAACTCTTCTAGTAAACCATCAGCCATGGTCACTCAAACACTTGAGATTTCTTAACAGGGGAATATCTGAAATAATTTTTAATGCATATTAAAATATTGTGCTGTCTATGCTTGTTACATCACATGTCAACTAAAATAAAAACAGATTAGAACATCCGCATTGTTGCAATTTGTTACCAGTTTGATAAAATTGAAGTGGGTGGCACTGTGGCACAGTGGTTAGCACTGCTGCCTCACAGCGCCAGAGACCCGGGTTCAATTCCCACCTCAGGCAACTGTCTGTGTGGAGCTTGCATATTCTCCACATGTCTGTGTGGGTTTCCTCCGGGTGCTCCGGTTTCCTCCCACAGTCCAAAAATGTGTGGGTTAGGTGAATCGGCCATGCTAAATTACACCGTAGTGTTAGGTGAAGAGGTAAATGTAGGGGAATGGGTCTGGGTGGGTTGCTCTTCAGAGGGTCGGTGTGAACTTGTTGAGCCGAAGGGCCTGTTTCCACACTAAGGGCCGAAGGGCCTGTTTCCACACTAAGTAATCTAATCAAAAAATCAAAAGGAGCTCTCAGATAATTTTACATTACACGATCATGTGCAATAATATTTCACTTTTACACTCTAGGACGACCAGAACACCTATTGCTTTTACTTAGCAGATTTCTTTATAGCTGAGACTGAAATCAAACTAGGTTTGGCAGCACAGTCAATAAGTGTACATTCCGATCAATAATTTTCAATAGGTACCTAAAAAGAATTGAAAAATTCACTTCTGCAAGGATAGACTTCAGTATTTAACTGCCTTTTTGTTTTGAAAATCAAAACATGTTTACTAAAGGTGACCATTTTTCAGTACATGTATAAATAATTATAAATGCTGCCACTGAAAACTAATACAGCTTAGCTGGCTGACCTGCATTCATTTCCAACACTAAAATCGGTTAGCCTAGGTTTTTCAAAGAGTGGCAATCTTTTAGAGATCACCTTAGTTTTTCCTTCTTCCACAATAAAATTTCTGTATGTCTGAGATGGGATTCTGATTCGTGTTCCTTCAGAAATCGGGAGCCATACTTCCATCCTGACAATTCCATCATAGTGTACAACTGTTTGGAGGGTGTCAACCTTGGCAATTAAAGGGGGGGGGTGAAAAGTTACTATGATTGGCGGGGGGGGGGCAGGGGGAGAAGATATAGTGTCGAGGATTCAATCGGATCGGCCACGGTCTTATTAAATGGCCAACAGGCTTGAAGGGCTGAATGGCTACTCTTAATTCATATGCTCGCTTTATGTGACAAAAAGCTACATTCCAGTGACTGAATGGTTAGCTGTTAAAGTAGCATCCTGCTCAACCTATCATTTTAAAAAGGTAACAACTTTTCTTCATCCTTCAAAGCCCTGGTCTTTTTTTGTACAACACAATATGTTCAACCAAAACAACACAAGACAAGACAAAATCTTCCCAAGGTCTCAGCATGTGTGAGATACATCTGTGGCATCAATTAGTTCCTCAACATACAATGCCATTCTCTCATGGCTAAAATGTTATCCAATTAGCTATGCACTTAACGAGCAACAGTCTGTAAAAATCTAATCGATAATGATTTTCACAATTTGTGATGGGTATCCTACATATCTGCTCATTAATAAATTGTCTGAACATGACCACATTTCTCAGAAGTAAGGTAGGTCTAACTATACTCATCTAAAACTGTTCTAAACTGAATATTTTAAATTCAGCAGAAATTCTTGATGAAGTTGCATCTGGTGAAACTAATTGTGACAAAATGTAACCATGCAAAAACAGATATGAATGCTTAGAATATGAAATTCATTTAACAGCATATTTAACAGTATGGCTTATGTATCCTATTGCATCAGAGAGACAAAATTCAGATAAAATGTTCAAAATCATACACACATAAAATGTTTTAACTGAAATCAAAAATCTACACGATCCTATTCCATTACTTTTGATACTGTTCAGACTTTAGACTAATTTGGGAACCTCACAAATATGATTCACAGAACTGGTCCAAAAATTGAAGGATGGACTGGGGATTAATACAGCAGAGACATTTTCCTGATGTTGGCGATCGGAGCATATTGGTAGGGCAAAATGGAAGTTTGATCCTAAATCTGGCTGTGAGATATTTAAGCTGGACTAAACCCAAGTTGTCAAAATATAAACCTGTCCCAATCTCTCTACTTGCATGTCTCAGAACTTGCACAAACTTTCGCAAAATGTTTCAAAGAAAAATCTGTACTTACATTTGTGAGAGAATTAATTAAAATAAAACAAAATTGTAGAACTTGCAGCAAAGTAATACACCTGCAAGGTGTGGCAAATCTCAAAATGACAATTGCAAAGGAGCTTTAATGTCTTAATGAAATTTAAGAATATATACAGGAATCTCCTGTCACCTTGTTCAGAAGACATAACATACACCAGTTGCATTTGTTACACAGAGGTTCTAGCATCACATTTGGAAAAAACAAGAACAGGTCTTCTTGAGAGGAGCGACAGAATGACCTCAGAGGAAAGGAACAATAGGAAAAGCTGTCAATACAGTTTCAGCTACTGAATTCAAAGAAATAGTACCATCTTCTAATTACCCTCTAACACCAATAGACTGAGACCATATCACCCAAATGTGACACTACCTAAACACAATTCAAGCCGTTGCAAGTGCAAATGAATTCTCAATGGATTTTCTACTTAGTTCATGAAGTAGCAACACAATTATGGAGATAGAGGTGAGAAGCCATTTCTTAAACTTTTCATGTATGAGTATTAAAACAAAAATCAATAATATTGGGTCAATCAATTATTTAAAACATGGCTTTAATGGGTTAGCTCATCTCATATAGTCTTTTTTCCTTGGACTTGCCTCTATGACATATACAAAAAACTGCAGATGCTGTAGATAAGAGTCGAGAGCGTGGTGCTGCAAAAGCACAGTGGATCAGGCAGCATCCAAAGAGCAGGAAAATTGACATTTCAGGCAAAAGCCCTTCATCAGGAAGGGCTGAAGGGCTTTTGCCCGTAACGCTGATTCTCCTGCTCCTTGGATGCTGTCTGATCCACTGTGCATTTGCAGCACCAATTTCTCGACTCTATGAGACATGCACAGCTTCGGTGCAAAACAGCCCTCTACAATGCTAAGCACTTGGACTTCAAACAACTTTTAATTAGATAGAAAAATAATTATTCACTAACAAAAGAATTGCTTGATTAACTCTTCTTGTCCCTTTGACTCAATTCTTTTTATTTTTATTCAGTGACTACAGTTGTCTACATTACTAAGATAGTTAATGAAGGTTTAGCACAGACAATCCAGAATCAAAAGGGACACCTTCAAACTTTCCAGCTGGCAGTTTGCACTGGCTGTGGCTGACTGCCAATGACACCATTAACAATGCTGTAATATAAATAATCAACTGCCAATGGACTCAACGTATAAAATATCACTTGGATGGAACATTTGTTCCTAAAATGCACTTTTCCCCTTTAGATTCTGTGCTACATACCAGAATGAAGGGAAACTATTAAATGCATCTTGTACTTTGGTCAATTGCATTCTGCAGCCAAAAATTAATGTGCATGAGAACAGATTAGGATTTCTCTTTCCATTTTACCTCCATTAACCTTCCTTTGAAGAAGAAGGTAACTCCTCCCCATTACGGTCACTGAAATTTCAGTGAAGTATAGTTGAGAAAGTGCACAACTCACCTTCTTTTAAAAATTCATTCACGTTGATATAGAAATTATTAAGAATTCCAGCAGTTATTGTCCATCCCTATTTGCCCTTGAGAAGAGGTGCTGGTCAGCTGCTCTCTTGACAACTGACGGGCAGCATGGAAAAGGAGGTGGGAATAGTCCTGATAATAAAGGATTTCATAAGGGCATTAGTGAGAAAGGAGGTTGGCTCATTGAATCAGTATAGGTGCACATCAGCAATAGCAAGAGCCAAAATGCTATTGGGTATAATGTATGAAGATTCAACATTATTATTAGTTGAGAAATTAGGTTCTCAAGTGGAGGAACATGAATTTTGGTTTCACAATTCTGTGAAGATCTGAACTTTTTAAAAAAAAAGTCAGAAATCACTGAATGTGGAGACCAAAACAGCATTTAAAAGGAATTGACAGATTTCAGCTGAACGACCTACATGCTTGAAGTGTGGATTCTCCTGCTCCTTGGATGCTGCCTGACTTGCTGCGCTTTTCCAGTACCACACTCTTCAGCTCACTTTCTCCCTGAATGACTGACATGTCAATTTAGAAGAATATTGAAAAAGTGTTTGCTGATTTGAGTTTTATGACCCCTTGAGGAGGAGGTAGAAGCAGGTTGTTGCAGGGGGCAAGATGATTATAGGAGCAGAGGTGCTGCTATCGGTTGTTTCAAAGCGATCAGGGCTAGGGAGAAGTCTCAAGATGCTAAGGAGTCACTGATGGGGTCTGATCATTATCACTTCACCGGTGTATACTGTAGTTCTGCATCCCAAGCCCATGAGCTAATGGCCAACCTTGCTTTAGCTTTTTCTGATGATATTTTGTATGAGTAGTAACTTTTAACAAGATTATACACACATAACCCCTCTGCTCACCACAACCTGTCCTCGGACTTGATCAGTCTGATGTGCCTAACTCAAAACCAAAGTAATGATTTTATATCTTTCTATACTGAACTCCATTTGTCATTGTTTTGCCCGGTCATATAATCATTCCCTTTGTAACTTCTCAGTTCCATCCTAGAATTTGTATTGAAGTCATTCTGGGTCAGTGGGTAAAGTATTTTAGGCAGAGTTTGCCATGCCACACTGAGGTGTATTAACATAAAAACATAGCTATGTAATCAGGAGTCAGGACAAAGATCTTACTCTTGACTTGCACTAAAGTTAGAACCAAAAGGTTATTATCTGTAGACAATACCTGACATTGACTATAATAGCAGGTCATGGAATTTAAGAATAGTCCAGTTCAGTTCCTGATCAATGACAGTGTCTAGGATTCCAATAGTCAGGAATTCAGTGAAGGGAACATCCTTTCTTTGAGATGGTTATTGCTCAGTACTATGTGGTATGAATGCTATTTGCCACTTATCAGCCCAAGCCTGAATTATGCCTATAACTTTCTGCATTTGAACGTCAGAATCAGGCACTTCAGCAGACCATGTCTATACTGACCAACAAACACCAAATTACCATATTTCGATTTATCTGCACTTGGTCCATAGCTTATTATATCCTGGCATTTTAGGTGAACATCCAGGGCATGGTCTAGTGCTGAACATTGCATAAACATCAGCAAACAAACCCCCCTGGAGGAAGTGAGGACCAGTCATGAATCACAGAATCCCTATAGTACAGATAGATGCTATTCACCAACCCTCCAATGAGCATTCTATCCTATCTCTGTAAACCCAAATCTACCATGGCTAATCCACCTAGCTTATGCAACCCTGGACACCATAGGGTTGCAACTTAGCATGGTCAGTCCACTTAACTTGCTCATCTTTGGATTGTAGGAGGAAACTTGGGTATTCGATAGAAATCCACGCAGACACAGGGAGAACGTGCAAATTTTAATCAGACAGCCGCCCAAGGCAGGAACTGAACCTGGGTCACTGATGCTCTGAGATACGAATGTGAACCACTGTACCACCCAGGTGAAGATAGCTGGGCCGAAGACACCATCCTGAGGAACTCCTGCAGTTATGTCCTGGGGCTGAGATGTTTGGTTGGGTTCAGTTTCTTTGTCCATGTTTGGACCCAAACTGAGCAGCGTGCAGTTTATTGTTAAGTGCTGTCAACAACACCTTTCATCACTTAGTTGGTGATTAAAATTAGACTGACTGGACATAATTAGCCATGTTAGATTTTTCCTGCTTTTAGGCAAAAGACATATATGACCAACTTTTGACATTGCCAAATAGATGCCAATGTTGTGGGTGTAATGGTACAGTTTGGCTAGGTGCATGACAAGTTCTGGCACAAGTCTCAGTGCTACTCGTGCAATGTTGCAGATATCTTCAGCCTTTTTCTGATACTATGCAGACAGAATCGATCTGGAAGATTGTTTCTGCCAGCTACAGAATCTGGAATATGGGGAATGATTCTCAGGAGAAGGGGCTCATTACTTGACAATGAGGAGGAGAAAGCTCTTCACTCAAAGGGTTACAAATCTTTGGAAGGTTGCAGCACTCCATCATTGAGTTCTGTGACAATGCTGCTCTTTCAACAAGGTTATGCTGCTCTTGGCTTTTTTGCTCTGCCCAGAGAGGTCGTAAAAGACGCAACTCCGAAAGGTATGGGGTTGAAGGGTTTTAGGGCCAATTTGATTATAGCTAACAGATAACTGCCTTTTGCCTGAGGCAGCAAGTTTTAAAAAGAAACACTTGTACAATGAAAGGGGAGTGGCAGTTCTCCCAGCTCAGCTTTTCTCTGGTTTGGTTCGGTTTGGGTTTAGCAAGGAAGCTGCTGGACCTGATTTTTCATTTTGTGCCAAGGAGTGTTTATGGGGATTGTTGCAAATATTTGGAACGTCATCATTAAGCTGGGATAAACTGTTGGGTTTTCAGATCGGTTAAGTTATTCTGTTCTCTTTTGTTTGTGTTTCGTTCATTAATCTTGTAAACAGATTCTGTTTTATTTAAAACTAAGAGGTTTAACCAGCGGCATTTTTCCTGGAATATCCACTTGACACCCGCTTAAAACAACTAGCAAAGTTGGGCTTGGGTTACTTTCTTGAAATGATGTGAGGGGGTCTGGCCTGGACCAGTAAATTTTAGATTGGGCTTGACAGAATTTTGACTTCTCAGGAAATAAAGGAATATGCAGATGTATCTGAAAGTGGAGTTAATGCTGATGATCAGCCAGAACCACAGTGATTGATAGAGGCGCATGGTCTAGTACTCCTATGTTGATTCTCTGACTAGAATCTTAGCAGTAATAATTTTTTTTGAACCAGTGCCAAAATGTAAAAGGAATTGCAAACATACAACAATAAAAGCTACAGGTTAAGAAACTCATGGATAATACGCATGAAATAAATGTTTTAAGCACTAAACACTTCGATTACTGGCTGTGGAAGATTTGTCACTGCTTGTTACTACCCTCTATTGGCTGAAACCAAGTAATGCAATGGTGTAGTCTTGCCCAGCACAGTTCGATGACACCAGGTAAATTAATTAAATGATAAAACAGGTAAAGCCATAGACAACTAATGTATCAACAAGTTGGCTCTGCCTGCAGATAGCATGAAGAAATTGTAAGAGTAACACTACACACAAAATACTGATTTTTATTCCATAAAACCAATAGTATGTTAAAAATGAATACCCTTTAATTATCCTAATAAACTGAGGGAAATAGTTGTGAAATGCAAAGTGTGATGATGGTGGTTAAGGAAAGGAATCCTGAAATAAATACTGGGGAATTTTCTTGATTAATATCGTGCCAATCCAACAAGGAAAGAAATGGTGCAAGAGAAGCACATTTCAGTGGAGAGTAGTTGACAAAATGAGGTGTGGTGCAATTATTGAATAGGACGGAAACAGAAAATCAGAGGTGACGACACAGAAGAGGAACAGACTAATTTCAACACGTTGAAAAGCATCTGGCTCAGCTGGATTAATGAGAATTAGAAAGTAAAACTACCAATGAGCAAAGGGAAGCCTTTGAAGAAGCGATGCTTCAATACATATCCATTAAGGAGAAAGAAAGGGTTTTCTGGATGACTACAGATACAAAGATTAAAATGAATCAGAAAAATGAGGCTTATGATAAATTTCAGATTCAAAATACAGTAGAGAACCATGGAAAATACCGACATTGGAGAGATAAACTGAGTAAGGATATGAGAGGGAGGAAAGACAATGTATGATAAGTTTACTGGGGAACAGAAAAAGGTCTTTGATGAACATATAAAAAGGAAAAGGGCAGTTAAAGAAAGCAATTTAACAATAAAATAAATGAATTGTTACGGAAGTGGAGGTATTGAATCAATACTTTGTAACTATATCCCCAAAGAGGCCACTGCTAATGTCACAGCGAGAGTTGCATTAAAGGAAATACATAAGTTGAAAAGTGGTTACCTGATCCACAGTTTTCTCAGCACACCAGGATACATCCTAGTTGTGGAGATAGCAGAGGAAAAAACAGAAAATGTTGGAGAAACTTAGCAGGTCTGACACCATTTGTGGGGCAAGAAACAAGTGTTAAAAGTTTGAGTCCCATACAAGTCCCATCTACTTCACAACTTGACGATGCCAGGCATGCTGAATTTCTCCAACATTTTCTGTCTTTATTTCAGATTTCCAGAATCCGCAGTATTTTGCTTTTATTTGAAATAGCCGAGTTTCTGGTCACAATCATTCAATCCTTCTTGGATATGGGAGTGGGGGTTTGAAACGATTAATTCCTTTTTCAGTACAGCTCAAAGAGGCATCAGTGATAACTACGGATTGGTCAACTACCATTAATTGTGTAGGGTCTCTTAGATTGCGATCCAACATTAATCACCGGGAAATAAATGGCTCAGAAATGACAAACAGTACAGATTCTTGAGGTAACTGATACCTGACAAATACATTTAGTTGTTTGATGAAATAATAGATGGTTGATGAGATTAGTGTAGCTGATGTTGCGAATATGGATATTTTTAAATGGTTTAATGAAGTCGCATATTAGATTAGTTAACATAATTTATAGGCGGCACGGTGGCTCAGTGGTTAGCACTATTGCCTCTCAGCACCAGAGACCCGGGTTCAATTCCTGCCTCAGGCGACTGTGTAGAGTTTGCACATTCTCCCCGTGCCTGCGTGGTTTCCTCCGGGTGCTCCGGTTTCCTCCCACAGTCCAAAGATGTGCGGGTCAGGTGAATTGGCAATGCTAAATTGCCCATAGTGTTAGGTGAAGGGGTAAATGTAGGGGTATGGGTGGGTTGCGCTTCGGCGGGTTGGTGTGGACTTGTTGGGCCGAAGGGCCTGTTTCCACACTGTAAGTAATCTAATCATAATTGAAGCCAATGCAATGAAAGATTTAGTAACAACATGAATACAAAATGGGCTGAGACAGAATGCTGAGGGTGATAATGAATAGCTGTTTCACAGACAGAAGGGAATTGATTATACTGTGCTGTCCCCTTAGAGTCAGTATTAATAGTAATGCTCTTTTTTGATATGCATTAATAACCTTAACATATCCATAAAAGACACTCTTCAATGTCTTCAGCTGACATGATGTAATGAGCAATGCAGAGAAGCTTGAAATGTTGCATTTTTTTGTGTAAGAATGAAGAGGCAGTCTTAAAAGGGGTGCACATACAAAGGAGCTTGGATTTACATACATAAAACTTTAGTCAGGTTGATAAAGGTTGTTTAAAAAGTGGTGCGGGATCTTAGTTTTGTGAATCGGGGACAAGGCACATAAATTCAGTGAGGCCTTCATTGGATTACAGCATCCAATTCTAGGCATCACAGTCTGGGAAAGCCTTTGAGAAGTTGCAGAGATTAACCAGTGGTGCAAGTACTGCTAGTCAAGACATTTGTATTCAAGTCTCTGAATGAGTTTCACACCCATGACATTCTGACTTGGAGGTAAGAATGTTACCAAATAAGCGAAATCCGACACTTCCAATTTACCAAGCGATGAGGGGGCTCTAGGTACATGCAGCAATGGGAGTGGCTGAGGTTAGTCATCTTAAATCAGAGGGATTAAGGAGACACTGAATGGGGGAGGGTGTGGGCATTTAAAACTATGAAGAATTTTGATCGAGTAAATTCTGGCAGCAGGTTACTCACCAGAGAACACAAACCTGAGGTGACTGATGAAAGAACTAGAAGAAAGGTTTAGAGTTCAATGCCTGAGAAGATAGTGGAGGTAGTCTTAATAATAGTATTTTAGTAGACTTGGTAAAGTTACCATCATCTTGTTTGAATTCCACATCAAGTTGCACCCATGGTAATGTACACTGTTCTAGTCTATAAACTCAACAAAAAAAAAGTACTGAAGAAAGTGAGAGTAAGGAGGATGGTGCCAGAGATTACATTTATCAGGAAAGACTGAATAGGTTGAGTGCTTTTCTACAAGACAGATTTCATGTAGCCTGATGTGATCGTCAGATTGTTAATTTGTGTCTTAGATGTTGAGAGAATGCTTTGGCATTTGGGAGGGTATAAAATGAAAGTCCTAAGTACAAAATAACTAACAATAAACCCAATAGGGAAATAATGGGTATTTATTTACTCAGTGGTTTGAATGTGGTACACACAACCACAGGAAGTGGTCGAGGCAAATAGCTTGGATGCTTCTAAAACAAAACTAAATGGGCTCAAGAGAGAAAAGCAAACAGAAAGATAGGCTGAATGAGAAGATAGAGTAGTTGGACTAAATGGTTATATTCCCACTCTGTTTCATCTATAAAATTCCATGTAGATTTGGTTATATCCATGAAAAGAAAGACTGTGCAGAAATATGAGGAAACAGTGGGAGAATGGGATTCACTGCACAGTCGCAAATCAAACATGTATAAAGCACAGACTTCCATTGTCTAATACATGTTTCTCCACTACTCTTTTAGTAAGTAATCACTTATTCTGTGCTCAGAGTTTCCAAGTACTGTTTAATGAATAGTAAAGAATTTACAGTCGAGCTATACTGCTAAAATTGCAGAAAGTATACTTTGGGAAGAAATAGGAGATTTATAAAATCAAACCAACCACTTTTTCTGATGTAGAAATCTACTGCTTTCTGAAAGAATGGGTAGATTTCTATGCAACATACCAAACAGATCTAATATTGTTGACTAACAAATTGAATATATTCAGATATAGAGCAAGAGTTTCTTGAGGGTTCCCCCGTGTCTTTTTAATGCATAGGTCATTGGTTGGTCAGCATTTATTGCCGAGCCAGAGTTGCCTTTCAAAGATGGTGATGAGCTGCCTTCTTGAACTACTGCAATTCACGTGCTATGGGTTGACCCACAATGCCCTTAGGGAGGGAATTTTACCCAGCAAGTGAAGAAACAGCTTTTGCACTCTCCTTTGAATCAAGGTTCATCTCTTGGCTTGATAGTGATAGTGAGGTGGGGAAATGCCAGGCAGTGAGGTTGCAGACTGTGCTGGAGTATAATTCCCCTGCTGCTGTTGGTCCACAATGTCTCATGGATGCCCAGTCTTGAGCTGCTAGATCTGTTTGAAGTTTATCCCATTTAGCACACAACTCTACGGAGGCTATTCTCAATGTGAAGTTAGATCTCCGTCTCCACATGACTGTGCGGTGGCCATTCTTTCTGATACTCTCATGGACAGATGAATCTGCAGCTGGCAGATTGGTAAGGAGGAGGTCAAGCATGTTTTCCCCCTCGTTGGTTCTCTCACCATCTGCCGCAGATCCAATCTAGCAGCTGTGTTCTTTCGGACTCAACCACCTTGTAGTGCTGCTGCCGAGTCACTCTATGTAGTGGATATTGAAATGCCCCACCCAGAGTACATTTTGCACCATCAATGCTTCCTCCTAATGTTGATCAACATATACGAGTACTGATTCATCAGTCGAGGGAGGACTGTCCACGGTAACCAGCAGGACCTTTCCTTGTCCATGTGCTCATGAGGTCAAGAGCCAATGTTGAGGATTCCCAGAAAAACTCCCTCTTAACTGTATACCATTGTGCTACCTGTACCTCTGCTGAGTCTGTCCTGCTGTTGGGACAGGACATATCAAGGGGTGGTGATGGTCATGGTGATGTCTAGAAGATTATCTATAAGGTATGATTCCGAGAGTATGACTATGTCAGGCTGTTGCTAGACTAGTTTGTGAGACAACTCTCCCAATTTTAGCACTAGCTCCCAAATTTGCCAATTGGATAGAAAATTGGCTTGATGGTAGGAGACAGAGTGGTGGTGGAGGATTGTTTTTCAGACTGGAGGCCTCTGACCAGTGGTGTTCTGCAGGGATTGGTGCTGAGTCCACTGTTGCTTGACATTTATATAAACAATTTGGATGAGAATTTAGGAGGCATGGTTAGCAAGCTTGTGGATGACATTAAAATTGGTGGCATAGTGAACAGCAAAGAAGGCTACCTAAGGTTACAGAGGGATCTTGATGAATTGGGTCAATGGGCTAAGGAGTGGTAGATGGAGTTTAATTTGGATAAACGTGAGGTTTTGCATTGTAGTTAAAGGAACAAAGGCGGGACTTATAAGTTAATGGTAGGGTCCTGGGTAGTGTTGTAGACCAAGGGGTTCAGGTCCATAGTTCTTTGAATGTTGCGTCACAGGCAGACAGTGTGATTAAGATGGCATTTAGCACATTAGCCTTCATTGTTCAGATCACTGGGAATTGCATTTGGAATATCATGTTGTTGTTGTACAGACGTTGGAGAGTCAAAGAGTGTGGTGCTGGAAAAGCACAGTTGATCAGGCAGCATCTGAGGAGCAGGAGAGTCAAAGTTTTGGGCATAAGCCCTTCATTAGGAAGGTCAGTGAGGCCATTTTTGGAATAATGTTACAATTCTGGTCCCCCTGCTATAAGAAGGATATTATTAAATTGAAGATGGTGCAGAAAAGACTCACCAAGTAGTTGCCAGGATTGCAGAGCTTGAGTTATAAGGAGGGGCTGGCTAGGCTCAGACTCTTATCACTGGAGCGTAGGCAGATGAGACTTGACCTTATAGAGGTTTAGAAAATAATGAGGGACATAGATAAGATGAGTAGCAAAGGTCTTTTCTCTAGGGTAAGGGAGTTCAAAACCACAGGGCATATTTTTAAAGTGAGAGAAGAAGGATTTAGAAAGGACCTGAGGGGCAACTTTTCACAAGAGGATGGTTCGTGGCACAATGAACTACCAGAGGAAGTGGTAGATACAGGTACAATTCCAACATTTAAAAGATATTTGGACAGTATAACAGGTAAGGTTTAGAGGGATATGGGTCAGATGGAGGCAAATGTGACTTGTTTAATTTGGGAAATTTGATTGGCATGGACAAGTTGGACTGAAGAGTCTGTTTCCGTGCTGTGTTTTGGTGAAGACGACTTTGCAAGGTCAACAGGGTGTTTCTTTTCTGTGGTGAGGTCGATGCCCGGTGGTCCATCTGGTTTCATTTCTTTTTTGAGACTTCATAGCGATTGATAGGGCAGTTGAGAGTCAACCACATTGGTGTGGGTCTGGAGTCACATGGACTCCAGCTTAGGATGGCAGATTTCCTCCGTCGAGGGGATTAGTGAGCCAGATGGATTTTTTTTCCAATTATTGACAATAGTTTCATGGTCATCACTAGATCCTTAATTCCAGATTTTTTTTAACAAATTCAAATTCGACCATCTACCATTCAAACCTGGGTCCCCAGAACATCAGCTGAGTTTCTGGATTAATAGTTGAACAGTAATATCACGAGGCCTTTGCCTCTCCATTAATTCATGTACACTACGTTTAGGTTATATCAAGGACAACAAGCTACATTTATAGGGAGCAACACTAGCCAATTTTCAACTATTGCTCTGTTGCATTTTAAGCACTGAAAGCAACACATTTGTCTGCCTATCCAAGGTATTTAGCTGTGTTCATCACAATGCGTTACACAGAATAGAATTGTAAAGCTTTGAAAAGCTATGAAAATGTGGAAGCCTAAAAGGCTTTGAAGATAATCATGTATACAGAAGGATCTAAACCATTGAACTGTGATTAAAACATCTTTGTGCCCTTCCTCTCCTGAATGAACCTGCATCTAGAAAAATAATTCATTTTTAAAAGTAGAAATCAATACAATTTTAAATATTCTAGTGACACCATTTTATGAGTTTCTTTGGATTGTCCAAAGTCAAAAAAGCAAGGCTTGGTGTTATTTTCAGAAATAAACTTAAGGCTTGCAGTCCATAATGTAGCAAAAATAACAGTAAGATATAAATGGTGTAAAAGCTCTGCTTACCACGCCTGGGAAGATTTTTTCGAGTTTCTCTACAGCAGCCAATGCTTTAGGTTTCCCACCATCAAAGCAATCTTCAAACTCATACAACGACTGCCGCACTGGGTTAGAATAGGACACTTTTGCATTGTCTACAAAAGTGATCTGCCTTACACCCCAGCCCTAAAGAAAATTGATAATAAACTATTTCAGAAGGAAGACAATCTAATCACGAAATTTGTTATGTAAAGCACTAGTGCATTTACTGTACTAATGTCACATGGATGACAGTGGTTCATGAAAACAACTCAGCACTCCCTTATCCTGGGCAACTGGAATAGACAATAAATGCTCTCCTTACCAATGAAACACTCACCCCAGAGGTGAGCAATGGAGACACTTAATGACAGTAATCAGAAACTCAAGACGTTGACTAACTCTCCTAAAGATTCTCTGCAATTTTCAACACTTGCATTAAATTGAACAAATGCAAAAGAATTAGAAGAACATAGAAAACCTTTTGTTTAAAATTCAATAAAAGTTATGTTCTGGAGTGGACCGGTGATAGGACCAGGGTTAATAACAACATTCAAAGGCATTCGGATCTATCTCTACAGAGGAAGTAAACTGTGGAGCAATGGGGAAAGGGCAGAGAAGCAAGTCTAATTGCATTTCTCTTCCGAACAGTCAGCTCCTTAACAATGGGCTTTGTGGCCTTTTTTCAAGGAGATTCAATGACTTTTTTTTAAGCAAGTTTTTTTTTAAGCCTAACCTCATCGACACGTTGGAGTTGCATGGAATAAATATCGTACTCACACTTAAAACTCAAGCATGCATATAGTTGATGAAAAATAATTATTTTAAAATAAGGATGCTGAGCCCAGCAGGGATGACAAATGAAATGGTTTAAATCATATCCCACTGGTATTGATTATAGATTATACAACAGCTAACAGAAGATAAATGTGCACTTTTAATTAATTGATACTCTTCGAATTTTGACAGTACTTTATAAACTGCTAAACAGATTGATACATGCTGCCAAACATACTCAAGATTTACATCTTGATGGCACATGGAGGTTGCAGTATATAAATCAATTTAGGTTTTCTCTCATAGGAATTTTGTAGTATGAAACAAAATTATAATTTTAAAATAGTTTAATCACAGAAATCCTGATCTGACTGTAACAGGATACAAGTTTATCTTGGGTGGTGGCACAAAATGAGAGGTACCGGATTAACCAAAAGGCAAACAGGCAACAAATGCAGTTTGTGATGAAAATCATCTAAAAAAAAACGCAATAGTAAAACATTAGCAAATAATAAAACTCTTACCATTAGAGTCCGTGCTACATTGCAGCCCAGTGTACCAGCTCCAAGCAGCAAGCACCGAGTAGCCATAACATTTTCCAGACCAAGGGTTGGGACCAGACGCCAACGCATTAATTTAAGATTGAGATCAACTGATGATTCAGCCAGTCTTCAATAGAATAGAAAAACGATAATATATCTGAGTTCAGAAAAATATCTTCCTGAAACAATATGATCTGCTTCTTATTTACAGATATCCAGGTTAATTTAAAAGCATATTTTTGCAATGTTGTTTACAAAAAAAACATGCATACCTAGAATTTCTCAAATGGTAATTATCAGCTTAAAATAAAGCTTGGCTGTTTTAAAAGCTTCAATGCTCAATATTAGACTCATTGCATGTATGCAATCTAATGGAAACGTCACATTTAAAACAATGTCTACAGATCTTGGAAGAGGCATCCATAATATGCAGCGTGATAAAGATGCCTCTGCTCGAAGACTGTTCACTTTACTGTGATATTTTACTTGGAAACTTTTTTTTTGATTACGTAACACATCAGATTGACTAATCATTAGGTATATGCTTAGGTATGTCACTGCAACTCTCTCCATGTGTACGGAGATCCAAAGGGATTAATACTGAAGGCTGCAACAATTTCATGAGTGACTTGGGTTAAGGAACAGGATACATAGTAGCCAAACCTGTTGACAATACAACGATGGGAAAGAAATAAGCTGTGGGATGAACTCAAAGAGTATGCAATGGAAAAATGCAGGTAAATGAATGGGTGAAAAATGGCAGATGAAGTATAATATGGGAAAATGAGAGGTTGTCCACTCTGGAAAGAATAGAAATGTTGAATATATTGCAAATGAAAAAATACTGCAGAATGCTGTAGTACAGAGGCATCTGAGTGCCTGTGTACATGAATCTTAAAATGTTAGATTTTGGTTGCAGAAAGTATTTTGGAAAATAAATGTAATATTGGCATTTGTTGGAAGGGGAACAGAATATACAACTAGCAAACCCTTGCTACTACTGCAGAGGGCGTTGGTGAGACTGCATCAAGAACACCATGTACAGATTTGGATTCCTTATTCAAGGAAGGATGGACTCACATTAGAGGCAGTATAACGATGATTTACAAGGCTGATTCTACAAAGTATTTGCCTTATGAGAGAAGGTTGAGAAGTTTGTGCTCTCTTATTGAAGTTTAGGAGAGTATGACATGACTTTAATGAAACATTAAAGATTCTGACCAATTTTTGACCTTTTAGAAAGAGTTAAGGACTATTGGAGTCTGGCAGGAAAGTGAAGGTTGGATGATGTGCTGTTGGACATCAAGGTGATCCACAATGAAAACATTTGCATCAAGTGTTTGTAGTTCAAGGGACTTCAGACATGAGTTGTGGACCTGCGGCCTGAGCTGCAGACATTGTGCCACATCAGGGAGGGAGGAAGTTACCTCAACGTTTGCTCTAGAAGGTAGCCACACCCTGCAGATTGGGCAATCTTAACTAGGTCTGCAATCAAGGACAGGAGAGCATGGTTATAGATCAGGTAGAAATGGCTCAAGAAGCCTCAGTCCCTTGCAATCCATCTACAGGAGAACAAAGACTAGAGAGGATGAGTGAATTGACCACAACACCATAATACAAGGAGCCATTCAATTTGGGGGAGGAAATCGGAATGTATCCTTGAACAAGACAGCAAAATTAGGGGGAAGAGATAATATTCTCTGCAGAGGTAAGTGCAAGTGCTGAAAGCTGTGCTGCCAAGGTTAAGGCCATTTCTTTGGCACTAGAACATGGAAGAGCAGGGAAGGAGAGAGATCCAATTGTTGTCATCCAGGTTGGTAGCAACATTCATAAGAGTAGAAAAGAGGCTATGCTGCAAGATTTTCAATAGTTGGGAGGTAAACGAAAATAGAAGGTGATAGTTTCAGGATAACTGCCTGTGTCACAGATGGAGCATAAATAAATTTAAGGAGTTAAATGTGTGACTGAAAGATCGGCGTGCGTGGAATGGGTTTCATGTTTTGTTTTAAAAACATGCACTAATTGGACATGGGTATTGCTGGCTCGACTAGCATTTATTGCCCTTCCCTAGATGCCCTCAAGATGGTGGTGGTGAGCTGCCTTCTTTCACGACTGCAGCCCATGGACTGTGCTTAGAGCCACACTGCTGTTAGGGAAGGCATTCCAGGAGTTTGACACAGCAACACTTAAGAAATGACAATTATTTCCATGTCGGGCTTGCAGGGGAACTTGGAGACGGTGGTGTTTGCACATATCTGTTGCCTTTGTTCACCTAGATGGAAGTAGCTGCAGATTAGGAAGAAACTGTCTAAGGAGACTTGTGAAGTTATATAGTGCACCTTGCAGGTGGCATACAATACTACTGTCGGAGTTTAGAAGAATGAAACAAATAAGATTCTTACAGGAAGATGCGGAGATGTTGCTGCTCCTGTGAGACAGTCTAGTACCAGAGGGCATAATTGCAGAGTAAGGAATAGCCCTTTTAAGAGAAGGAGAATTGTTATTTCTCTCAGAAGGGACTGAATCTGTGGAATGATTTATTGTAGAGGGCTGGCGAGTCTGGGTCATTAGTACACAGGCAGGAGGCTGGAAGGTCAATGCAAGCCAGGCGGCATCAGGAGGTGGAGACGTCGACATTTTAGGTGTAACCCTTCTTCAGGACTGGGGGTGGGTGTAGGTAATCTGAAGCAGGGTTACACCTGAAATGTCAACTTCTCCACCTCCTGATGCTGCCTGGCTTGCTGTGTTCTTCCAGCCTTCTGCCTGTCTACTTTGGATTCCAGCATCTGCAGTGTTTTTCTTTCTAACCAAGTCTGGGTCATTGAACATATTCACAGCTGAGAGACAGATTTCTAACCAGTAAGGGAATCAAGGGTTGTGGGGAAAAGGTAGCAAAGTGGAGTTAAAGGTTACCAGATCAGCCAAAATGAGCCAAATGGTCAATTTCTGTTCCTATGTCTGAGGGAGTTCAGGTTAAAATCAGGTCAGCCATGATCTTAGTGAATAGGAGAGCAGGATCAAGGGTCAAAATGGCCTACTTCACATGATCGACTGTAGACTTTCTAACATGTCTGAGTAGTTTATATGAGGATTCCTGATTCATATCCAAGCCTGGATAAGAGATGCTAATTTACCTCTTTGGATCCATACATTCACTAAGATTAACCATCCTCGGACCCAGGCTTCCTTTCTGATTTTTCTCCCAACCAACACATTTCGGACAATCTGTAAATTCATTGTAAGTAGGTTAGGGTTGCCCAACTTTGAAACTTTGAAATTAAAAAAAAAATGGTGAAAATTTACAGGAAATCATTTAAAGAAAGAAATAAACTTAACATTTTGAGAAATCATTGCCTAAATGAAACTAAGAAGTGGCCCCATCTGAGCCCCAAACTCGGTCTTTCAGATGATCAATCTGTTCATTTTCTGTTTTTTACTTCAGCATTCCACTATTTTCTTTTCTTTATAAACAGGTTTGGCTTTTCTCCTGACAGCATTACAGTTTTTTTAAACTGATCTTGGAGGGGTGGCATGGTGGCTCAGTGGTTAGCACTGCTGCCTATGGCTATTTTCACCTATTCTGAGCTCAGTGATTTTATCATTAAGTATTATACCCACAATATTTTCCTGTGCCTTGTTGTGTTAATCAGCTTGTCTATGAATTTGACTATTAGCCCCAGTCACTCTGCACCCTGGGCCAAGATGGCTTTTTTTTTGTTTCCATAAAATGCACATGATTGGTAAGCCATGTAATATTCAGGAATATCGATGCAACAATTCAAGGGTGTCCTGAATTTGCTATCCAATTGTATTTCCAATAAGCGTGCAGCTATTAAGTCACAGGAGATTCTACCATTTTATCACGCAGCAGAGAGAAAGGAGTGATCAGTAACACAATGTCACCACCTACTTCCATTAATAGTGCATCAAGAAATCTTTAATGGTATTGAAAACACAGCAGGGACTTTTAACACTCTTTTCAATTCATTGGCCTGGAGTTTGCAGCCAGATGTGAATCAAGGGCACTCAATGATGGCCTTGAAGAAAGCAACCTTTTAGAGGATGGTTTTCCCTTCTCCCAGTACCGATTCCAATCTGGCACCCAGTCAAAAGTATGTCTCTGTATGCAGCAGCAATGATGTCAATGGGCTGGTAGACAACCAATCGTCTTGCTGTAGTCATACTCAACAAACCAAGATGTTAAAAGCAATTCCTATCCTTCACTTTTTATTTAAAAATCTCTGATAATCTACTAAGAGTCATTTATTTAACTAAAGTAACCTTCTCAAAATAAGATCTCTCTTAAATGGGCCAGTGAGTTTGTTTAGTAATAATTCTGAAGCTACTATGCACTTAAAAATCCACTCACATTTGTTCTACCAGGCTTAACATTTCAAGGTATATCAAAAGGTGGGACCTAAACAGAGTGGAAGTAGGAGCTCTCTGATTCATGACTGTCTCTTTCAACCCTGTTCATGGTGAATTTTGATACCACTATCGCAATAATACTCCAATTACCATATACGCTTATGAAAGAAACTTCATTCAACTCTTCTCAGCAGTCCTGATCTTTAATTACCTGTTACTGATGCTGTCTGTGGAAGTTTTACTTCAAAGATGATGCTGTGCTGGGTGTCCCTGACTCCTTGCATAGTTCGGTCTCTGAAACAGAGAACTTCAAGTGTGTCCAGAAAGCTGCCCCTGTCATCCCAAAGAAAAGTAATTACTGAATTATTCCCAAAAAGAAATAAGATTTTCATTTACATACTATATTTCATGACCTCACAATGTCCAAAGTACTTTACAAACAAGATATAGTAATTGTTGCAATGCAAAAATCACAGCAGTCAACTCGCACCACACAAACAGCAATATGATAATGAGCAGACAATGGTTTGGTTGAATTTTAAATGTTGGCACAGAGGCTGGGGAAAGCTTCTTTGTTCACTGTCATAATAACACCATGTGATCTTTTACACTTACTTGTAAATACAGATGAAACTGTAGCTTATTGTCACATCTGAAAAATGGCACTGTCTGACAGTACAGCTTTCCCTCAAAATTTAATTAAAGCAGCAGCTATATTTTATGTTTTAGGCACGATGATGGGACTTGAAGCCTCAGCATTCAGACATAGACACCAAAGTGCTGTCACTGAACTGCGGCTAACACTCAACATTCGAAAATAATGAGAAAGGCCCAATGTTAACACCTTTTGGAACTTAAGGTGTCAAGATTAGTGACAAGTTAACTGAAAGTAATGACCGTGAGAGTGTGCAGGGTTGTCACAATTATCAGAATTTTTTAAAAATGCAAGATGTTTTATATTAGTGCATCAGTAACATCAGAAAAGCATCTTGCATCTAAAATCATAAAAAAGAAATAACAGCTCTTTGTTATGAGGGAAGCAAGTTATTTTCAAACAGCAATTAGGCATTTTTTTATTATCAACACTGCTAATAAAACCCTTATGACTGTTAAAAGTAATGAGGCAGCAAACAAAGCTCTCTCTCTAGATTTGAAGCAGCAGCAGCAAATTAGCAAGTAAAAGTAAAATTAAATGCTAGATTCTGAATCAAACAGAAAATGTTGGAGAAATTCAGCAAGTCTAGAAGTATCTGATGAGAGAGAAACCGAGTTAACATTTCAAACCCAGTAAGGCTCGTCTTTTAAACTCTGCTCTGAATCCCAGTGCTGAAGAGTCGTCATACTGGTGAAACAATAATGCTGTTATTCTCTCCCCAGAGAGCTAGATTAGCAATGGACATAATATAAGGAAGCAATGCAGGGTGGGGAGGGAAAAGATGGCGGGGGAGAACTACTCACTGATTGTCACAAAATAAACTGACTGATGTATTTTTCACAGACATAATGAGTAAAATTTGACAATTGCTACAGAACATTTCATACCAGCTGAGCCACATGAATTAGCTTTACAATATTATCCATTTCACATCAAAATAACAGTTGCCTTTTATTTTATATATTACCTTCTAAATGTAGGTTTGTTTTCCTTTAATTAACAACCCTTCTCCTGAAAACAAAATCCTTTCCAAAACACACATTAGAAAAGGACAATATAAATGATAAAATAATTACTGTACCAGTTGTAGGCTACAAGCATCAGGAAGTTTCTCAAAGGCCATCCTGGATACTGGGTTAATGTACAAGGATCATAGACACCAATTGTAACCTACAGAAAAAAAAAACAACATTTAACAGGAAGTAGCTGCCAAAGCATTCATAAGAAATGAAAATGGTAACAGTAACAGTTTAAAGTAGTTTGTTACAAGTTGGTACTTTAGAATTCAAAATGTTCCCATGGATACTGAAGAAATCTTCTTTATTAGTCTTCATAATAATGCCATCGCACCTTTTACATTAACCTGTAAATACAGGTGAAACTAGCTTATTGTCGCAGCTGAAAAATAGCACTGTCCGACAGTGCAACCCTCCCTCAAAATTTCACTAAAGCGGCAGCTATATTTTATGTTTAAGTCTTGATGCTGGGACTTGAAGCCACAGCATTCATACCTAGAGACCAAAGTGCTGTCATTGAACTGCGGCTAACATTCAACATTCAAAAATAATGAGAAAGGCCCATCATTATCTCCTTTTGGAATATAAGGTGTCAAGATTAGTGACAAGTTAACTGAAAGTAACAACCGTGTAAGAGTGCAGGGCATTCACAATTTTCAGAATTTAAAAAAAATACATGTTGCTATTACGTTTATAAGATAATTGGATATTTTATTAAATTCAAATTATTTTTAAAATTGCTAAATAATGTACTCTTGGCAGCAGCCCACAAGCCTACCCTGTATTCAGTTTTTTTTTAAGCTGATTGTGCTCACTTTAAACACTTGCAAATCTGAAATCTTTGGTAAAAAGTTAAATAGTTTAGCACATGCATATGTTATACAAACAGAGGGTGATTTTCATATTTGCCAATGTACAATCAGTGAACTTTGTTTGGAGGAGCAAGACGGTTGTGGTCACTTTCCTTTGCAAAGTGTTGAGTGCTGGCTGAGAATTTGAATGGAACAATAAGTACAAGAACTTCCTGAACTGCACAATTTAAGGAATAACTATCCAATGATACATTGCTACATGTACAAAGTTAAAAATCACACAACACCAGGTTATAGTCCAACAGGTTTAACTGGAAGCACGCTCCTTCATCAGGTGGTAGTGGAGGACTCAATCCTTACACACAGAATTTATAGCAAAAACCTAGTGTGATGTAACTGAAATTATACATTGAAAAATTGATTGTCTGTTAAGCCTTTCATCTGTTAGGCCTTTCATCTGTTAGAATACAGTGATAGTTTCACTTTTTTCATGTGTAAATCACAAAACCTTTTTTTATAAAAAAGTTGCATTCTCGGGTTAGCTGTTAACAATGCTGATAGCTAGACAAGATGAAGAAGGTGCTGCGCCCTGTGTTCTCTGGCTATGCCATGAGGTTTAGATTGATTCTAATCTAAAAAGTGAGATAACGGAGCTTTACATAAATTGATGCAGTTTTTGAGCTCAGAGTTCTATATGAATGCATGCAGTTTTTGAGCAAAGTACAATGTAACGCTGCAAGTACAAATTCACCCCACAAAATGTGTGCGCGCATGTGGGTCTTTGTCTGTCTGTGTGTGTGTGTCTGTCTGGGGTGGGGGTTGAGAGTGTGAGAAAGTGTATGTGCATGTGTGTAGTGAGTGCAGAGTGTCTTAAGTCTGTGAGGGGGTGCATGTGAGAGTGTGGGAGTGTGTGTGTGTCTGTTAGGGTGTGTGTGGGTGTCTGTATACACACATACACATGGACACACATACGCGCACACTGACACCCACACCGTTGGAACATAACCTGCTGCTGTGTGATTTTTAACTTTGTACACCCCAGTCCAACATCGGCATCTCCAAATCATTGTTACAAGTATGCAGTGTTATTTACAGTAGAACAAGTTGAACTTGCTCAGACAGGCACCTCTATGTCAGATCAAGCGATTGCATCACTGCAGAGGGTATCTACTTGACAGATGAATGATTTCAGCAAGAAAAGGTTGAATGCCATTTACAAAGCTACGCAGAGTCACTTCCAGTACGAACAAGCTGCTCAGAAAACTCAAAACTATCTTCAGTCACCCAATCATTTCTCCACTATACATCTAATCCTTAGATGTAAATTTGTACCTTGGTCTGACCTTTGAAAAATTCATTCCAGTTTCTCAAAGAGGCCAACGAAACAGAATCTTCCGTGTACTTGACCAGAAAATAGGGAACCGCTGTAACTTCCTCCTTTTGACAAAGTTCATCATAAGCATCTTGCAATGCCTGGATCTGTTCAGATAACAGCATAAAAGAAATCAGCAAACCAATACACACAGTTTTACTTCAGACTTTACATTGATAGAATTTGCAAGATAGCACCACAGGAGCCCCTCTGGCCAGGGTAATGGAGTACTGTCGTCAGCTGCTTCATCAATGGCCTTCCTTCCTTTCAAACAGCTGAAGATGGGATGCTCAATAAATGTAACTGAACATTCTGTAGTATTTACAGTTAAATGTATTTCTGTGCTTTCATACAGTGGAAACTAGTTATTGTCAGGCTTCAGCTGGTAAATGGAAAACAGCTCACAGAATTAGAGAACGATTACAGCACAGGACCAAGTGAGTCACCAAGTCATGTCTGTACCAAATCTGTGCAACTCAGCTGATCGCAATTTCTGCCCTTTTCCTGTAGCTCCGCAAATTTCCTCTCTTCAGGTACACATGCAGTTTCAATTCGGACAAGACAGATATGAGGCAATGAGCATGTCCAATAAGAGATAATCTAATCCCCTCACAATGAAATTCAACAACATTACCATCGTTGTATCCCACACTATCAAAACCCGGGACATCACCAATGACCAGAAATAAAACCGGCCTAGCCATGTAGCTATTATGGCTACAACAACAGGTCAAAGGTTGAGAATTTCTACCAGGAATAATTTATCTCCTGACCTACAAAGCCTCCTGAGGACCTACAATGCATGAGTCAGGAATTAGGGTGTCACAGAATGCTGTCCCCTGTGGCTGAATGAGTGCAGTTCCAACAAAATACAAGGAACTCAACACAATCCAGAAAAAAGCAATTGCCACTCCACTGACCACTTCAAACATTCACTCGCTCTACCACCAGTGCAATAGCAGAAGAGTGGAGATCTACAAGATGTACTGCAGCAAATACCTACCGCCGAGAAGAACAAAGCGGATGCATTACAATATTGAAACTCTCCTGCAAAGCAGGCACTGTAATGTGGAAATACATCACCATTTTTCATTAATGCTTGATTAAAATGTGGGGGTACTAATCCTCAGATGGGCTAAAACAATTTGAGAAGATTGCTCACTAGCAACTCCTTCAGGATAAGGAAGGACAACAAATGCTGACCTTGCCTGTGACACCCATCACACAAATAAAAATTCAAACTGAATTTTTACCTCGGGGAGCAACAGAAGATTCAAGCCCAATTTTAAGCCATTACATTAGCACTAGTAGTAAAATGTCGTACTGGAAAAACACAGCAGGCCAGGCAGCATCTGAGGAGCAGGAGAATCAGCGTTTCGGGCATAAGCCCTTCTACAGGAAGAAGATTCTCCTGCCCCTCGGATGCTACTTTGCCTGCTATGTTTTTCCAGTACCACATTTTTCAACTCTGGTACTCCAGCATCTGCAGTCCTCACCTTCTCCCACTAGTAATAAAAACCCACTTCAAAGCGTAATTCCACAAATGGGAGGATAGACAGCAGGGATCTTGCTCGCTTGATAGTTCACGATGTACATCCAGTAATTAACTAAACAACACAAACCGTACAGGTCTGTGTTTTCAGTTTCAAATCCATGCCAGCTGAGCTTATTAAAATCTAGATGTCAGACCTGGAGATATGAGACAGGACAAAGTTCTCACTTTGAGCTCTATTCAGTTACCTCACAAAAGCTGCAAGCTTCAGATGCTGAGAGAGTAAAGTATTGAACCCCTGACCTTTTTTCTCTAACCCATCAATCCTGCCAAGGTTCCATCCACCTTCCAGTAGATCCTCCAGCCTCTGCACCCCTCTTGGAGCCATCCCCTTCATGCATAGTCACTCCCTTCCCTTCCCCAATTTCTGCATTACTCTCCACCAGGTTCATCACCTTCCTCGTTCCTTCCCACTTGCTTGCCCTCTCATGTTCCCCCTTCCCCCAACCCCTAAGCTTCACTTTCACCACCCACAATCTCAGTCCCTTAGCTTCCTACCTGTAGTCTCCCCACTCTCCACCAGGTCCTTTCTCAATGCCCTTGTTTTTCCTTCGTTCAGTGTTTACCTACTAAATACCTGCCACTTCTAAGTTCGGTCTCCTCTATTTGAGTTCCTCTTGTCTCTACACCTTTCCCTATTTTTTCACCTTTACCTACTTGCCAGCAGGTGCTGTTAAGTCATTACATCACTTTCAGAAATACACATTTTAAAAAATTCACTCATGGGATGTAGATCTCGCCAGCTGGACAGCACTTATTGCTCATCCCTGGTTATCCTTGATACGATGGTGATGAGCTGCCTTCTTGAATCACTGTAGTCCATGTGCTTAGGTTGACCCACAATGTCATTAGGGAGGGAATTGCAGGATTTGACCCAGCAATAGTGAAGAAACGGTGATATGTTCCCAAGTCAGGATGGTGAGTCTTGAAGGGAAATCTTCAAATGATAGCATCCCATGTATCTATTGCCTTTATCCTTCTAGATGACAGTAGTTATGGGTTTGGAACGTACTGTCTAAGGAGTATCCTTTAAGTGGTACACACTGCTCTTAGGAAGCATTGGTGATGTAGGAAGTGGATGTTTGCAGATGTGGTGCCAATCAAACAGGTTGCTTTGTTTTGGATGGCGTCAAGCTCCTTCAATGTTCTTAGAGCTGCACAGATCGAGCCAAGTGGAGAGTATTCCATCAAGCTCCTGACTTGTGCCTAACAGATGACTGCATAGGCTTTCAGGAGTCAGGAGGCAAATTATTCACTGTGGTATTCCTAGCCTTTGAGCTGGTCTTGTAGCTAAAGTAACTTTAGAGCTAGAATTTCTGGTCAATGGTAACCTCCAGGATGCTGATTGTGTGGGACTCCAACGGGTGATGGTTAGACTCTCTCTTGTTGGAAATAGTCATTTGTGACTCACACGTTACTTATCACTTTTCAGCTCTTGCCTGGATACTTTCTAGACCCTTGCTGGCTTTGGATGTGGACTGCTTCAGCATTTGAGTCATTATGCAATACTCTGACCTTCTGATGGACGGAAGGTCATTGATAAAGCAGCTGAAGATGGTTTGACCTAGGACAATACTCTGCGGAACACCTACAGTAATGTTTTGGAGCTGAGATGATTGATCTCCAACAACCAGAATCATCATCAATTTCCCAGTGATTTCTGTTTTGCTAGGGCTTCTTGAAGACACACTCAATCAACTGCAACCCTGATGTCAAAAGCAGTAACTCTCACCTCACCTCAGGATTCAGCTCTTTCATCCATGTTTGAACCAAGATTTTAATGAGGTCAGGAGCTGAGCGGCCTTGGCAGAAGCCAAATTGGGTGTCACTGAGCAGGTTGTTGCTGATCAAGTGCTGCTGATAGCACTGTTGACGACACTTTCAATTACTTTATTGATGGATCGACAGTAGACTGATGGAGTGGTAACTGGCCAGGTTGGATTTGTACTGCTTTCTGTACAGGGCACACCTTGGCAATTTTCTACACTGTCAGGTTAGTATCAGTATTGCAGTTTTACTGATAGAGCTAGGCTAGGGGAGTGGCAAGTTCTGAAGCACAGGTATTCAGTACTATTGCTGGAAAGTTGTCAGGGTCCATAGCCTTTGCAGTATCCAACCATTTCTTGATGTCACATGTCGTGAATCAAATGGCTGAAGATTAGTACCAGCAATGCTAAAGGACCTCTGGAGGAGGCTAAGTACAGATGTCAAGATGAAAATATTCACCAGCAATGATATAAAAGCATTAGCTGAGTGGGGAAGAGAAGAAAGCTGATAAGAATCTTTCAGTAAAAGCCTATCAATATAAGTAGCTATTTTTATCTATCACACACTTATAGCACAGCAAAGCGATTTCATAAACCATTCAAAGAATGAAAGCAAGAAGTCATTTCATTAAATAATAAAAATATATCAACTTTATTCAAGACTTTTGAGTAATATTTTCAAAATGTATAACATAACCACAGGTAAGGCTGAATTTTATTAAAACGAATTAAGACAAACTCAAAATATGTTGCAGTGTCTGACTTTGAGGCAGAAGCATTATTAAAATTTGAAAAGTGTTTGAAGAAGAAGGAAAAGATTCACATTGTGGCTTCCCTTCTGAAATACCTGACAGGTGGAGAACTTTTCCGCCAAGCTGGCCGGTTGCTGCGATATGGTTATCCCCTCAGTGAAGCACAATGCTGGAAATGCGAACCAGTAGTAGAAATGATACTTTTTTAAATCCTGTAAAAGATAGTTTCAATGAAACAAATGCGTCAAGATTAACAGTATTAAAAATTAACAGCGATTTTAAACATGCAAAGTATTTCTCAATCTCACACATACATCTAATCAACATGAATCAAGCCGGGTACTTTGTTTATGGTGTGAAGAAGCAAAATGAAAGAGGTGAACTCATCAATTATGTGATGCGTGTGAAAAGAACAATACCCTGCCTCACCATTTTCATATATGCATTTCCAGAAAAATTACTAGAATTGTCTTGCTTCCAAAACAGAGGGTGTTAAAAATCAACTTTGAGTTTCAGAATGAATTTCTGTCATAACATGGGCTAACTGCACACACTTCCAGATGATCCGCAGACCTTCCTAGTTTACATGGCTGAGAGACTTAAGTCTATAACTTTCATCCCCCTCAAAAGAAAACAAAATTATGCTTCCAAAGCATAAGTTAACCATTGCGTAACCAGTGGTCAGGTTTTCCTAGGACAGAAATGGATGAACAGAGATGAATATGATAGCAAATGGTATTTTCTCTTAGAGACTAGGTGGGTCTTGTTTATAATTAAGCTAAAGTCAGTGCAGACAGCACCCTCTCAGTTGCAACTAATGGCCTGACAGGAAATTGGGAAGGGTGGTAAAGGGAAAATTTCACAAGCATGTCAAAAGCTTAGCCAAAGTGTTGAATGTTTTGACTATGAGCTCTCTTATTTACAAAAGCTTTCAATATCGCAACAGGAGTGTGGTTTCCTAATTTAAATTGTTATTTTGCAAGAAGTCATTATTCATCTATTTGTTTAGGACTAACTGAAAACATTAAGTTTTAGTTATTATATTTTAATAGAAATTTTTCAAGGTAATTAACCATTGAGGCAAAGTGGAAGCTTCACAGCTGGCAATTTACCCTGCATCATAAAATGCTCAATCTACTTAAATGACTATCGTTAAATCTTTGTCCCTTGTTAATCTGTTTTACAAGTACATATCGTTCCCATCTAAATTTAAATAATTCAGAAACTACTGCCATCTCAACCACATGCAAGATAAAAATAATTCCAAAAATGTTGGCAAGAACTATTCAAATAATAATAGTCCTGGGATTAAATTACTTAAATTATGTTCAGTTTCAAATCTGAGCTCTGAAAATAGAAAACCTTTTGAGGGAGAATTCAAAGGTAGCAGACTAGAGGGGAGCTCAGGAGATTGAGAGCAAACTGAGTACTGCATTTGTAGAAGTCTGAAAAATAAATATAGGAAATGTCAAATTGAATAAAGCGAAGTACAGGAAAGAAGCAAAACATAAATCCTAAGCTTCTGAGCAAAGGTGGTCTTTCTGGAAGAACCCAACTGAAAAAAACTTCAAAGGAAGTAAGGCCTGTTTACATTTCAGTTTAAACAGTTCTTCCACAAATTCTATATCTCTCATCTGTTAAGAAACGTTAATTGCTGATGAATAACATGGTTGGTGAAGAAATCACAAAGAATGTTGTCTAGTTCTGGTTTCAAATATGTTTTGGACAATTTGACAGCTTGTTTTCATGGAAGTTGATCATCTGTAATGTCAGTTTTCCCAACTGTTTATTAAAAGTTAGATAATTAAACAAATCAGCAGAGTTAACTATATACTTCATGATTATTTGAGCTATTTTAAAATTTGACAAAAAACTGAAGGCGCCCCGTGTTTACCGTGGAGCAAGGCCCACATCGGGAAAACCAGCCATATCCATTTTTAAGCCAGCATGTATCCATTTTAAAAACAGCAGCTGCCAGCCCGACCACGTGATCGGGAGAAGGGGACCCAAAGACAGATCCAAATACACACCAGACCAGACACTAGTCAGGACTCTAGACAATGGTCATGACTCACAGATCGAAACCCGCCTTATAATCTCGTCAAGGCTCCAACTGACACACACCCATAACCTGATCATGCAAAACAGTCCTACACAAAAGGATGAACCTAACACTTTGGAAGTAACAAAGGGGGGTGCTAGCCTCCAGCCCTCACGGAGAGACAAGCAGATAGCACCCGGACCCATTCACATAAAAATGAACACCACACCTTTTGTGTATGCTGCCGACTCTCCGAGGACGGCAGGAAGCTTGACATTCACACATACTCCAGCCATGATTACCACCATTCACACTCATTCATACCCAATCTCCTACATCCTGACTCATGAAGTATATAACTTGTAACATCACACGGGAAACGTTAGAGCGATCGAGATTCAAACCTCGGTTGGTCTCTGCCGGCGTTACATACTTTAATAAAGTTACCGATTGTCGAACCGCACTCTGGGCTCGGACTGAGGTCATTTCATCTGCGCTAACAAAACTATGGTGCTATTGACAGAAAAGTGAGATTTTAACTCATTCAAAACCAACTATTGGCAGAGATGAAATAAGATCAATGTGTGCAACATCAAATAAGTTTGATTATTGTAACTGTATAGATACGCAGATAGACTAAGGAGATGTTCTTGCTTTCAAATTGTTCTCAGGTCTCAGTTCTGATTTAGAGGGAGATAATCAAGTCGACTCCAAGATCAGAATACAATTTCAGCTGACACTACAGTGCCATGCTCCGACAGCATTACAAATATGAGAGATTGCCCTTTAGATAAATAAAGAACCTACCTACTCTACTGGTTTAGGCTGACATTGAAGATCACATAGAATGATTTGAAAAACATCAGGTATCACCACCAAGGTAAATGTGCACCATTCACATGTCAGGTGAAAGTGAGAACTGCTGATGCTGGAGATTAGAGTCGAGAGTGTGGTGCTGGAAAAGTACAGCAGGTTAGGCAGCATCAGAGGAGCAGGAGAATCCATGCTCTGGGCAAAAGCCCCACATCAGCCATTCACATGCCAATTTAGTTCTAGCACCACGACCCTGAGATACAATGTCATGGGTTCAAACCCAACTCCTAAGGCTTGAGCAAACAATCTCAACTTAGATCATCTCAGCACAATACCAAGTATGTATTTAATTTTCAGAAGTGCACTTTGAAGTTCCATATCATCTGTCTGTGCACATGGATGTAAGAAACACCCAAGCCAGTACTTGAAGAGCAGGATTTCTTTAGGACTCCAGTGAATTTTTTTTATCAATCCAAAACTCAAATTAGACACATTGGTTAATTGATGTTTATGGGACATTAGCTGGTGTATTTGTCTACCTGACAACAGTGACTACAGGTCAAAAGCAATTAATTGGCTGTGAAACATTTTGTGATTCCTTGGGACCATGAAAGGAATGCATGCTACTCCTGCCTGACAGTGTCTATGTAAACATTCTTTTTACTGCTAAACGTAAATGAACTGCTCATATAACACATTGCTAAAGAGATCTTTGATATTGTCCTAAAAATGTAGTTGCATATCGAAATTTTTTTTTTTTAAAAGTGTAAATTGGTCTGATAAGATAAGCAACTGAATAAATGCATCTATACAAAATTACAACAGTTATGTGTAACATTGTATAAGGAAACTGATTCTGAATTCTGAATAATAGGAATTAATTAATCATGTCTTAGAACGGAAAACAGATTTAAAACTTGCTTATAGTTTCGCTAACATATTTTCATAGTCTTCTATGAAATGACAATGTATTATATTGTGATTTTTTTAAAAATAAAAAGATACTTACTGCAAAAGTCAACAAAAGAAACGTGTTCAACAAAGAAGGATCTTCAATTGCTCTGCCAGATTTTATTGCATCCCAAATCTGCAAGAGATAATGTGACATGAAGCAGGACAAACATTGATTGGAGAATAGTTCTCAACCAAAGATGTACTACAATGGAGTTCAATTTGATGAATTCTCAGCACACAAACACATGGCTGATAAGCTAAATAGACCATTTCAAGATTACATGATTTAAATTATAGGTGAAAATATTTCACAGCGTCCAGTTTCAAATATATGCATAGAGAAGGAAAGGGCGAAGCATAATTTCACTCCCGCTGCTCTTTTATATACTGTGCCTAGTAATTTGGAGTCAAAAAGTCATAGAGTCATGGAGATGTACAGGACGGAAACAGATATGGTGCTGGAAAAGCACAGCAGTTCAGGCAGCATCCAAGGAGCAGGAAAGTCGATTTTTCGGGCATAAGCTCATCATCAGGAACTCACGATGAAAGGCTTATACCCAAAATGTCGATTCCCCTGCTCCTCAGATGCTCCCTGACCTGCTGTACTTTTCCAGCACCACACTTTTTGACTCGGATTCTAAAACATCTGTAGTCCTCACTTTCTCAAGAGGCTATCAATTCACAATCTGGTATCACACAAGACATCATCTGCTCTCTCTACATTCTAAATATGGGTAAACAATCACAACCATCATTTTTATCATTCAGGGCAGATGCTCACCTCTTGTTTTTGTAGAACAGCTTACCCAAACCATGTAAGGTAAATGGCAGTAAGGGACTAAAGATGACTTTCCTCAAGGAACATTGAAGTAAATAAATTAAATTTCTAAAAATCTGACCAACATCCCTTACATTTATACATCTTAAAAACACAAACACCTGACCATCAATGAAGAAAGAATGTTCTCTTTTGAAACTCACCTCCTTTCCCACTTGCTCCAGCAAAGCCTTTTTATCAGTGGATTTAAATGACTGGAAGGTGTTGGTATTATACAGAGTGCCGAAAGCAGGGCAACACCGAGGTGGGGTCACAGCGTTCCTAGTGAACATGCAAAATTATTTTCTTACACCAGTAAGAAGAATGTTGATAGCACTTTACTTGCTCCAGATGCATGATATTTAGCCTGAATTCAACTATACTTCTGAAGGTCCTTTAATTATTGACCGAAGAGACCCATTAGGTCATTGAACAATGTTGACTATATTAATGACTGACAATAAAATGGAGCTTGAAAGAGGTTCCAGGTAGACAATGTTTTGCTGCAAGTGGTAATTGACAAATGGGCATTTGCCCGAAACGTCAATTTTCCTGCTCCTCAGATGCTACCTGGCCGGCTGTGTAGAAAATGATATTATTGCCACAAGTACATTTCAACTAATGCACTGAATTTGACAGTGTTTACTCATGAAATACAGACTTGACAGGTTAGATACTGAGGGGCTATTTCCCCTTGTAGGTCAGGTGAATTGGCCATGCTAAATTGCCCATAGTGCATTAGCCAGAGGGAAATGAGTCTGGATGGGTTACTCATCGGAGGGTCGGTATGGACTTGTTCAGCCGAAGGGCCTTTTTTTTTACACTGTAGGGAATCTAGTCCAACAGCTTTATTTGGAAGTGTAAGCTTTCAGAGCGCTGTGCCTTCATCAGGTAGCTAGTGGGGCAGGATAATAGGATACAGAATTTATAGAAAAAGATCAAAGTGTCATACAACTGATGCAAAACATTGAACAAACCTAGATTGCTGTTAAGTCAAATTACTTAAAATGGGGTTGCAGGTTTCAATTCGTTATTATGTAAAGTACAGAATCACGGGTTGCACACTTAAGGCAGCGATGAGAAACAATTCCTTCTCACCAAGGGGAGTAAATCAGTGGCCCACATTAGGCATAGAGGTGAGGTCTGTCTTCACTAAAATAGCCTAATGGCACTTGTAGTCAAGGCTCACAAACAGCACAGTGACAAACGACAGTTGGAGGGCATCTAAAAATATATATAGCAGCTTAAAAAAAGAGAAGTTTGTGGTTTCTGCCATAATAAAGTGGTTAGGATCTCAGTTGCAGTTCTTTCAATATGTCCAATTTGATTCTAAAGTCATGGTGATACAATAGACAAACAGCTCCATCCTGCTTTTAATTTCATCGAAATGGTAGCAGTTTCAAAATCAGAACAAAACCCTCAAAATCAGCAGAACCGTATTAACGACTGAACTGAGAACTATAAAAAAGACTGGTTTCATGTAAAAATTAAGTTCCTGAACTAACAAACAATTGGTCGAGGATTTATTTGGAAGCAAGTCATGGCACAGAAAATAATGCTTTCCCTGCTGAATCCTCAAAGCATTAAAAGGCATCCAACCAACAGACCACAAAATATTGAAGTTTGCTATTTTAACATTAAATTCAGCTAACAGCAAGCTTCTGGAACAAAAGTTTGGCATCTGAAGTTTCCACCATAGTCATATTAATCAGATCTTAATTTAAAATTTTGATTTAAATTGCAATGATATTAATTGTTTGGAAATAAATTTATCAATTTTATGTTTTCAATCCATTTCTAGTGGAAATATTTGTTTTCTATTTTGCTGCTTTCACTTGTGTTTCTACTGCAGGATGACATAAACAAGGAGCAACGACATATGCAGACATTTTTCTTCCAAATTCATGCACAGTCTTCAGCAATGACATTCAGCCTAGCAATTATAAAAATTAATGGCCAGGCAACCAGGTTATCCTATCAATGTCTAGACTCCAAAATGTGCAGTTATTAATTGCAGTGGGAGTTGTGGTAACAGTAACATATAAAATCCCCACCGGTTTGGATTGCTAATTCTTATGGGAAGAGTAGACAGTCACTGACACTACAGACCAGCTGTCTATGTTACTTTCATCACAAGAAGCCACCCTGCAGTATAATGGGGCTTCTGATGCATAATCAACATGGAAAGGTGCGTCCATTTTCAACATTAATTTAAACCTATACTGAATATAAATATTAAAAAACTTCACAAATAACACATGACTTTCAGTGCACAATAAAAATGTTTCAACCATCGCATGCACAATCCCTTGACACCTTGGTCACTCCAGTTATTTGTGTATTTCAGTTCAGAACTGCCTAAAATATAAAATGAAACAATAAAGTCTATCCTTAAACCTCAAGCTCGAGCAATCAAAACTCAGTGTTATGAAGTGGCCAGAAACTCTTTGATTAACAAATAATGAATACGGTAAGTTTGAATGAAATTTAAAAAGGGCTGGTGACTGGGCAGGGCTGGGCAGCCTCTCGATCTAAAATTTCAGCAAAGTTTTAGCATAGGAATCTCAGTATAGGGATGTCTGCAGTTAACAAATATATTCTAATTTAGATCTACCTATTTTAAATAAAGGTTTTTTAAAAAATATGATATTTCAAAACATCAACAATCTGTCCGTAAAGATGAAGCTTTTGATTTTATTCAGTGGATACACACATGACAATCTATGTCCTTTTCACATTTACCCATCAATTAATAAATGTCTGTAAGAATACAACATTTATAGTGATGTGGTAGTACAATCTAAGTTATGCTTACAAATGAGGAAAGACTGCTGCATAAATGTATTTGCAGCAACATCTTTAAAATTCATGATGTGGAGGAGCTGGTGTTGGACTGGGGTGGACAAAGTTAAAAATCAGACAACACCAGGTTATAGCCAAACAGGTGTATTTGGAAGCAGTAGCTTTCAGAGGCACAGCTACTGATGAAGGAGTAGAGCTTCAAAAGCTTGCGCTTCCAAATAAACCTGTTAGACTATAACCTGGTGTTGTCTGATTTTTAACTTTTCTAAAAAAGTGCTCAGGTTTTACTATCAAGGGCATTCCCATGTAGGTGAAGAACAAGTATTGATGTTATTGCTAATGTTTATTAAGTTTTTCAGTGTAGTGATTCAGTTTCTCAGATAGCAATAGCTTTAGAAACAATTAAACTCACATCTACTCATACACAACTTCAAACAACTGAGCAGCACCACAGTGAGCAAAGATGAAACAAGGCGCTTTATCACTCTATCGAATGACCCCACAATTACTCACACATCAAATGCACTGAACTCCAAAGTTAGTCGAGTTGGCAGTCCAGCAGGGTCACCTTTCGAATAAGAAAATACATTTTATTTTGCTGCATGTTTTAAAATAAGTTTTATTTTAGTATAAAGCCAGTAATAATGAGGAGGAGAGGGGGTGGCCTTTGCAAATTAAACCCAGGACAGTGCTTTTTTTCCCCTCCCAGAAGCTGGTACCGTTATAGTAATAGCCCCTGATGTTCCGGGGACTCTCGTCCAGTCTGTAATCGTTCAGTTTCCTCTGAGTGAGCTCATGCCAGAAACCGGCGTCCAAAGCGCTGCTGAAAGGAGCAAACTGCAGCACCAAGCGGCCGGGGCCGGGGCTCTCCATCGCTAAACACTTCCGCCTTGACCCAGCGGCCGCCGGGCGCGTGGTTAGTGCGTCACGCCGTCCGGCACAGCCTGATGGCATCATCGTCATAGCCACACCCCCTTACCTCACGCCCCGGGGGGCGGGGCCAATTGAAGAGCTGAACATCCATATCAGCCTCTTCCACCTCTTCACTGAGACTGTGCAGGGTCACTCCAGCAAAACATCCAACCCTTTTTGCTGCACTCTGAATGACTCTTGAGTGCAGCAACTGGCATTATGTGGAAGAAGGTGGCATGGTGGCTCAGTGGTTAGCACTGCTGCCTCACAGTACCAGGGACCCGGGTTAATTTCCTACAGTGGGTGACTGTGTGAAGTTTGCAGAGTCTTCGCCGTGTCGGTGACCTGGTGCTCTGGTTTCCTCCCATGATCCAAAGATGTCCAGGTTAGGTGAATTGGGCGCGCTAAATTACCCGTAGTGTTAGGTGCATTAGTCAGGAGTAAATGTAGGGGAATGGGTCTGCATGGGTTACTCTTTGGAGGGTGTATATGGACCTGTTAGGATGGCTCAGTGGTTAGCACTGCTGCCTCACAGTGCAAGGGTCCCAGGTTCAATTTGAGCCTTGGGTGACTGTCTGTGTGGGTTTCCTCTGGGTGCTCTGGTTTCCAACCACAATCCAAAGATGTGCAGGTCAGCTGAATTGGCCATGCTAAATTGCCCATAATGTTAGATGCATTAGCCAGAGGGAAATGAGTCTGGGTGGGTTACTCTTCGGAGGGTCGGTATGGACTTGTTGAGCCGAAGGGCCTTTTTTTTTACAGTGTAGGGAATCTAGTCCAACAGCTTTATTTGGAAGTGTAAGCTTTCAGAGCGCTGTTCCTTCATCAGGTATCTAGTGGGGCAGGATCATAGGATACAGAATTTATAGAAAAAGATCAAAGTGTGATACAACTGAAGGAATACATTGAACAAACCTACTTAGAATGGAATTGCAGGTTTCAATTCGTTAATATGTAAATCCCAGGTCTTCTTTCAAGTCACATTCCCAAGATAACTTAACGTTTGATCTTTTACTATAAACTCTGTGTTCTACGATCCTGCCCCACTAGCTAGCTGATGAAGAAGCAGTGGTCTGAAAGTTTGTACTTCCAGAACAAACCTGTTGGACGATAACTTGGTGTTGTATGATTTTTAACTTTGTCCACACCAGTCCAACACCGGCACCTCCATATTATGTGGAAGGGCAGCCATTCTAAACTCACTGGGAGTCATACATATTTACAAACTGCACCTCAACAAAAGGTACTTTTTATAGGAGTATGTGATAAAACAAAGCTTGTTGCTGAGCCACAGAAAGAGGCCCGAGGTTAGACAATAAAAAGATTTTGTTAAGATGCTTTTCTCAAAGTCCTGTTAAGAAGAAAACAAATTACAGATGTGGAGAGCTGGAAGGACAGAATTTCAGAGCTTGAGTCTAGGCCACTGAAAGTATGTCTATCAATGGTGAAGAATTTATAATTGTGAACGCAGAACAGACCAGAATTAGACAAGCACAGTAAAACAAGACTGCAGATATTGGAAAATCTCAAACAAGAAGAGTGCTGGAGAAACTCAGCAGGTCTGGCAGCATCTGAAGAGACAGAAATGCACAGTAAAATCCCATGAGTTTTGAGGCTTGTGTGATATCTCTCAGCTGGTGTATAGTATACTTTAAAGAGAAATAAAAACAGTTCTGAAGAAGTCATATCAGACTCTAAATGTTAACTCCATTTCTGTCTCTTCAGATGCTGCCAGATCTGCTGAGTTTCTCCAACATTCTTCTTGTTTGAGATTTTCCAACATCTGCAGTCTTCTGTTTTTATTATACCTTTAAGAGACACACACAATATCACTGCCATCTGCAGCATGTGACCTGATGCTACAAAAGTTCTGGACTCCATCTTAGCTTGTGACTGTAATATGTGTATATATTAGGAGCTGGAATAAACATCAAATGAGTTATTCAGAACTATTCGACCCATATTGAATTCTTATATTAAAAGAGTTTATGCAAATCTTGCATCATCTGGTACAAAAAAATCAGCCCAATTGGTTGACAGTCATTAAAAAAAACTTGTTGCTTAATGTCCTTCGGAAAAGGAAATCTGTCATTTTTTCCTAGGCTGGCTTACATGTGACTCCAAAATACAATAATATGCTTGACTCTAAACTGCAATTAGGAATGGGCAATAAATACTGACCTAATTTTTAGTTATAAAGAGTTCTCAATTTTATTTTGATAAATAAATGTTTGATAATACATAAAAATTATTGCAAAAGCAGACCTTAAATTGAAGCCATACTGGAAAGAAACTTGGAAACTCTCTCTATTACTGTTCTCTCTCTTCAACATCATTGTACTTTCTATAGTTATAAGTGAAGCTATACCTTTCACTCCATTACCCAACATTTAGTCAACTGTGTTCAAACATAATATCTTAGCAACTCCTATTTCTACTTTTTCTTGACAAGAAGTCACACTTGTATTGTGTTTTGTATGATAGATTATCACGTTGTCAAGATAAAAACATTTACCTTGTCAGGTTTGGTGCTTAAAGTAGATTGCTAATTAAAAGTTATTGTACTGAATATTTGATAGAGCTCTCAAAAAGACTCCAAGAACTGTGTATTTTTTGATCATTCCAATGTTACTATAAGAAAGTTTTAAAATATTACCAGCATATCTTTGAATATTACATATTGTCTTATCTAACATATTGCAGTTCTTTGTAAGAGGACTGAATTTAGTGGTCATAAAGCTATTTTACACCAAGTTGCATTTAATATTATGAAATTAATACATAGTTACTGTCACCGTTTTCCTCTTAATGAATAACATTCCAACAAGAAAGGTCTTGGATAATAGGCTTTCCTTTATTTAGGAGTGGGGCAAAATAATGATATTGTCAATTCTAAACTGGATTGCATCACAAAAAGAGAAGTGCACTGATTTCAAGGCAGTAGTTTAACATAGGCACAATTCCAGTCAGTCCTGTCACTAGATGCAAAGATTGTGGGTTAGTTTGTTCCCAGTACAACATCCTCTAAACAATTGGTGCTAATTTATCCCATGGCACATCACCAGTTCCTTGGCCAAATAGCTGCTTACCAATTCAATTATCCTACTTGACTTATTAATATGACATAATATATCAAAATGACATAATAAATGCATTAATTAACTAACATAAATGGCTTAATTTCCAAATATGTATGCAAAGACTCTCTTAGAATAACAATATCATACATTAGGATGTGGTGTTGGGGCTAGGTTCGAACTGTGGATTATTCATACTTTCCCTGCCCATAACACATTTATAAGAAAGTTTAAAACCTCACTGTATGAATAAAGTGAAGACAAGTACAGGGAATTAATTTTCTTGCTTTTCTTGCCAATTTGGCTGTGCTGTAATGTTCTAAGTCATTAATCGAAAATAATCTTCAGATGTAAACAATAGTAGCTCTCGTTTTTTTCTGCTATTTGTTTCTATGAATTTGGCAGAATTATTCAGGCTACAATGTTTGAAAAATCTGCCAAGTTTTGAAAGTTCTGTTGAAACATAAATTGAATTGAGATAAAAGAGTGAAATATACAGTAAAGAAAAGCAACTTAGCTGTTATCCTTGAGGCAGTGTAGTTGTCGAGTTCTCTAATCCACAATTCAATAGAATATTGTTTTCATTCCAAACCTTTCCCATATAATGACTAACAGATCTCAATTATTGCTGAAAAAGAGAGACAATCCACCCTGATGAAACGCAAGTTGAAAATGTTCCACAATATATCTCTTTTTTGAGCAATGCTTAATCTCTATATGGTCAAGTATGATTATAACTCAATTTGTGAGAAAAATCTAAAGTAGATCAAGTCTAATCATCATGACTGCCTGCACAACACTCCATTTGTAGTTATAAGGTAAAAAAAATTAATCTAAAAAAGACAAAAATAATCTCAGAAATTGTTCTCCATTGTCCAAAAGTGAAGGACATCACATTGATCATAAGGTATGTATTGAAAAATCCTACTTAACTTTTGTATGCACTGCTGTATGTTACAGCAAAGAATGCATCGAGTTCCTTTCAGATTTCAAATCATACTTTGCTCTTAAGACAGAAGCTTATTCCAAGTGTTGTCAACTATCTGTATAAAAAGAAAATCTTATGACATCTCGCCTAATCCTCTGCTTGCAAATCTTATAAGCACCATTTCTCTGTGTGTTTCCTCAGAAGTTATAGAGAATCTTTGTGGAAAGTCTGGAAAGTTTATTAAAGAAACAAATGTAAAATGAAGACAATTTTTTTTGAAGGAAGGTTATTAATCCTTTCTGCTACATGATGAATGAGTTTTGACTTTAAAATTACATTAAATGTAAATATAGGATATAGAACAGTACAGCACAGTACAGTCCCTTTGGCCATTGATGTTGTGCTGACCTTTTATCCTACTCTAAGATCAAACAAACCTACATACCCTTCATTTCAGTATCATCCATGTGCTTATCCAAGAGTCACTTACATGACCTTAATGTAGGGACATCTTATGCAAATTGAAAATTAACCCATTGGACTATAAACTTTTAACCAACCCAGTCCAACACTGGCACCTCCACATCAGAGAAATTAGTAGGAAAAGAGATTAGCAAAGTACAACATTACATTAACAGTGAAAAGGCGGTTGATCAGAAGAGGTGTACATATTACTGTGGAAGTTACTGGAAAGGTCACTGCTTACAGTAGCATAGCAAGGATATTCAGCTCTCAATAACATATAATAACATACATACAGCTTAAAAATACGGGGTAGACCATTTAGGACAGAGATGAGGAGAAACTTCTTCACCCAGAGAGTGGTGGCTGTGTGGAATGCTCTGCCCCAGAGGGCAGTGGAGGCCCAGTCTCTGGATTCATTTAAGAAAGAGTTGGATAGAGCTCTCAAGGATTGTGGAATCAAGGATTATGGAGATAAGGCAGGAACAGGATACTGATTAAGGAAGATCAGCCATGATCATATTGAATAGTGGTGCAGGCTCGAAGGGCAGAATGGCCTACTCCTGCACCAATTGTCTATTGTCTAATACATATAAAACCAGGATAATATCAATGGACTAACTTTGCAGTGACAATGCAGAGAGGAACTTTGTCTGTCAGAAGCACATCTCCTCAGTAGTTTTCCATTATTTTAATGAATACTGAATGTGCTGACAACACTCAGTATTAGAAGTCTAATTTATGGGAAAAGGTTGCTAAACCTAGTTATACTGGTGAGAAAAGCAATCCAAAACCAATATGCACATTGAGTAAGGGTTCAAAGTCTTGGTGGTATGCATTTAAATATTTAATATAAATTATGAAATTTGAGAAATCAGCAGAAATATAGAACAATTACAAGGCAGATTACCCAATGGATTTGAGTGAGACTGAAATTTGTTTTTTTGAGAATTATCAATTGAGGGAATGCAGTGAGGAGTTGATTTGAGATCAATTAAAATGGGTCATGTTCATTGAAACAAAGTATTTTTTTTTACCAATTTCTAAACTTTATGTTCCAAAGAAAGGTCTTTATTATTGGTAAAAAGAAAAAAAAATTGAAAGCTATACATTTAATAAGTAGCAAGATTTTAATAAAAGCTCCACTTCAGTTAAAGACAACTAAAATAAGAAAATAAAATGCACTTATTTTTCAGCACTTTTTAGAACTTAACTACAAACAGGTTTGTAGCCTATGTTTATGGATTACTTTATAAATGCTATAGAGTGCACAGAACACAATTCTTTAACAATGGTGAAACTATGATTTTTGTATTCATCTTGTCGTGGTTTACAGACCTTCTCCAACTCTGTGATATAGAGAAAACATTTTTATTTAGTGAATATTTACCAATCCTTCACATTGATACTGAAAATCCCTGTCAGTAATATTTATATTTTACGGTTACACTCACAATATGAAATAATTTTGAAGTTTAACCAAATGGCACCCTGAGTACGTTTCTCACACTGTATAGTTTTAAAAGGTACTTGTTTCACCTCCATTGATGAATTGTTGAAAAGGTTACATTATTTTCATGTATTTCTAACCAATAAAACTACTTTATTTTTGGAATTTCTACATCAATATGATGTTTATAAAGTGAACTGACATTTTTCAATGTTGTAGGTTTTCATGGTTACAAAAATGGCAGGTTTTCTTCCAAAGCAATGTTTAGATTACATCTAATGATCTACAAGCTACTAATTAAGTTTGAATATGAAGAATGGTTTTGAAAGTTCTCTTAAAGCTCTTGTTACACAGAGGGTAGATGAATGGGTTCAGCGTTGAATTAATGTAACCCAACCATATTGTGAACATATGTATATTGTGATTGACACAATTATCACAGAAAGCCATGACTGTAAAGATCACAAAGTAGGGGATCCAGCACACCATGAACCCTGTCATTATAAAACCCAACTGTTTGACAGCTTTTTTTTCTTTTACAATGAGAATCTGTTGCATGTACTGCACAGACCGTGAGAAAAACTTTTGCCATGGTAGTTTCAATTGATTAGTACCATCAGTTCTTATAGTTTCTTCTGATTCATTATCCCAAGATGTTGATTCTGGATGTGGACAAGACAGGGAAGCAATCTGGAGCAGCATCGTATTGAATGTTTGTGAATCAGAGATATCTGAATCATCTACAATCTTGTTACCTTCTTTTGTCATCACACTTGTTTGTTGAGTCTTACTGCTTTTTTGTCTGAAGCGACCACATACAGGAAAGCACTTTAGTTTAGCTGTTGCAGCAGGATTATCCAGGGTTAAATTTTCCCTCGAGTTCACAGTATAATTTGATCTGTAGTTCAGTTCCATGTTCTGATTTTGTGATTTATTGTCTCTCAGTGACGTATGGTAAAGTCTTGTTGGAATTTGTTGCGCTGCTGCTGAAATTGAAAAGTCACCAATGTCTTGGTTATTTTCAGTATCAAGCGTTTTGATTTGTTTTAAGTCAGAACAGTTAAACCGACACTGTGAAAGTTTGCTTGAATCTATGATTCCTGCATCTGTGCCTTCTTGTGAGTTTTCACCTTGCTGGTTCAGATGTATTTCATGTTTGTGCCAGGATAGTTTCATATTCTCTTTGAACTTTTTTCTCTCTATGGTTGAGAAGATATCACCCCCTATAAGATCTTGTTGCTGGCAGTGTTTTTTTACAACCGTGTAGATTTTTGAATAATACCACAACATCAGTAAAAATGGGCCATAAAAGTTCAGAACTGCAGTAAGAATTTTGAACCAGGTAACATAACGAAATTCAGTGTCACATGTATTGTTTGGAACAGTCCTGATACCTCCATTTGCAAAGACGTGCCATGCTAAGATGGGGATGATCCAAGTCAGTGAAAGAAGCCAGGCTCCTGCAATCATTGCTGCTGCTTTGGTTTTGGTTCGATCCTTCAGATATCGCAAGGGTTGCTGAACTGAGCGGTAACGATCCACACATAGGATAAAAAGACTAAAAATTGAAGCTGTGCTAGCCATATAATCCACAGAAAGCCAAAACTGGCAAATCACTCTTCCTAGTTTCCATTCATTTTCTAATAGGTATACAATATTAAGGGGCATGACTACCAAGCCAACGATGAGATCTGCGGCAGATAGACTAACTATGTACATGTTTGCAACAGTGTGCAATTTTCTCTCACTTTTTACTGCATATAACACCAAAACATTCATAATGACAGTGAGTAAAGATAAAAAGGCTAAGACCAGGCCGAGTAAAATTTTCTTGGCGGGAAGCTGGTGGTGAAAATCTTCTATTGTGTAATTGTTTGTTGTAAACACTGTATAGTTTGTGATATGTATAATTGAGCTTGCAGTAATATTCATCATGGACAAGGAGGACTGGGTTCCACAGCCTGTGTACATATATTTGTCTGAGCCGAGACTCCTGATCGATATGTTAAAGAATGTGTCTGAAAAACAAAAGTCTGTGAGTCAATACTTAGCATATTCAACAATGACCAAAATTAAAGCACTTAGCTTATGAATTATGTAACTGGTTGCACTGGGTTAAATTTTCCAAAGTTTGTCACCTTCTCTCTTGGAGGGTTTCTCTATGTGTGCTCACCTTAAGCATAAATCATGCCACTGTTCTCATGCTGGGTTGCATGAAACAGCAGCAGAAATGCTCCCTGGTTCCAGGACCTTCAAGCATTGATGAGCCTGTGCCATATTTAAAGTAAAGCTGCATACCACTTCAAAAGCTAGAAGTCACGAATTGCCCTTCACATTCCTGTGTGTGAGTATCTGATTGAGATGACAGAGATTAGCACCCTGGTACAGAAACAGAGATAAGAAGGTCCTGGAAGGCAAGGTGATGGTGAGGAGGGCTGTTCTCTTTCCTTAGAACTGCCACCACAAGCCATAGCACCAGAACCTGCCAGTCGTATATGAAGTTGCCATGTGGGTCAGGCCCATTTCCACAGTCTGGAGAAACACCCAGCAGTGCCAGAAGGTGATCAATGATATTCTGTGCTCTAGAAAGGTAAATCCCTTTGCTATTTCATGCTCATTCTAACTCCTTCTCCATCTACCTCCAAAGCTTATGGTCTACCACTGTCATTGCTTTATTTCCACATCTTCCCATAAACACCCTATTTCCCCCAAATTACCAATCTGTGCTGCCAGTTTTGCCTCCTACTCCATTACTGGGAACACCTCACCACTTTTCCCCCACCCTGCACCACTACCAAAATCTACACCAGCTACTTTCATTTCACTCAATACCCGTGCTTGTCTCATTCAGGAAACAAAATGGTCCACAACAGTCCAAACAATGTCAAGACGTGTGGTGAGATGGCAGGCACTGGTCCACTGACCACATATGAGGGATGATTCTTTACATTGGTAGGAGAGAATAGAAACTGCTCATGTGTTGAAGCTGAGACCTCCACAACCAGCAATTAAGTAAGGTTCCTTGTGATGTGCTTCACTGTTCATCCATTGTGAACATATTCTTAATATTCTCAAACTACTACCCTTAAAGTGTAGCTCATCCCCTCTCTTTCTTCTGCAATTACAAGTGTCTTTGAAGGAACATCTTGCTAGAAGAGGCCAGCTCCTCTGGCCACTAATCTCTCCTCCATCTCTAAAGGAAGAAGCCATAGATCCCACAGAGGAACAAGAAAGACTGTCACCTGCACTCTCCACCAACTCAACTACTGACACCCTAGTTGGTGCGTTAGATGTATTAGACTCCGGAACACATTCTGCTGAGCACATCACTGACTTGTCTATGCAGCAGGCTGAGGAAGAAACACCCCAGGTCACTTGCGCTCAAAAGGCAGTCAGAAGATGGCACTTGCTTAGCCTCAGACAGGAGAGGACCTCCTGATGTTGGCAATTATTAACTTTGTGCAAATGCACAAGCAGTCACAGGCACAGCAGACAGGTTTTCTGGACACTCAGGACATTTGATCAAAAGGTTGGTGATGTCCAACAATGTCATCTGTACCACACTGGGTCTGGTATGTAAATGCCCTTGGGGTTATTCACCCAAAACTCAAAGGCCACAGGATCCACTAAGTCCCTCCACCTTGGGACAACCCCCAACAAGAGGGAAAGGGAAAAGGAAATGGTCTGAAGGGTGACACCTGAGGGAATGAAGCCAGAGAAGCTCCCCTTCCTTCCTGCTGCACAGAGTCACAGAACCATAATGTCATAGATATGTACAGCAAGGAAACAGACTATTCGGTCCAACTTATCTATGCCAACCAGATATCCTAAATTAATCTAGTCCTACTTGCCAGCATTTGACCTATATCCCTCTAAACCTTTCCTATTCATGTACCCATCCAAATTCTTTTAAATGTTGTAATTCTACAAGATTCCACAACATTGTTGTTAGAGTCCTGTCTAAAGGAGTGTTACTTCCTCCCGAGCATTCATTACAGCATAAAATGTTGTCATGTTTGAATGGGGGAGCGAAAGATATGAAACCTTGCAATAATGTTTGGAACATAAACTTTAATTGCACAAAAGAAAAAAAGAAAAGTGAAGGTGGGTACTGCAGATGCTGGAGATTAGAGTCAAGGTTAGAGTGTTGCTGGAAAAGCACAGCAGGTCAGGCAGCATCCAAGGAGCAGGACAATCGACATTTGGGCAAAAGCCCTTTATCGGTCATCCCTGATGAAGGGCTTTTGCCTGATTTTCCTGCTCCTCGGATGCTGCTGGACTTATTGTGCTTTTTCAGCATCACTCTAACTTTGCCAAAAAAAAAGAACAACTCAGAAATCTACATTTGTATTTGGCAATAAAATGGGAATTGCTGCTTTTCCAGTCTCTATACATTTATGGTGTGTGAATGGTGACTTCACCCTAGTTACATTGGAGGTGGGTGTCAAAGAAATCCAGTTTGGCTTGTTGCATCCAACATTCCTGTACTCTGTGATGGTGAAGGTGGTATTCTGTTCTTCTTCCTCACCTTCTTCCTTGGTACAATGATACCACTTTTGCTGCACCTCATCATCAATCACACCCTCTTTTTGCCTGCTCCAGTTGGCTCTGGAACAGCATGCAAAGACTATGCAGCTTACTCTCTACTGCAAGGTAACCCCAGAACTGTCCAAGCAGAGAATACTATCTTGAGGAGCCCTGGTTTGGTCCTTAATAGCACAGCAGAAAAATGGGTGCATTGAGGCTGAGAATAGATACAATCAGGATTTTGTGTATTGGAGTTATCAGCAATGCTTGGAGAATGTAGTCCTCGTGACCTGCCAGCCACCCTTAGAAGAAATCCACCCCCGACATAAAGCAGGGACATGAGACATGACATACTTCCAAGTACTGTAAACTACATATATTAAAACAAAGCATCCTGTTCTTTGCAGGATGAATGGTGCCTGGTCCAGTTGAACAAAATAGTTGACAATCATTCACTGGTTTATTTCTTAGGTCAATCAGGGTCAACCACCCTGGTAAAAAAAATAACAAAACCTAACTGTCAATTGTCAATCAGCATTAATGGGTGCATTCTCCACAGCAAAACCTTTATCAACCAGAGTCCACTGGACAACCACAGTATAAATGCTGATTTTCCCTTTGAATTTGTGTTACTATAAATTGTCATGACCCACTGGGATAGCATGCTGGAAATCAAGGTCTGCTATTCCCAAAGTCATCATAAAAGTTAATCATTTTGAAGTAAGTATATAATATTGCCAAATTTACCTGGTTTTCTGATCTAGGTTGATTGAAAGCACTGATCAAATTTCTGTACTTAATAAGAGTTACTATTTATTATAAATAATTTGACTGTAGCTACATGCAAATAATTATAAACCATTGGCTTATTACACTACAAATTAAAACAATAATGCTCTTTCAACACCCCCTTACACATATACAGACAGACAGGAAAAATCACATCATGTGAAGAAAAAATTGGAAGGTAATTCAATGGTTCCTGTTCACAGGTGCTGAGAAGATCCTTGTGATTCTTCTACTGGTCTGAACATTGCTTTTCAGTTATCTTTATCCAGATGCTTCCACTGGTGTGAAGAGACACAAGATGTTGGTTGACTCATAAAAGATCTCTGATTTACCAGTAAAAGTCACAGCTGACAACAACTGTTAAAAGAAAGTTTACTTATTCTCTTCATGTTTAAAACAGGTTTTGACTGCAGAGAATAGAGAGACAGCTCCTGTGCTGGTGAAGATCAAAATATCTTGTGCTATTTGTTTCCAGCCCCAAGCTGTTCAGTTAGCTGAAAACCAATCTCACAAAAGGCTTTTGTCATTGATAACTGGTCACTAGTCCATAGACCAAAGAATTTGTTTTGCCATCCAGACACATCTGTACACAAAATGTCTTGGCTGTAATTTGTCTGCAACTGTGTCAATTATTGCTTCTTCAAACAATAATTTACATGATACTTGTCATGTGGGTCAGGTTATATGCTTTTCAAAACATGCAGCTATTTTTGAAACACTGGTTTTAAAATAGTTCTTTCTCACTTCAGTCTATGATTTGAAAGTAAAATGACAAAAAGATAGTCTTTACAAAATGTTCTGATGAATCGTTTCAACATCATGTGTCTCTATTTAGCAATAGACAACAAGGGGTGAACTTTACCAGAAATTGGCAGCATATTTTTATTGAGTTTCACAGAGAGTTTCTCTTTGTGAGGCTAATGAGTTTTCTTCCATTATCATCTCAAACCTGTTTTCTTTAACAATGTATCACGTTCCTGTAGCACCCCCCCTTCCCCCCCCGTGTTCAATGCTAGTCTGCTTTTCCCACTTGCCATAACTAAAAATACTCACCACTGCTGGGATATCCTGGAAACCTTGGCATCAAAACTAAGGCTGCTGTGAATCCAGGTTAAGTGTTGGCAGTCTAGAGCTGCCCTGCATTGGTTTGTAACGTTTGTCCCAGAGAAGGGGAAATTGGTGCATCACTTGGAGGATAAGGACCTGCAGATCTTGGTATATATGTTGTGCAGTGGAGGTCTGTTCTCTTCCCCCAGAACTAGGGAAGAGGCCACCAGACCCGCCCAATCTCGATCGCGATAGTCACCCAGGACAGTGATATCTTGGTATTAGTGTCACCGAACATTTTGAGCAAAAGGAACTGAGGGTTCACAGGTACAAATATTTGAATGCAGCTGAACAGGTTGAAACATTTGTTTAAAAATCGTACAGCGTCCCTGTTTGCATAGGGAAAATGTTTGCATAGTAATTCATATTGTTTTATATCATAGGATTAATCAGGTGATCTTTCAAGATTTTTCTGCAGCAACAATTGCCTGCAAATACCTGCTTTAATATTTAAAATGTCATAAAAATTATAGCAAGAGGAGATCATTTGGCTTATTGTGTATGTGCCACCTTTCATCTATATCAAAGTTATCTCATCATTATGATTAAATCCCTACATGGCTACAACCCTTCTCCAGCACCTGTCCTCCAAACACCATATCTTCTGTCAATTGTTTCTTGTGCTAACCGTTCAGAAATAAAAACCTGGTTCTCCTGGTTCAAGATGCACCTTGTTTCTTCAGATGTTGCTTTCTTTTAAAAAAATCTAAACATATCTCTTTCAAAATCTATTCAGCTGAAGCATTAAAATAAATTCAAGGTACAGTTCTTGATCATTTCTTCATGATGATGATGATCAGCTGGTAAAAGTTTCAAATTGCCCTAGTGTATTACACTGAGTCACAATTTTACATACTTGTACTTGAGAATGCAAACTTTGCAACAAACTTAGTGTGAAAATGCTCCTTGTTTCAGAAAAGATACAGCAGGCATTTTATCCTGATGATTAATGCAAGCTGCACCCTACCCAATAATTCGGGATCTTAACACAGTAGACAAATTGGGAAAAGTACATTTGCCCAGCATAAAAAGCCTTAGTCATTTAACCCTAAACACACCCAGAGAAAAGAAGAGTTATCTTACCGAAATCATTAAGTTGGGAGCTTCTTCCATAAGTCATCAAACCTGAAGTACAGCAGTGAATACTAACTTCAATGGTATTTCACATGTGAAAAACACACATGCTGAATAGAATAACCTTGGCTAATCTCTTTGGTGCTAGAACTGTATCTGCAGCATAAATCATTTTGGAATTTTATTTTTTAACTCCTTATTTGCTACAGGTTATACTCCTTAGTAGAAGTGAAGTCAAAATGTGCACCCAGGGTACGACTGAGCTACATGAGTAACAGTCAAGTAATTTTGAATTATAGATTGTAATTTAGCACTTGGAATTCAGACTTTAGATAGAATCTCAGCATAGGTTAACTTCAGATTTGAGAGTTTTAGTTTACATTTCTACCAATCATGTATTAGTAATGCAAGACATTTGTTTCTATTCCATTGGGCAAGAGTTAAATTAAGACTGCTTACATTTGTAATGCGTTTGAACTGTTGTTATAAACAAGGGAGATTTCTCTATTGCTCAATAACATTTTGAACTTCAGTCTACAGTGGGCTGCAAACAGTCTGTGGGTGGTTGTTTATATGTATGGTGCTTCAAGATTTGAAATACTACCATATTAAACAATCGTTTAAAATTGCACTGATTCGTGACTGCAGGCAAATTTCATTAAATGCGATAGGTCAGGGTTACCTAGACATTTTGCTGTAACCAGACTTTTATTGGGTGTAGTAATAAGTATATTTCTGAATCAAGAAAAATGGAAAAAAGTTTTTAAAAATTACATCATGTATCTTTTTAGAATATGAAAATTGATTGCAATTTTTCCACAATCAGAACTATTTTTAGATGTCAATTTTAAAAATTCACAATTCAGCATTAAAACGTTTGTCAGATGAAATTGACTTAAAATGGGGCTAGATATTGAGAAGGAACTCTGTTCCTTTAAATAAATAGAGAAAGTGGAAAATTATGATCTTTACATTTTTGGTAATAATAATTCAGGTCTATTCATATTAAGATCCAACTGTTACTTCTCAACATTCAAAAGAACCTACATAAATTAGTGTGAGAGCAATTGTATACATCTGGTTACACAGAGCTAGGTGTTGTAAGTACAAAAAAAATTAACTTTATTAATGCATAATTCCTTACAACCAAATATGAGACTGAAACTCAGCTGACTTGTCAGAACAATGATCGTTGTTCATTGTGTTAAAAGCTATAAGAACAGTTGAGAAACATTTAAAATGAAAATTAAAATGCAGAATAACATCAGCAGCACAGTTTAGTTTCTAATTAGAGTGGGATCTGGATATTATACAGACAGCCTGAACACAATAGTACAGACATATCTCATTACTCTGCTTTATCCAAAAGACCCAATCCAGACACAAGTGCATAATCCTGGCTGACACTTTAATACAAGATTGAGGAAAGCCATCTTTTAGAACATATCTTAAGTCATAACATTAAACATCTGGTTAAAAAAGGTAGAGGCAAAAGATCCCAAAACTGTTCTCTTAGTGTCCTGCCAGCATTTATCACTCAACGAACACCAATGACCCCAGCCATTTCCCTAACTGTCATTTGTGGTAATATAGCCGTATTTGATTGTTTTCTAAGTTCATTCATATGATGTGGGCGTTGCTGGCTTGGCTGACATTTATTGGCCTATCCCTAAATACTTTTGAGAAGCTGCAAGTGACCTGTCTACTTGAACGGCCGCAGTCCATTCAGGTTAGGTAGGTGCATAATGCCTTAGGGACAGAGTGTCAGAGAGTTGACCCAGCAACACTGAAGGTAGGTGACATACTTCCAAATCAGAATGGTGAGTGGCTTGGAGGGGATCTTACAGGTGGTGGTGTTCCTATGTATCTACCATCCACATCCCTCCAGTTGGTAATTGTTGTAGGTTTGGAAAGTGCTGTCTAAGCAGTCTTAGTGAATGTTTGCAATGCATCTTGTAGGTGGTACACAATGCTGCTATACAGTATCAGCAGTGCAGGGAATGAATGGTTATGATATTGTGCCAACCATGCAGGCTGCTTTGTCCTGGATAGTGTCAAACTTCTCAAATATAGTTGGAGCTGCGGTCATCCAGGCAAATGAAGATTATTCCATCACACTCCTGATTGTGTCTTGTATAGGGTGAACAGGCTTTGGAAGTCAGGAAGTTAGTTCCTCACTGCAGGATTCCTAGCATCCAACGTACTCTTCTACCCACACTGTATAGCTGGTCCAGTTCAGTTTATGGTCAATGGTAACTCCCAGGATGATGATAGTGGGAAATTCAGTGATGGTAATGCCATTAAACGTCAAAGGATGACAATTACATTCTCCCTTATTAGAAAAGTTAGCATTTGAGGGGCTTGAATTTGTCAACCCAAGCCTGGTCTTGCTGCATTCGGACATGGACTGCTTCAGTATCTGAAGAATCATGAACAATGCTGAGCATTGTGCACTCTTCAGCAATTATCCCAACTTCTGACCTTATGATAGAGGGAAGGTTATGGATAAAGCAGCTGAAGGTGACTTGGCCTAGGACACCATCTGAGGAACTCAAATTATAGCAAGATTGGTGTTTTGGGCAGACAGTATGCATGGATTGCTGCTGCAGATGCTGAGAATAAAGCTGAGAGAAACTGCTACATTGGAACATGAAAAATATGTAAGGCACAATGCTGACACGGGATCACATTTTGGGCAGCTGGTGGGGAAGTGGAGTTGCTACAGAAGATGAGCCATGACTGTACTGGGTTGAAAAAAAAACAACATGGTCTCTTGCTGTTGTTTCTGTGCTCTAATGAAGTGCATATTTGCCAACTAAACAACAGTAGCTGATCTTAGGGCACACTGAATGGAAGGCACTATGAAAATGTACTTTCTTTTTTTCCATGAGCATTATGGAATGTTTGTCGCTGAAACAATTTGGGTCAACTTGGATCCTCTTTGATCCAAGAAAATACAAATGTAATGACAAGTGGAATTTGAAATAAGTGCCTTTAAGTAATATAGTGCAGAAAACCAGGCTGCGAAAGTCACTCAGTCATATTTATATTAAAATTTTGAAAACAAAAACAGGAAATGTCAGCTTTAAACAAATTGAGAGATTTTCGTTGGGGTGGTTAAAGAAGGCAAAATGTTTAAAGTACATGACTGAAGTATTAAACATTTAACATTGTGTTGACTATCATAAAACCACAAAAACAAGTATTGCTCATACAAACTGAGTGAAGCATTTTTGCACTTTGTAAGCTTAGGATTTAAATTTTTCATTAGATTTTTAATCAGTACTTAGATTATGGCTGCATTATAAGATGGTATCAAAACTGAACACATGAGATGCCTTTACTGCCTTGATGTTAAACACAAGTAGGTGGATCAGAGAGGGGAGAATTGGATCAGGAAGACTCGAACTAGTTATTGAATTTGCTTGATTTTCATTTCATTAATTCAAGTTTTTCCATGTTCATTCCTGCTTGATCTTACCTAAAATGTTCTCATATAGACACTGCTGATTATTTATTTAAGTGATAAAAATGTATCCCTTGATTTCATAAACTGAAATGAATTAATTCTCAGTAGAGATATTCTTTAAACTTGAGTGAAGATTAAAACCACTTGTTTTAAAAATATATTTCTTGAACTTCAAATGCCATTCTATCAAACAACAATTTAACGTTTATCTTGCTAGTTTTATTTGTGTGTTAACACTGTTGCTTACTAATGTGGGTATTGCCTGATGCAAGAAATTTTACCTGATGTGTCAATGTTTTTGTTCTCCTTCTCCACCCTGTTTGGTGTATGATTACTGTCTCGTATACTTGCCAGAACTGGCTTCTCTTCTGTTGTCAACCTACAGCAGGTACCACTGTAGAAGTACAATAGAGTCATAGAGATGTACACCATGGAAACAGACCTTTCAGTCCAACTTGTCTATGCTAATCAGATATCCTAAATTAATCTAGTCCCATTTGCCAGCACTTGGCCCATATCCCTCTAAACCCTTTCTACTCATACACCCACCCAGATGCCTTTAAATGTTGTAATTATACCAGCTTCACCACTTCCTCTGACAGCTCATTCTATACAGGCACGACCCTCTGCATGAAAAAGTTGCCTTTTAAATCTTTCCCCTTTCACCGTAAACCTTTCCCTCTGGTTCTGGACTCTCCCAGCCCAGAGAAAAGACCTTGGTCTATTTACACTATCCATGCCCCTCATGATTTTACCAGTGGTGCCTTCACCAAAACCTCTAAATCTAGTGGCAAGACAGTCCAAAACTATAGCATTAAAAATCACATAACAGCAGATTATAGTCCAACAGGTTTATTTGAAAGCACTAGCTTTCGGAGTGCTGCTCCTTCATTAGCACAACCACCTAGTGCTTCCAAATAAGCCTGTTGGACTATAACTTAGTGTTGGTGTGATTTTTTAACTTTACTCACCCCAGTCCAACACCGGCATCTCCAAATCAAAACTATAGTATCATCTCCCCAAACCAAGGTGCCCAGTATTAAGATACTAATCAATCAACACCAACTGCACTGCATAGTACCCGTCTTTTGGATTCCTGATTCCATTCTCCCAGCTCAGAACTCAGTCACATGCCAGAAGGACAGTGGAATACTTTCGGAATGTCCTCAGAATATTCCTGGTGAAATTGTACATCTCCATATTGCACGGGGGTTCCTGTTTTGTGACTGACCAAAATGAAGAAGGTTCACTTGGAAAGGCAGCAAATGCATAGAGTCACAGAGGTCTTCAGCACAGAAAAAAGGTGCTTTGGCCCATCAGTCTACGCAGGTCAAAAACAACCACATACATATTCAAATCCCATTTTGTACCACTTGGCCTTGTGTGCCTTGACTTCTTAAATGTCATGAGGGTTCCTGCCTCTAACAGCCTTTCAGGCAGAGTTCTAGATTCCTACATTCTGGGTGAAAAATCTTTTCCTAACATCCCCTCTATACTTCCTGTCCTTACTTTAAATCTATACCCTAAGGTTATTGATACCTCTACCATGGGGAAAGGTTTTTTCCTATTTACCCTATTTTATACCCCTTATTATTTCAAATATTTCAATAATGACTCTATCAACCTCCTTTGCTCCAAGGAAAAGAATCCTGGTCTATCCAAATTCTTTAGCCTGGACAGAAATATTAAAACAGTCGTCTTGTAATTCATTCCTGAATTCTCCGACACTCTTCATGTGTTCTTCAATGGCAGTGTCTTTCTCCAGTTACAGAAAACGTGGCATCATTGGCCTGAAATATAAAGCTTCTTTCTGTGCTCCTGAACAGAAGTTGGAGATTAATTTTCTCAAGCTTATTTCAACATTCAGTTAAAATATGGCTGACTGGTACCTTAGAAACAGTAAACAGCAGTGATTCAATAAATAAAAAGTTGCATATCATGTTGTTCCTTCCAGCTACAGACTGGAAAATAAAGATTGCAAGCATTTAACTTGATAAACTCAATTGAATTTCAACATAACCACTTCAAAAATACTGATAAGACCCTGATAAAATATTCATCTTCCAGCTGATGCCATAATAGTGGAAGACCATCTCCAAAACACAAGACAAAGTCTGGGAAACTTTGCTACCACAAACAGTGGGTCTAACTGGAAGCTGCCAGAATTGCAGAATGCAATCCCCCTCAAAGCAATGGCACAAACTCTGAAACCTCACCTGTTGATTTATTCAGTCACAGTAACCCATGGATTTACTTCTGGCCAAAATAAAGTACCTTATCTTTTTTTTTCATCTAATGATTATAAATCACCTATGTCCCAGGTGCAATCAGTGATTGAAATAGAAAATATTTGAAAGCACATTCTACGAAGTGGCGAATCCACATTATAGTTTGGATGAAATAATTATCTATCATTTACTAAATTGTGAGTAAAACAATTTATAATTTAAAACAAATTGAAACCTTCTACATTGGACTGTAAAGCCAAGTGCAGTAACTTAGAGAAAGACATGTCCTCCACTCATTTCTCCATGCCTTGTGACCTTGAGCTGCGATCCTCAGTTGCTTGTTTTGAGATTCACACTTTCATATACAAGTTGTCTAGCATCATTCTCTTTTTAGATCTTTGTGCACATCTCTGTAATATGTCTTCAATTGCCTCTTCAGGTACTCATGCCTTACAGTAATAATTTAATGTATTATTCAAATGCTGTTATATCTATCAGTGGGGCAGCAAAAAAAAACTTTTCAATTGTAAATGCCACATTAGATTTAGTTACCTAACTACAGTTACTCTCTTTCATATGTTAAGAGTTAATGTCAACAAAAACTGGTCGAATGGGCATGACACTGAGAGTTACTGGGTGCTGCAGATTTTAAGTCAGCTGCTGTTTATTTAGATATTAAAGTTTGTCATTAAATTTTATAGACTTTGGTCCAATGGATCTTATGGATTTGTCCCCCACATCACCTTGCATGGTAATTTTTCTCTGCTGACACTCAGTGCCAAAGAGAAAATTACATGTCACACAAAAAACTAATCTTTCTGCTTGCCTAGCTACTTAATATATGTATTATGCGCTTTGATCCAGCAACATCTAATTCATAATCCATTCCCTGAATTTTAAACTTATTTATTTACTTAAAAAGCTCCAATTTTTGGGAACATCAATTTTGGCTGCAGAGATTTTTAGTTACACCAATCCAAAATTAATGCCTCTGCCTTGCATTCTCCTCTATAATTGTATATCTTTCAGTTTCAAATATTTATCCTATTTTCAACTACGAGATGTAATGCCTCTGCCTTAAATTATTCTTCAACCCATAACTAAGTTCAGAAATTTACACTAACCTCTCTCCAAACTCTCAGTGATAACTTTAAGTGGATGATCTTTTGGTGTGGGCATTTAGAGTAGAGGAAATATTATTTCCCTACTCATTCTGCAAAATTCTCAACACTTTTAAATTAAATTAAACACAATTAAATGTCATCTTAGCTTTAAGTGCTCCATTGGAAACAGTCCCAGTACCTCAAGATTTTCTTCATGATTACAATTTCACTTTTCTGCTGAGAGAATCTACATTACATGCCCTCTATGACTTCAATTTTCTTTTTTGATGGGATTCATAAAACTGCACATTAGTCTATACGTTTACCTGAGTTATTTATGTACACAATTGCAGGCATGGCTTTTATTTCCATTCTTGGGATATGGGTGGCACTATCATTTATTGCCTATCCCTAGGTGAATGTGAGAAGATGGTAACGAGCTTTCATCTTGAACTAGTGCAGTCCAACTAGAGAAGATACTCCCCAACAGCTATCAGGTGGGGAGTTCCATAAATTAGACAGTATGGAAACAGCAGACTCATTTAATGAATACTTTGTTTTAATTTGAACAGTTAAGCGTGAGGATAAAATAATATAGCAACAAAGGAAGCTAAAAATCCAATGAGGACAAACCACTTTTCACTGCATCTTTTCAGATATACGTGACAATAAATAACCCCAAACTCAATAAAATTTAACTTTTCAACATAAATGAAAAAAATGCAATTTAACATCTCAAATTTCTGATTTTCTTCCATATGTATTATTAAAAGGAACAGGAAAGAGAAATTTGCTAATCTAAGCTGTCTAGTTTGTGGAATTGCACCTTACATTTGAAATTTGTAAATGTCACTGGATTATTTAAGAACTGTTAGAGGAAGAAACTGGGCAACTGCAGATTCATCAGTTGTGCTGAAGTTGCCTAATCTATCAGAGACAATTGAACACTTGGGTAAGTATGAACTAGCACATAAAAAATTGTAGAATTTATAAATATTTGGTTATGTCTTACATAGATTGTGCTGTGTTCAATTGTTGGAGTGAGATTTCAAAGAGTCTGAGTCCCATGTTCAGTAACAAAAATGGATCTTTATTCAGAGCTCCTTTTCCACATGTGTGGGAGACACCAGAGACGACTCCTAAACTGGTTTTCACATGGGGCCCAGCTGCCCTCTTAATTACAGTTCAGAGCAAAGGTGAGGTCTTCAGGACACTCTAACTCTCCCAATAAACTCCCAGGTTTTTTGTATCCTTCAAGATACAATAAATTACATGCAACATCAATGTCATTGTTCCATCTCCCAAATATACACATTCAATCCTGTAAATACCTGATCAATGATGGACACTCCTATGGACAACCCCAGGTTCGCCCGTGACCTCATGATGTTTACCTTACATTTTTATCACTTGGCCCTGAGTTCTTACAATGCATCTCATTAATATACATTCCAATCCTTGCAGTTATTACAAGAGATACAAAAATACGTTAATTCCTACTAATTGCTATAAAATTCATAATGTCAGTTTTAATATAATGTTAGCTATGTATAAAGTTATACAGTTAAACCTAATGTTAAAATTCTTTAGCTAAGAAGTTGTGAGCAGATTCTTTCTCACCTGACCTTAGAATATCAAACACTGCCCCCTATCTTGTAATTGCATTTATAGCTTCTTCCATGCATATTTTGTGTCAAAATGTGCTTTAAACAGGAGATTGCTTGCTTCTAAGATAAGATTTATATCTCTACTCTAAATATTTCTACACTAACTATTTTACTTAATAAAACAACATCTATTCAAATTCCATTATAAGACTGAAACACAACCATTTTCCCAGCTCAAGAATCTTGTCTGAATCCCTAAGGTTTATCTCAGTCTTTGATCCTTGGATGAATTAATTTGAATTCTCAGAACCTAGGTTTGCTTATTCAGGTTCTGAACCTGCCATTGTTTATTTTCTCAAAATCAAGCTGGCGCCCTTGTATATCTGCTTCCCATTTGTCATTCAATCCCTATTGCCAATGGATAGGAGCTCCCCCCAATCTATAGCCTTTGGTTTAAAGGAATTCAATGAAATGTCTTAACTTTAGGTGTGGATTGCATTTTTAAAAATTTCTCCATATTCAATTTCCTAAAAGCATTTCTGTTCTTATCATTCTTCTAATTCTTGATAAACTACAAACTTGTGGCTGTCTGTTCCCAAACATCTCATATCAGACTGTCTCTTACAGATATCTGCCACTATGAGTTTGGTACAATACTTCCTGCACTTTAATTTGTAAGATTCTTTGTTTTATCTGTTACCTTGGTTTATCTTATTCTCAAAGCCATCACTGTTCTAACTTAAGATCTCATTCTAATGCTGAACTAAAGTTATTTATGTTACTGCAACTAAAACTTTTGCTGTTACTTTTAATCGTGAGTGTGGTGCTGGAAAAGCACAGCAGGTCAGGCAGCATCCAAGCAGCAGGAGAATTGACACTTCAGGCATAAGTCCCGCTGACCCGCTGTGCTTTTCCAGCATCACAGTCTCAACTCTGATTTCCAGCATCTGTAGTCCTCACTTCCTCCTCTGCCATTTTTATGCCAACAAAAAAATTCATGGCGAGCATTTGTTTGCCACCATTGGCTATGGGCTGTCCCAACATCAATATTCTTGATGCTCATTCACTTCATGCTCATCCTCATCCAGTTATGAGGGAATGAGGTGCATTAATTAGTATCTTCTTCTCATGCGTTGACAATTTGGGTTTTTACTGGATTGTATACTTCAGGCACAAATAAAGCCATTTGATGTGTTTCAATTCTTGTGCATAAAAGGAAGTGTATTGACTTATATCTCTCCCTTTGCTGATGAGAACAATTAGTCCATCACCGTCACAACTTCCCCTGATTAACAGACAGAAGCCTTTTAAAAGTTATTACCTCATCAAATTTATATTCATTACCAAGTGTCCTACAAACAAAATTCTTTGAGTAAGGTTTTCCTCTGTCTGTAGTCTACTAAGTCAGTGTTTGGGTGGCTGCAGCAAAACATTTTAGGAAAGGTTAAATCCTGTGTTATGGATAGAAATATATTCACACCACTGATGTTACAAGTTTGTTGGTATTTTGTTGCAAGTAGGATCAAGCCATTTAAGGAAATGTTTAAACATGATTGGTGAAATAACTCTTTAGAGGCCAGTATCCCATCAGCAAGTCATTTATACTTAACACTGGTCTGGCTTCCTCAGACACAGCTTTCTGAGTGAACAGAACCTTTAACACTCCTGTTTATATCTGTCAGCCAGAGCTCCCTCATTGTGGCTGTTAACCGGGTCCAAGCAGGGAACTCATATTCTATGACGTCCACCTGGCTGACCTTGTTACATTCATTACAATTGGAAAATGCAGTCTTTTACAGTATTAACTCTGTTTTGTCTCCACAGATGCTGCCAGACCTGCTGAGTTTTCCCAGCTATTTCTGTTTTTATTGCAGTGTTTTACTTTGTTATTTAGTAAATTCCACAAGTACACACTATTTATAAAAATACAACAGTCTAGATTTTGATCCTAGCAGTGAAAGAATATCTTTCAGCATTCACCTCTCATACAAATTGTTAGTGAATCTTTATAGACTTGTAAATGAAGAACTTCATTCATTTACCAACTGATCCTATGTGGGATCCTTTGCAATGATTCTGTGGTGTCTCTGAGCATGATAAGCAGAAACTAATCTCTTTAACCAATCAGATTTAAGGATTCTCACAAACTGCAAACTGTAAACCAGAAAGTAAAAATCAAGAAGTATAAATTAAATTTAAATAACTGAACAGGAAGAAAAGTCAATATCAGGATCTACAGACTCAGTTGAAGAACATTAGAGAAACAAGGTACAAAACAATTGCTCTTCTGAAAGAATGGAGCTTCATCTTAACAAATGAAGTTCTCATTGCTAGATATGTTGCTCATCATTGTCACTTAATACATTGTGAAATTATTCATAGAGTCTGTACAGTTTGGAAGCATCAGGTCCATACTGCCCCTCTGACGATCATCCCAACTAGACCCACACTATCCCGTAACCCTGCATCTTCTATGGCTAATCTATTGAACCTACATATCAGTGGATACTATGGGAAATTTAGCATGGCCAATCCACATAACCTGCACATCTTTGGCCTGTGGGAGGAAACCGGAGCACCCAGAGAAAACCCATGCAGACAAGGGAGAATGTGCAAACTCCACACAGTCATCCGAAGCTGGAATTGAACCCAAATCCTTGGTGTTGGAAGGCAACAGTGCTAACCACTCAGCCATTGTGTTACCCATGGCATTCTTAATGCATGTGTCTTAACTTGCATTTTCTTTAAGTGCAAAACTAGTTGAGAGGGGAAACCCTAAATTCATGCTAAAATACTAATTTCAGTGTAAGGACCATAGCAGTTCATGTTGTGGAGGAGCATCTTTTGGCCAAAACTACTTCTAAATTTCTGATTTTTAGTTGTGCATGTACAGGTGCTCAAAGTTATTAGATTAAAGCTACATTGAGTATTGTTAGTTTCAATGTAATTTTTACTGCAAAGCCAGACAAATATAATGAGCTTTAATCTTGTGTTATTTCAAGTTTATGCATGGGGAAAAAAAAACAGAATTGGATATATGTTATGGACCATGCCAGGCCACTCAAAACATTCTTAAGCAGGCAGCCCCAGACCATAACATTGTAATTTGTTTCGGTAAGTGTACAGTGAACATTACCTGGAGTAAGTTAGCTAGGTTGACTACTAGATTTTAAAACAGACAAAAATGTACTCACAAAATTACACAATGAAACCACAAAGAACAGAATAACAAACACCTACAAAACTCAGTCTATCCAAACTAGACTCAAGTATGATGTTCCAAATATACACAACAGTCCCAAACAGCAAAGTCCCTTTAACAACCAGTATAAATGGAACACAGGTTGAAGTTTAAGGGCAGAGAGAAAGAGAGAAAGAGAGTTTCCATACAGCTCCCTGTTGAACTCCTCACCACTACAAGACAGAACCAAACTGCTCAGCTAGAGAGGTGACCATTCCTCTTTCATCATACAGGTCACTTCTAAAACATGACCACTTTGGCGTGAACTCTCATCTGTTTACATATAAACAAAAGGCCTTTCAAATTCCTCTTCATCTATGTACCAAACCAAACTCATAGGAGCTTGCCCTGGTTTATTGCCCCTCTGAAAAAAATCAAGGACAGAGCATCCCTGAGCCAAGGAACAGCTTTTAGAGAAAAAAAAGGGACTAGCTTTGTGACACCTCCCCCCCCCCTTAAAAAAATGAACCATCAATACCAAAAGATGGCTTAATTTTTAACCCTTCAAAACCCAGTTAATAGTCTGAACACACATATACACTATACCAACCAAAAAATATGCTCAGCCACATGCAAATTCAGGCCGAATACACCCAGCACCGAACACCTCCGTATCTCATTCAAGTCTCGATAACACATCGGCAATCATGTTTTCTCGACCTGCCCCTTGCACAATTATCAAATTGAATGGCTGCAACAACAAGGTTCATCTAAACAATGTGGCATTTTTGTCCTTAAAATTTTTCCACAAATGTCAATAGGTTATGATCAGTGTGTACGACTGTCTCAGATGTATTGCTGGTAATATAAACACTGAAATGTTGTAATGCCAACACCATGCTTAAAAAGTCTCTTTCTCCACCGTTGAATATTTCTGTTCATGAATGTTCAACTTCCTGGTAAAATACCTGATGGGTCTTTCTAAGCCTTTGGTATCCTCCTGCAGGAGCACTGCACTGACACCCACATCACTGGTATCAATAGCCACCTTGAAAGGCTTTGTATAATGCAGTGTGCCTAATACTGGGGCAGTGGTTAAGACAGTTTTTTAGGCTGTCAAATGCCTTTTGACAGTCCGCTGTCCACTGAAATATCTTGCCCTTTTTTAACAATTCAGTGAGTGGAGCAACCACACTGCTAAAGTTTGGCACAAACTTTTGGTAAAATCCACTCAATCCCTGGAACCGTAGTACTGATTTCATCGTCGACAGTGTGAGAAATTTCCCAATTACTTTCATTTTTGCATCTCGCGGAGCCATTTCTCAGTGTCCAATAACATGGCCCAGGAAGGTGACTTGGGCTTTGGTAAATTCACTTTTAGCCAGCTTTATCACCAAGTCTGCCTTCCGGAGTCATTCGATCGAGTCCGACAAATGTTGTAAAGGTTCCTTCCATGGGTGACTAAAAATCACCAGGTCATCAATATATACCACACAGTTGGGTAATCCAGCAATGATCTCATTAGTCAGTCTCTGAAATGTGGCTGGAGCATTTTTCATACTAAATGGCATGACGTTGAATTGATAAAGTCTATTTGGCATTACGAAAGCTGAAACTGCTCTTGCTCTCTCTGACAGAGATATTTGCCAGTAGCCTCTGAGCAAGTCCAACTTCGAAATGTAAGTTGCTTGACCCATTTTTTTCGATACAGTCCTCCAACCATGGAATTGGACGTGCATCAGTCTTTGTAACGACGTTAACTTTGTAATAGTCCACACATACCCGTTGGGTACCATCTGGCTTTGGCACCATGACTATAGGTGAGCTCCAGTCACTGTAACTCACTTCGATTATGCCATCTTGAAGCATGCGCTCTATCCTCTTCTGAAATTGTGCCAACTTTAGGAGCGTTAGGCTGATAGGGTGCTGCTTAATTGGAACAGCATCTCCTATATCTACATCATGTACAATTAGATTAGTAATTCCCAGTTTATTTTTGCATATCTTCCCGTGTGATAGTAATAACTCTTTTGATTAGATGATTAGATTACTTAGTATGGAAACAGGCCCATCGGCCGAAGTCCACACTGACACTCTGAAGGGCAACCCACCCAGACCCATTCTCTTACATTTACCCCTTCACCTAACACTACGGGCAATTTAGCATGGCCAATTCACCTAACCAACACATCTTTGGTCTGAAGTAGGAAACCGGAGCACTCGGGGGAAACCCATTCAGACATGGGGAGAATGTGCAAACTCCACACAGACAGTTGCCTGAGGCCTCAGATCATTTCAATTTTCTTGTGGAAGGTAACTCAATAATTTATCCCAATTTTTGACAGCTTCCTCATTGTCCAATTTAATTTGAGGAATGTCCAATTCAGAATCTTCTGAACTTGTTCCTTCCTTCTGTGCTGCAATAATGAACACATTCTCCTCTTGCTTTCCTTCCATATCAAAATACCTTTTGAGCACATTCACATGACACACTGAGATTTCTTCCTGTCTGGAGTCCTTATCAAGTAGTTCTCCTCACTCAATTTCTTCTCACTTCGATACAGTCCACTGAACCTTGCTTTTAAAGGCTCACCAATACCTTATCCCCAATTGCAAAATTGCAAATTTTAAATTTCTTATCTGCTTCCTGTTTCATTGTATTACTTTTAAACTTTATATAGCCATATTTTCAGCTCTATTTAGTCGCTCCCTAAAATTTGACACATATTCCAAATGGGTGGCCTCTGAATTCTGACTTACTAATTTCTCCTGAATAAATTTTAATGGTCCTCTTTCTTCATGCCAAAAATTAATTCAAATGGACTGAATATGGTCAATTCATCTGGTGCATCTTTGACCACAAAAAGTACAAACAGAACTCGCTTACCCCAATCATCTGGATAATTCTGACCATAAGCTCTTAACATGGTCTTTAGTGTTTGATGCCATCATTCTAGCACTCCCTGTGATTCCGGATGGTAGGCAGTACATTTGAATTGCTTTATTCCTAAGTTATCCATAACCTCCTTGAATAGCTTGGATGTGAAGTTTGATCCTTGATCTGACTGCATCTCTATTGATAGTCCATATCTGATAAAAAAAATTAAGTATCTGATAAAACACTTTTAGTTGTGATGTTGCATAGTAGGATTGCCTCTGAAAATCTAGTTGACATATCCATTATTGTTAATAAATATCTATTCCCACTTTTTGTTTGAGGTAGGGGACCTATGCAATCAAGACTCTTGTGAAAGGTTCCTCAAATGCTGGAATAGGTATTAAAGGTGGAGGTTTTCTGATTAGCTGACATGTATGACATTCCGGGCAAAACTCAATAACATCCTTGCGTAGTTCAGGCCAGTAAAAATGTCTTTGTATTTTAGCCTGTGTTTTCCTCACCCCTAAATGAACTCCAAGTGGTAGCTCATGCACCCCTTGCAGCACGTCCTTTCTATACCCTATTAGCAAAACAATTTGATGAATCTCTACCTATTTCTCTCTGCTTGAATGTATGATGGTCTCCATTTCCTCTTTAAGACATCATTTGTTGAGTAATAACACACAGGAATGCATTAATTTTCTTTCTCTGTAAATGCCTTTTGATATAACTGTTTCGACTCCTCACCTTTCTCTTGTAATTTAATCAGCCTAGCAGATCTAAAGATACTGGCATGTTTACCTATTTGCTCCCTCTCTGTTCCTCTTATCTGATCAAAGGTGGTCTCAGAAAATGCTATGTCAGCTTCCTTATCTGTGACTTTTGATCTCTCCTGCTTCAACTTGTGCCCCTGTTACCTTGTGATCACACAATCAGGAAAAATTCCTGGATAAACATTCTCCATATCTTCAGTTGCCTGCGTCTCCACTGGCTTTTCAACCAGAGTAGGCAGCACATCTAATGGTGACTCAGGTATATTATTTGTAAGGACAAATTGGATTCCTGAAACACAAATTCTCCACTCTTCTCTGGACTCTAGCTTCACTTTACATAATGGAGCACTTTTCTCATCATGAATTCCTGTTACCAGTACCTTTTCTGGCAATAGTCCCTCAGGAGTACGTATCTCCTCATCCTTCAGCATCACAGACTGAGAGGATCCTTTTTCCCTTAATACTGTAACCTCCTTACCTACTACTCCTGGCCTATGTGAATAAACTTTACCCTTGCAGGTATATTTTTAAGTAGATCTGGCAGTTCCTCCTCAACCAACCTCTGATCATCTTGTACACTCTGAGGCAGCTGTCTAACTTCTGTTGTACATTTTGTTAATAGTCCAACTATCCTTCCAGGCTTATCCAGTTTTCCTACATCTGGCTTTCTCCTAGCCCACCAACACTGTGATTTTGTATGGCTTGCTTTATTTCAATGCAAACACCAGAGCTTTTTAACTTCTTTGTCCCCCTCAAAAGTTTTCTTTTTTACCCTGTGGTAAGTTATCCTTATGATCTTCACTGAGATCTACCTTTCCCTTTCCAAGTGAAGAATTCTCTTTGCCCCAGTTTCTATCCCTCATGGACTGAAATTGATTTTGGAAGCCAAACCGAGTTTTACTTCCAGCTCATAACCATCACCCCCTTCAGCTGCCAACCTTGCTGTTTTAACTCTCTGCTCTACTTCCTCACTGAGCCTAACCTCAGCCTTTATCTCCAGCCTTTTAAGCTGACTTTCCTTTTTAAGTGTCAGTTTTTGAAGTTCAAAAGCTCTCTCTTTTTCTTTCTCTGCTCTCTTGTTTTTCCCTCTCTGCTCTCTTGTTTTTCCCTCTGTTCTACTTTTAATGATAACTCAAACGGTTTCATTTCTGCTGCCCCTTCCTTGTCTTTTGCCTCTAATTCAAGTTGCTTCATTTGCAATTTGATTCTTGCCATCTCTATAGATTCTGATGGTTTCTCCAGCAAGTTTAAATGCTGAACTACTGCTGCAATTATCTCTGCTTTCCTCACAGAAGTAGGCAGTTCCAATTCCAGCTTCTCTGTTAATTCTTGCAGCTTGGTCTTATTCACTTTTGGCAAAACTTTCAAAGTCACCGCATTCACATCCAGAAAACGATTGGTGACTGAAAGAGCCGTTCCTATCCCAAGCTTTGTCTACCCAACCAAACCAATATCCTAAATAAAGGCACTAACACCTACCACTCGCTGTTTAAAATCCCGTAAAGATCCCCCAGTCTGTTGTGGATTGGGCCAGACCACTCAAAACATTCTTAAGCAGGCAGCCCCAGACCATAACTTTGCAATTTGTTTCAGTAAGCGTACAATGAACATTACCCAGAGTAAGTTAGCTAGGTTGACAACTAGATTTTAAAACAAAAATTTATTCACAAAATTACATAATGAAACCACAAAGAACAGAATAGAGAACCCCTACAGAACGCAGTCTATCCAAATGACTTAATTAAGCTGCTCTGAATATACACAACAGTTCCCAATAAGCAAGCCCCCTTTAAAAACCAGTAAAAATGGAACAAATGCTTACAGTTTGAGGTTGAAGGGCAGAAAGAGAGAGAGAGAGAGAGAGAGAGTTTCCACACAGCTCACTGTTGAACTCCTCACCGGTTCAAGACTGAACTAAACTGCTCAGGTAAGAGAGCTGACCACTCACCTTTCTTTACACAGGTCACATCTAAAACATGACCACTTTGGCCTGAAGTCTCATCTGTTTACATATAAACAAAAGGTCACTGAAATTCCTTTTCATCCTGTACCAAACCAGACTGATCAGACTGGCCTGGTTTATTATCCCTCTGAAAAGAAATCAAGGACAGAGTATCCTTGAGCCAAGGAACAGCTTTTAGGAAAAAAAAGGTCCAGTTTTGTGGCAAGTAGACAAACATATAACATAAAAAGATATCGTTTGAGTGACCTGTTCCTTCCATTTTTAGTAGTACTATTCAGCCCAACAGATCACTTGGTCTGATTAACTACAAATATTAATTTATTGCTCCCCATCTCCCATCCCTGCCACCTAACACACACACACACACATTTACATTAAGGTCAGTAATCGAAGTAATTTTATAGTAAAATCTAGAAGTAACAAAAGAACAAGCATACTACATCTCCACTTTTCTTATAAACAGTTGTTTGGTTGTACAGAATTTGAGTATTTAAGAAAAAAGGCATATTTTGTTGAAGATGTTCATATCCGTCATCTGTCAATTTACAATGTAAAGGTGAACAACATCATTATACTGTATGAGAAGAGTGTGCTGACTACTTAGCAAGTAGACTTAGATAGGTAGTAACCTTGCTATGGAGAATACCAGATTTTAAAAAATTGGTAGTTAACTCTTGTTTTTTGTTAAAATTTAACTCTAATTGGTTAAGGCATTTCTGTGAGGAATGAACCACAGAGTGGCTGTTGCATATTTTGTTCATTTGAAACAGGCACAGTGCATGTACACGCTTTTCCGTCTGCAAAGGACAGAGTCCTATATATTAATATATCTAGCTTCCAGTATTCGCAAGTGCAACATGCAGTTAGTCGTTATCAAATTGGTGCATTCTCGGTGGTAATGTGGTTACCAATCAGAGTCCACTGGTCAACCAACCAGTACACTCTTCCCATGTGGTTAAAAACTGTTGTTCCCCTTTACATTGGCATTCTTGTGAATTGTCCTGATGAATGTAAGACAAAATGTTTCAACAACATTTCCTCTTTTTGTTCCAGCAAAACTGAAGCACTTTCTTAACTTGTTGAAATGCTTGGATGCTCTTAAATTGAACCCAGTACCATGTTTGCCACAGGTAGCTTTCAAAACTTGGTTTTTAGACAATAGGTAATTTTAAAAAGGTAAAATTGCCATCGTCCTACTTTCTCATTGGAGAAAGACATATATTTTGACATGAATCCTGTGAGAAGAGCGCATATGCTGGGTTTTCTACACAGAGTAATTCACGGCCTGCCTCTTCAAATCTTTTTCATAATGTACAAGGTACTAATCAGGAAAATGCTGGCAAACTTCCACCTGGTTGGATACATGCAGCTCTAACAACACAATAACGCAAAGGTATCCAGAAAAAAATCACCCACTTGATTGCCAACCATCCACCACATTGAACAATTACTTCAATATCAGTGGATCATGACTGAACTGTGAGCTTCTACAAAATGCACTGTCACAACTCACTAAGGGTTCTGTAACTACGACTTTCAAACCTTCAACTCCTGCCAGCTGGAAGACAAAAGTACATGGAAACATTTGCAACTTCACTGCCAAATCACACACTATCTCGATTCAAAAATACATCACTGTTTCTTCATTGTACTAGGGTCAAAACCCAGAAGTCCCTCCTGAACAGCAACATAGTTCTAGATGGCAGCTCATTATCACCTTTTTAAAGGGCAATTAAGAATGGTGTTTAAACGCTTGCTTTGTCCACACCCCATGAGTGAATAAGAAGAGGCAAAAAATAAGTGTCCTGTTTCTATTAGACTGTAATATGTATAGATAATAAACAGTTTATTTTGTAAAGAAAATAAGCAAAAGAAATCCAGTCATTGTTTACCGTTATAGTTACTGAAGATTTATAGCTTCTCTGTTCTTCCAACAAAAGTTGAAAAGCCTGAATATCTGTCCTGAGAGAAATCTGTCATCTGAGCATAAGTCAATTACATTATGGTTGCAAAAAGGACGTTTGAGCACTCCTCTGCTGAGGTAGAATGGGCTGAGACTAGAGACAGGAAAGTAGAGATTACCCTGGGAGTTTTCTATAGGTTTTCAAATAGTTCCAGAGATGTAGAAGATAGGATAGCAAAGATGATCTTCGAAAGGAGTGAAAGTGACAGGGTAGTTATTATGGAGGACTTTAACTTTCCAAATATTGACTGGGAATACTATAGTTCAAGTACTTTAGATGGGTCAGTTTTTGTCCAATGTATGCAGGAGGGTTTCATGACACATATGTGGACAGGCCAACAGGGGGTGAGGTCACATTAGATTTGGTACTGGGTAATGAACCCAGCCAGGTGTTAGATTTGGAGGTAGGTGAGCACTTTATTTTATGAAGTGATAAATTTTGATAGTGACCACAGTTCAGTTATGTTTACTTTAGTGATGGAAAGGGATAGGTAAAATACTGCAGGGCAAGCATTATAGCTGAGGGAAAGGCAATTGCAATGTGATTAGGCAAGAATTAGGATGCAAAGGGTGGGGAAGGAAACTGCAGGGAATGGGCACAATTGAAATCTGGAGTTTATTCAAGGACCAGCTACTGTGCGTCCTTGATAAGTATGTACTAGTCAGGCAGGGAAAAAGTGGTCGAGCTCAGGAGCCGTGTTTTTTTAAGGAAGTTGAATTTCTCTTCAAGAAGAAGAAGAAAGCTTATGTTAGGATGATTTGGAGATGCTGGTGTTGGTCTGGGGTGTACACAGTTAAAAATCACACAACACCAGGTTATAGTCCAACAGGTTTAATTGGAAGCACACTAGCTTTCGGAGCGACGTTCCTTCACACAATCACCTGGTGAAGGAGCGTCACTCCGAAAGCTAGTGTGCTTCCAATTAAACCTGTTGGACTATAACCTGGTGTTGTGTGATTTTTAACTATGTTAGGATGAGATGTGATGGCTCAGTTAGGTGGCTTGAGAGTTACAGGTTGGCCAGGAAAGATCTAAGGAAAGAGCTAACAAGAGCCAGGAGGGGACATGAGATATCATTGGTGGATAGGATCAAGGAAAACCCTAAGGCTTTCTATAGCTATATCAGGAATAAAAGAATGACGAGACTAAGATTAGGCCCAATCAAGCATAGTAGTGGGAAATTGTGCGTGGAGTCAGAGGAGATGGGAAAGCACAAAATGAATACTTTTCATCAGTATTCATCTAGAAAAGGACAATGTGGTTGAGGAGAACACTGAGATACAGGCTCCTAGAACAGATAGGATTGAGGCACTTAAGGAGGAGATGTTAGATAATTTGGTAAGTCTCCTGGGCTGGATGGGATTTATCCTAGGATTCTCTGGGAAATCAGGGAGGAGATTGCCAAGCCTTTGGTTTTGATCTTTATGTAATCTTTGTCTACAGGAATAGTACAAGAAGAGTGGAGGATAGCAAATGTTCCCTTGTTCAAGAAGGGGAGTAGAGACAACCCTGGAAATTATAGACCAGTGAGTCTTACTTCGGTTATGGGTAAAGTATTGGAAAAGATGATAAGAGATAGGATTAATTATCATCTAGAGAGGAATAAGTTGATTAGGGATAGACAACACTGTTTTGTAAAGGGTAAGTCATGTCTCACAAACCTTATTGATTCTTTGAGAAGGTGACCAAACAGGTGGATGAGAGTAAAAAGGTTGATGTGGTGATATGGATTTCAGTAAAGCATTTGATAGCATGGTAGGCTACTGCACAAAATACAGAGGCCTGAGATTGAGGTTGAGTTAGTGGTTTGGATTGGAAATTGGCTAGCTGAAAGAAGGTGGAGGTTGGTGGGAAATATTCATCCTGGAGTTCAGTTATTAGTGGGGTACTGCAAAGATCTGTTTTGGGTCCATTGTTGTTTGTCATTTATATAAATCACCTAGGTGAGGGCATAGAAGGATGGGTTAGTAAATTTGCTGATGACACTAAGGTCGATGGAGTTGTAGATAGTGATAAAGAATATTGTAGGCTACAGAGAGACATTGGTAGACTGCAGAGCTGGGCTGAGAGGTGGCAAATGGAGTTTAATGTGGAAAAATGTAGGTGATTTGCTTTGGAAGGAGTACAGGAATGCAGAGTACTGGGCTAATGGTAAGAGTCTTGGTAGTGTAGGTGAGCAGAGAGATCTTGGTGTCCAGGTACATAAATCCTTGAAAGCTGCCAACCAGGTTGATAGGGTTGTTAAGAAGGCATATGATTTGGTTGCTTTTACTGGTAGAGGGATTGGGTTTCAGAACCATGAGTTCACGCTGCAGCTGTACAAAACTCTGGTGTGGCCACACTGGGAGTATTGCATACAGTTCTGGGCAGTGCATTATAGGAAGGATGTGGAAGCTTTGGAAAGAGTTCAGAGGAGATTTACTAGGATGTTGCCTGGCATGGAGGGAAGGCCTTACGAGGAAAAGCTGAGGGACTTGAGGCTGTTTTCATTTTAGAGAAGAAGGTTGAGAGGTGACTTAATTGAGACATATAAGATAATCAGAGGGTCAGTTAGGTTGGACAGTGAAAGCCTTTTTCCTTCGATGGCAATGGTTAGCATGAGGGGACATAGCTTTAAATTGAGGGTTGATAGATCAGATGTCAGAGGTAGTTTCTTTACTCAGACTAGTAGGGACATTGAACACATTGCCTGCAACAGTAGTAGACTCGCCAACTCTAAGGGCATTTAAATGGTCATTGGATAAGCATATGGACGAGAATGGAATAGTGCAGGTTAGATGGGCTTCAGATTGTTTCTATAGGTCAGTGCAACATCAAGGGCCATAGGGCCTTTACTAAGCTGTAATGTTCTCTGTTCAATGTTCTACATGGCCTGAAAAATCATGGAAATTTGGGTACTAGTAAGTTCATAGCATCATCAAATGGACTCCTTCTGTTCTGTTAACATCTTACATTATAGTGCCACTCACCCATCTTCTCCTCATAGCCCTGGACATTAAACTATTTTGGATAATAATCCATTCTCTCATGAATCATTTGATTGAACCTACCTCCACCATATTCTCAGGCAGTGAATTTCAGATCCTAACCACTCACACCAAAATGAAGAAAATTCATATTACCATTGTTTTATTTCCCAATTATTTTAAGTCTGTGACCTTCAGTTCTTGATCTTTCCAACATCTTCTCCCAAGTTACTCTGTCAAAACTTTTCTTCACTTTTGACTACCTTTATCAACTCTTCTCTCAAACATCTCTTCTCCAAAGAAACCTCTCCAACCTATCTACCTCACTAAAGTTCCTCATTTCTGGAACTATTTTTGAAAATTGTTTCTGCATACTCATATCCCTGCACAGGCAATCAGACCACAAGCTGAGCGGTGCTATTTGAAATTCTTTACCAGACTGTAATGTCAATCCTTTAACTTTGTTCTAGCTACCTTATTTCTAACTTAATTTTTAGACAGTCAGTAATGTGTGTACTTTTTCTTTTATTCATCTTTTGTATCCAAGGTTTGTACCTAGGTACTTGTACCTAAGACGGTGTCATTAGAAGACAGCCACTGTAAAAACTTTTCACTATACTCTTTTCCTTCTGTCCTGGAGTACATGCGACAATAAAGGATATTCTATTTTATTCTTTCTGAAAATGTGTTGCTGGTCAAAGCACAGCAGGCCAGGCAGCATCTCAGGAATAGGGAATTCGACGTTTCGAGCATAAGCCCTTCATCAGGAATGAGAGAGAGTAGCCAAGCAGGCTAAGATAAAAGGTAGGGAGGAGGGACTTGGGGGAGGGGCGGAGGTGGGATAGGTGGAAGGAGGTCAAGGTGAGGGTGATAGGCCGGAGTGGGGTGGGGGCGGAGAGGTCAGTAAGGAGATTGCAGATTAGGAGGGCGGTGCTGAGTTGAGGGAACTGACTGAGACAAGGTGGGGGAGGGGAAATGAGGAAACTGGAGAAATCTGAATTCATACCTTGTGGTTGGAGGGTTCCCAGGCGGAAGATGAGGCGCTCCACCTCCAGCCGTCGTGTTGTTATGTTCTGCCGGTGGAGGAGTCCAAGGACCTGCATGTCCTCGGTGGAGTGGGAGGGAGAGTTAAAGTGTTGAGCCACGGGGTGGTTGGGTTGGTTGGTCCGGGCGGCCCAGAGGTGTTCTCTGAATCGTTCCGCAAGTAAGCGGCCTGTCTCCCCAATATAGAGGAGGCCACATCGGGTGCAGCGGATGCAATAGATGATGTGTGTGGAGGTACAGGTGAACTTGTGGCGAATATGGAAGGATCCCTTGGGGCCTTGGAGGGAAGTGAGTGTGGAGGTGTGGGCGCAAGTTTTACATTTCCTGCGGTTGCAGGGAAAGGTGCCGGGGGTGGAGGTTGGGTTGGTGGGGGATGTGGATCTGACGAGGGAGTCACGAAGGGAGTGGTCCTTGCGGAACGCTGATAGGGGAGGGGAGGGAAATATATCCTTGGTGGTGGGGTCCGTTTGGAGGTGGCGGAAATGGCGGCGGATGATACGTTGTATGCGGAGGATGGTGGGGTGGTAGGTGAGAACCAGTGGGGTTCTGTCTTGGTGGCGGTTGGAGGAGCGGGGCTCAAGGGCGGAGGAGCGGGAAGTGGAGGAGATGCGGTGGAGGGCATCGTCGATCACGTCTGGGGGGATTCTGCGGTCCTTGAAGAAGGAGGCTATCTGGGCTGTGCGGTGTTGGAACTGGTCCTCCTGGGAGCAGATGCGGCGGAGACGAAGGAATTGGGAATATGGGATGGAGTTTTTGCAGGGGGCAGGGTGGGAGGAGGTGTAGTCCAGGTAGCTGTGGGAGTCAGTCGGTTTATAGTAGATGTCTGTGTTGAGTTGGTCACCCGAGATAGAGATGGAAAGGTCTAGGAAGGGGAGGGAGGAGTCTGAGACAGTCCAGGTGAATTTGAGGTCGGGATGGAAGGTGTTAGTAAAGTTGATGAACTGTTCAACCTCCTCGTGGGAGCACAAGGCAGTGCCGATACAGTCATCGATGTAGCGGAGGAAAAGGTGGGGGGTGGTGCCAGTGTCGTTGCGGAAGATGGACTGTTCCACATATCCTACGAAGAGGCAGGCATAGCTGGGGCCCATGCGGGTGCCCATGGCAACTCCAGGCACCTCCTCCAGGATTTTCGCTTCCCCGGTCCCCAACGCCTTATTTTCACTATGGACATCCAGTCCCTGTACACCTCCATCCCCCATCACGAAGGACTCAAAGCCCTCCGCTTCTTCCTTTCCCGCCGCACCAACCAGTACCCTTCCACTGACACCCTCCTTCGACTGACTGAACTGGTCCTCACCCTGAATAACTTCTCTTTTCAATCCTCCCACTTCCTCCAAACTAAAGGAGTTGCCATGTGCACCTGCATGGGCCCCAGCTATGCCTGCCTCTTCGTAGGATATGTGGAACAGTCCATCTTCCGCAACTACACTGGCACCACCCCCCACCTTTTCCTCCGCTACATCGATGACTGTATCGGCGCTGCCTCGTGCTCCCACGAGGAGGTTGAACAGTTCATCAACTTTACTAACACCTTCCATCCCGACCTTAAATTCACCTGGACTGTCTCAGACTCCTCCCTCCCCTTCCTAGACCTTTCCATCACTATCTCGGGCGACCGACTCAACACAGACATCTACTATAAACCGACTGACTCCCACAGCTACCTGGACTACACCTCCTCCCACCCTGCCCCCTGCAAAAACTCCATCCCATATTCCCAATTCCTTCGTCTCCGCCGCATCTGCTCCCAGGAGGACCAGTTCCAACACCGCACAGCCCAGATAGCCTCCTTCTTCAAGGACCGCAGATTCCCCCCAGACGTGATCGACGATGCCCTCCACCGCATCTCCTCCACTTCCCGCTCCTCCGCCCTTGAGCCCCGCTCCTCCAACCGCCACCAAGACAGAACCCCACTGGTTCTCACCTACCACCCCACCAACCTCCGCATACAACGTATCATCCGCCGTCATTTCCGCCACCTCCAAACGGACCCCACCACCAAGGATATATTTCCCTCCCCTCCCCAATCAGCGTTCCGCAAGGACCACTCCCTTCATGACTCCCTCGTCAGATCCACACCCCCCACCAACCCAACCTCCACCCCCGGCACCTTCCCCTGCAACCGCAGGAAATGTAAAACTTGCGCCCACACCTCCACACTCACTTCCCTCCAAGGCCCCAAGGGATCCTTCCATATCCGCCACAAGTTCACCTGTACCTCCACACACATCATCTATTGCATCCGCTGCACCCGATGTGGCCTCCTCTATATTGGGGAGACAGGCCGCTTACTTGCGGAACGATTCAGAGAACACCTCTGGGCCGCCCGGACCAACCAACCCAACCACCCCGTGGCTCAACACTTTAACTCTCCCTCCCACTCCACCGAGGACATGCAGGTCCTTGGACTCCTCCACCGGCAGAACATAACAACACGATGGCTGGAGGACGAGCGCCTCATCTTCCGCCTGGGAACCCTCCAACCACAAGGTATGAATTCAGATTTCTCCAGTTTCCTCATTTCCCCTCCCCCCACCTTGTCTCAGTCGGTTCCCTCAACTCAGCACCGCCCTCCTAACCTGCAATCTCCTTACTGACCTCTCCGCCCCCACCCCACTCCGGCCTATCACCCTCACCTTGACCTCCTTCCACCTATCCCACCTCCATCGCCCCTTCCCCAAGTCCCTCCTCCCTATCTTTTATCTTAGCCTGCTTGGCTACTCTCTCTCATTCCTGATGAAGGGCTTAAGCTCGAAACGTCGAATTCCCTATTCCTGAGATGCTGCCTGGCCTGCTGTGCTTTGACCAGCAACACATTTTCAGCTGTGATCTCCAGCATCTGCAGACCTCATTTTTTACTCGACTATTTTATTCTTTCCTAAAGGATAACACAGAGTGGGACCTAATACACCGGTTGCAGCACAATCAGTGTTTTACACCTGTGTTTTAACATAACCTCCCTGTTTTTGTATTCTATGACCCTAATAGTAAAACTAAGAATTCCACAGGTGTTAGTGACTTATGCATACAATGACTGAGCTTCCTCTGATCCTGCACCCCCTTTAGATTAGTGCCCTTGTCACTTCATGTCCTTCCAATTAAAATGAACCACTGCACTACTCTCTGCATTAAATTGCATTCACTACTTGTCTGTCCATTCCACCAACTTATCTATCACTTCACAAAGTTCTGTCCTCCTCAAGTACCCGATATTCCCCAGTTTCGTATTGTCTGTACATTTTAAAATTGTGCCTTGTAATCAGGGTCTGGTTGTTAATATACATCAGAAAGATCACAGATTCTCACTCTGCTATATACCTTATTCCAGTTTGCAAAATCACCGTTGATCACTTTCCATTTGCTGTCACTCAGCCAACTTGGTATCCCTGTTGCTAGGGTCCCTTTTGTTCCATGAAGTATACACACAAGGTACTGATTTCCATTCCTGGTTTTAGGTGGTCCTACAGTTATTTTAGGACCCTGTTAAACAGTTCTTCAAAAGTCGGTAACCAAATTAAAGGAAGAAGTCTGAAGAAGCTGGGTTAATTTTCTCTCTCCACAGATGCTCCCAGAACTGCTGAGTTACTCTTATCACTTTCTGTGTTGGGCTCAATTTATAGTCTGCGCTTAGAAAGAAAATTCAAGTCCATTTACACTTGTATGAAAGAGAAACATAATAAATCAAAGATGCCCAATTTTTCAAATGCTAAAAAAAGGAAGGGCTAATAAAATGAAATTTGCGTAGTAACAAAAATGTGAAAAAATTAAATTGTCGACTGAAATCTGCTCAAATGGAAGGTCACCATAGGACGTATTTAGAACCAACTGCCTCAGCCAACAACATGATTGCTTTGATACATCTCAAGTCATCTTTCCCAGTATTACTCATTTGGCCGTAGTTTATTTTCTGAATGCTAATTAGCTTCGAGATTCTCATTAGCTGTATTTATTTCACTTCTTCATTAACAATCTGTGAAATACAACCGAAATGTATTATTTTGTTAAACCAATCCAGAGATTGTACTTTCCACGGTACGTATGGCTTTATTGGAAAAGGGTACCGTTTCTGTTTATTTTCATCCAAATTTGTTTCTGTTTCTTAAACAGCCCCAGTTTACAATGTAACGTTAGCATGTTAGCTAATTTAAAAAATACGTTGAGAAAAATCCAGTTTTTTCGGTCTATGAAAATGGCTCTGTCTGAATTTCGGCCAAACTTTTATTATTGCAATTGTTATTCGGTACTTTACACAAGGGATGTGGTTCCATTTGAAAACCATACAATTCGTAAATTATGTACATGCAATATTATTCGCTGTGTAATCAGTAATTCAGTTTATTGTGTGCACTAGTTTGGTTCTGCAATCCACTTGTTAGTGAATAACAATATATGGTAAACTACGTACCTTTTAAACAATCGGTTTAAGAGTTCTTTCGATGTGTCTGCAGATTAAACTAAACTCGACCAAATATTTCTTATCACTTTTAGAAGACTTCCCTTCAGAAACTCGTCCCATCCATACAACAAATTCCTACTCAGAGACAAAACAATATTTACCGTATTTCCTTTTGTCGTAAGTCCTCGAAAAGAAAACTGGAACAAGGCTTGGGAACCAGAGGGCTGCGTCGTTTCCCGTTCCCAATATAAATGAAATTAAGTCTCATTAAAACCAATGTGAAAGACTGCGCTTAATATCTATAACAATGCTTAGATTTTAATATTTTACTGAGTCACTAAAGTTTGGTTTGGATACTAATCCGAAACTGAGAAATAGTCATTGTGGACGTTGGAGATGAACGATTGCTTACAATCCAAGCAGTCCTCACAATACCCAATGCATATTTACAAAGTGCCTGTATGAAATTTAAATAATTTAAATGAATCCAATTATCTGCTCTGATAACTAAAGCTTCAGAGTTAACAGGAAATTGCCTGACCCATCATTATCTACAAACAACCAAAAGAACTGCAAATGTTGGAAATCAGAAACAAAAACAGAAATTGCTGGAAAAGCTCAGGTCTGGCGGCATCTGCAGTTCTTTTGGGTTTTTGTAGATAATGATGGATCAGGGGATTTCCTGTTAACTCCCAAAGCTTTTGTTATCAGAGCTAACATTGAAATCAGAGATAATATTTCCAATGATCCTTCCTCAAAACAATGTATGTTTTTGTTCCATTATTATTTAGGTGTGATCATTCCCATCAATCCAACATTGTTTGAAAAAACTTGAAATATAAAAGCCACCTTGATGGACAGTTATAGGCTGATGGTGTTTATGGAAGAAAATAAATTTGGAAAAATCAGATGGAGAAAATCTACCAGCAGATGAATTGAAGAGGAAAGAAACTTGCTTATTTAATTTTCCAGGGAACGGCTCACATCTAACTACCAAAGAATCCTTCATGTTAGACTTCATCATGCATCATTTACATGCTACCTTGAATACTCTAACAGTGGAGGTGGACTGGTTGGGCTTAATGTTTTATTTCTGGTGTTATAAAAAAATTTGGTTTTTTTAGGGAGGAAATATGCCACCTTTACATGGCTGGGCTTCATGAGATTCCATACCTATAGCAATACAGTTGAGAGGTTTGCAAGATATAGGAACAGAATTAGGCCATTTGGTCCATTGGGTCCGCTCTCCATTCAATCACGGCTGATTTGCTCCTCACCCCATTTTCCTGCCTTTCTCCCCATAACCTTTCAACCCATCATCAATTAATACAGATGAACTCAGGGCATGATTAAGGACATGGGACGGGGATATCATAGCAATTACAGAAACGTGGCTCAGGGATGGACAGGACTGGCAGCTTAATGTTCCAGGATACAAATGCTACAGGAAGGACAGAAAAGGAGGCAAGAGAGGAGGGGGAGTGGCGTTTTTGAGAAAGAATAGCATTTCAGCTGTACTGAGGAAGGATATTCCTGGAAATACACTCAGGAAAGTTATTTGGGTGGAACTGAGAAATAAGAAAGGGATGATCACCTTAGTTGGATTGTATTATAGATCCCCTAATAAACAGAAGGCAATCGAGAAACAAATTTGTAAGGAGATCTCAGTTATCTGTAAGAATAATAGGGTGGTTATGGTCGGGGATTTTAACTTTCCAAACATAAACTAGTATTGAGGGTTTAGATGGAGAGGAATTTGTTAAGTGAGTACAAGAAAGTTTTCTGATTCAGCATGTGGATGTACCTATTAGAGAAGGTGCAAAACTTGACCTATTCTTGCGAAATAAGGCAGGGCAGGTGACTGAGATGTCAGTGGGGGAGCACTTTGGGGCCAGCAACCATAATTCTATTTGTTTTAAAATAGTGATGGAAAAGGATAGATCACATCTAAAAATTGAAGTTTTGAATTGGAGGAAGGCCAATTTTAATGGTATTAGGCAAGAACTTTCAAAAGCTGATTGGGGGCAGATGTTCGCAGGTAAGGGACGGCTGGAAAATGGGAAGCCTTCAGAAATGAGATAATGAGAGTCCAGAGAAAGTATATTCCTGTCAGGGTGAAAGGAAAGGTTAGTAGGTATTGGGAATGCTGGATGACTAAAGAAATTGAAGGTTTGGTTAAGAAAAAGAAGGAAGCAATGTCAGGTATGGACAGGAGAGATTGAGTGAATCCTTAGAAGAGTATAAAGGAAGTAGGAGTATACTTAAAAGAGAAGTCAGGAGGGCAAAAAGGGGACATGAGCTAGCTTTGGCAAATAGAGTTAAGGAGAATCCAAAGAGTTTTTACAAATACATGAAGGACAAAAGGGTATCTAGGGAGAGAACAGGGCCCCTCAAAGGTCAGCAAGGCGGCCTTTGTGTAGAGCCTCAGAAAATGGGGGCAGATAATAAATGAGTATTTTGCATCAGTATTTACTGTGGAAAAGGATATGGAAGATATGGAATGTAGGGAAATAGATGGTGACATCTTGCAAAATATCCATATTACAGAGGAGGAAGTGCTGGATGTCTCGAAATGCATAAAAGTGGATAAATCCCCAGGACCTGATCAGGTGTACCCTAGAACTCTGTGGGAAGCTGGGCAAGTGATTGCTGGGCCTCTTATTGAGATATTTGTATCATTGATAGTCATAGGTGAGGTGCCGGAAGACTAGAAGTTGGCTAACGTAGTGCCACTGTTTGAGAAAGAAGGTAAGGACAAGCCAGGGAACTATAGACCAGTGAGGCTGATGCCGATGGTGGGCAAGCTGTTAGAGGGAATCTTGAGGGACAGGATTTACATGTATTTAGAAAAGCAAGGATTGATTTATGCAGTTTACCGGATGCCTATTTTTGTGTCATCCACAAATTTAGCTGTACAGAATTCTGTATCTGTATCCAAGTTGTTAATGTAGATTGTAAATAGCTGGGGCCCAAGGACTGAACTCTGTGGCGCCCCTCTAGTTACTCCTGCCATCTAGAAAAAGGACCATTTATCACAACTCTCTGTCTTCTGTCCATCAGCCAGTCATCTATCCAAGCTAATAAATTACCCTTAATCCCCCATGATCCAACATTGTGAATTAACCTTTTGTGTGGCACCTTATCAAACACCTTCTGAAAGTCCAGATAGATTACATCTACTGGATCTCCATTATCAACTTTGCTTGTTACATCTTCAATGGAATCTAGCAAATTTGTCAAACATGATTTTCCCTTCATAAAACTATACTAATTCTGATGGATAGTGTTCTGATTTTCCAAATGCCCTGATATTGCTTTCTTGATAATTGATTCTAGCACATTCCCATCAACAGATGTTAAACTAACTGGTCTGTAATTTCCGACATATTGCTTCCTTCCATTTTTGGCATTACATTAGCAATTTTCCAATCCACTATAAATTTTCCTGTATCCAGGGAATTTTGGAATATTGTAACTAATGGATCCATTATCTCTGCTGCCACTTCTTTTAATGCCTTAGGATGCAGGCCATCAGGCTCGGGGGACTTGTCTGCCCTCAATCCTAATAGTTTGCTGAGTACCTCTTCCCTATTGATGTTGATTGTTCTAAGTTCTACCCTTTCTACTGCCTCTGACTTGCCCGTTCCAATAAGAATTGACCTCCACCATGAAAACTGAGGCAAAGTATCGATTTAGCATTTGTGCCATTTCAGTGTTCCCCACTATTAACTCTCCAGTTTCGTCTTCCAAGAGACCAATATTCACCTTAATGATCCTTTTCCCTTTTATATACCTATAGAAGCTTGACTGATCTCCAAAATAACATAGTTATGCTATCATGAGTCTGCAGGCGTATGGGAATACCACCACCTCCACGTTTTTCTCCAAGTCACAGACCAGCTTTGAAACATAATCCACTTTTCCATTTTTTTTCTGAGTCAAAATTGTAGAAGAACTGTCTGACTTAACAGCACTTTGGGAGTACAGGTCCTCATGGAGTCCAGCAGTTCAAGAAGGTGGCTCATTCTCACCTTTGGAACAGCAATGTTTAACATCCACTTATGGAATGTAAGCATCACTGACTAGACCAGCATTTATTGTTCATCTCTATTGAGAATCAACCACATTGCAAAGTCATATGTTGACCAAACCAGGTCAGAGCAGATTCCCTTCCCTAAAAGACTTTAGTGAACAGGATGGGATTTTGTAACAATGGTTTTATGGTCGACCTTAGTCAACCTTATTATTCTAGATTTATTTTATTGAATTGAAATTTCTATCATGGTGGGATTTAAAGCTAAGTTTCCAGTATATTAAACTTAAGTTCTGGATTGGTTGAATCTCTTAATTATACATAACCAGCTTGTCAGCAATGTTTACATTTAAGAATGAAAACATAATAATTGTTTAGCATGTAAAAGGAATGATGCTTTGGCAACTTCATCACAAAATAATTTCCAGATGAACTCTGAGGACATCCAGCTTGAACTCATTCTTACCTCATTGACCTTACGTTTTCTGATTGCTTGTCAAAATATCAGGTTTCATTTAAATCAAAATTTCCTTCAACTAAAAATTGGCACAACTAAAGTCATGATCTTCAGTCACCATGACAAACTCTGTCCCATAACCACTGACTCCCTGCCATTCTCTGGATGTTCACAATCTTGGTTTCATATTTAATCACAGGATACATCAGTACCGAAACCAAGTATTTCTAACTCTGTAACCTTACTCAACACTGCCCCTGCTGATTTGCTGCTGACATTCCAAGACTAGACTACTCCAACATGCTTCTGTCCTGAGTTCCATATTCTATCCGCCATGAACTGAAGTAATTAGACTCCTAACTCACAACACGTCTAATGCATCATTCACCCTGAGCCCACAAATCTATACTGATTTTTTCATTGAAGAAGACATTAATTTAAAATTCTCAGTCATTCTCAAATATCTCCTTGGTCATGTCTTTCTCTAACTCAATAATCTTGTTCAGAATAGAACACTTTGAAGTATCAAGACTTCTTTTAATTCTAACCTCTTGTCCATCCTGATTTTATTGTTCATTTATTAATGCTGATGTCTTGAGTTATCAGGGGCCTAAGTTATGGAAATTCCTCCTTACATTTCTCTCCCCTGTATGATGCCACTGAAAACCATCTTTTTAATTGAGTACTTGGTCCTAAAATCTAATATCACCACATGTAGGATTGTGCCAACATTTCCTTTACATTATTCTGCGGACTTTAATTTTACATTACAGGTATTATATAAATTCAGATTGTTGTTCTGGTTGTTGAAGCTTTATTTATATATAAAAACCATGAGAGCAGAAAGGCTTGAGAACCAATGAGAAGACGAGCAAGACCTCCATGTGAAATATAAGCATTGACGTAGACTAATGGGGCTAAATTGTAAATTCTGAGTCCATAGCTTATCACAACCACACTGGGCATGTCCTCAGAGTGGATTGTGAACAATTAACATGTAAAAGCACATTTACAGCATCTTTTTTACTTTCATGTGTTTCAAATGCCAGTAACTAAGTTTCAATCACCAATAAGGTTAAGATTTGTTTATTGCAAAACTACTACTGCAACTATTGTTCGGGTAAAATTGATATGATTATTAATACATAAAAAAAATTAAAAGTTAGTATGTCTGAATTCTTACAGCTGGCTTCTGTAGTCAGATCACCAGAGGTTGCTCCTGCAGGTGGATTAAGTAGAACAGGTATTTGGAGTGAGTGAAGTCCCCTTTAATATGCTTTTATGGAATTGAAGGTTGGGGATTTTGGGAGCCAGTTGCAGAACATCAGACCTAATTTCCTCTGATTCCCTCTGTTGAGAAACAATGATTGCTTTGAAATGTTTCTGTCATGATCTGAGCACAAAATAGTTTTTACAATCAGTCTTTAGAAAAACCGAAATGGCTGCCCTGTTAATTTCACACACGAGTCATGGTTCCACATGCAAAGGAGTTAATTATATTGAGGTCTGTTTACTTCTGTACTCTTGTGTTGTGTCTGATGGTTTGTGTATCAGAATAAGTGTAAAAGACACAACATGTTAGCATACCGTTAGGAGGCATGCTCATGATATCGTTATTGTATCATAACATGTGACCTGTGGTTAGAAAAGTAGCAGACTCCATATTAATACAGGTCACATGAAGCAAAATGCACTAATGGAAACTTGCTATTTTTTGTAATCAAATAGTTTAATGTCAGCATAGACACTGAAATGCCTGTAATTGACTCCACTCCTACTGCAAAAATATATACAGCTCAGGTTTGTTGAACGTAGGAGACCTCAACTGAAAAGACAGGAAAGAAGGAATGGAACCTCCTTTGAGGAGTATCCTGTTCCAATCCCCCATAGTGTTACCCTTCCACTCCTCGACCTTTATGACTCTCTATATCTTCATGTCCAAACCTGCAATCTTCCTGTCCTTCCTACGCTCCTTGATCTCTCCCTGGACCAGTTGTGGCTGATGGATTCTTTTGAAGATATCAGAGCTGATTTAGAGTTTGCACTTCTGAGGATGCATAGTTTCCAGTGAGATGTGTTTTTAAATCAAAACTTTGGTGATAGAGCTTTCAGGGAAAGGGAGAGAGACAAAGATGTTGCCCATGTGGCTGTTGCCATCGGTTCAAAACTCCAGTAGCTTTATCACACCCAGAAATAGGCCAGGTGTCTTTTCTCTGAAAGCTCTGTCATTATCTGGCAGCGTGTGTTCTTCGCAAATGTGATGTTTTGCATCTGTAGCTAGCATCCTCTACCTTGGAAAGTGCTCTTTTCAAAAAGTTCAAAATAAATATCTGTCTGGTCAATAATGCACAAAAAATCATAAATCCAGCCAATGACGTAAATTAAATATGTTGTGGTTCTGTTCGCCGACCTGGGAATTTGTGTTGCAGATGTTTCATCCCCTGTCTAGGTGACATCCTCAGTGCTTGGGAGCCTCCTGTGAATCGATTCTGTGATCTTTCATCTGGCATTTATAGTGGTCTGAATCTGCCGCTTCTGGTTGTCACTTCCAATGTCCGCTGCAGTGGCCGGTATATTGGGTTCAGGTCGATGTGCTTATTGATTGAATCTGTGGATGAATGCCATGCCTCTAGGAATTCCCTGGCTGTTTTCTGTTTGGCTTGTCCTATAATAGTAATGTTGTCCCAGTTGAACTCATGTTGCTTGTCATCTGCGTGTGTGTCTACTAAGGATAGCCGGTCGTGTCGTTTCGTGGCTAGTTGGTGTTCATGGATGCGAATCATTAGCTGTCTTCCTGTTTGTCCTATGTAGTGTTTTGTGCAGTCCTTGCATGGGATTTTGTACACTACGTTGGTTTTGCTCATGCTGGGTATCGGGTCCTTCGTTCTGGTGAGTTGTTATCTGAGAGTGGCTGTTGGTTTGTGTGCTGTTATGAGTCCTAGTGGTCGCAGTAGTCTGGCTGTCAGTTTGGAAATGCTCCTGATGTATGGTAGTGTGGCTAGTCCTTTGGGTTGCGGCATGTCCTCGTTCCGTTGTCTTTCCCTTAGGCATCTGTTGATGAAATTGCGCGGGTATCCGTTTTTGGCGAATACATTGTATAGGTGTTCTTCTTCTTCTTTTTGCAGTTCTGGTGTACTGCAGTGTGTTGTGGCCCTTTTGAACAGTGTCTTGATGCAACTTCTTTTGTGTGTGTTGGGGTAGTTGCTTTCATAGTTCAGGACTTGGTCTGTGTGTGTGGCTTTTCTGTATACCTTTGTGGTGAATTCTCCGTTCGGTGTTCTCTGTACCATCACGTCTAGGAATGGGAGTTGGTTGTCCTTTACTTCCTCTCTCATGAATCGGATTCCTGTGAGTGTGGCGTTGATGATCTGGTGTGTGTTCTCTATTTCTGTGTTTTTTAATGATTACAAAGGTGTCATCCACATATCTGACCCAGAGTTTGGGTTGAACTTGCCACTCAGCCACTTTCAGACAACAACTCATCAGGACGAAGGACCGATACCCAGCATGAGCAAAACCAATGTAGTGTACAAAATCCCATGCAAAGACTGCACAAAACACTACATAGGACAAATGCTAATGATCCGCATCCATGACCACCAACTAGCCATGAAATGACATGACCAGCTATCCTTAGTAGCCACACACGCAGATGACAAGCAACATGAGTTTGATTGGGACAACACTACTGTTATAGGACAAGCCAAACAGAGAACAGCCAGGGAATTACTAGAGGCATGGTATTCATCCACAGATTCAATCAATAAGCACATTGACCTGGACCTGATATACCGGTCACTGCAGCGGACAGCTGGAACTGACAACCAGAAGCGGCAGATATAAATCACTATAAATGCCGGAGGAAACATCACAGAAGCGCTTCACAGGAGGCTCCCAAGCACTGAGGATGTCACCTAGACAGGGGAAGAAACGTCTGCAACACAAATTCCCAGCTCGGCAAACAGAACCACAACAACGAGCACCCAAGCTACAAATCTTCTCATAAACTGTAAATTAAATATTTTAGATAACACCTCTTCATAACAATTTGCATTTATATATTAATTTTCATGACCACAGGGCATTGTAAGGTATTTTACAGTTAATAAATTACATTTCAATTGTAGCCCCTGTTGTGATATTGGAAATGTGATGGCCAATTTATTTGCAAAAATGTTCTGCAAAGGCAGTGTGATAATGACATGGTCATCTGTTTTTGTGATGTTTGTTGAAGCATAAATATTGGCCACCACAACAAGGAGAATTCCATTCCCTTGTTCAAAACAATACCAAAGAATCTTTAACTTGCATCTGAAAGAGATAATGCATCCTTGGTTTACCATCTTGTTTGAAAGTTGTAAACATATTCAACAAGTGGAATTCATCTGATGAAATATTTTGATTATTTCTCTGAAACCAGTGAAGTAATGATGTACAAATATTTCAATCAGTTTTACTTGAGATCCAAAGATTAATTTCACTGAAAACTGAACTGAAATTAGTAAGATACCATAGAAATAATTTCTCAATTTCAGACAAACTTCACAAAATCTTTTGAGATTTAAAATGTTCATTTATGTATACAAGGATGGTGTGATTTTTTAAATTATACGAAGTCTGAGAAAAACTTAATCAAGGCTTCGACAGTTGATTTTATGAAGGATTTGCATTGTCTGATTTGTTCTTCATGAATTCTTCTTCGCTGATTTTGCCAAAAATAATTTGAGCTAGATCATTTTTGAATTAAATTGTAAATGAATCTTTTTGTGATTCAACTAATTTAATCTTTTATGAAGTATTATCTTCAATGGTAACTATGGTGATTTTAATAATACATTGAAGTACAGTGCATTTTGTTCATGATTAATGCATTGGAGAAAAGTCACAATGAATAATTGTTGATGGGGAATATTACATGAATATTGTCAAATTCAGAATGCTCTCTGAATCCTTTCTCCTGCTCCTCACCCTGTGTGTAATGATTATGCCTATTCTCACTAATCATTTGGAGAGTATTGATATTGTGACCATGGCCACCATTTATTCACTTCAGTATTTTCCTTCCTTTTCTAAATTCATCATGTGTATTCAATGTTTGTTTGATTGTTGCAGACATTTGTGCTATTCTAGTTTATTCACCAGATGTCACGTAATCTTTTTGGGAAATTAGTTCTCAGTGATTTAAAAACCACCCATAATTTTGTATATTTAAAATAAAAATAAGGTCATTAAAACAACTGTTGAAGTAGCTTTGAACAATTGTTCAGTCATAAAAACTCAGGGTAGGCTATTCTGCCCCACAAGCCTTCCATTCCATTCAATTAAATCATGACTAATCTTTGGCTCAGTTTTGTAATTTTTAATGCAGTTATCTAACAAAAAATTACCAATCCCAGTTTTGAAATTTTCAATTGACCTGGCCTCAGTGACCTACTTGAGGAGGGAGTTCCAAATGTGCATTGTCCATTGTATGAAGAAGTGTTTTTTGATAACACTTTTGAATGGCCTAGCTTGAATTTTAAAGTTATCCCCATCCCTCATTTTGTTCTAGAGAACCGTACCAGAGGAAATAGTTCCCTGCCAGATTAGCTGTCAAAACCTTTCATCATCTGAAACATCACAATTTGCAAATCCCTTAATTTTTCTGTACTTAGTCCAATAAAAGTAGAGTTTGATGCAACAGTTGTTTATTTCTGCTATAGGATTTGTTTCTGCCTCCTTCTATTTTTCCATTTTTGTCACTGTTTCCTACATTTTTGATGTGGAGGTGCTGGTGTTGGACCACAGTGAACAAAGTCAGAAGCCACACAGCACCAGGTTATAGTTAGAAGTGCATCGTCCACTTCACATGACCAAGAAACAGTGCTCCAAAAGCTTGTGATTTCAAATAAACCTGTTGAACTATAAATTGGTGTTGTGCAACTTCTGTCTTTCCTGCATTTTTATTACTGCTGTACATTTACTGGCCTTGTCTGTTCAAGCGATGTGGATTTAAGAACTACAAGCCTATCAGCTTAAAATAGCAGGCTTGTAGGATGGTGTTAATGCCAAAGAACAATGTATCAATTTGGAGAAAGAAAATGATGAAACCTACCAAGGTCTGGATAGAAGTGAACCTTTTTAGTGCAGAGACCACTTTTCTATTGTTTTTGTCATTGCATTTTATTTTACAAGAGCTGTGAACCTATACTGTGAGAACCATTTCATTGCCGTTGCTTTAATTGTGTTAAATGAAAACAGCAAGTTGTCAGTGTTTTTGAAGTAAAAAACAGAATGATCACTGTGAGCCTTTCATTTTGGTTATATTTCAGTCATTTACCTTTTAAGGAAGGTATTGTTAGAAACTTCTTATTACTTGAAAGAACCTTAGTTTTTAATCAGGGAAAAATTAACTGCCTTCTAGCTCATACCTGATTTACAAATCAGTATGGGCTGTCAGTACTCATAGAACCTGATGCTGTTGTTTGTACAAATTCTTTCATGTCTAGGGCTGTTGTCAAGTTGATTTTTAATTAGGTTTCCAAATATTTACCATCAAGATCTTGGACTTTTAAAAAAAATAGATGGTAACTATTGCTAACTGTGAAGTGGGCTGTCTCAGGCAGAAGCTGTGATGTTTTTATTTAATCTCCTACGATAAGAAACTAGATGGATAATATGGTATTAACTGATCTAGCAGACAATTTTTATAGTTAGCTATTAAATTCAATTTATACATTCATAGTCACAAGTGTTTGGGCTAGTACTAAACTATTTGGTTACAGAAGGAAAATATGCTTTTAGTGGTGTGCCATTCTTCTAGTGATCCTAAATAAGATGACATCTGAGACTTTTTTACCCTCAGGCCATATGCCATGATAGTGATGATATTGTGAGCATGTCTCTTAAAGGTATATTAACCTGTGAGCATGTCTTTTAAAGGGTGAGGGTTGGTTAGCTCAGTTGGCTGGGCAGCTGATCTCTGATGCAAAGTAACACCAACAGCATGAATTGAATTCCTGAACTGGCAGAGGTCCTACCTCCTCAACCTTGCCCCTCACCCGAGTTACCTTTCAATAAACCACCACCAGTCATCTCTATCTAATGAGAGAGCAGCCCTATGAATTTCAGGGAAGGTGGCAACTTTACCTCACATAAAGATGTACAGACTTACTGTCTGTGAAACATATCACAAAATGGGTAACACAGGCACATGAACACACAAGCTGAGGCCAGGTTGCTAGTCAAAAGTTTCTACAGAGGTGGAAGTTCGCAGCCTTAGTGATAGGGCAGACAAATGATACTAATCTCAGGGTTAATCACAACAGTCATGATTTGAACAGTGTGGTTTGACTTTGACAGTTACTAGAGAGAGAGATAGCGAGAGAGAGAGAGATGGACTCAGTGGCCAGAAAATAAAGTTTAATGTGGGGACTGAAGACAATGGCTTTGGTCTTCCTAATATTTCATGCAGGAAATATCTTCCCATTAGATATGGATGGGAGATAAGCAGTGGGAAAAATCAGAAATAGCATGAGGGTCAAAAGAGAGAAAGTAGTGAGGTAGAGAAGTGCATCACCAGCATATCGATGGAACCTGACATGTTTTCAGATCAAGTTCCTGAGGAACAGCCTGAGATAAGAAAGAAAAAAGGAGCCAAAGATAGACCCTGTGAGAATGTAACTGGTAACTTGTAGGAGTTGGAAGAGAAATGAAACCATTTGGATGATGGAGTAGAGACATTGGAGAAAGATGGTGTGTTCAAATGGTGAAAAAGGATGAGGAGGGATAGTTTATCACATTCATTTAAATAGAATGTAATATGATTAATAATGTCTGTTTCAGTATCAGTTGTAATGAATCACATTTATACTTTCAAAGAAGGCCACAGATTTGTGAGGCAAAATTGCTTCCAAGGTGTTTGGAGAAGAAAGGAATGTTGGAAATATAGCTGTAATTTTTAAGGACAAAGGACTGAAGTGCTTTCTTTAGAAGAAGTGAAATGAGAGCAAATTAAAGGAGAAAGGGACAGTACCTAAGGAGGGGAAACCAGTAACAACACCAGCGAACATGGGATGGAGTTTGGTCAGTCCACTGTTTTGTGCAAATAGTATTGCTCAATGTTCATAAGTTCATAATGTTTGGGGTTTATGACACTTCCTTTAACTGCAGTTCATTTCCATTTGATGCTAGGTCCATTTTTCCTTGAGATGTCTGCCTGACAGTTACCACTGCCTCTGCCAGGGAATGTTGTGGTGCTAGAACTCTGAACGTAATGCATGGACCTTACCATCTTGATACCACTGCTAGTGTACCTATTAGATGGCCACAGTTTTCCTGTTTCAGGCAAGTCTTTAGATATACTAACCATAATGTACATTTATCAGACAATCGTTACTCTGGCAGGAATATTATCGTTGATACATTAAAAATTACATTTGTTTGTTGTTTTAGGAGACTTTAGAAAATAAACTTTAGAACTGAAACTGGACCTTTAGGTAGGAAACAGTCAAGCCACTAATGATTGCAATGACACATCTCTGGGGCAGGTGGGACTTGAATCCAGATCTTCCAGCACAGACTTAGAGACACTACCACTGTCACGACATTCCTAAGTACAGTAAGAAATAAAATTTAAACCCATTAAAGTATCACCATCCAAACTGCTGTCAACAGGTTACATGGTCTAGGCTTTTTGGCATCTGCGACATTTTGATTTCACCCAAGTTGAACCTTAGCAATATGAACCTTTGGATCTAATTACATTGGATTAATTAACTGAAGTAACTTAATTATTCTTATACATTTCATGGTAATTGTTTTGCCCATTTTAAATTTTCTGAGGCTACAGGCCTGGAACTGACTCATCTTGCTGATGTTGCTTAATTAGGATAAAGATTGAATCTCTTTACACTGTGGCTGAAGATATAAGCACATTAATTAAAATACAATTTAAACTTTATATATGTATCAATTTGATCATGCATGTGGCCATGCAGAAAGAATGCATCAGGTTTCACATCCCCTCTGTAGTCAAATTTTACTTTACTATATTATTTTTTCTCTGAATAGACCAGTTTCATTTAGAGAAGTATAACAATCTTTAAGATTAGGAAGAGTCTGCGCATATTGTGGGATGGGTGATCCTTGAGGAAGAAATCTCATTACATTCTTGGCAATGTAATGACAGTGAAACACAGGAGGCCCATTTTGATGTGAAGAAGGTTAATCAGATTTTAAATTGATGCTGTGAATTGTATCTGAAAGAGTTGGCATGGAAAATCATGTGAATAACTACCCGGTGTAAGCAATAAAAATAAATTAGAATCTCTTGCTAATGAATAATGCGAACACTGATAACTGTTGCAAAATATTTCCATGGTAACTTGTGCCTGCATTAATTTTTGTTGGGTCGTTATTTTGTATAGCAGGGCATCTAGCAGCATCTGTTGTACTTAGACTGACCTTGCACATTTAGACTCTTAATTGTTTTTAATGTGGGGTTATGACCAAGACTGAGGGAGTGCTCTGTTGCATTAGTCCTACTACTCCACAGCAACCAAACTGGTCAGTTAAATGTCTTACCTACATTAACTTCCAAAAAAAATCTTCCAATTAGGCTTCTTAATAAACACTCATTAAATAAAGATGCAAGCAATATAGAAATATAAATGCTTATCTCTCTAAATATTTCCAAAACACACACACACACAAAACATATAAAGAGGCAAAAAAGCAAATACCTCATTTGATTAAAAACCATTTGGGTCAATCTGATTTGGTCTTTCAAGACAAAAAGGATAAAGTGTAGAATGTTCTGAACTCTTGCTCTAATTTTTTTGGCTTGTGTGGACAAGCCATTCATGCCACTTGGTTGTCTCTGGAATTTTTTGGACACAAATTGCTCAGGAAATATAACATTGTGAAGTTCCTCCAATCACTGTCAGAATGTGACAATACTTTGCCTTTCAGAGGTCTATTCTGTCCTGTTTCTCTTGCAGAGTGGTGTTGTCACAATGGTATTGAAATGTCTCCTTCATTCAGATTTATAAGTAAGCAACTTTGAGTTCTCAATATAAACTGAAAGAACTGTGGATGCTGTAAATCAGAAACAAAAACAGAAATTGCGGGAAAAGCTCAGCAGTTCTAGCAGCATCTGTGGAGAGAAATCAGAGTTAAAGTTTTGGGTTGAGTGACCCTCAGAACTCAAAACTGAGTTCTGAGGAAAGGTCACTCAAACTGAAATGCTAACTTTGATTTCTGGCCATACATGCTGCCAGACCTGCTGAGCTTTTCCAGCAATTTCTGAGCTTTGAGTCCTCCCTATGTGATTTGTCAAAAAGTAAGACAAAAGAATCATGAACAGGTGGAGTCAGGCACATGCAGTCTAAAAGGAACTTGGTTTTGCTTTCAGTGAGTCGATGGGTTTTCTGGCTGCCAGAGCTAAATGCTCTGCTGCCCGAGTGAAGTGACAGCACGTTAGAAAAATAATTGTTTTGCTGAATTGCCTTTGCCAAGGGTCTACTTATGAAATGTTGCCGATATTGTAACAGGAAACGATGAGTGGTTAAAGAACACATTATCTTGTAAAGTACTTCAATAGAGGCAAGTTATGCCAATTCTTCTTTTTGTTTTATTTTAACTGTACTGTAAGAATAAAGTGTGTTTTGTTGAAAGCTTAGTAGTGCAACAATTAAATCATATCTGGAATACAGTGCCTTACACTTAGCTTTTAAAAAAATATAAACGGTAGAATCTAGACTATCTACATAATATACTTTGGGGGGGGGCCTGATCTGATCCATAACAAGAAGACCAAAAAGACTTTCCCCTAAACTCAAGGAAATAGTGTCATAGAATAGATGCTGGACTAGTAATCCAGAGCCAGGTGTGGTACTGGAGACCAGGGTTTGAACCCACATAACACATTTTGGATTCAATTTTAAAAATTGGGAATTAACAGGCTAATAATGACAATGAGACCATTGTTGCTTTTTGTAAAAACCCACTGGTTCAGGAAGGAAGGAAATCTGCCATGCTTACCTGTTCTGGTCTAAATGAAACTCCAGACACACAGCAATGTGGTTGGCTGTTAACTGCCCTCTGAAATGGCCTGGCATGCCACTCAATTGTAGCAAATAGCTAAAAATATGTCCCAAAGAAATGAAATTGGGTGGACCACTTGATATCAGCCTAACTACTGGAAATGACAGCTGAAAATGTGTTGCTGGAAAAGCGCAGCAGGTCAGGCAGCATCCAAGGAGCAGGAGAATCGACGTTTCGGGCATGAGCCCTTCTTCAGGATTGAGGAAAGTGTGCCAAACAGGCTAAGATAAATGGTAGGGAGGAGGGACTTGGGGGAGGGGCATTGGAAATGCGATAGGTGGAAGGAGGTAAAGGTGAGGGTGACAAGGTGAGGGTGATAGGCCGGAGTGGGGGTGGGGGCGGAGAGGTCAGGAAGGAAATTGCAGGTTAGGAAGGTGGTGCTGAGTTTAAGGGTTGGGACTGAGACAAGGTGGGGGGAGGGGAAATGAGGAAACTGGAGAAATCTGAGTTCATTCCTTGTGGTTGGAGGGTTCCTAGGCGGAGGATGAGGCGGTCTTCCTCCAGCCGTCCTGTTGTTATGGTCTGGCGATGGAGCAGTCCAAGGACCTGCATGTCCTTGGTGGAGTGGGAGGGGGAGTTGAAGTGTTGAGCCGCGGGGTGGTTGGGTTGGTTGGTCCGGGCGTCCCAGAGGTGTTCTCTGAAACGTTCCGCAAGTAGGCGGCCCGTCTCCCCAATATAGAGGAGGCCACATCGGGTGCAGCGGATGCAGTAAATGATATGTGTGGAGGTGCAGGTGAATTTGTGGTGGATATGGAAGGATCCCTTGGGGCCTTGGAGGGAAGTAAAGGGGGAGGCGTGGGCAAGTTTTGCATTTCTTGCGGTTGCAGGGGAAGGTGACGGGAGTGGAGGTTGGGTTGGTGGGGGGTGTGGACCTGACGAGGGAGTCACGGAGGGAGTGGTCTTTTCGGAACGCTGATAGGGGAGGGGAGGGAAATATATCCTTGGTGGTGGGGTCCATTTGGAGATGGCAGAAATGACGATGGATGCTATGATGTATATGGAGGTTGGTGACGTGGTAGGTGAGATCCAGTGGGGTTCTGTCCTGGTGGCGATTGAAGGGGCGAGGCTCAGGGCGGAGGAGTGGGAAGTGGAGGAGATGTGGTGGAGAGCATCGTCAACCATGTCTGGGGGGAAATTGTGGTCTTTGAAGAAAGAGGCCATCTGGGTTGTTCGGTATTGGAACTGGTCCTCCTGGGAGAAGATGTGGCGGAGACGAAGGAATTGGGAATATGGGATGGCGTTTTTACAGGGGGCAGGGTGGGAGGAGGTGTAGTCTAGGTAGCTGTGGGAGTCGGTCAGTTTATAGTAAATGTCCGTGTTGATTCGGTCGCCTGAGATAGAAATGGAGAGGTCTAGGAAGAGGAGGGAGGAGTCTGAGATGGTCCAGGTAAATTTGAGGCCGGGGTGGAAGGTGTTAGTAAAGTGGATGAACTGTTCAACCTCTTTGTGGGAGCACGAGGCAGCGCCAATACAGTCATTGAAGTAGCGGAGGAAAAGATGGTGTGTGGTACCAGTGTAGCTGTGGAAGATGGATTGTTTCACATATCCTACAAAGAGGCAGGCATAGCTGGGGCCTATGTGCGTGCCCATGGCTACTCTTTTGGTTTGGAGGAAGTGGGAGGATTGGAAAGAGAAATTGTTCAGAGTGAGGACCAGTTCAGTCAGTCGAAGGAGGGTGTCAGTGGAGGGGTACTGGTTGGTATGGCGGAAAAGGAAGAAGCGGTGGGGGTTGAGTCCTTCATGATGGGGGATGGAGGTATACAGGGACTGGATGTCCATGGAGAAGATAAGGCGTTGGGGACCGGGGAAGCGAAAATCCTGGAGGAGGTGGAGGGCATGGGTGGTGTCCCAAACATAGGTGGGGAGTTCTTGGACTAAGGGGGACAGGATCATGTCAAGATATGCAGAGATGAGTTTGGTGGGGCAAGAGCAGGCTGAGACAATGGGTCGGCCGGGGCAGTCAGGTTTGTGGACTTTGGGCAGGAGGTAGAAATGGGCAGTGCGGGGTTGTGGGACCATGAGGTTGGAGGCGGTGGATGGGAGATCCCCTGAGGTGATGAGGTCCTGGATGGTCTGGAAGATGATGGTTTGGTGGTGGGAGGTGGGGTCGTGGTCAAGGGGCAGTAGGAGGAGGTGTCCGCGAGTGGGCGTTTAGCCTCAGCAATGTAAAGATTGGTGAGCCAAACTACCACCACACCTCCCTTGTCCGCCGGTTTGATAGTGAAGTTGGGGTTGGAACGGAGGGAGTGGAGGGCTGCACGTTCGGATGTGGAGGGGTTGGAGTGGGTGAGAGGGGTGGAGAGGTTGAGGCGGTTAATATCGCGGAGGCAGTTGGCTATGAAGAGATCGAGGGCAGGTCAGAGGCCAGCACGGGCTGTCCAGGTGGATGGGGTATGTTGGAGGCGGGAGAAGGGGTCGTCAGAGGGTGGGCGAGAATCCTGGTTGAAGAAGTAGGCACGGAGTCAAAGGCGGCAAAAGAATTGTTCGATGTCTCGCCGCATGTTGAACTCATTAATCCGAGAGCATAGGGGAATGAACGTGAGGCCTCTGCCGAGGACTGATCTTTCATCCTCAGAGAGGGGTGGTTCTGGAGGGATGGTGAAAATACGGCAGGGCTGGGAGCTAGGACCTGGTGTGGGGCTGGAGCTGGGAGTGGGGGCGGGGTTAGGCTTGGGGACGGAGATCGGCATGGGGGTACGGTTAGGCGTGGTGAGGGAGATCAGCGTGGGGGAAATGACTGGAAATGACAGCCGTGTCAACCCTGAAAAATCTTCCTATCTGAGGTTAACTCAAGCAATAGCATGGCATTGTCTGTAAGGTTTTATTCTGTAAGTATGGCTGTGTCCATGACTTCACCATTGCCATCCTTTAGTTTGTCCAGTATGTTAGCAATGCAGGACCAGAGGAGGTAGTGGTACAATGGAATACACATGGCCAGGGAATCGTCTTGGCAGTCTTCAACTTTGAATCTGGGTCTATGCAGTGTCATGCCATCAGAACTAAGAAACTTCCTGCTTATTAGCACCTGTTTGCCCCACCCATCCCACCTTCAATTTATCCCTCAATCTTGTGTTTGTAACATGACCACAGTGTTACATTTGAATAGATCGAACAAAAAGCTGGGCATCCACAAGATGTCATCAGAATCATGTTCTAACATAATCCATGACTTCATGGCCAGGATATTCTCTCATTGTAATCAAGGGATCAACCCTGGTTCAATGAAGGCTGCAGAAGGACATGACAAGATCAGCACCATATAGTTAAAAATGAGATGTCTGACTGGTGAAGTGATAATATGGGATTACTTGCATGTCAAACCGAACAAGCAGCACGTAGTAGACAGAGCTAAGTGATCCCATAACCTATTGATCAGATCTAAGTTCTGCAGGGCTGCCACATCCAGTTTGTGAATGGTAATGGACAATCAAACAACTCATGAAAGGAGGACACTTCCTAAATAACCCTATCCTCAGTGATGGGAGGAAGGGCTAGCAAATTATTGCAAAAATTAACACTGAAGCATTTGTAACAAATTTCATATAGAAATGTCAAGTGGAAGATCTGTCTCAGCCTCCTTGACTCCCCAGCATCATAGATTCACTCCATGTGATACCATAGAATCCCTACAGAGTGGAAATAGATCATTTTGACCCAACAAGTCCACATCAACCCCCCCAAAGAGGATCCTACCCAGACCCATTCCCCTATCCTACAACCCTACACTTCCCATAACTAACGCTCCTAACCTATACATCCCTGGCCACTGAGGGCAATTTATCACAGCCAAGTCACCTAACTTGCATATCTTTGGACTGTGGTAGGAAACCCACACAGACACAGGGAGATTGTACAAACTCTATGCAGGCAGTCACCTGAGGCTGGAATCGAACCTGGGTTCCTGGTGCTGTGAGGCAGCAGTGCTAACCACTGAGCCATTGCATCACCTGTGATGGCAAGATCTACTGGATACTGCAAAGACTGCGGGTCCTGGTAATACTTTGGCAATACTACTGAAGACTTGTGCTCCAGAACTCGCCAACTCCTAGCCAAGCTGTTCCAGTTCAGCAGTGCCACCTTCCTTGCAATGTGACAATTGCCTAAGTATATTCTGTATATAAAAACAAATCCAACCCAAGCCCATCAGTCTAATCCTAATCATCAGGAGGGAGATGGAAGTATTGATCAATAGTGCTATCGAGCAGCAACTGGAAGTTTGGGGTCATTTTTATGATCTGTAATTTCAATACGTCACTGTGTTCCCACGCCAACATTTCTGTCATTGTGTGCTGCAATGTTTCAGCTAGCCTCAGCACAAGCTGGAAGAACAACATCTCGTTTTCCACTTGGGGACCCTACAGCATCTAGGATTCAACACTGAGTTCAATAACGTTCGAGCTTGATTCCTTTCATGTTTTTCACCCACACCATTTCACCAAACCAGTCTTGTTACGCAGTGGGTTGCTTTTAGCACAGCCAACCCGTTTTCATCTACCCTCCAGCCTATTATCACATTTCATGCTTTGCTTTCCACATAGGCTACACATTCTCTGCTCTCATTATCACATTTATTCAGCTTCTCTTCTGTCCTGGTCTGCCATCCATAATCCTCTTGTTTACCTGTCTCTTCCATATATCTTTCTTTCTGAGCTCCATCTCACATATCCCTCACATAAATCCTTTAAGAAATATTAAATATGAAGCCCCTTCATAACATGGCAAGTCAGTGAAAACAAGCCAATAATGTCCTGAATGACGAAAGCTTGGCATCTTGGTCCTGAGCACACATCTCAATAAATCAGATTGAAGAATTACCAAATTAACAGCAGGATGATAAAGGAGGAAGTTTAAATTCGTGTGGTTGAATTCAATATCAGTTGAATTCCTGAAGAAGGGCTTATGCCCGAAACGTCGAATCTCCTGTTCCTTGGATGCTGCCTGACCTGCTGCGCTTTTCCAGCAACACATTTTCAGCTCTGAATTCAACATCAGTTGAGTTACCTAAAGAGAGGGAAAGAAAGAATGATTTCATCGTTCAAAGAGTGATGCCATGATTTGTTCCTAATACCTATAATATGCATTATCATTTTAGATGCATCATATTGGGGATGTTCAAGATTTTACTGAATTGAAGAAATAGTTGCAATTAAAAACAAGGTGCAGACTGCAGAATGGCTATTTACAGAATACTTTTGGACAATGCAATGCACCCTCTTGTGGCAGGACCTTGCACAATCAAGTGGAGCTGCTCAAAACAAAAAGCATGTAGATGTTAATCAGCAACCACATTATATTAGTTTAGGCTCTGCATTGATTATTATTTTGCATTGTTGTCTTTATTCTTGATATTTTATCTCAAAATCTCCACTGAGAGAGACATGGAAGGTGATTTCGCCTTTCGTGTGGTGACTGATAGAACATGCTGAATATTCCCATTCTGCAGTAGATAACAGAACACTGCAATTGTAAGTACAGACCTCATTTGAATTTGACAAACTGTAGATACCAAACAAGCAGGCAGCTAAATGCATTGGGTGGGGTCATGCAACTTGGGAGGAAAGGGATGAAGGTGATGCAAGTGGGTTACTGCATGAGATGAACAGTAGCACATAATAATTTTGTGGATACAGAATTGTTTTTCTACTCCTGGTTTCATGATTGGTGAGCCATTGGTTAATAGTTCCTCAGCTGCCTCCTGGCTAGAACACCAGTTTACCTGGCCAGATCATTCACATTATAAACTTTGTCTATGCGCCCCCTGCAATTACATTGTATGGACTTCGGTAAGAGAGCTACTCCGAGCTGATTAGTTGCCCTTTGATAGTCCGCTCTGAATGATGTAAAGACACAATCATCGGGATTAAAGCTACCTGCTCCTTTTTATGCTCTTGCTATTCTATCAATGTTGTTTCTTTCCATGTTAACTAATTGGCTGAAGTGGAACACCAGGCACCTGATGATTCTTGTCCAAATTGTTGGACAAACCTTGCTACCTGCTGAGCCATGAAAACCAAATCCAATCAGAGGCTACATTTCACCGTCATGGAAATGCTCATGTATCACAAGAAATAAATCAGAATTTGGAAACAGAGTTTTACATTTCTGGCATAAACTTTTGCTCGACTTATCAATGAAGATTTACACCTCAGTTGTTAAAGTATTTTCTTTCTCAAATTTTATTGTTTCAGTTATCAATCTACTATTCACTTTCAGCTTTCTCTGTGGCTATGGGATTGTGTTTCCCTTTAACTATCTCTCTTTTCCTTAGGCCCCAAAATTTGTACATTTAAATTACAATTAATTTGTTTTTCCATTCATTTAAATGTACAGGGCATCTTGAACTGCTTTTCCTGAGAATAATGTTCCCTCAGTCTGCTGACAGATCAGTGCTGTGACAATCTGCGTGATTTTTAGCTACAAGGCTTGTGATCAGTACAAAGCTATTGCAGTTATTACAATCTCAGCTGGATGCCAAAGATAAGGTACATGTCTATGCTAAGGAAATAATAATGTAGTTTTGATTATTCAAGAGAATCTATCTTAGCTGTGAGGCATAATTATAGAGGTCTGGTGTACATCAGTGCTGAAAATGCATGTAGCTGCTCGTGTATTAACTATCACATTTATAATGGGCAATTATATGCTGATTTCTTTAAATGACCTGAATTTTAAATAATCTTTGAATTATTTGCAATCCTATCGTGCCTGCCAATCCACCATATTTGGACTCAACCATGAGCAATGGCTCTTGCATTAAGATGTGGAAGGGCTTGGTTCCTGTGGAACTGTGCATAGCGAGGAGATTGATGTCTTCTGGGAGAGAGGAGAAAATTAATCTGGTGTCACCATCTGGGAAGCATGTTAGCACTTTTGACCTATAATATGTGCAACATAATCTTGAATTCAATTGAGTAAACCTAATTTGGAGGAAGCATTTACTCCAAACACTATTGTTTAACAGCAAAATCCAGCCAAACAGACACTCTCAAATGTATTTATTGCTGTCACTAGAGACCAAGAATTTGGTCCCCTTGCGTAATGGTCCAAATCTTTCAATGCCAGTGAATGCTGAGACCTTGCTGTTGTTCTATGATGGTTGAGCCTGAACAATTCTTAGCCCATTCCTTTTCCCTTTCCAGTCAAAAAATTCCCAAAAGTGATTTATTTAGTGAGGGGTGAATTGAATATCCTTCCTGTTGCTTCTGAAAATGTTAATTATGCTCCACCTAACCTCATGATTTAACATAGTTTTTGGGTAGAAAAGAAGTAGAGACGGTCCCAATCAAGTCAGATGTGCCAACCTTGGTACATGATAGTCTCTGTATTTATGTCTAAATATGATTTGGAGATGCCAGTGTTGGACTGGGGTGTACAATGTTAAAAATCACATAACACCAGGTTATAGTCCTACAGGTTTAATTGGAAGCACACTCACTTTCAGAGTGTTGCTCCTTCATCAGGTGATAGTCGAGGGCTCAATCCTAACATACAGAATTTATAGCAAAAATTTACAGTGTGGTGTAATGGAAATTATATATTGAATTATAGAATTAATTTTTCAACATATAATTTCAGTTACATTACACTGTAAATTTTTGCTATAAATTCTGTTAGGATTGAGCCCTCCACTACCACCTGATGGAGTGACGCTCCGAAAGTTAGTGTGCTTCCAATTAAACCTGTTGGACTATAACCTGGTGTTGTGTGGTTTTTAACTTCATGCCTAAATAGTTAATTTTGCTTATAGCTTTTGCTATCATGCAGTAAGCTGTATCCTGTTGTATAACACAGGTGCGGCTTTTCATTAAGACTCAATAGTGGTTTATTCTCTACCTCTGCTAATTAAATTAGTACTGGGACTCAGTAAAGGAAAGGAGAGTGCATTAGAAGCCCTTAGAGACAGATGGGTACTGCAGAGACTGTGGTGCATCATCACCCTTGATTTTATTATTTTAATAAGTTTCTGTTCTAGTTTCCTAAGCTTTCACTACCTTTTTTTTAAACATCATGAATGCACTAACAGGGGCTAATTAACCTGAATTAGTGTTTTGTTTTCAAAGAATATAAAGTTATAGGAAGGAAATTATGAAGATGGAGAGAGTTCAGTAGAAATTTACCAGGTACAGAGGTTTGAGTTATAAAGAAAGGTTGGAATTTTCTTCATTGGAGTGTAGGAGGTTGAGAAGCAACCTGATAGAAGTTTAGAAAATAACGTTGGGAATAGATAGAGTTAATGGCAGTTGTCTTTTCCCAAAAAGATATGAGCAACAATGTTTTTAATACAGAGGGTGGTTTGTGTGTGGAATGAACCTTCAGAGGAAGTGGTGGATGTGGGTTAAATTACAATGTTTTAAAAAACATTTGGATAAGTTCATGAAAAAGTTTGGAGAGATACAGGCTGGGAGCAGGCAGATGGGATGAGTTTTGTTTGGGATCATGTTTAGTGTAGACTGGTTAGACAAAAGGGTTGGTTTCCATGCTGTATGACTCCATAAAAGGAGAAATTGTGGTAGGACACCATCCAAACCACAGTCCACCAGTGGTTGACACTGCAACATATAATACTTCTCCACAACCAAGTGAGGCAAATCTTGCAGCCACCTTTGAAACTTCACAAACTAGGTCGCTTCAATCTGAATAGGAGGTTTCACCTGCATTTTTGCTGGTTACTGACAAGGTCAGCATGTTCTCTGCTTAAGGTGAAGGACCAGCTGTCTCTGTCTTAATACTAGATTTCTTTTCTCTCGCAGATCTTTTCAGACTATGTTTTTCTGTCAGATTCCATAATATCATAGAATCGCTGCAGTGTAGAAGCAGGCCATTTGTCCCATTGAGTTCAAACTGACTCTGAAGAGCATCCCACCCAGATCCACCCCTTATCCTATTCCTGCAACACTACATTTCCCATGGCAAATCCACCTAAACTGCAGTTCTTTGGACTGTGGGAAGGAACTGGAGCACCCAGAGGCAACCTATGCAGACATAAGGAGAGTGCACAAATGCCCCAGACAGTCACCCAAGGTGGAATCAAACCCTGGTCCCTGGCACTGTGAGGCAGCAGTAGTAACCATTGAGCCACTATGCTGTTATATTAAGTTAAAAAAAAAACTTAATAACTTGACTGTAGGGCATATTATTGACTCTTTCCATCTCAAGCTCACCTTTATGAATCACTTGAGTCTTGTTTCTTGGTAGAATGCTAACTGGCTATCTTTTAGACATCTGGCCCCATCCTATCTTGAAATTAATTAGTTTAAAGAGTAATTATTTGCAAACATAACATTGCTAATATCTCCATGGGACTTAGGGATAAAGTCCCTTTACCTACATAGCTACTTCACGCTCTTGTTACATCCTCTTCTCAGTATGATGGCCTAGCTCTGCTTTAACAGCTCAGCCAAGCAACCTTGTTGTCAATTCAAATTCAGCATTGGCCAATTCACCCTTCATTCCTCCATTTTACCCTTACTTAAAGGAACACTCTCAAAACAACAATCTTATTAACTTTATATTTGTATCAATTTGTAGTGATTAGAACCAGGTTGACCTTGTTGACTATAAGGTTGTTGATTGGATTTGTTAACCTGGGCCAATCAGGAAAGACCTGGCTGACCAATATAACCCAGAGATGTAGCTGATTAGCTCTAGAGTACTGATGATAAAGCTAAGCTCATGGGTTTAATCACCAAACTGGCTAATGTTAATGGCCACCCTACTCCAAACTTGTGACTGGGTTGTAATATAGTATGGGTTCATTTCCCACACCAGCTGAGGTTACTATGAAGGTCCTCAACTCCTTGCTCTTGCCTGAAGTGTGGTGACCCTTAAATTAAGAGGCACAGATTTAAGTCCCATTTGCTCCAGAGGCATGTAATAGCATCACTGAACAGATTGATTAGGAAAAATAGGTGTAAGCAGAAGATTAGAACCTTCTTAGTACAGGTGACTGACTCTGAGCTGGTGGCGACAGATAGTGTATGAGTAAATAAAGGATGACTTGGTGACAGGATACCAGTCTCTGTGTTGTTATTTCACAATTCAAATAATAATGACCAGCCAATTGAAGGTTGAATGTCAGTTGGCTATTTTTGGAATGAATGCCCTCAGTTTTCTCAGATGCTATGATGCCACTAGCCTGTCAGCCATGGTAGTAGTCTTACTTCATCATGAGATTTTGGGTTCAAATTTCCACACCAGAGACTGCAGCACACTCCTCTAATGTGATCAGACCATTAATGGGGGCAAAATATTCCACTGCAATTTATCCCCAATGACCTGGCTAATACATCTCTCAATTAACATCACAACACAAATTGAATTGCTGTCATCACTGAATTGCCATGGTTCAGGAGGTTGTCCTTTGGATCATTGCACCTACACTGGCCCTCTGAGCATTTTCTCTGTAATCCTGTTCAGAAAGTAATCCAGAGGAAGGCACAAAAGGTGGGTATCTCTGATGGTCACAGGTGACCACACTCTGAAGAGAGGTAACCCTCACATCCTTTGACTCTTGCCCTCAGATTAGCAGACTAGTCATTTCCTGCTGGCTTTCCCTGTGTAATGGTGTGGAAATGGAAATAAACCCATAAGTGACCTTAATTGGCAGCTTAAGGGCCCCAGTAGCATTATATGACTAAGGGCAGGAATGCTGCCTGATGGCTTATTTAAGCACCAAAATATGAGGATCAGACAGGAGGTGTGAAGGAGACCAGTGGTGAGCTACCAGTTTATTTTATATGACATCCCCATTTCTGAAAATGCAGGTGGGGCCTGTAAACTTCACACTACAGTGTGTTCTGACTGGTATCATTTTGAAAGTGGGTTGGGAAGAGAGTGCAACATCAGAGGGTCTTGAGGATCGATCGTCACAAACTCTTGACGATGGTGGAAACTGGTTAGAACAGTTGGAATATTTAGTTTTGCAAGTAGGGATACTGATTATAAAAGTGAGCATGTTATGTTAAACTCTGACAGAACATTGACTATCCCTCATCAGGAATACTGAGTATATTACTGGGTATTACGTCTTTGCAAGAATTTGAAGGCATTGAAGATGCTGTAAAGGATGTTTCCACAGGCATGAGATTATGTGCAAAAATGAGAGAAACTGGGATTGATTTCCTTATAACTGAGAAAGTTGGGGTTGGGGAGAGGTATTAAAGAATTGAGTAGGTTAGGTGGAGTAAGTACGATACAATCTAAGTTTTGAAGGAAACCCCACAATGCTATTAGGAAATGAGGTCTGAGATTTTAACTCAGTAACAAGGAAAGAACAGTCGGAGACAGAGGTCTTGGGAAAGGAACCAGAGAGAAAATCGGGAGAAATGTTCAAACAACCCTCTGTGATTGAAAATTATATAAGCCATTCCAATGTTTGGTATGGCTCATTGAGTTGTGGGACTTGATTACCAGTGCACTCCTGCCACCAGAGTCATAACACATTAAAATAACAAAGGATGAAAATGAAACAGGTGGGGAAATAAAAGTATTAGCAAATTGCAATAAAGTTTAACAATTTTTGTTAATATTTTAAATATACATTGTTAAATTGTGTGTCATAAATGTGAGTGCTGAGAGGCTTCAATACTGTGAGTTATTGATTCTTCAAATATCAACATATGAATATTCAAGGAAAATGCTATGTGGGAAACATATTGTTGGAGATAGTCAAGCATAATTTGTATTTGACCTGGTTGACCACTTACTTTCTGCTGACAGGTTTGACACAACACCGTGCCTTCACATTCAGATATAGCAGCACGATGGTGTTCTTCTTGGAGTCTGATTCATAAGCGTTCAGGTGAGACTCATGTAAAATCAGCTTTGATGAACTGATCATTATTTCCACATTGCTAATAATCATTTTCCAGTTAGGTTCTGTTCTCTCAACTGTTAAATAGCCAATATTCTGGGGAAATGCTTCAAATAAACTCTGCTTTCCTTATACACATATAATTTATGTTAATGACTAAGTTAATTACTATCAATTATTCAAAATGGCAATGTGTTGTCCATTGAATTCTTCATGCTTTGAGTCCCAATGTCTAATGATGAGACAGACCAATATTAACAAAGGAAAGATAAGGAAATAAGTCCTGCAGTCCAGATCCCACTATCTCATAGGGCATCCTGTCCCATGTGCTCAAAGATCTGAGGCTTGAGAATCAGCCCGTTCAACCACATGAAGATCCATGACAGAATCTCACAATCCTGAATAGATGTCATCACTGACTTGAACAACAACTGGTGATGGTGACATAGAACATTACATGAGGCGAATATATCTCTCAATCCGTGTAACTGCAAAACTCTTCGACTGACATTTCTCAGATCAGTGTAGATATTATTATGTTCAATTTACTGCAGGGTGAATTAAATCTAATTAAACTATGTACAATAGATGTTACTTAGCAAAAGAATTTTGGAAAGGAAATGTTGAAATGACAGCAATTTGAATTTTAAGTGACAATTTCATTTCTTCACTTTCTGTTCAATGTCATCTGGATAAGAGGAGTGCAATAATGCACATTGGAAGCATGGATAGAAATCTTCCACTCAGAATCAAGAGCTTTCTTTCCAACTTTGATCAGACAAAAAATTAGACCCCTGCCTTCCTCCAATTTCTTTCAGGTCAATCATCCTATGAAAGATCCTGCAGAACTCATTCAGCCCAGAAAACCTCAGAGATATCAGCAAAAGGTAATCTGCTTAGAAGCCATGCCTTTGTTTCACTGCATTAACTGCTCTTCGTTCACAAATGGACTGAAAAGCTTTGAGGTATCTAAACCGCTTTTCAGTGAGTTTGTGAATGTGTGTGAGTGAATGCACAGGTGTGACTGGGTGAGTGTAGAGGTGAATGTGTAAGTGGGTAGGCTAGATGAGGTAAGTGGGTAAGAGGATAGTGTGTGTAAGGTAAGTGGATAGGGTGGCAATGATAGGGAGACAGGTAGCAGCTGGGCAGGTTGGTACATGACTGAGGTAGGTAGTCGAAGTCCAGGAGGACTTAGTTGCCAGGTCAGGTTAGGTCAAGAAAGAGGTGGGGGACAAGCAGCATTTAGGTGAGGACTCAGATTGGGCGGCATGGGAGGTGAAATAAGGGTGTCAGTTATATAGTTCAGCGGGGCTAGGTTTTTTCCATCTAACATGCTAACTATTGAGAGAAGTATGTTGAAACTCTCCTGCAAAGTTTCTCAGAAGGTGCTGAGGAATTCCTTGTGCTAAGTTTTATCAACTTGAACAATTCCATCAGTTCATGTACTGTGATCTCCATGGGGTCCTGACATGTCTCCAGCCAAATGCCACATGTCTAGTTTCCAATTATCTGGGCCTCAATAATTTAAAACTGTCATCATGGAGTTCTTGTAGGAATGGAATTGACTTGTTTGAAAAATAATATAATGGGTGATGCTTTTATTTAGTCATAATATGCAACTGTAAAGTCGACATTGTAGACTTACTATTTCACTTGACTTAATAAGGAAGCAATGTTATATCATGCTCCACATAAAATAATTCTTCCCTTGGAGCCAGTCAGCCAAAGGTTCACTAGTAGTTCTGGAATGAGGAAGCTATTTCATAATGAGAGGCTGAGTAAATCTCTACACTACCCAGAGTTTAGAAGAGTGAGAGCTGTCATCATTGCAACATAGAAGACTCTGAAGTAGTTGGATAAGGTACACAGTATTGCTTCCCTTCAGAGGTTTGTACGTTATACATAATTGAGTAATTTCAAGGCAGGGTCAGATAGATTGTTAATCTCTCAGAAATATCAAAGGGTATGACAATCTCATAGGAAATAGAGTTCAAGCAGAAGACAGACCATGGTCATGTTGAGTGGCCAGGGAGGTTTCAGTGACTGTAACATTTATTCCATGTTCTTATGTTTGACGAACAATCTATTGTCCCATTTTATTATGGTGAAATAGATGATTTATATTTATATTACTATTGTTTTTGGAGTATGGTCTTTAAAATAGTAACATATGTCGAAGTTTTTTTTTAATAAACCTCGTTTATACATTCTCGATCATTCTGGAATAGTGCCCGAAGTCATTCTGTGTTAGAGAGCAGGCAACTCCTGGAGTGTTAATGGAAAGCTGGTTTTAGTGTGGTGGTTTATGATAGGTTGAGTAACATTGAAGGTCATTAGCTTATATTTGTTTTAGGATATTCAACAAATGGTTTTGGCTAAGGAAACTTTGGTTAAAGTTTTTAAGGCGTTATAAAGGAGACTTGATGAGGGCCAAACCATGTATAGTTCCACTCCTAGAAAGGAATATAGAACAATTCAGGGAAGGCAGCTACTTAAGTAGAAAAGTTTTAGTTTGTGCAATTTCCAGACCAAGAATGTTTGGTTAGAGTGCTACATGTCATTAGAAGCTGAGAAAATCTAAGCTGTTAATGTTGTAAGAAGACATCACAGTTCATTTCACAGAAACTGAGGAGGATCAGTTAAGTCAAATTTAAAGATTTATTCAAGGTTTAATTTCTCTGGATTTGAATTCTGGTAAAAGTAGTGGCATTGAGGAACAGTTGAAACTTCGCTTAACTTTGTGTTTTAGTATTTTTCTAACTGTATTCTATTTCTTGTTAGCTTTACTCTTGTTTTTATTTTGTGTAATAAACAATTTTTGTTAATGAAGCTCTGCAGCCTTGTGTGACTATATTTTATGAGATGGCCTTCACCGAAACAAAGGATGTATCAAATTAATTTCATTCTAGGATCTGATCTATCTAGTAATACCATCAACTTGGATGACAACACAATTAATTTCTCTCACCAACTTATTCTCCACCTAAATACAATTTCTGTCTTTGCCATGATCCTTCTGAATGCCAATATTTAAAACAGGACTTCCTAAAGTGGGGTCAGGACCCCAATTTGAGCTTGCAATCTCTGAAGTAACAATGGCTCTGATGGAACTCTGACTGTATTATAATAGTTGTTTTCAGAGACAGGCAGCCACTTTGGCAGCACCCCCTTCACACATTCTAGACATTTCCCTATCTCTCTCTCCCACCCTTTGCAATTTGCAATTAGGGGTTACAATAATTGCCAAGCCTCAATGTGAGGTCATCATGAGAAAAAGATGTGAAATATGATGCCAAAGTCCTAACTATCTCCTGCACCTAACCAAACCCGAGGTGGCTGGTAAATTTTCTTGTCGTACAAAGGTTCTCTGTCTGCACCCAAGTCTATTGAAACGAGCAACCCCACTGGGTCAAACAGTAGGTTAAATTCTCATAGGCAGAATGAAAATACGATTAAATTTGCCCCCACATGTGAGTGTGAAAATTACATTGTTATCAAAATAATTACTCCTGCTGAATAGTAATAGGGTAGTAAAGATGGGATTTTAGCATGTTGGAAAGTGGGTGCATACAACAAAAAGCAACAGGGTTATAAATTCAAATCTGGCAGATAGTTTCTTTGTTTTCTTTCCACTTCCTGAATGTACTTTTTTCCCTATAATTTTGTGGTGATTTTAATTTACTTCTGTTTCATTTTAATTTCTTTTTTCCTTTTTTGAAATATTACCAAATTCTTCCTTATTTCTCTAAAAGTATAAGATTGAAACCAAAGACAAATGCATACTGCCTCCAGGGTAAACAAAAACCATGACACTGGTTAATGAGGGGTAAATATTCTTGATTCCAAGATGATATATTTAAGCATTGTGATGAGTGTAGGCCACAGTGGGCCCAGCTGGAAAGAGTGTAGTACTTGCAAAGCAATTATTACAATTCCTAAACAAATTTGACCTGGGAGCTCTATATGGTGACTCACCAATGGCATGACCATTTGACAAAACATATAGGGATCCCAATCAATCCTTTACTATAATACTTGCATTCAGTGATGACATTTAAGTTAAACAGTGACAATTACAAATATGACCGAAGCAAACCTCAGTGTAGTAGGAATAACATCCTGTACCCAGAAAATTCTCAAGTCTGTTCAAAAACAAGCACCGTGCACTAGTACATACTGCTGCAAGAACTGTGCATGAAAGGAGCACAATGACATTACTGTGTTCTTGAATCTGAATGTGAAAATAACTGCAATATATTCTATGCCATTATGTAACTGGCATTTTAACTGATAGGAGTTTTCTTTGAAGATTATGTCCGTAGTCCTAATTAGTTTCTACTGGAAATCGATTGATTTACAATGGAAATACTATTACCCTAATCAAAATTTCAAAGAAGCCCTTTATTACCTCTTGATTAAAGTTTAATTTATTGAATTTTTATGTAACAATTTCTTGTATTAATGTAGATCTTAAAGTTACATTTCACTTTGATATTCACAGTTACACACACAAAAGGAAGGTGCACTATGTGATTATTGTTCTAAATGAAGTAATAATTAGCAAAACAAATTGCAAAATGCAGATATTGACAATTTCCGTTATATCCAGCATTTAAATTCCACAAAATGAATACTGCCTCTTAAAGGCCTTTGTTTTGTTTTCATAATTTGTAAGTATTAAGGGCTATTAGGAAATGGGTCAAAAATTTGTAAAATGTAGATTGTTCATTGACATATTGTATGTAAAATAAATCATTTAGTTTCCTTACTAAATTATTACCTCATTAGATTATTCATCACTTCTATTTCTAGAAAGAATAAGGAATACACTATCCATTAAATCATTACGTGTGTGATTACAAATCCTCCTCAAACGACAAAGGGGTTTTCATTGTTAAAATCACTGGATAATCATAGGATCCCTACAGTGTGGAGGAAGGCTATTTGGCCCATCAAGTCCATACTGACTCTCCAAAGACCATCTTACCTACATCCACCTCACCCTACGCCCCTCCCCACACGCATCCTATTTCTGTAACCCTGCATTTCACTTGGCTAATCCATCTAGTTTGCACATTCCTTGACACTATGGGCAATTTAGCATGGCCAATCCACCACTACTGTGAATATTGCCCATAAAGGATTACTTGAGGGTCCAATAATATAGAACCTCAGAAAATAACTCCTAAAAGTGTGACATTGTAATAAACACATCCATAAATGTCCAGCTCAGCAGCCTTTGTTGGCAAATAATGCTAATAGTTCGGTGATCCATTGGTCAAATAGATAGCTCTTGATTTCACTTTGTAGCTCAAATTTATTTATTTATTCATAGAGGCTAATATTTTACTGTCATGCTTTGATCTCTGCATTTGTTGGCATGAGAAAATAAGGCTATTAATAATTGTTAGACTGATAATATGTAGAATCAAGCAGTACATAGAAGTTCTAGAGGTGAATTGGAAATGGGAGCAAGGGAAAGTCAGAGTGTAAGATGAGCAGGCAATATTAAAGACAACACCAAAATATTTTAGAAGCACATCAAATATACAATACTAGATGAAGCAAGATTAGAACTCCATAAGAACCACAAAGGAAATCTTCTTGTATAGGTAAAGGCTTATTTGAGGGACGCATGAGAATTCCTAGAAGCATGGCATTCCAACTGGAACTCGATCAACAAACACATCGAGTTAGACCCCATCTACCACCCCCTGAGAAAAAGAACAAGAAATGACATGACCACAGGAAATGACATGACCAAACCAAAAAAAGCCCAAACATATAAATAGAAAACAGGAATCATGTACACTGCTTCGCTGAGGCCCACTGAAGATGTTACCTAGTAGGGTTATGAAACATCTGAAAATGAACCTCCCAGCTCAGCAAGCAAACTTACATCCAGAACCTCAACCTGAGCTACAAATCTTCTCAAAACTCACTGAGGGACCAAAAAATAATTTGCATTTATCTTCACAAGGGAAGATGATTGGTGCCAACATCACCATTAAAAGAGGGGGCAGAGCAATTATAAATGATAAAAGCAGATAAAATGGAGGCACTTAAAAGATTGGCAGCATTTAGGGTAGAGAAGTTATCAGGTCTAGACAGGTACATTGCTGAGGGAAGGATAATTGGAAACTATAGAAGTTCTGGTCATAGACCTTTAGATATGTAAGCAATGTCAGTGAAATGAAAGGTTATAAATGGGAAGAAGGATAAGCATGTTGTCTACAGGCCACTCAGGATTGTGTTTGCTCTCCTTAGAACAGAGAGCTAAAAAAGCTGGAGTTAACAGAGTTGTTCAAAATGTTCTCAGAATAAATAGAATAAACAGTTTATGTTAATAATTGGGTGTATAGCCAGAGGTGCAAATTTAAAATAATTAGCAGATAAATTAGAGGAAAGATGTTGAGAATTGTTTCAATGTAATGGGTTATGATCTGGAATTTCCTGCCGATTGAATGCAGATTCAGTAGTGTTTTTAAAAAGAGAATTGGATGGATGTGTGAAGAGGTAAAATATGTGTGACTGGAAGGAAAAAAATGGTAACAAGAGTAATTGAATACATCAGATAATGTTTGTGGGGAAAGAGCAGTGCTCTGAAAGCTTGTACTTTCAAATAAACATGTTGGACAATGACCTGGTGACTTTTAACTTTGAGTGTTGCAATCACAGGGGTTGAGTGTTGGGGTGTCTACTAAAGTTTACTATAATCCTTCCTTCGCTGCTCGATATATGCTATGGAATTCCTACAGTTATATGCAGTCTAAGATTAGCCAGAGTGGCAACTTTGTAAATAGGACAGAAGCCATTTGCTCTCTGTGCAAGTTAGATACTGAGATAGTGTGCATCAAAGTGTGATGTAATGTCTATCCTGATCACTTTTCACTGTACAGTCCATGATACAAACTCAATGATGGGTCTAAAACCATCACCTCCAATCATAAAAAGTGACAGTTTACCTCAGTTTATCTTGATAGTGTCTCAAAGTTTGAAAAGCAGGTAAACCTAAATGTTTTACTGCTACTACACATTAACAGCACAAGTGCATTTTGCCACTAACAGGTGCTGCCAACAAGTCAAAAAAGATGCTTTGCCTATAACATAAATGTTGTAAATGGATTTCGGTGTGGTATGTGTGAGGTATGAAGCCTGTACATCTCAAAGATGGGTGGATTAAATCAAACAGAATGTCCTTTCAACTCTGCTTAACAGGCAAGGTATGAACTGTATCAAGGGTCGAGAGCGTGGAGCAGGTCAGACAGCATCCAAGGAGCAGGAGATTCAATGTTTTAGGTATAAGCCCTTCATCAGGGATGAACTGTATCAAACCAACCATGTTTTCGAAACTTAAAATACAGTAACCAACATTAAACATGATCCTGCATTTGACAATATTTGCTAAACAGTCCTGAGTGTTCTAGAAATTATGTTGACAATCAATTTAAGATTTCAGTCAGGCTGCAATGAGCCATACAAATATATTGGTTGTTTATTATATTAAAGCATGGAGCCTGTTCTTTGCAGACAGAAAGAACATGAACACTTATTGTAAATGTCTCAAGTTAAGAAACTCTGGTTCATTTCTTGGGCATTACCTTTATCAATCAGTTAACCTTTCTGGTTTAAATTTAAACAAAATTTGGCAGTTAACTGTCAATCAAGGTCTAACTGATATTTGTTAGATGGGAATGCTTCTACCAAATCAGAGTTGACCTGCTAATCAATATGCAATCTTTTATAATATAAAATAATGTTTGCCTTTACATTTGTATTCTTGATTAATGTCCTAATGAATGCACAAAGAAAAACTTTTGACAACAATTATATTTTTAGCATTATTTTATTTTACCTCTGAGAAAACATTATTTTTTTATATAAGGGAATCAAGACAATGGTTTTCTCTGAGGTCTGTCCACCAATGATGGTGATGGCAAGTTTTGGCAACAAACCTACTCCAAGTGAGACAAAAACAAACCAGAAAGTACATGTGCAATTAAGTAAGTGAATGCAAATGTTCTAGTGTAGCTCTCCAACCATGAGGAAATTAAAGACTACCTTATTTTTATTCCTCCAAGTTTTATTGAATGGGCATTTGTCTATAGAGAGCCCATCAAAGGTACAAGTACTCTAAATGTAAGCAAATTCTCCAAATTCATCAGAGGAGCAATGGCTGCTTGAGAATAGTACTTGAGAAACGATCTTTCCCATTTGTTTACAAATGTGTGAGAGAATGATAGGAAACAAATCTCAACAGCGTTTCAACATTAAGTAGGCATGACAAATGCAGAATATATTTTCATGCATACAGCACCTCCTCAAAAATGCTTATCTATTAACAAACAGCTGTTTGAAAATTAACTGAAGAAATGGAAGCCAGCCTCAGTCGATCCATGAATTATAATGAAGTTAGAATACACAGCCCTTACTCAGGAATTGTTTCTGTACCAGAGACTGTTGTGAATGAGCATGAAAGGAATTAATCGATTGGGTTACAAAATATTGAGACTGGCTGTTCCTATATTTTAATCAAATTCAATCAATAGCTATTTCTCTGCATTTATATAGAACAGGTGCTTGCTCTCACTTTGTGTTAGCTTCTCAACATGTAATTTGTGATCTAATTTATTTCCTTGCCCGTGGTTAAATGGAGAGTTGGTGCACTATTAACGAGTTTCTGAGCACTGTTGGATGCAGTATACAGCTGTGGTAAAACCATTTCATTTTCAAGGCATAACTTAGCAACAGAATGTAGATCAAATGCAACGTCCAGTAACTTTCCATAAATTTCATTTTATGCAAAACTCTCTTTCCTTCATCCTGCCAAAGTCTCACATTTGAAATTCTAATTCTTGTAGCCTTATCCTTTGAAAATACTTTGACTGTCTATGGCTGTAATTTCCTTAGATTCTCTAATTGTCTGACTCCAGTTTCTGACACATTACCACTCCTTCACCTAAACATTGGCAGCCATGCCTTCAGTCTTTTCAGCACCTTACTTTGATATATCCTCTCTAAACTCTCAAAATTGTCACTCAATTGTTGTCCTTTAAAACTAATCTACTTGGCCATGCTTTAGCTCCCCGTTATAGTTTCTTTTCCTTTAGATTGATGGCCATACTTTTCCTCTCTGAAGCACCTTGCTACATTAAAAAAATTGTTTCCTTATTTATTTCTCCATTCTTACAGCTTGGCAAGCAGTAATTGGCATAATGATTACCTCATGGAGAAACTCAGAAGTTGAGAAAGAATTTACTTCATATGACATGTGCAAAAGTCCTGAAGGGGCTTACTGACTGAAATATCATGACGCAGCAATCATGTTTTTCTGAACACTTGCTTGAAGAACTTGTGGTTTTCATTGTTTATTTTTCTATTGAGTTAATAACTTATTAGTCAATGACCCAATCTCTATTACCTGCACTCTTGAATTCCCACTTTTTTTTTATTTGTGCATCGTCCTCCCTTCTCCTGAAGATGAACCCTCCTTGCTGCAATACAATTTCAGTTCCACAAGCTGACTCCTGCAATACTGCCATTATCCATGTGAATTCTTTCGTCGTATGTTAGGATGGATTAGTCAAAAATGGAAAGTATTGCAGTCATGTTTTGATTCTGTTCTTGCTCATCATTTAAGTACACAACCACCAAAAATCACTGGATGGTAATTGGACTGTGTGATTTTCTGAGAGACAGCCAAGTAATAGGTTAATTCTGGCTTTGATGTCCACGTAAGGTTATCTGTCAGGGCTGTGAGGCAGACAGCTCAATGACAAGGCCCTTAGCACTAGACAGATGGTGACTCCAACCAGAGAGGAGGGGGCTGCTGAGGAAGCCAGCAGAGTATGACAAAATGGAGCTGCTCTTAGATAATTGTGAAACATTTTAAAAATGAAGTTTCGGGTTGCTGGAGCCAACAGTGTTTAGGGAAGGCCCTCTATAGAAATGGGTAAGACTCTAGCAGGGCCAATATTGTCTGGTAGCTTTGACATTGGACGTTTGAGAGGAGATGCCAATGACCCTCTGACCTGCCACCAAATGTCTGCCTGCTCTGAGCTTAGGGGACCTGGGCTGAGTCGGGTATGTTCTGTTGGGGATAAAGTCCCTGAATTGAAGCCTTAATTGGATCAACAGGCTTCCTACCTTTTTGGAGGAGTCTGTTGGTTTACTTGGCAGCCCCCCTTCTATCCCAGAGGCAATAGGTATTATGCTCATGGAAACAAAAGCTGGTCAAAGACATATATGAATTCATTGACACATAGCAATAAAACAAATGGAAGGCAAAAGCTGAGACCAAAAGGCAACCCATCTGTTAAACCAATATTTCAGAATGTTAACAAAAGCAAAACATTAAGGAGATTGAATATTTAGAATAAAGCAAAAATACATAAAACTGATGACTGGTTGGGCGGAAATATTAAGTTGTATCTTATGTCGATGGTATAGTTGAAAGTGAAGAAGGTTATCTAAGGTTACAAAGGGATTTTGATCATTTGTGCTAATTGACTGAGGAGTGACAGATAGAGTTTAATTTGGATAAATGTGAGGAATTGCATTTTGGTAAAAGAAACAAGGGCAGGACTTATACATTTAATGGTAGGGCCCTGGGTAGTGTTATAGAACCGAGACCTTGGGGTTCTGAGACATAGTATTTTTTTCAAAATTTGCTGCACTGGTAGACAGGGTGGTTAAGATAGCATTTGGCATGCTTGCCTTCATTGCTCAGACCATTGAGTATAGGAGTAGGAATGTGATGGTGAGGTTGTACAGGACATTGGTGAGGCCACTTTTAGAGTTCTGGTTCACCCTTCTATCAGAAGAATATCATTAAATTGGAGAGTGTTCAGAAAAGATTTACCTGGACCTTGCTGGGACTGGAGGCTTTGAGTTAAAAGGAGAGACTCGATGGGCTGGGACTTGTTTCACTTGAGCATAGGAGGTTGCGGGGTGACCTTATAGAGGTTAATAAAATCATGAGGGGCATAGATAAAGTGAATAGCAAAAGCTTTTTCCCTACGATGGCTGAGTTCAAAACTAGTGCATATTTTTAAGGTGAGAGGAGAAAGGTTTAAAAGGGATCCTAGAGGCAACATTTTCAGGCAGAGGGTGATTTGTATGTTGGAAGTGATAGATGCAGGTACAGTGACAACATTGGATGGGTAGAAAAGGTTCAAAGGAATATGGACCAAATACAGCTAAGTGGGACCAGCTTAGTTTGGGAAACTTGGTTGGCGTGGACAAGTTGGACTGAAAGGTCTGTTTCCGTGTTGTGTGACTCTGACTCTATGACTTTGTGCTTCTGTGGCTAAGTCAGAATTACTTTGAGTTTGTTGAGGGCTTTTCGCCATGAGGTCTAATGACATTACTTATCATATCTGTCCAAACTTGCCTCATTTACTACTTACCCAATTCTTACAGCATCCCTCACGTCCAATCCCACCCTCATCTTACCCATAATGTTCTTGTAACAAGTTGCTACTCGCCAGATAGCCACCAGAATCCCAGCATCTTGGCGGCTGTGCAGCCAGGTGGGCATTGGCAATCCAAAGCTAATGGATTGGTGACAGGCACAGGGCAATGATGTTAGAGAAGGTGTAGAGGGGGGGCATGATTTCCCTATCTGTGACCAGGAGATCTTGGAGGATGCAAATGAGAGGTGTCCGATTCTCAGAAAGCTGGCGAAGGAGGTCATGGTGCTAGACCCTGGCAGCCTGGTTCGAGGTCTCCACCCTGGTCAGTATGGAGGAACAACCAGAAATATCAAAGGCCTTCTCCACTCTGTCAGGCTGAGTGATGCATGCCCTGCCACCTCACACTCACACTGTCTCTGCCACTGCACCTTCCTCCCACCAAGGCCCAAGCTCTGAGACTGTGACAATTTCCTGTAACATCTTCCCTCACTTTCAAAATTTTTCACCCATCCCACACACACTCCCGCCCCAAACCACTGCCCCACCACTCCGGTAAATCTCCCACACCGCTAACCACAACCGGCCCTGCTCCCTCACTGTCTTGGGACAACTTTCCACCACTCTGCACCAGCACTAACAGCCATGCCATCTACTTTCAGTTCACTCAGACCCTCTGCTGTTCTCATTCCAGGAGAACACAGCCCACAATAAGGCAGAGAGAACCTGACAGAAGCCTGACTTCAGATTCATCACCTCTTAAGAGGAGAGAATCCTGCCCCCTGCATGAGAAGACGAGGAGTGCTGCTGTGGGGATGCCAACTGAGAAAGTATCATTGTTCATCATTCTTCATTTCAATGTACAACTCACATTAACCACCCCCCCCCCCCCACCCCACTGTTAGTGTCACTCATTGTATACCTGCTTCTAACCACTATCTACAATGTCTTCTCTCTCTCTCTTACATTTTGCAGGTACCAATGAGATGTCCACAGCTTCTATGGAGAAATGACCAGTTCCACATGAGGTCAGCTCCTCAAACTCTGAAGAAGAGAGTACTGATGCCTCAGAGGAGGTACTGACAAGGTTGCTTCATGTACCTTGATTCTCCATCACCCCCTTCCCCCTGCCCTTAAATACTGACACCTAGTTGGGAACATCTGGAAATCTGGGGCAGAGGCCAGACAGTAGTGTGCAGTGACAACTCCACAGCTCACTGAGGAAGAAACTCAGATGCCAGAGACCAGGCACCTGCTCAGCTCCAGGCAGAAGAGGATCCTTTGATGGTCAGATTCGGAGACTTCCTCCATAGGTACGTAGGAACAGGAGTGGGTATTTCAACCTGTAGACAAGGTGTGCCTGTGATTGGTGCCTAATGATCATACTCTGAGATGCTATTTGGTCTTCAATGGCATTGAACTCCCTCACAGACAGCATAGAGTCATAGAGATGTACAGCATGGAAACAGACCCTTCGGTCTGCTGACCAGATATCTCAACCCAGTCTAGTCCCACCTATCAGCACCCGGCCCATATCCCTCCAAACCCTTTCTATTCATATACCCATCCAAATGCCTTTTAAGTGTTGCAATTGTATCAGCCTCCACCACTTCCTCTGGCAGCACATTCCATACAGGCACCACCCTCTGCGTGAAAAGTTTGCCCCATAGGTATGTCAAGGATTCCTAATGTCTAGCTGTTTGGTGTGCTTGGTAAGATAGGAAGTTGAGTGTGCTGTTAATAAGTTACTTAGCAAGCAATGACTTCTCCTAATTAAAATTCATCTCACTGTTTGTCAAATGCGTGAAAAATAAGAGATTTGCTGCTGATGTCAAGATAGTCCATACTGGACTTCAGACCTGAACATTCAGCCACAGACCCTCCCATAGCCACCTTGTTCAAATCCTGATAAGATTCTATCCATTCACTCTATTTCTGTCTCCTCAGGTACTACCAGACCCTCTGGGAATGTCCAGCATTTTCATAGAATTTATCTGGATACAAATTTAATGGAAAAGGGGATTTTAACCATACAAATTCAAACTGTGCAAATTATTCAATTGATGGTTTCACTACCTCTGGAGACCTATTAGTGCAAAACGCCCCTACAACCTCAGTATATGAGAAGTTAATTGTGCAATCCATCTCTCTGGCAGGTGCAAGTGCTAAAGTGCTGCCCAATTTCTTTTCATGGTGCTGCTGTTGAAATCTGTACTTCTAGCAGGGAGGACACAAACATTTCCATGTAAATAACATGAAATTTTCAATCAAATGGGGAACTAATTAGACACAGAACAATCAAAACCAGACAGGCTAAATGAAGCTGACAATGAAGCTGGGTCGTAGTATGTATGTGTTCCAGCTCGTGTCTGAAGTGAAGTCAGCATGATAACTTAAGGCTGTCTGTTGATTTGATTGTGCCCTGTGTGATGATGCTGCCCCTTTAACAAGGTTATTTTGGTGTTTTCAAGAGGGGTTGTAAAGGCAGAGGTGCCGATATGTCTCAAATGGCTGCTTTAAATGATGGTCAATTCTCCCATTTTAGGTTTTGTCTAGTTTGGGTTGTTTTAGCAGGCAATCAGGAACTGCTGGTAGCAGAGAGGCTGCTACAGTGAAAAGAGATTCCATGCTTCAACCAATGTTTCTTGCCTGCACTTTCTTTTTGAAACCTCTCCTGCTCGTAAGAACCTGTTTCAATTTATCTTTCACCAGGGGCATGATCCGGGGATTGAAGCAGCTCCTTCATTAAGCTGCAGTATTGAGTCAATTGGATTTTCAAATACTTCAATTATTCTAAATTTGTTTTCTTTCATTCGTGTTTCAACCTTAGTGTGTAAATAAATCCTGTTTTGCTTAAAGCCGAGTGCTTTGACCAGCTGCATCATTCCTGGCATATCCACTTTACATCTGTCTTTAAAATAAGAAAAGTTAGGGGCTAAAGTGTTTTGTGGGGTCTGGCCTGGTCTATAACACCCAGGAACTATAACAACACAGTTGATAGCTTAATACACTAGCCAGTACTGTGCTGTCCTATACTGTTTAAACCTAGCCTACACATCTTTAAGGGTTATGAGATTTCAACAGGTGTTAACACTTTTGTAGAAAGTGAAGCTGACCTGGGAAGCAGTGAGGAATGGGCATATTAACTCATGAGGGCACTGCTCATGAAACATTCACTGGAAATGTTCTTTGTGGTTGAGGATTGTCCTGAGGGTTCCTTCTCGAGGAATTTTAAAGCTTTGACTCTTCTCTTCTACTGACTGTATGAATGGGTGGATGACTTGTAGTTGAGTCTGGAGATCTGATACCTCTGCTGACTGCGTAGCATGACTAGACAAATCCAATCCTCCCCATTGCCTCCTATGTCAGCTCAGACAGCTATATTGTCTTTAAGTGTAGGAAATTACAGGTACTGCTTGGTCTAGTGCGAAAGGGAGTTAACAAGAAACTATTTACTGCAAGTTCGCAAGTTGTTGCAGATTGTGTTGATACGATGGATAACTGTTACAGCAACTTTAAAGAAAACCAGCAGTTCAGTCCCACTCCTTTGAGATGTTAAGGTATCCCATGGACACCTCATATGGGGTGGTGCTTTGGCATTCCTTGGTGTTAACCCTTTCAGACCCATATACAATAAGATTTGGCTTGACAGATCTGCACTGGAGATGTTGAAGGAGCTGGAAAGTAGGAGAGGCATCAGACAACTGCAGGCACCAGGAGGCCTCACAGGCACTCTGAGTGACAGTGGGAGCAGAGACATTATGGACGTCAATGCCAGGAATCGAAACCTAGAGGCTGTGTTCCACGAAGTTCACTGATCTCCTATGTGCGGTCAATGTCAATGAATTCACCTTCAAATGTTATATCCCACCAAGTGCCCCACTACTCAAAATTCATCACATCCAATCCTCTACAAACCAGTCATAAGTCACAAAATATCGCTGATGCCAACTGACCAACTTCTCACACCCACTTCAAAGAGATGTTCATACATGAGCAAATGTAATGGGACCACCTGTAGATGGGCAAATGTGCTAGCGAGTCCTTACCCCCAGGGAGGAGAGAAGGCCCTGGCCATAATTAGAATATCCTTTACAGACATTATGACTTCTGTGCAGTTGAAACCACCAAAGATGATTGTATTCTCACAGCTATTTCTCCTTCTCACATTCCACTTCCTCCTAATCCACCAATCAGCTCACCACCACCTTTTCAAGGACAGCAAGGGATGGCCAATGGATTCTGCTACAGCCTCTGGATGCTCATGTCCCATGAATAAATAAAAAAATAAATTTTAGGCTCACTTGCTGCATCAGCTGCTTGTTCCCCCAACTCTTGTCCTTTTTTTAAAAAAAAATCAGATCGCTAGAATTGCAGTGTGTTCAGTCAGTGGAGGAAGAGTAAAGGAAAGTAGATAGCGGAGAGCTAGGATCTACATATGGTGAGACATGAGGCACTGTGTTCTGCAGCTTGGGCAGGTGCCAATGTGCCAGAGGGTCACACACAGGTTCTGCTGCAGAGGATCAGATAATGGGCGACTCTACTTTAAAAGGCTGGAGTGTGGACAGACCAAAGTGTGTGATAAAGGTATACCAGGATCTGAGGGGCATGGACAGGGTCAATAGAAAACAATTGTTCCCCTTAGTTGAAGGGTCAATAACAAGGGAGTCATAATTTTAAAGAGAAAAGCAGGAGGTTTAGAGGATATTTGAGGAAAAACATTCTCACCCAGAGGATGCTGAGGGCCTGGAATGCATTGCCTCGAAGGGTAGTTGAGGCAGGAACTGTCACAACATTTAAAACGTCTTTGGATGAGCACTCGGAGTGTCATAACATTTAAGACTATGGGCCTTGTGTGGGAAAGTGGGACTGGTGTAGGTAGTATATTTTTGGCAGTATAGATTTGATGGGCCGAAATGTTCTATGAAAGCCCAATATTCTAAGGAGATGCATTTTGTTTCCAACTCAGTGTGCTGATCACTGTCCTGTATGTGACACTTGGCTTAAAGTTTGTCCAGCCATTAGAAGCTGAAAATGTGTTGCTGGTTAAAGCACAGCAGGTTAGGCAGCATCTCAGGAATAGGGAATTCGACGTTTCGAGCATAAGCCCTTCATTCCTGATGAAGGGCTTATGCTCGAAACGTCGAATTCCCTATTCCTGAGATGCTGCCTAACCTGCTGTGCTTTAACCAGCACCACAGTTTCAGCTGTGATCTCCAGCATCTGCAGACCTCATTTTTTACCCAGCCATTAGAAGGAAATACATTCAGGTAAACCTATTCCTTCACCAGATATTACACATCAATGAGTGTGTGCACATCAATGATGTGAAATTCAACAAGAGACATGCAAATCCACCGAACGGTCAGAAGCCCAAATTGCAAAATTTAAAGTGACCTATACATTGGGAATCATACCAGTTCTCCAGTTCACCTATGACTTCACATCAAGGACTGCTAGGTGTCTGCTAAAAACAACTGGTTCTCCTTTGATTGTAATGCTTGTTACATGCACATTTCTTTGTGCATGACCCGGTATATTGTATTTGTGTTTAAATGGTTGTCTTTCTCTGTTTGTGGATACTGTAGGCTGTAATGTAATCACTGTTAACCTTGACTGTCTTTGCTATGAGCTATGTCATTGTCTCTGTGGCAACAAAAGACAGTCACAGTGACTACAAATCAGAGTGTCATGGGGCACTGATTTTCTTTGGTGTTATTCTGCCACCTGGTGGTGCCAGGTTTTAACAGCAGTGGTCCAGATCTAAATAAATTGTGAGAAGTAATTCTTTTCTTGGCAAAATTATTTCCGTGGAAAACACTCTGTAAAATAGGAAAGTTAATTCTTATCACACAACTTAAAATGCAGATTTTGATAAAGCATAGATGTTCACTCTTTTGGTACTATATCAAAGATCATCTGAGTTTGGCACACTCTGGCAAGGAAAACTGGAGGAATTAGCATAAATCATGCTCTACATAGCATTTTGCATAGATGGGCATGGATTGGTAGAATAATTGTTTTCTCCATGATTGCCTGAACGGATTTTGTTGATCGATCAGAGTATTGCAAGAGACAATACAAAATCTAGGAGGAAAAATCAGAAATGACCAATGCAAGTGCAAATTAACTGTTGTGCATGGATTATAATGGTTTAATACGATATGATGAAAAGTATATTTTTGAAAGCTGGAATGAACATCAGAGATCAATGAATAAAATATGAGTAATCCGAATACAAAATAGCTTTCTAGTTCATGGAGAATACAGTTGAGCGATGCTCTTCTTCAGTTGCTGAAACAAAATCATAGTAAGTTTATTGCAAGAACACAAGCAATGTGAAGCAGAACATTCGGCTAGTGTGCAAACTAATTGATATGCATGCTAGTAATAAAATATGTTGATGCATTTGAATACAAATCTTTTTTATGGCTCCCTTGGGAATTTTATTTATATAGAGTTATAGAATTTGTATTACAATTGAAAATGATGAATGTTTGTTTTGTTACAATAAAAAGAAATACCCCTTTCATTGCCTGTGTATGTCATGAATTGGTAGCCCTCTTGCCTCTGATTCTTGCTATCCATCACTCAGATATGAGATTGAAGACCAGCTCTCCAGGTGTATACTGAGGGAGTGCTACATTTTCAGTGTTGTCATCTTTTAGGTGAGATTTTAAAGCCAGGCCCATCTATTCTCTCAGACCCTCTCAAAAACACCCCAGGGTACTGGATTGAAGGAGAGAAAATAGGAACAGAAGAAATAGGAGCAGGAATAGGCCTGTCAAGCCTGCTCTGCCATTCCGTAAGATCATGGCTGATCTTTTTGTGGACTCAGCTCCACTTACCTGCTTGCTCACCGTAACCCTTGGTTCCTTCACTGTTCAAAAATCTGTCTTTGCCTTAAAAACATTCAACAAGGTTGCCTCAACTGCTTCACTGGGCAGACAATTCCACAGATTCACAACCCTTTGGGTGAAGAAGTTCCTCCTCAACTCAGCTCAAACTCAGTCAAGAAGGCCTTTGCTGAGGACTGATCATTTGTCCTCCATGAGGGGGATGTCTGGGGGGATGGTGAAAACTCAGCAGGGCTGGGAGCTAGGACCTAGGACCTGATGTAGGGTTGGAGCTAGGAGTGGGGGTGGTTTTTAACGGAGGTTGTTGAAGGTAAGGCCTTTGCTGAGGGGGAGGCAGCCATGTGCCACCACCTAATCTCTCTACAGTCAGCCCTGCCTCAGCTGAGGGCCACACTCTCTCAGAACTGCAAAGGACCTCTGCTGTTTTACAGCCTCAGAAGAATTCACACACTGAACAAAAGCTTTTGGACACCATTTTGGACATCTAAATGGTAAGTACAACAAACTTTCATGTACCCAGCTCAACAGTCGGGATTCCTCAACCATTCCAGAAGCTTCCCCCAGCCTCCACAACTGCTTGGCCGCCATCAGACATGTGGCCGCTCCAGCCAACACCTCCGCAGTGAACGATGGTGTCACTTCCGTCCTCACCACCAGACAGCCTGCAGTGACCGTGCCATCTCCGTGACCACCAGCCAGACAACCGCCTTGGCGACCACTACAACATCCGTTGCCGCCGAAACCAATGCGAGGCCTAACTGGAACATCACTTCCGCCCCTTTGTTGCCAACGTCGTAGTAAGTCTACTCCCAAGATCACCTACGCCAAGCGTTCTACCATATCCGCCCCCGTAGCTACTGCCATCGCAACCATTTCCACCCGCACTGATGCCACTCACCTGAACACCACCTGGAGAATCACCAATGACATGCCCCCCATTCACGGATCCCACAGTCACCACCTCGGCCCCCCCCCCCCCATCACCCCGGGTGAGTGTCCCTTCTGTAAATGACATCACCCCTGGTCCCTCTGCTACCTCTCCCACTCCAGTGACAGTCTCCAATCCCCCACTCTCAGCTCCAGCCCTACACCACGTCATAGCTCTCAGCCCTGCTGCGTTTTCACCATCCCCCCAGACCACACTTCACTGAGTTGAACGATAAGTCCTCAGCAAAGGCCTTACCTTCATTCCCCTCCACTCTCGGATCAGCGAATTCAGCGCACATTGTGACATTGAACACTTCTTTTGCCACCTCCGCCTCCGGGCTAACATTTTCCATCAAGACTCTAGCCCACCTTCTCCTGTGCCGATCTGTTACCCGCCCTTGATCTCTTTATTTCCAATTGCCACAATTGCCATGAACATTGAAGCTTCAACCTGTCCACCCAATCCCCCACCCACTCCAACCTCTCACTCTCTCAACGCACGGCCCTCCACTCCTTCTGCTACAACCTCCACCTCACCATCAAACCCGCAGACAAGGTTGGGGGTGTGGGGGTGCATTGGTAGTTTGTCGCACTGACCTCTACACCACTGAAGCCAAGTGCCAACTTGAAGACACCACCTCCTACTGCCCCCTCAACTACGATGTCTCCTCCCATCACCAAACCTTCATCTCCCAGACTGTACACAACCTCATCACCTAAAGGGATCTCCCACCTATCCTCTTAGTTTGGGAACTCTGCACCTCCTGGTTCTACCTCCCACCCAAGTTCCACAAGCCTGACTACACCGGCCGACCCATTGTCTCGGCCTGCTCCTGCTCCATCAAACACATTTCCACATACCTTGATACTGTCCTATTCCTCCGGTCCAGAAACTCCCCACATACGTTTGGGACACCATCCGTGCTCTCCACCTCCTCCAAAACTTTTGTTTCCCTGGTCCCCAAAGCCTCATCTTCACCAGGGACATCCACTCCCTATATACCTCCATCCGCTATGATGAGGGCCTCCCAGCCCACCATTTCTTCCTCTCCTGACATCCCCACCAGTATCCTTCCACTGACACTTTCAGTCGTTTGACTGAACAGGTCCTCACCCTCAATAATTTCTCCTTCCAATCCTCCCACTTCCTCCAGACAAAAGAGGTAGCTATTGACACCTGAATGGGCCCAGGCAATGCCTGCTTTTGTGGAAAGGTCCATCTTCCGCAGTTACACTGGCACCATTCCCCACCTATTCCTCCACTAAGTTGATGACTGTATTGGTGCCACCTCGTGCTTCCATGAGCAAGTTGAACAGTTCATCAACTTCACCACCAACACATTCTATCCCAACCTAATGTTCACCTGGACCTCCCCAGCCATCTCCCTTCCCTTCTTGGACTTCTCCATCTCCATCAACAGTGACTGACTCACCACTGCCATCTTCTACAAACCCACCGACTCCCACAACTACCCAGACTACACCTCCTCCCACCCTGCATCATGCAAAAACACTATCCCTTATTCCAGTTCCTCTGCCTCCGCCTCATCTCCCAGGAGGACCAGTTCCACCACAGAACACACCGGGCCTCTTTCTTTAGAGACTGCAATTCCCCCTCCCCCATGGTTGATGATGCCCTCTAGCGCATATCATCCACTTCCTGCAGCTCCGCCCTCTAACCCCATCCCTTAAGGATAGAAACCCCTTGCACCTTGCACCCCACCAACCTCCACATACATCGCATCATCCTCTGCCATTTCCACTACCTACAAATGGATCCCAATACCAGAGATATATTTCCCTCCCCATCCCATCCACTTTTCATAAAAACCATTCCCTCCGTGACTCCTTTTGTCAGGTTCATGACCCCCACCAACCCACCCTCCTCTCCTGGCACCTTCCCCTGCCACCACAGGAAGTGCTCACCCCTCACCTCCGTCCAAGACCCCAAAGGTAGCCTTCCACATTCACCAGAGATTTACCTGCACTTCCACACGCATCATTTACTGTATCCATTGCTCCTGATGCAGTCTCCTCTACATTAGGGAGATAGGATGCCTACTTGCAAAGTGCTTCAGAGAACATCTCCAGGATACCTGCACTAACCAACTCTCCCTCCCACTCCGCCAAGGACATGCAGGTCCTGGGCTGCCTCCTTTGCCACTCCCTCACTACCGGACGCCTGGAGGAAGAATGCTTCATCTTAGGCCTCGGGACCCTCCAACCCGAGGCATCAGTGTGGATTTCCCCAGTTTCCTCATTTCCCCTACCCCCACCTTATCCCAGTTCCAACCTTCCAACTCACCACCACCCTCATGACCTGTCCATCTTCCTTCCCACCTATCTGCTCCACTCTCCCCTCTGACCTATCACCTTCACCTCCACCTCCATCCACCTGTCGCACTCTCAGCTACCTTCTTCCCCAACCCCACCCCCCTCCCATTTATCTCTCCACCCCTTGGATCACAGCCTTACTCCTAATGAAGGCATTAGTCGATTCTCCTGCTCCTCAGATGCTGCTGACCTGTTGTGCTTTTCCAGCACCACGCTCTCGACCATAAACTCAGTTAAGTCTACTCCCCCTTATTTTAGGATTTACCTCCTTGTTCTAGTTTCACCTGCTTCTATTTTATCTATTCCCTTCATAATTTTATATGTTTCTATAAGATCCCCCTCATCCTTCTAAATTCCAATCAGTGTAGTTACAGTCTATTTAATCTTTCCTCATAAACCAAACTCTCAACTCCAGAATCAACCTAGTGAACCTCCTCTGCACCCCCTCCAGTGCCAGTACATCTTTGGGCATTCTTCCTATTGTTCTGATTAATATTTATCCCTCCAGTAATATTCCAAAAAAACAGATTATCTAGTCATTATCACATTGCTGTTTGTGGGAGCTTGCAATGACTCAATTGGCTGCCACATTTCTGATATCTGCATGGGGCTACACTTCACAAGTGTCTAATTGGCTGAAAAATACTTTGGGACACTCAATGATCATCATTTAGATATGTCTTTCTTTCTTACATAATGGAAAGTATTGTGCCGTTTAAAGGGGCTTTTCAGATTTGATTAATGAGCAAGACAGAAACTTCGCCCTTCTCCATTGTGAGTTTGGTAGTGGGGGTACTTAATCTGGCAAGACGGTAACAGGTGTGGATTCTGCAACCTTTCCTGCTCAAACTGAATGAAGCCTGTGGCAGAAAGCCCCCCTGGTCAGCCTTCTTGCCTCCTGCCAATTGTGTCCCCTAATTAATGCCAGGTTAGGAGCCATAGGCCTTGAGATGAACCCTGCAGCTGGTGGACAATTTGCCACGTGCTTCAGGTTGAGGTCTCTCATTCAAAGGCAATCAATTGCTGATCAAGGCGGATGAGAGGAGGGTTTGCTTAGAGCCAACATTGATACATCTTTTTATTAATAATATATTTTTATTAAGAAAAAATAGATGTTTACATATTGCAACAAATACAAAACAATGCAATTCAAAACAGTACAAAAATAGTACAAAACTAAACTCAAATAATAAAAAAATTTGCCAACCCACCTTCCTATACGAATGTATACACATTATATAGAGAAGTATAAAATAAAAAAAAAGACCTAAACTAGCTATTTAACTAACTAAATAAATACCTAACAACAAACAAATAAATAGTAATAACTCAGCCCAGCCAAATAAAACACTCATACATTCACAGTTCCTCCTCCCTGGATATTGGACTCATGAAACACGATCGTTACGGCTATATAAAAGCCCTTGACACATCTAAGCATCATTGACACAACTCCCTGCCATCACTCATCCTGCAACAATTCTAAATCCTGGGGTCTGCAGTACCGGCAACAGCCACTGCTTCCCTGGTGGTGCTGATGGTCAGTAAAGTTACAGGCTTCTGATTGGCTAGCACTTTTCAGCAGACAGGATTCCAAGATGAAGGCTTGTCACTGGTCTATCAAGTAAAAAGTGAGGTCTGTAGATGCTGGAGAGCTGCCTGACCTGCTGTGCTTTAACCAGCAACACATTTTCAGCACTGGTCTATCAAGTGCCTGGCTTAGACAAAATGCACTGGGACATTCCTGAACAGAGCTCCCATTGATGTTCCAGCCAGCAGCCAATATCCCTGTTGTCTCCACAAGATCCCAGCCTCAAGGTTTATAATAATGAGAATCTTGTAAGCCTTCCTGTATAACTAGCTGATATGAAAGACAAGGCAAGTAAAGGAAATACAGGTGATCAGAGCATAGTAGCTACACTAAAAGAACTCTTTGTTTCATATGTCACTAATGGGTACTTGGACAAGTTCCTGTACACAGTTATATGGCCAGAAGCCAGCAGGATTCTATCCAAGCAGTGCTCAATCATTAACTACAACATTTACCAGTTCACTGGATTCCTTCCAGGGCTAGTGGATCCATGTGATAATTTTGTTGTTTTTAGTTACAACTAATAGTTTCCATTCTTTGTTTCTCGGTAGACAAATGATGACACCTCTATAAGAGAAGGCATTCATTACAAGTAGGTGGATTTGCACAAGATAGCATCTCTCTTAGTTTGTTCACACTTGGCTTTGACCAAGTCATCTTCAATTTCTGGATGTATTTAAAAATGCAAGGAGATGGAAGAAAAAACAACAAGTTTTTTTTATTAGGCTAGCAAGCTTAATAGAACATAGAACATTTCAGCGCAGTACAGGCATCCCTCGATGTTGGACCGACCTGTCATACCAATCTGAAGCCCATCTAATTTACAGTATTCCATGTATGTCCATATACTTGTCCAATGATGACTTAAATGTACTTAAAGTTGGCTTATCTGCTACCATTGCAGGCAAAGCATTCCATACCCGTACTACTCTCTGAGTAAAAAAACTACCTCTGCCATCTGTCCTATTTCTATCACCCCTCAATTGAAAGCAATGCCCCCTCATGCTTGCCATCACCATCTTTGGAAAAAGGCTCTCCCTGTCCACCTTATCTAACCCCCTGATTAACTTATATTCTCTATTAAGTCACCTCTCCAACAAAAACAGCCTCAAATCCCTCAGCCTTTCCTCATAAGACCTTCCCTCCATACCAGGCAACATCCAGGTAAATCTCCTCTGCACCGTTTTCAAAGCTTCCACATCCTTTTTATAATGCAGCGACCAGAACTGTACAAAATATTCCAAGTGCGGCCCCACCAGAGTTTTGTACAGCTGTAGCATAACTCATGGTTCCGGAACTCAATCCCTCTATTAATAAATGCTAAAACATTGTATGCCTTCTTAACAACACTGTCAATCTGGGTGACAACTTTCAAGGATATGTGTACCTGGACACCGAAATCTCTCTACTCATCTACACTACCAAGAATCTTACCATTAGCCCAGTACTTTGCATTCCGGTTTCTCCAACCAAAGTGAATCACCTCACACTTGTCCGCAATAAACTCCATTTGCCACTTCTCAGCCCAGCACTGCAGCTTATTTATGTCTCTCTGTAACCTACAACATCCTTCATCACTATCCACAACTCTACCGACCTTCGTGTCATCTGCAAATTTACTAACCCACCCTTCTACACCCTCATCTAGGTCATTTATAAAAATGACAAACAGCAGTGGATCCAACACCGCCCCTGGCAGTACACCACTAGTAACTGGACTCCAGGATGAACATTTCCCATCAACCACAATCCTCTGTCTTCTTTCAGCAAGCCAATTACTGATCCAAACTGCTATATCTCCCACAATCCCACTCCTCTGCATTTTGTACAATAGCCAACTGTGGGGAACCTTACCAAATGCCTTGCTGAAATCCATATACACCACATCAACCGGTTTACTCTCATCTACCTGTTTGGTCACCTTCTCAAAGAACTCAATAAGGTTTGTGAGTCAAGACCTACCCTTCACAAAACCATGCTGACTATCCCTAATCAAATTTTTCTTTTCTAGATGATTATAAATCCTATCTCTTATAACCTTTTCCAACACTTTACCAACAACTGAAGTAAGGCTCACTGGTCTATAATTACCAGGCTTGCCTCTACTCCCCTTCTTGAACAGGGGAACCAGATTTGCTATCCTCCAGTCTTCTGGCACTATTCCTATAGACAATGACAATTTAAAGATCAATGCCAAAGGCTCAGCAATCTCCTCCCTGGCTTCCCAAAGGATCCTAGGATAAATCCCATCAGGCCCAGGGGACTTATCTATCTTCACACTCTGCAGGATTTCTAATACCTCTTCCTTGTGAACCTCAATCACACCTAGTCTAGTAGCCTGTATCTCAGTATTCTCCTCGACAACATTGTTGTTTTCTAGAGTGAATACTGTCGAAAAATATTCATCTAGTGCTTTCCCTATCTCTTCTGACTCCACACACAACTTCCCCCTACTATCCTTGATTGGCCCTAATCTAACTCTCATAATTCTTTTATTCCTTAAATACCTATCGAAAATCTTAGGGTTTACCCTGATCCTATCCGCTAACAACTTCTCATGTCTCCTCCTGGCTCTTCAGAGCTCTCTCTTTAGGTTTTTCCTGGCTACATTGTAACCCTCAAGCGGCCTAACTGAGCCTTCACATCTCATCTTAACATAAGCCTTCTTCTTCCTCTTGACCATAGATTCCACTTTCTTCGTAAACCATGGCTCCCGCGCTCTACAGCTTCCGCCCTGCCTGACAGGTACATACTTATCTAGGACACTCAGGAGCTTTTCCTTGAATAAGCTCCACATTTATAATGTGACCATCCCCTGCAGTTTCCTTCCCCATCCTATGCTTCCTAAATCTTGCCTAACCGCATCGTAATTGCCTTTCCCCCAGCTGTAACTCTTGCCCAGTGGTATACACCTATCCCTTTCTATCACTAAAGTAAACATAACAGAATTGTGATCGCTATCACCAAAGTGCCCACCTACTTCCAAGTCTAACACCTGGCCGGGCTCATTACCCAGTACCAAATCTAATGTGGCTTTACCCCTTGTTGGCCTGTCTACATACTGTGTCCTGTACACACTGGACGAAACTGACCCATCTATAGTATTTATACTATCGTGTTCCCAGTCAACATTTGGAAAGTTGAAGTCCAGCATGACTGTCTCTCTCACACCTATTGAGAATCATCTTTGCTATCCTTTCCTCTACATCTCTGGAACTATTCGGAGGCCTATAGAAACCTTCCCTTTCCTATTTCTAACCTCAGCCCATACTACCTCAGTTGATGAATCCCCAAATATCCTTTCTGCATCTGCAATACTGTCCTTGACCAACAATGCCACACCTCCCCATCTTTTACCATCTTTGTTCTTAATGTTTGTTATTGAGACAATGGTAGAGTATATTATAAAGGATGCAATAGCAGAGCATTTGAAATACATAATATAATAAAGCAGAGTCAGCAGGGTTTCATGACGGCGAAATCATGCCTGACTTAATTTACTAGAATTTCTAAAGGGTGTAACAAGTAGAATAGACAAAGGAGAAGCAGAGGATGTGATATATTTAGATTTTTCAGAAGGCATTTGATAAGTTACCATACATCAGGCCACATAATAAGACAAGAGGATTTGCTAACTAATAAAAAAATAGAGTTGGGATAAGGGTTATTTTTTAGGATGGTAGTCTGTAACTAGTGGTATGTCACAGCTGGGATCAAAGCTGGGACCATAATTATTTCTAATATACATAAATGACCTAGAGGAGAAAAATGAATGCACTGTAGTAAAGTTTGCAGATGATACAATACTAGGTGGGTAGAAAGTGGTTAGGATGACACAAAGAGCCTGCAGAGGAATACCAACAGGTTAAGTGAGTGGGGAAATGAGGATGGAATATAATCTCAGAGAATGTGAGGCTTTGATCTTCAACAGGAAAATGAGATGTTCAAAGAGGTATTTGGGAGTTCTAGCCCACGAACCACAAAGCCATCATCCAAGTTCAACAGGGAAGATAAATGGAAATGTGACCTTTGTTTCAAAGTTAGTGTAGGGAGGTTTTCTAAAACTGTACAACGCATTAGTCAGATCATAGGCTGATATCAGGAACAAAGGAACTGTCTTATGAAGAGAATTTGAGAAGGTTGGGCTTGTACTCATTGGAATTTAAACGAATGTGATGCAACCTTGCTGAAATATACAAGGTTCTTAGGGGACTTAGGAGGTATATGGGGAAAGGATGTTACCCCTCATGACAGCATCTAGGACCAGAGGGCACAATTTCAGAATAAGGGGGTGCACATTTAAAACACAGATGTTGGGAAATTCCTTCTCTTGAAGGATAGTGCATTTGAGGTATTTTCTACCACAGAGGACTCTCAAGGTTGGGTTGTTGAATATATTCAAGTTTGAGATGGACAGGTTTTTAATCATTAAGGGAATCAAGGGTTATGGATGAAAAGCAAGAATGCGGAACTGAGGATCATCAGATCAACCATGATCTCACTAAATGGCAGATCTGAATGGTCTACGTCTGCTCCCATGTCTCATGGTCTTATGGTCTTAGCTGTTCTTCCATACTTGGATCTTTGGATTCGTATTCTGACATTAGTCTTGATCATCAATTGCAATATTTACAAACAAACTTGGTGTTTGTAGCAATATCTTGATTTCTGCAAATTTGTCTTTTTGATTTAATTTGGTTATTTCAATTCCTTACATTAGCTTTGGGTGATCGGCTTTTCATCAGCTTTCAACAGTATTGCTGGCTTGGAGAATCAATTGCAGGGTAATTTTACCTTCTTCCAATTGTAGAAGCAATTACAACGGGGCAATGTTTGTTTGCAATAGGTTATTCTTTAGGATATTTTGTACTGCAGCTACTGATTTGACATTAGTATCTGCTCAGAGCAATGTAGAGTTCACAACCCAAGTTATCCCACTTGGTTTGCACCATACACTGGCATGGAGAAACTGTGCTCTGTGGATGCTCATTTAGTTATACATTCAGGGCTTGCTCACCACTACTCAAATGCCAGCTCAGTTTTAACATGTGTAAATCCTTAAAGAACGTCAGTTCAGCTTGAGCTATAGGGAGAGACTGAATAGGCTGGGGCTATTTTCCCTGGAGCATTGGAGGCTAAGGGGTGACCTAATAGAAGTTTATAAAATCATGATAGACATGGATAGGGTATAGGCAATGTTTTTTCCCTGGTGTGGGGGAGTCCAGATCTAGAGGGCATAGGTTTAGGGTGGATGGGGAAAAATTTAAAAGGTACCTAAAGGGCAACCTTTTCACTCACAGGACAGTGCATGTATGAGGAAGTGCCCTCTAGTTCTGGACTCCCCCACACCAGGGAAAAAACATTGCCTATACCCTATGAGGAACTGCTAGAGGAAGTGGTGGAGGCTGGGACAATTACAACAGCTAAAAGGCACCTGGATGGGTATACGAATCGGAAGGGTTTAGAGGGATATGGATCAAGTCCTGGGATTAGATTAGTTTAGGATATCTGGTCAGTGTGGACGAGTTAGACCGAACGGTCTGTTTCCATGCTGCACATCTCTGTGACTCTAATTTCAAGAGTTTGTTTTAATCCTTTGATGGGATGTGAGTGCTACTTGGAGGTCAGAGTTTTGTCCCTAATTGTCCTTTGAATAACTGGCTTTACATGCCATTTTTGAGGTAGTAGAGAATCAACCACATCGCTGCTGAGTCACATCCAATATGGGAGCAGGAATAAATCATTCAGAGCTGTGAGCTTGTTATGCAGTTCACTAAGATCATGCTTGATTTGATTGTGGCCTGAACTATGCATTCCCACATAACCCACAAACCTTTGCTTCCCTTGTCCATCAGCAATCTAGCTACCTCTGCCTGAGAATATTCAATGACCATGCTCTCCCACTAACTAGGGAAGGAAGTTCCAAAGACTCATGGCCCTGTGACAGAAAAATAAAATTTTCCACTTTCTTCTTAATGGAAAAAGTCACATAAAGGTCAGATAAAGTGTGGACAACAGATTTCTTTTTATTTAGGGCTATTAATAAATAGGTGGATGTTCACAATAATCATTAATAGATATGTCATGTTTTGAGGAGAGCTTTAAACTTATTAATTGAAATTAACTTCTGTTGGCTGCCATGATAAGATTTGAATTAATGTACCCATAGCCTGGATCTCTGCACCAATGACCTTGCCACTATGCTACCATCTCCCTGCAGTAGGTATTAATCTGGGCTCACATAGCATCCCATATGTGAGCCTATATCTTTTACAATCAAAAATGTACTTATAATGCTATATCTAATAAAATACTAATTTAATAAGATTAAAACATGGACCCTTCGTTGTGAATTCTGTATGGATGGACAGTGCCAAAAAGGTCCAGGAATATAATTAATATTGTTAATTGACTTATTAATGATCCCAGAGAAGCCCCACAGTGGCATGTAGGATCCTAAGCATCACACCCCTATTACTGCTTCCTTTCAATACTTATAGGTCATCTGGGACCCTCTGCCATACTCAACTAACAGGCCATCTGCCAGTTTAATGCCATCAGTACTGCTCAACATAGGAGATAAACCTAATTAAATATAATAGAGTCTAGGAGTTAAACTTATATTGTCATCACCCCACGAGCCAAGTCAAGCTCAAAACTTGCTTGTCTGGCCTCATCTCGTGTGGTTGGGACACTCCAACCACATGGGATAAATGTCGATTTCACCAGTTTCCTCATCTCCCCTACCCCCACTTCATCCCAGATCCAACTCTCCAATTCAGCACCGGCCTTTTGAACTGTTCTACCAGTCCATCTTCCTTGCCACCTATCTGCTCTATCCTCCTCTCCAGCCTATCACCTTCAACCCCCACCTTCATCTACCTATTGCGTTCCCAGCTACCTTCTCCTCAGCCCCACCCCCCTCCTATTTATCTCTCAGCTCCCTTGATCCTCCCCCAACATTCCTGATGAAGAGCTTATGTTCGAAACGTTGATCTCCTGCTTCTCGGATGCTGCCTGACCTGCTGTGCTTTTCGACACTCTTTGGCCTCACGTTCATCAGTCAGTCTGAATTAAAATTGAACCTTATCATGGAATGGTTTCCTCACAAAAATTGCCATTCAGGTTACGGTATACATTTCTGGAAAGACAAATCTGGTAGTTTTACCCCCTGCTCTTTCCCATAGCAAGCAATTTCATTTTCTCTTCAAGTGATGATCCAGTTCCCCTTTCAAAGCCACAGTTGAGTCTACCTCTTTCATACTTCTAATTTGGCCATCCCAGACTCCAACCATCAGCTACCTAATAGAAAGCTCCACATCACCTCTGCTTCTTTTGCTAATCAATTTAAATCAATGTCCTTCGGTTAACACGACCACAGCCAGTGACCATTTCTCACTAACTTTGTGACGAGACCCTTTCTGATTTTATCATCTCGATCAGATTTTTCTACATCCCATTCTTCGAGATAAAAGTGGCAACATAATAGTACAACTGAGATTTCTGCAGAGGAAATATAAAAATATGAATAGCCATTTCTGAAGGAATTATTCATGACTTCAAAGAGAAAAATATCCTAGATTAAATGCTCATTATCCAGAAATTTGTATTGGAGAGACCTGTTCATCTTTAAAATTTGTCTTGGAAAGGAAATAATTGTATTATTTCAGAGCAAGAGAAACTGAGGCACAGCTGTCCAAGACTCGGGTTTCATCTAGCTGCTAATAAAAGGAAACCTTGCTGTCAAATGCAACCGTTAAACCCACGATATCAGGCAAACAGTTTGGAGGAGATGAAATTAATCTTCAGATAGAAAGAAAAGGGCACTAAAATCTATATAACAACACTGAAGAAATAAACCTATTGTAATGACCTTTAATATCCATCTCTATTTTGTTCACTGGAGATCAAAGAAAAAAATCCATTAATTACTTCCCTCAGAAGAGATGATGGTTCACTGCTTATATTAACAGCATTCAAATACAAGGCATAATTCAAAGAGGGACAAATTTAATTATTGTGTAGCCAACATCATTTTCCAGATCATTGATCAATCTGCCAAAATGATCATTCAACTTCCATAAACTGCTTTAAGAAGAACAGGATTAAGTGTATTTACTTTAATCAAATATAAATCTGCACATATTTGTATAACAACAGATTTTGTGTAATTTTGTACAATTTCTTTTTTTCTCTATTTTCTCTGAACAATGTCATGGGAGACTTACTTATTTGTGTGCACTTTTTTTTAACGTAAGTAATAAGTTTTAACTGTTATCAGTCATACACAGATTTCAAACTGCCAAAATGTGTTAAAGAAGAGATTTGGAGACAGAATTTTGTTGTCACTCAAGAACTAGCAGAGATCCTCACCTTTTTTAATGCTACGATATCCAAGCATCGTTTCTAATGTTACAGGAGATAATGTAAGCATTGCTACATCAGGTTAAACTTCCTGTCGAAGGCAACTTCACACCAAACCCTTCCTTTCTTTAAGGTGCTTTAATTGGAAAACCTGGAAAACCTCATATTTCTTTTTAATAACTTTTTATGTGGTAGATTTCATGTTAAAATTAGCTCTTGGTGTGATCTAAGAGAGCTAGTTACAATTTCTGAAATAAACTGAGTCTCAAAGGACAGATGTCAGACATCAAATTGTTTTCGCAATGGAAAAATACCTTGTGTGAAAATGGTATTAGAGAACTTGTAGTAACTTCAGTATTTCAAGATTGCACACAATTAGCAAATGTGAAAAAATGCAACATTTATTTGACTGTAAGTAATAATTATTGGTTTGCTTGGTTTCAAAATTCAAAGTAAATTTGTATGTTTTAGTTTTCACTAATTGAAACCCAATACTGTCATTATTTGATGTATGCAATATATTGTTGGAGATAGAAATTCATGCTGCCAATTAACAAAAAGGTTTTACAAATGGGATCTTGAATTATGTGGAGTGTTTTGGTGTGTTACACAGTAAGTACAGCCAATACATGTGAGGGTAAAGTGTGAGTTATATATTTCAAAAAGTGGAATACAAGATTACTGTGGACTTAAGGAATATCTTGATAGCGATAGTGAATATAAGGGAGACAATGGCCTCGTGGTAGTATCATTGGACTATTAATCCAGAAATTCAGCTAATGTTCTGGGCTCATGGGTTCAAATCCCAGAATTTGACTTCAATAACAAAGCTGGAATTAAATGTCTAATGCTGGCAATGAAACCATTGTTAATTGTTAGGGGGAAAAAACCCATCTGGTTCATTAATGTCCTTCAGGGAAAGAATTCTGTCATCCTTCCCTGGTCTGGCCTACATGTGACTCCATACACATGGCAATGTAGTTGACACTTAACAGCCCTTTGGATAATAAATGCTGGCTTAGACAGAAACACGCACACTCCATGACTGAACAAATAAAAGTTCTTGTTTATTTTATCATAGGATGCTGATTGGACCAACATTTATTGCTCATCCCTTATTAATCTGAGAGCCATCAAAAGTCAAGCACATGTGTTACAACATGGGGTAAACCCCCCATCCCACTAATTTAAACCTGCAACACAGAAATGATTTAACCCATGCTATAATCTGTTAAAATTCAAGAGGCAAAGAACTATTCCCAAAAGTCACCATTTAAAGTAACAAGTAACAACTTTATTTTTTTAAAGTTTAACAGAGAATATTAACGAGCAACTATCCACAACTCCTTTCTCTAACCCATCTTTTACTTCGTCTTCTACAATACTGGTCCGATGAAACCCCCAATTAAGATTTACCAAAAAATTCAAATTTCAAAACCAGCCAGCTATTGGATCTGCTCTTTTTATCTTCCTCTGCCTTCATCTTTTTAGGGATTTCTGTTTCACAGGTCTTTGATAGATAAAGGTACCTTTAAGAATGCTATTTGTCAGGCAGTCTGTACATGCTGGTGGCTTGGTAGTTCTCCCCCAACTGTTCAGTTTTTTTTTTGGTTTTATACCACAAAGCATCGGATTGTTTCATTGGTGTTAATAATGTCAAAATACTAAATTCAAACTTGATTGGTGTTTGGTATTTTGGGGCTGAAAAATGTGTTGCTGGAAAAGCGCAGCAGGTCAGAAGGACTTATGCCCCAAACGGCGATTCTCCTGCTCCTTGGATGCTGCCTGACCTGCTGCGCTTTTCCAGCAACACATTTTTCAGCTCTGATCACCAGCATCTGCAGTCCTCATTTTCTCCTAGTTTGGTAGTTTGGGGCCTAACTTAAACTGATTGGCTGAGTTTGAATATTTTTGGCTCATAGCAACCCAGGTACTGCTAGCTGCTGGACTAAATGTTACATTGTAAATTCTCCAGCACTCTGTGTGCTTGCTAAGTCCTTCAACTCTCTTAAAGTACAGTACCCCTTACACCTTCATAACACATGAGTGCTATGTCTTGAGTTGCGGTGGGCCAAATGGGTAAAGGTTTCCTCCCTAAAGGACATTAGTGAACCGAATGCATATATATGTGCTACCCATGGTTCAACTAATGAAGCAATGGCCTCTGAATCAGAGGATTGAGTATTCAAGTCCCATTTCACAACTCAAGCTTAGTAATCAAGGCTGACTGCCTAGTGCGGTATTGACAGAATGCTACACTGTTAGAGATGTTGACTTTTGCTGGAAATGTTAAACTGAGGCTCCATCTGCTCTCTCAGATGGATATAAAGGATTTCATGGTGTTGTCATGAACAGTACAGAAGCGAACACAAGGTCAATAGTTATCCTTTAATAAATATGACAAAGGGAAATTATCTGATCATTGTCACATTGTTGTGTGCAAGCATGTCCCCTGTGTGAAATACCTGCCACATTCCATACACTACCACAATGGATACACTTCAAACATACTTCATTAGCCAGAAATCACTTTGAGATGTCCTGTGGGTGTGAAAGGCTCAAAATGAATACAACTCTTTATTTTTGTTCGAATAAAATAGAATAGAAATTTCTGGTTTAAATAGAGTGTATTTTGTATTAACTATGCTTTTGCTGCAAGAAATTCATAAAAGTGAATAAATAATTCACTTCTGACATGCATAAAACCACATTTCCTTATAGCTTAAAATTTTATGACTATTTCATTAGCTTCATTTGGATATTTTAATGTAAGCCAATGTGTGTTATGAATAGAATTAAAATATTATTTCATACTAGCAAGAAACTGAAAGGTCAAATCCAAGGATAGACGTCTCTTGGTCTTGTGTTTGCTTCGGGGAACTCTCCAAGTATTTGTAGCCAGCTTTGTTGCTACTCTGTATTTCCTGCATTTCCATTGACATTATTTAATATGTTTGAGGTTTGTCAGTGCTCTGAATCACTTTGGCCTTCGGCAGTATCTGTAAACTCTAGTTAGTTGCTGTCGTTGATAGACTTGTCATTTGAATAAGTATTAATGTGTATCTTTGCTGTGTTGGTGAAGTATACCAGGAATTAAGTGTTAATTAATGTTGCCATGCGAAAAGCACCGAATACAAAATGATCCTCAGCCTAAGTTGACCAATCTTTTGCAAAAGAGCATGATTGTCTGAAGATCTTTTGCACGGATAAATCAAATCAAAGTTTTATTGATGCAAATCATTCCAGAGCACAGATTGATCTATAAATAAAGCATTTGGTTTATATCATAGAAGCTTGGGGCTAATGCTATGCTCAGTTAACTCCCTGGATAAGATTTGTTAGTTCATATATTACCCCGTTACATTACTCTTGCTGTAGCAAGTGAAGTGCATAAAATAAAGTGCTGGTTTCCTCTGACAGGCTAAGGTTTCTCTGTTCATGTTTGCATGTAAAAAATGCTTCAAGGGTATATCTATGCCTGTGCTGTGCTTTTCTGATCTGCAGACTTGGGGTTGTGGTGGGGGAGGAGCGGCGGGGAGGAGGGGGGGTGTTGAAGGTGTGTGTTATTTTTATAGGAATGTGACATGCCTTCCAGACCTCTGGCAATGTGAGTGTAAACTGAATGCCAGGAGGTGGATCAGAACAATCCATAGTGATTTGTCTTTTAGTGTTCTCTGCTTTAAGGCCCCACTTGTGCCTTTCTCTCCTCTATTCTGTGCCTCACCCAGCTCCCATGTGTCAACTCACTCATGAAAGGGTCCATAGATTAACCATTACTATTTTTTATGTAAGACTGATACAATTATATAAAAGCCTTCAAAGTGAATTCATAAAGGGAACTGTTTTCCCTCTTACTGTTTGTGACACTGTATGTACAAGATACAATGAAGAATGAAACCTAACATATAGTCAGGAGAGAAAATGGGTCCTTTCAGCCAAAGGCATTTCCAAGCACTGACATATCAACAGGCTGCAGGAACAATGAAAATGCCAAACTCCATGTAGTAAGTGGTGCTCCTCTAAGAGTAGAAATAATTAAGGTGCCTGCAGCTGAGCTAGAGATAGATAGAAACCTAAGCCACAATGATAACTTGCAATTACATGAGGCCAGGAAAGGACATTTACAAATGATATAAACAAAAGACCTGCAAATCTGGATAACCCAGAGCACAGATATCTAGTTTTTCTACTC